>NC_140580.1:777053461-778253461 GCF_964204655.1 Triturus cristatus
GTACGGTTAAGGGTCTTGAGTTCTCAACTGGGTTATACAGTATGTCACGGAATCTGTGAACCCATTAGGAAATGGAAAAGAATAGCATAGTATAAAAAGGTGAAGACCTAGGAGCGACTCACATGCAAAGAAGTTAGTGATTGTTCAGAAGTAGATATTGTTATGTATAGTGAGGTTTCATGAGAGACAACAAGGGGAAGAATTAGTACAACCAATAGTGCATTTCTGCATCTTTGTTAAGTCCCAAAGTTGTGGCATTCAGACGCATGATGTGTTCACTCTCTCTGCGTCTCATTGTAAGTTCACGATTTCCTCCGCGTGATGCTGGTTTGATGATCTCCAGTCCAAAAAATTTGAAAGTCTTCCGGTGTGGGTGAGACTCTTGGAAATGTTCAGTTAGGGGTGGTCCTATCTCTTCTTTGTTGATGTTTCGATAGTGTTCCAGAATTCTGATTTTGAGCGGCCTAATCGTGCTCCCTATGTAGATTTTGTTGCAGGGGCAGATTATGATGTAAATTACATATGTCGATGTGCATGTTATCCAATCCTTGATTTGAATGGTGGTAATGGGGTCGTGTTTGTATTCAGTTTGCTTGTTAGCTCCCAATTTACACGCATTGCAATCGTGGCAGGTGTAAAAGCCAGGTGGTTTTGTCAAAAAATGTGTCTTATGTTTGATCCTTTTGTCCTTAAATTCAGATTTGCATAGAATTTGTTTGAGATTCATGGCTCTTCTAAAATTGGGCCCTAACAACTGCAGCGTCGCAAGTCCAGAACTTTCCACCCATACAGCAACCTATACCCTTATTTAATTCAAAAATAATCCCGCAGGACCTGGCCCACCAAGGACAAATATTTAATGAAGCATGGGAACCCAAGTTTCTTTTTGTTTTTTGATTTTTGCCATAGATTTGCGATTCCGTCACAATTGTGGCAAAAATAAAAAAATGCTTTTTTGCCCTGGCCGGGTACCAAGGGGAACCCAGGACCAGGGTTTAGGGATCAGAGTATTCCTACCCTGCCTCCTTTTCTTTTGTGTGTGTGTGTGTGTGCATGTATATATATATATTCAATTTGGAAAGGCGACAGAAGATTCACAGTGGCCAAGTGGACCACCAAGATATCGTACAAAGTGAAGTCAGCTCAGACATTGGTTCCGAGCAAGAGCAAGAGGAGCAAAGCAACAGAGGGGTGAGAGATGTAAGATTGGCTGTAACTGAGGAATTCCGTTTTATGCTTCTGGAACAACAGACAGATCATCGCATGGGAAGAGGACGTGGGAGAGGAAAAGGTCAAGTAAGAGGAAACAAAGAAGAGGAGGTGAGGGATATAGGAGAAGTACAAGATTGGCAAGCAAAAAGATCTTTGCGCTCCAATACGAGGAAACAAAGCAAGAAGTAACGGATAGCACATCGGTCATTAATTTGAGCAATATGAAGCTAACGGAAGATGAAGAATCGATTCTAAAACTAGGCATGTCTTTTTGTAGTAGTAATGAATATAATTACCCTAACAATAGAATGGACTTATATCGCTTCATCCGAAAGCTCAAATTATCGAAAATGCATTTGAACCAACGTAATATCAATCAGTTGCCACAGGAAGGAGCACTAGAATCCTCTATTGATGAAACCTTCTTGAATATGAATGATATACCCACTTTTACAGATCTGATCTCACTGGCAAATGATGACAACCCACCAGAAAATGAGGAACAAGTAGTATTGCTTACTATAGGGATGAACAAAGAAGATCATACCCCATTTCGACCACCATCTAAATTTTTGGCCCAATCTGTAAGAGACAATCTTGATATTTTTGGGGAAAATGTAACCAAGGATATGAAACAACTATATGTTGCGGTAAACCAAAAGAAAAAGAAAATGTGTCCAAAAAAAGCACTTTTCCACAAGACAGTGAATAAACTCCAGAAAGAGGATGGAGTATTGATTAAACCTTCGGACAAGGGAGGAAACATTGTCCTATGGGCAGGGAACTATACAAAAAAGAAGCCCTTAGTCAGCTGAACAATAACAATTGTTACATCCGGATAAACATGAAGGAATATGATAAAGTGAAAGAATTATTTTTCACAAGACTGGATGAGTGGAAGGAGGAAGGTTTATTAAGTTGGGATGAGTACAAATTTATTAAAAGAGAGAAACCAATGATTCCGGTGTTTTATATGCTCCCCAATGTACATAAGTCCACCAGGGAGACCAATTATTTCATCTTGTGGAAGTTTATTTGAAAATGCTTCACGATACATTGATTATTTTTTAAATCCGATTGTGAAATCCTGTCTTCATACATTAAAGACTCAACGGATTTTTTGAAATGTATCTTTGACATACAATGGGATGCGGATACTATGCTATTATTAACACTTGACATTGCAACATTGTATACTAGTATAAGACACGCAGATGGTCTAAATGCAACTGAGTATTTTTCAAATGGGAGACCAATTCGACTTCTGGAACATAACAAAATGATTTTAGAATTAATGGAATGGGTTCTAACAAGGAATATTTTTTTGTTTAATGATGAACTCTTCCAGCTGGAACAGGGAACTGCGATGGGCACCTGTTTCGCCCCCAGTTATGCGAACTTACATCTTGGCTGATGGGAGGAACAGGTGCTAAGAGGTAGTCCCCTAGAGCATTGGTCGGAACACATACTACTGTGGGTCAGATTTATTGATGACGTCTTCATGCTGTGGCAGGGCACGGAGACAGATATAGAACTTTTCATCAAGGACCTCAACCAAAATTTCATTAACCTAGAGTTTATAGGTCACCATAGTAAAGTAACCATAGACTTTTTGGATATTCGGGTTAAACCAGTAGGAGAAAAGTTGGAAACTTCAGAGTTCCGCAAAGCTACTGCTGGAAATACAGTGCTCCATGCGGAAAGTGCTCACCCGACTACATTAATTAGGAGTATCCCCTTTGGGGAATTCTTTAGAGCAAGGAGAGCATGTAACAATCAGGAGGAGTATGACAAAATTGAGAAGGAGATGACCTGTAGGTTCACTCAAAGAGGATACTCCCCGGTAGTTATTAAGGGGGCCTCATCTAAGGCAAGAAACCTAGACAGACAATATATTTTATTTGAACCATCTAGAACTAAACAAAGGAAAAAACTTAGAGAAGAGAATAAAAATCAAGATAATTCTAGATTTATAACAACGTTCAATGAAAAACATAAAGAAATTAGATCTATTTTAAATGAACATTGGCACCTAGTAAAAAATGGTCCTGTGCTAGGTCCCAGCATGAAAAGACACCCAGACATTACTTATGAAAGATCGGAATCATTGAAAGATTTGGTCGTAAGGAGGGAATATCAGGAAACAAAAGGGTATGCTCCAACTTGGTTACAACAGAAACCAGGTTTTAGAAAATGTTCAAAATGCAAGGCGTGCCAGCATGGCACGAATTGCACCGATCTAAAAACATTTTTTAATAAAACTGTGACCATTAAAAGTTTTTTGACCTGTAGATCTAGCTTTGTTGTTTACTTATTACGATGCCCTTGTCCTAAAATATATATAGGGAGTACAACTCTACCTGTATATAAACGAATTTTGCAGCATAGGAGGGCAATCGTGAACCAAGACAGAACGTATCCAATAGCACGACACTTTGAGATCCATCATCAGAGTAACCCTGATTTTTTGCAGTATTCCTGTATAGCAGATGTCCCCAGGAAAAAAAGAGGAGGGGATAGGGAAAAGGAACTAAGGAAACTAGAAACGTATTTTATCCTAGAGTTTAACTGCAAAGAACCACAGGGGTTGAATGTAGATGAGGATCTTTACACCTGCCTGTCTTGAAACACTTGAAGAGAAATAGAGAATAGGAAACTGCACATATGGTAAACCATTGATGATATGGTTTTTCTTGCCTTTTTGTTTTTAATGGTGAATATTTATCTGTATAGAGGTGAATTCGACACAATCAATTGCTCTACTGTAAAGAATATTTTATTTTATGATTCAAATATTTGCATATATGTATGTGCATATCGCAATAATCCCTAGATACTTTATTTTTAATGTGCCAGGCTGAAGGAAGTAAACAGGCATTTATGTCTGATAGTTGCCTAAGTTTACATAAGCACTTGCACTTTAAATTTGTGATGATATTTATTATTAGGAATGCTGTTTCCTTTATTTAATTTCTTCATAGAATGTATAAATTCTTGGCTTTGTTTTAATAGTAGAAGACTTTGGTATGTTGCATATATCAATTATTTGCATATGGCAGAATGGGGATGTTCGCACAATTTGCACAGTAGCACTAGCACTTTAAAATTGGCAATTTTTGCACCTAATGAAGAAGGCACTTGCCAAATATGAATGATAAAATGAACAATATTTGCACTTGCACTTTAAAATCTGCATTTTTATAGGAATATATAGATACATCCGATCATGATTGACGAATAAGATTGTATGCAAGGAATGGTATTACGGCTAAAAAACTTGTGAGTCATTAGATCGGTGTAAGATATTCTCCCCCCCCCCTTTTTTTAAATGCAAAGAGGAGTATTATATATAAATATGACTCCGAAGAGAACATTTAGGGAGGAAAGTAACTCTTTTAATGTTAAGAAACATGTTTAAGAGAGAAGGATTAACATGTTAAGAAATGGCGGCCAAATTGCAAACAGTGGAGCCGATGGTGTAATGTGTTGAGTCCCTCTTTGATGTTGTTCACCAACTGATGTGTATTTTATTGACAAAAAAATGGCGCTCAGACGTCGTGAACAAGGCAGCGTGAGTCTGCTGAAACGCGTAGATGTTATACCTCGCTCGTTGAATAAAGACCGAGTGCCCAGATTTGACCTTGGAGTGCTGGATGTTTATTTCTTAAAGAAATGTACCTATAAAGGTATATATATATATTTCCACCTAAACTTGAGAACTACCCAGAGTTCTCTGCTTCTTTTTTTGCATAATTTATTTGTCACTCTATGCCCGAAAGGGTATTCTTTTGACTTATACTGAGTGCTCCCTTGTGTCTGGACAAAGCTATACCTCTCTGAAGAGCTCTAATTAGAGCGAAACACTGTGTCAGGGGTTGCTTTTACTCATTTCAGGTTGGCTTGGTTGGTATTTTACTAATTCAAAGCTGTAATACTGTGCCTGGAGTGGTAAATGGCTTTTGTCATTTTACAGCTCGGCAGGGACAGCACTGTGCTAGTCCTATGCTTAAAGACTTTGCTGTCGAAATGGCAAAAGACTTTGTCCATTTCTATCTCGGCGTGGATAGCACTATGCTAATCCTATGCTTAAAAACTTTGATAGAAAAGCAGACATTTGAGGTGAGCAGATCTAGAGTGTCGCTGGTGTTGAGAGTGCTCTATACAGGAGCTGCTTTCCACCTAAACTTGAGAACTACCCAGAGTTCTCTGCTTCTTTTTTTGCATAATTTATTCGTCACTCTATGCCTGAAAGGGTATTCTTTTGACTTATACTGGGTGCTCCCTTGTGTCTGGACAAAGCTATACCTCTCTGAAGAGCTCTAATTAGAGCGAAACACTGTGTCAGGGGTTGCTTTTACTCATTTCAGGTTGGCTTGGTTGGTATTTTACTAATTCAAAGCTGTAATACTGTGCCTGGAGTGGTAAATGGCTTTTGTCATTTTACAGCTCGGCAAGGACAGCACTGTGCTAGTCCTATGCTTAAAGACTTTGCTGTAGAAATGGCAAAAGACTTTGTCCATTTCTATCTCGGCATGGATAGCACTGTGCTAATCCTATGCTTAAAAACTTTGATAGAAAAGCAGACATTTGAGGTGAGCAGATCTAGAGTGTCGCTGGTGTTGAGAGTGCTCTATACAGGAGCTGCTTTCCACCTAAACTTGAGAACTACCCAGAGTTCTCTGCTTCTTTTTTTGCATATATATATATATATATATATATATATATATATATATATATATATATATATATATATATATATATATATATATATATATATATATATATATATATATATATATTATCTACTGGCAGTCGCCAGTGAATAGTTATAGTTACAACCTAGTTTCCATAGGAAATCTCGAAATTCTATTTTGAATAACTTTGGCGCCGGTTGACGAATCCTCGCGAAATTTTCAAAACTAATGGGGCACTCCGTTCAGCTCCTACCCTGAATGTCTCGGAGTGATTCATCAAGCAGGGGCCGAGAAAAAAGGTGGGTCCCAAAACGCGTTTTCCCCATGCATTTTTCCATAGGACCTTTAGACACAGCTACAGCCTGAACGGCTGAACAGAATTACTTGAAATTTGGCAGAGAGGTAGCCATAAGGTCAAGGAAGTGCCCTTTGCAGGTCTGGTGTAGATCTGTTCAGTATTTCCTGAGAAAATAGCATTTAAAAGCATATATATATGTGGGCGGAGCCTAACCACACATCTCATCCTGAGATCTGATTGGCTGTCAGCACTTCATCCAAGAAGTGTTGGCAGCCATCTTGGGACCAATATACATGATAGCACCTCATTAAAAAGCATTGCAGTTAATAGAAGGTTTTAAGACTTTAGTTACATTATAAATCATTTGTTGATGGTACCATACTCATTTTAGGAATTGTGGTATGTTCTAAGGTGATTTCACCATGTGAAAAAGCCTTCTGCAGGGATATCATGATTGAGAGAAAAAAAAATTCTCATGCTTTTACCACAGAGGTTTGGAAGGTGATCTATAAGCTAAACTGAGAGCTTATTTTCTGTAAATTCACATTATCTTTCTCAGTCATGTGAGAATGAAGTCTGACATTCTCAGTAATTCATGTACATCCAACAAGGGCAGAGACTGTCAGTTGATTCCTTTGTGTTCTACTGCAGCTTCCCAGAGTGTTCCAAAGAACTACTAGAGCGCTAACAGTCCTACTTATGATAAACGTATGGCACACCTGAAGCCATCTTGCTTGGATTAAAGTGGTAACTCTTAAAACATTTAATTTAAAAAGGAACAAAATGAGGGGAATCATTTTTCCATAAAAAGTATGATTAGTGCTGCAGAAAGAAAAATTAGGGCACATTTTGAGTGACTTCTCAAATCCTCTTCTATTTCATTAAAAAATTCTGACATGCAGACTGAAACATGCACTTTCAATACCAGCAGCAGTTTTCCCTGGTGAGCAGTAGCTTTACTACAGTGATCTAATGAGCAAAAAGAGTGCTAACATTCTGAATTTATGGCAAATGTGTGACACATCTGAATGCCTTCTTGATGGAATCAAAGTAAAAAACTGAAAGTATTTCCTACTGAGGAGACTGCAGTAAATGAGGAAATTAGGAAACTTCATAACAAATAAGTCTCCCAAGATGGCCATCAGAGACAAAAGAGCCCAAATGTAGCCCATATATCACCAAGATGTAGCCCAAGTATAGCCCAATGACAGAATGTCCCAGAGTGTTCTTAAAAACAACTAGAGCGCTTACTGTCTTCATTATGACAAAAGTATGGCACACCTGAAGCCATCTTGATTGGAATAAACTGGTAACACTTAAAACATTTAATTTAAAAAGGAACACAATGAGGGGGTTCATTTTGCCATAGAAATTATGATTAATGCTGAAGAAAGAAAATGAGGGCACATTTTGAGTGACTTCTCAAATCCTCTTCTATTTCATTAAAAAATTCTGACATGCAGACTGAAACATGCACTTTTAATACCAGGAGCAGACTTTCATGGTGAACAGTAGTTTTACTACAGTGATCTATTGAGCAACTAGAGTGCTAACATTCAGAGTTTATGGCAAATGTGTGACATATCTGAATACCTTCATGATGGAATCAAAGTAAAAAACTGAAAGCATTTACTACTGAGGAGACTGCAGTACATGAGGAAATTAGGAAACTTCATAACAAATAAATCTCCCAAGATGGCCACCGGAGACAAAAGAGCCCAAATGTAGCCCAAAAGTAGCCCAAAATCACCCAGATGTAGCCCAAATATAGCCCAATGACAGAAGTGTGCAAAACACTAAGGTGGCGATTACGATCCGGGAAAAAAATTCCCCGTACGACTCGTATCCGGTCTTTTTACCGTATGAATCGTACAAGTGCCGTACAAACTGCCAATTATGATTTGCATGGGAAAAAGTCCATACGAATCGCATTGGGAATTATTCCCCACACGTCCTCGGGTCGGAAAATGTGTCCGACACGTCCACGGACGATTTACCGTACAAATGTGAAAAGTGAAGTCCGACCACGTAATCACGATCCATCCCGTGCGTCCGATGTTACAACCGTATGGTAAAAACACCGTCCGCACCGAACTCCCATAGCAACCATGGAGACATGTACCCGCATACACGCTGACCCCCCCCCCAGCCCCCGTAGGTACGCGCCGACCCCCCCCAGCCCCCGTACGTTTGAGTCGTACCCCCACCCGTGTATGTACACCCGTGTACGTGTCGTACCCCCCGTGTACGTTCGAGTCGTACCCCCACCCGTGTATGTACACCCGTGTGCGTGTCGAACCCCCTGTGTATGTACACCCGTGTACGTTCGAGTCGTACCCCCACCCGTGTATGTACACCCGTGTGCGTGTCGAACCCCCTGTGTATGTACACCCGTGTACGTTCGAGTCGTACCCCCACCCGTGTATGTACACCCGTGTACATGTCGAACCCCCCCCGTGTATGTACACCCGTGTACGTTCGAGTCGTACCCCCACCCGTGTATGTACGGTGCGTACCCCCAGCGCATAGTGGGTGTACATACACGGGGGATTTCGACACGTACACGGGTGTACATACATGGGTGGGGGTACGTCTCGAACGTACGGGGGCTGGGGGGGTACGACTTGAACGTACGGGGGCTGGGGGTGGTTGGCGCGTACATACAGGGGCTCGGGGGGGGGTCGGCGCGTACATACGGGGGCTGGGGGGGGGAACGCCGCGTACCGGGCCACCTACTCTGGTCGTTTCGCACCGTACTTCACTTTTCCGGCACTTTTTGGGTGTCGTGAAAATATTGCCGTCCGGACTGCTGTCGGTTCGAATCGTACTTCCTGGGTCGTGATACGCTGTCTGAAAGCGTCCCGACGTCACGTCGCAGCATTCCCAGATCACATTCGTATGTATATTTTCGTCGGTCGGTGTTTTTTACGATTCGTACGGAAATGGTGTTTCCGTGCGAATCATAATTCCATGTTTGTAAAGTTTTACGACCGGGTACGAGTCGGACGGAGAAAACGCTCCGACCGACGGTTCGTACCCGGTTTTTCCAGGATCGTAATCGGCACCTTATTATTTTGTGTTTTTGCAGTGTTATATAGTGCAGACTTGTCAGGTATTGGAGTGCTTTACATGAGCATTGGTTACATCACACAAGAACAAATTAATTTTGGTTGTAGACATGGGGAGACTAAGTGATTTGACCAGAATCACAGAATGTCGAGCTGAAGCAGAAACTCCAACCTGGTTCCCCAGTTGCAAAGTCTGCAGTTCTGGAAGTAACACCACATCCTCTCCCCTAAGTGCAACATTTAATCAAGTGGTCAACTGGATAAAAAAACATAAAGATAACAAAGAATTTAAAAGTGCTTTGTCGCTATTTGAAAACTCAGAAAATATGTCCTTATTTTAGTCTGTTAGAGCACTAACCATAATTTTGATGCCAATAAGACCCTCTCATATATGTAATTTCTAAAGGAAATGCTCTAGGTATTACAGTTTTGATTACATCAAGATGACGTCAGGCGTTCCACACTTTTGTAATAAATATAGAATGTTAGCAATCTAGTTGTTCATTAGGATACTGTTGAGAGGCAGAGGCCAGGGGCACGGATTCTGAAAATTGAAGGCAGGTATAAGGGTGCAAAGGCAACAATTTAACCACACTGAGCAGGCAGGAAGGGCCGTGGCAGCACAACAGACTATGGAGGGCAGTGGAAAGGGGGGCAGGGGAAACAAACCAACAATACAGGACTTGCAAGAGAGGCTGTGGCAATGTAATAGACCATTGTGGGCAGAAGGAAGAGGCAATGGTAGTACAACCATACATGCCAACAGACCCGATTCAGCCAGGAAACTGTGGTAAATAAAATTCCTTTACCTGGACTTAATTTGATACAGAAACATAATAAAATAGCTCAGTAAAATGAGAGGCAGAATCCGTGGTATTAGAGGTTCGGAATGGGCTTTATTCCAGTGATCGATTATAATCGGTTGCTCCAAGTTCCATCACCACGGAGGTTCAGGAAGTGAAGTACATACATTATTGACATGAAATGACTTTTATAGTACATACATTACAATGAAGCGAATGCAGTAGGCGTAACAATTGATAAGAAAAATGATGATTTATCTGCGTAACCAAAAATGGGTGTAATAAGGAGTAAAAAGGAACATAATTGGTTATGATGTCACATATAGGTGGATCTATAAGATAATACTTGGCATAGATGCGCGCGCAGCAGTATGACGTGTAATTGACGTGTAACTAGGGGGTGAAGGGGACTTGACATTTAGCTCTACATGTGGAGACAAAAAGTCTGGGGGGTCAAGTCAACCTAATCCCAAATCATATCTAACATCCTATGTTTAAAGAACTATGTTATCCACAAAAGAAGGACTCTCGGACAGAATCTATTCTATACTGACTGTGCGTGCGTGTACAAGCGTCTAAGTGTCTACACTAAATGCGAGGGCAGGAATATTCCATGGTAACAGGACTATGAATTACTTGCATAAGGGCAGAGAAGCCGGGCCTTTTGCTTGGTAACTGGAAGAATGTTTACTTAAACTACTAGGCAGGAATGCATCGGCTGAGGGGGAAGCAGATAATTCGAAGGTGAAATACAGTTCTTGGCAGAGAATAGGCTGATGTCAGGCTTCGTGAGCCGCGCAGAGAATGAGACAAAGTTCATGGTCACAGATGCAGGCTCAGACTGGAGCTTTCAGAGGCAGAAAGCAAGAAGAGTTTGATGACAGAATCAGGGCCTACTTGCCTGGACTGTAAAATGGAGTAACTGAGCCATATAAAGCCGGTGGCCTTTCATATTTAGGAATGGAATATCCGGCCTATTCATGGCGGATCTGACAGAGTACATGTTGACGGTGGACGCACATGTATTTGCGTCTTCATAACTGGAACTGGAGGGAACATACATGTACTTGTAACATGCACATAGAACCGTTGGGGTCCAAGATAGGGGACATAACTGACCAGAAAAATCCATATTTCCACATTCCCTCCTTGTCCCCTACTTGCCCGTTAAGAGATATCAATCTTCATTAATCCATTGATCTGTTCATATAGCATCATTTGTTCGTCTTTCTTCTTCCGTGACGAATGAAATCTTGGTGGTGGAATACACGATGTGGCACACAGACCACAGATCGCTGGTCCACATTGTAGACATAGACAGCAACTGAATAGTATGAGAAGGCCAATACCTAGGAAGGATAGAACTCTCCATCCCCAGGCTGATATCACACTCCAAAACCAACTGGACCAAGTCCAAGTGCCTGGGTTCTGGTGTATCTGGTTTACAATCTTATGAAGGCGAGTTATGGCTCTATATACTGATGGCGCATTTTCTGGTATGAATACGCAGCAGCTTGATCCGATGACCCTACAAGCTCCGCCCCTATCAGCCAGGATGACGTCAAGGACAAGACGATTTTGAAGCACAACAATCCGCATAGCAGACTGCTCTTCTGTTAAATTGCCTAAGGCGGAAATAGTTTCATTCACTACTGCTTCAAGGGTTCTAGTTAATCTACGTATCAGCTTACTATTTGTAACAGTACCTATATAAGGAAAGAGACCTTTATTGAAATCTGTGTATTTTTCCCATGCTGTTTCAGTGTAATCGACAATTGGGAGATCTCTCCGCTCTCTGTTGTGTACTAAATGAATATTTCTGTAATAATCAGGAGGAGCTAGGAAAACAGGTGGCAAAAGAAATGCAATGTAGCAGGTACCATCCCAATCTAGAGGTAGACGCATATATGCAGTCTGACCACATATAAAGTAGGAGTGGCGATAAGCTCTAAATGAAGATTTGCCTTGATCACTGAATTCTACTATAGTAGTGCATTTACTATGGCCCATATGTATGGAACCAACCTTTCTTACACACAATTCACCTTTCGCTGGGAATACTGACATGGTGGGTAAGACTAGTTCAACTTCGGATACGACATTTAGAATCATGAGATTAGGTGTAAAATTACCTAATCCATATACTTCATTTTCTAGATCAGTTCCTGTTCTCTTGGGGCGACCCTCCTTGTCAGGGTAGCAGACCTTGAGTAAAACTAGGTTCAGGTTTCCCCATACCCACTGATCTTGGTAAACTGCTGTGTCTGAGTCTATGGAATTGATTAAACTAAACCATGCTCCACAGGAGCCATTATGTGTAAATGGGTGTGGAAAGAATGGCAGGACTCCTTCATAATTCTGATAGGGAGGGAGCCGACCACACACCCAACAATTGGTGGCATTACTAGTCTGATGGGAATGATGTAACATACTAATGAAAGTGTTATTGCGCAGCGCAAGTCTATAAGACAATTCATGTGGCGGTAGGTCACTAAAAGAATGTTCAGCAGTAACATTATAAACATGTCTAGAAATAGGGTAATATATGTGCAGCAATATACTTGCAGTAATTATTAAAAGACTCAAGAAAAACAAGATTAATAATGTCACTATGCAGTGGCTACGCAGTGATTTACAATACGCCTGTCGTTTCAACATTTTCCGCGACTGTCCATGATTCAGGTCTAGAGGATACATGTCAGAGACAAATTCAACCGCTTCACCTTGGAGAGGACTTAAACAATCAAATTGTCTGACGTTCTAGGCCTCAATTTTACTTTATAGAGTTCGGTTTCAGTCTTTTCAACCAAAGGAAGTTTTGAATCAGTCTGTGAGGGAGTGCAGGGCACAATGTCTATATCCGAGGATAGTCCATGAAATTTCTTGATATGACTTGAATGAATCCAGCCCTTGCGGCCCTCGATCTTCACGGCTGTCCTTGTGGTGAGTAGAACCAACTTGGGTGTCTTCCACCTGGGCTCCAGCTGAGTCTTTCGGTCGAAATTTCTCACAAATACGTGATCACCCGGAACTACGTCATGGGGTTTCACCTCAGTATTGTCGGGAAAGGCTGCAGCTACCTGTGAACGACAAGATTGTAGTGCAGACATCAAGGAAGCCAAGTAATCTGTCAGCATATTACAGTCAACATCAGTTATTTTGCGTGGTATAGGCGTCCCCCACATATTTGGTGGTCTACCAAAGATCACCTCATACGGGGATAGCCCTGTTCGAGAGTGTGCTACCATTCTCATGTAAAAGAGTGCAACTGGTAATGCTACTACCCAGTCGACACCTTTCTCTCTGCATATTTTGGACAATCTGATTTTCAGTATCTGGTTATGTCTTTCTACGAGACCTGCTGCCTCGGGGTGTCGGACACAGTGGAATTTCCACTGATATCCTAACAGAAGTGAAACGTGTTTCATTAATTCGGATGAGAACGGCTGGCCGTTATCTGAGTAGACAACACGTGGTAAACCGTATCGTGGGAAGAATTCTCGAACCAACTGTTTGGCAGTAGTCGGGGCAGTGTAATCTGAAACCGGGTATGCCTCCGTCCAACGGGACAGAGCGCAGACAACTACGAGAACATATTTGAATCCTCGACATCGTTCCATCTGGATATAATCCATCTGGAGCACTTCAAAAGGGTGATCAGGAGGATGAAATCCACCCTGTTCTACGGGAACGCTTTTTCCTGGGTTGAACTGGCAACAGATCATACAGGTACGGACCTTTTGTTTGGCTGCTGCTCGTAAATGTTTATTGAACCAAATGTGTTGAATGCTGTCTAGCATAGCTTTTTCTCCTAGATGTGCTGGACTATGTATAGTGTTAATTATAACTTGGACCATTGAATCAGGGAGGAACCACACAGACTTTTGCTTCATCATCCATCCTTGGTCCGTTTGGATCCCTCCTAATTCAGTCCATTTCTTTATTTCGTCTGGTGTAGCATGTGTCTGTATGTCAATTACGTCAAGAGTAGGATCTTTAACTGTCATACACTGTGTCGGTGTCGGAACTATTGTCTTTGTCATGTCGGGGGTTTGAGTTTGAGCAGTCTGTTTAGCTGTTCTGTCGGCTAGATCATTGCCTTGGGAAATGATATCAGTAACCTTCGTATGAGCCTTACATTTCATAATTGATATTGCAGTAGGTAGATGTATTGCATCTAATAAGGCATGAATGAGGGGTCCGTGCTGAATGTGGGCACCGTGGGAAGTTAAATAACCTCTCTCTCGCCACAGCACGCCGAAGTCATGTACAACTCCGAATGCATAACGTGAATCAGTGTATATGTTGACTTTTTTATTCGTGGCTTGAATACAGGCTTGTGTCAGAGCGATGAGCTCTGCGGCTTGAGCTGACAAAGTATTTATACGATTAGTTTCAATGACTTCAGTATCTGTTGTGACTGCATAAGCAGCCACTAACTCTCCTGTACTTGTTCTCATACATGAACCATCTACATACAATGTCAGGTCTGGATCTGACAATGGGACATCGGTTAAGTCTTGTCTGGGTTTTGTCGTTATAGTAATAACTTCAATACAGTCATGAGCTAGTGGGTCTGTTCCGGTTACTGGCAAAAGTGTGGCAGGATTCAATGTGTTACAGCGTCTGATTTCTATATGCGGCTGAAACAATGTAAGTTCGTACCCTGTAAGTCGCGCTATAGTCAAGTGTTGTGTTTGCGTTCTATTTACGAGAACCTCTACTGCGTGTGGTACTTGAACTGTCAATGGATGTCCTAACACTATGGCATCGCTTTGTCTGATTGCTAAAGCTGTCGCTGCCACTGATTTCAGGCATGCAGGCAAAGCCTGAGCTACGGGATCTAATGTACTAGAAAAATAAGCACATGGTTTGTGTGCTCCTGCTTGTTCCTGTGTGAGTACTGACAAAGCAGTACCTTCGCGTTCTGTAACAAAGAGTGTAAACTGTTTTCTGTAACATGGTGTTGCTAAGACAGGTGCTTGACATAAAGCTTTCTTAAGGCTTTCAAAAGCTTGTGTATGTTCCTGAGTCCAAGGGAGAACAACCGATGTAGCTGCCTCCTGTGTGGTTAACTGAATGAGTGGTTTTGCTAGAAATGCGTACTGAGGGATCCACTGCCTGCAATATGAAGTGAGACCTATGAAAGCCCGCACCTCCTTTTGTGTTTTGGGTGTCGGCATGTTAGCTATTAACTGAATGCGGTCGGGTGTAAGCTGCCTTCCCTCCTTGGACAGCGAGTGTCCAAGATAAATAACTCGCTGGACACAGAATTGCAGCTTAGAAGGGGACACCTTGTGCCCCTTTTCGGCTAGAAATTGTAAAACTGTCAGTGATGCTTTTTCACATTCCGGTTCGCTTCTTGCGGTGATCAGCAGATCATCGACATATTGAAGCAGGGCAGTGTTAACTGGCATGTGGATACTATCTAGTTCTCGTTTCAGTGCTTGGCTATAGATGCTGGGGCTTTCTGTAAATCCTTGAGGTGCGCGTGAGAATTTAAAGCTACGTCCATTTAAACTAAATCCGAACAAATATTGGCTTTCCGGATCTATTGGGACGCTGAAAAAAGCATTCTTGAGATCAATTACAGTAAAGAATGTTGCTTCGGAATCAATGGCTGTCAGTAATGACGAGATATCTGGGACCACAGGGAATTGTGGCACAATGCACTTGTTTAATTCGCGCAGATCAATAACCAATCGATATACTGGCGGGGCCTTTGGATCTGTTCGTTTAAGAATCGGAATTATCGGTGAATTACATACATTGGAGTCTGTTTCCACAACTACTCCTTGGGCAATGAGCTCGTCAATGATTTGTAGTAAAGCCACTACAGCATCTGGTGGTAACTTGTATTGTCGCATTCGTGGTAGCACCACTCCTGCCTTTAATGTGACTCGATATGGTGTAATATTCATGCAACCAACATCAGTAGGGCCTTGTGCCCATAGACGTGTTGGTAAAGTCTGCAGTCGGGGATCCATGTCTCTAGACACATAGTGACCTTTAAAATCACGTAAAAACAACCTTACTCCTTCCGGAGAACAACATATTATGGCTCCTAGAGCTTTCAATGTTTTTATTCCTAGCAAGTTTTCTGGACATGATTTAGTAAGCAATAAATCTGTAGTTCGGGTCAGAGGTCCTATCGTAAGTGGAAGTGGCTGTGATACTTCATTAACAATAGGTTTTCCTGAAAAACCAAGGGAAATATTCTGTGAGCCTGAGAGGGGTGCCCCTGGAACTTCACTACGTTTTATAGTTGTTCGACTTGCCCCTGTATCGAGTAAAAATTTTCTATCTTGGCCTAATAATTCACTATGTACATAAGGTCCTTCTTGATCTACAGGAATCTCGATAAGGGGTAAGTCAACTTCCCTCTCTAGGCTAGTTCATGCGTAACGCTGATACTCAGGATATTCATACTGGGCGGTCTGATACATTTGTCGTGTTGTTGTCTGTGTGGCAGCAACAGGCAACGGTGGTGCAGCTGGCACAAACTGTATTGGCTGTTGTGCGGCTGGCATGGCCTGGGCATGCTGCGGAGCTCCTTGTTCATTCTGATCTTGTCTAAATGGCCGTGATCTTTCTTGTGTTTTACCTATGCTGATATTATGTTTCAAGACTGGACAGTCGTGTACGTAATGACCTGGCTTTTTACAATAATTGCATGTCCCTTTTACAGGTCCTGCTGAATCGGAATGTGTCATACCCTTTTTATGTCCTTCAGCTGGAACTGTCTGAGAAACTAGCATTTTCATTTTCGTGTCTTTCATGCGTCTGTGTTCATGTTCTTGTTCCTCTCTAATTCTATTGTGATGGTACTGTAACATTTGTAACATTTGTGATGGAGTGTTACCTTGCCAGGTACTCTCGAATTTTAATACTCTATTCTTTACTGGGGGCAGGGCATTTTCTACTAATTTTGTTACAAACAGATGTGGGTATGATTCGCTACTTGCTTTTATGCCACTATTTATACCAAAACATTTTTCAAATCGGGCATAGTAATCACTAGTGTCTTCATCTTGCTTCTGTTTACAGGCTGAAATTGTACCCCAATCTTCCTTTTTCGTAGTTAATAAACGTGGCAGTACCTGTACTAATAAACCTGGTAGTGCTTTAGTTTTATCCCCAAGTCCTGCTCCTGCAGTTCGGGCCTTTTCTTCCGCTTCTAACACTGACCATTCTATCTTTTGGTCTCCTACCTCCCACTCTTTTTCCTTGAGTTTCTCATAAATGCCAGCAGGCATCAATACCTTTAATATTGTCATAATGTCGGGATAGGTATACTCTCCCATGAGTAACATGTCTTTAATTTCTCGGTGAAAACCCGCTGGATCTTTGTCATGACTGGGTACCACTTTCTTCATTTGTAACAATTCTATTTTTGATATGGGCGTATATACAAATACGCGCTTAAACTCGTTGTCCTCGCCCTTTATTGGGTGCACTTCTCGTAAGGGATTCTGTCTATCCATGTGATACGTGGTTCTTTCCTTGACGGGTAATGAGACATGCTCTGCGCATACAAAAAGAATATACTGCTTTCTTGATTCTAGAATTTCTTTAATTAATTTAGTACTTGCACCTCTCCATTTATTCATAAGCAATTCAGTCAATATGTCAGGTAAGGGACCAGGGTCCGAACGCTGACTCCGATATAGTATAATGAGTTGTTGAATCATATAAATCCCAACTAACCTCTGTTCATCTGGGGTGAGATTCAAAAATGTGCGTACTACTGTATCATCACTATATTTTCCGGGACTGTCCACCCAATGGACAGCTGCCCTGGCTAAATCTTGTTCATCCATAGAATCGAGAAAATGATAACCCCTTCGTTCTCGGAGTAGTTTGTCGGCGGTTTGGAACGAATGCTCGTTAGACCTTATATTAATTATAGGTATTTGGAAATTCCTGTTATTATCTGGACATATCGGACGTATCGGGTCAATAAGACATCTATTACTATTACAAGATCTTCCTCTACCTACATAGGCTATGGTGTCTGACGGTCCTGTGGGCAGTCCTGACCCTTCTTCCTCGCTTTGTTCGGACTCGTCTACCTCTAATCTCTCTTCGTGTAGGCGTTCTATTTCTTTACGGATCTTTCGGCACATGGCTATTATACAATTTTGCTTATCATGTCTCCCTTCTGATATATTCTGGCTCCATCTGGTAAGAATTTGCATTGCTTCCGGGTTTACCCCTGGTCGGTCTTGATTTCTGATCACACAATTTATGAGGAAACGTAACAGTTCCCCCTGTATCTCTACTTTCTGGTATTCCATAGCTCTGTTAATACATTCTGGATCTCGCCCTGTTTGGACGAAATGATATATTTTATCTAGATGCGCAGTCATTCCTGGTAACTTCCCTAAATACACTGCGGCTCGTCTGATACGCAATGATGCCAGGGTCATTTCGTCCTCTTTACCGGGCACAGGGTCATATCTGCAATCTCTAAGAAGTTCCTTCAGCGTACGGGCACTTATGAGTTTGGGTGTACGTGAATGTGCTGACTCTTGAAAAGTAAGTTTATTCATTCTGGGTGGCGTAGAAAAAATATTGGTAGCACCTCCCGTGGCCCCATCTGGGGTGTCGGGTGTGAAAGGATTCGTCGAACGTGACACAGCAACTACAGGTGTGGACACAGCTATAGAAGTAGCTGTAGGAGCGGATGCAGAAACAGATGTGCTTGCCGGAACTTGTGACTCGATTTGTTGCTGTAGGGATACGGGTACTGGATCTTGGCGTTGGATCTCCCTGGTATGCGGTCTATGCGGGGCGGAATTAGCATACTCGGGAGCTGTGTCATCTAAATATGAGGAAAGAAAAACATCTTCTGCGGTTCTAGGATGCCCCTTAGGATGTACCTTTATTGGGAATAATGGGGGTGGCAAGTCTTTCGGTATCTCTGGAGTAGCCTTAGGTAATCCTTCGGCCAGAAGGGGATACATACCATTCATAAGGGCATTTCTTTGTCTGTCTACTTGTTCTGATTTCACTCGGATACCTTCCTCAATTAATAGATTTTCTCGAACTTTGTTTGAACTCTCTTTACTCTTCTCTTCCTGTCTACGTGCTTTTTCTGTACGTCTATGAGATTCTTTACGCCATAACTCGACGGCGTCTTTCTGTGACTGTCTGACTTTCCTTTTCCATAACTCTTCCTCGACTTTCATGATGCACTCTGCATCCCAGGTTCCCGCTGCGGGCCACCTCTGACTTTCTGGTAATCCCTTGGTGTAGTCTACCCATAAATCAAGAAATAATATAGCGTCTAAGCCATGTTTATGATACATGAAGTGCCCTGGAGTATCCCTAGGAGGAATAGGGACGGCTTCTTCGAGAACCCCTTTTCTAGTAGTGATCTGTCTTAATTTCGAAAAGAGCGGCATATTGACAACTGATCCGATACTTAATCTTGAACACACTTAATACAAAAGCACAATAATGAACAACCATTCATACCACAATATGCAGGACGTTTTTAAACACATTAAACATTAAACATTAAACCTTTAACTGAAACAACAATGATGATCGTCTGCATAACTAATCACCAAGCTTAATTCTTGACAATAACTAGATACTTCGGAATACTTGATATACTGCTAAACAGTACAGATACACTGCTAAAACAGTGCAGACCGGATTTGTGTACCCAAACCCGTCTTGACCGGCACAACCTATGTGCACGTCAGAAATGCCTCCCCAGTAATGGTACTCACCGGGTAGCTTCGGAAACGGAAGGCCTCGGAAACTTGAACTTGAACCGGACTGGACTCGACTCGATTCGTCGGAAACTGGACTTGACTTCGAACTGGTGGGTCTCTGTATACCTCGGATCTTGCTCTCTCAGCTAGGCTCTGGTCGGGATACTTCGCACTTCTCACCGCCTCGTCTGGGTGTTGATCGCAGTCTCAGTCGCCCCCGCTTGACCGGAGGGAGCTACAGGAAATCCTGCTGGTACGCGTTATTGTCCGTCCAGCTGTGGCAGGAGACCGGGCCTGCAACTCACCGCCGGCGCGTGAGATGAGAAAGTGTCCCTGTTCGGGCGCCATTCATGTGGTAAATAAAATTCCTTTACCTGGACTTAATTTGATACAGAAACATAATAAAATAGCTCAGTAAAATGAGAGGCAGAATCCGTGGTATTAGAGGTTCGGAATGGGCTTTATTCCAGTGATCGATTATAATCGGTTGCTCCAAGTTCCATCACCACGGAGGTTCAGGAAGTGAAGTACATACATTATTGACATGAAATGACTTTTATAGTACATACATTACAATGAAGCGAATGCAGTAGGCGTAACAATTGATAAGAAAAATGATGATTTATCTGCGTAACCAAAAATGGGTGTAATAAGGAGTAAAAAGGAACATAATTGGTTATGATGTCACATATAGGTGGATCTATAAGATAATACTTGGCATAGATGCGCGCGCAGCAGTATGACGTGTAATTGACGTGTAACTAGGGGGTGAAGGGGACTTGACATTTAGCTCTACATGTGGAGACAAAAAGTCTGGGGGGTCAAGTCAACCTAATCCCAAATCATATCTAACATCCTATGTTTAAAGAACTATGTTATCCACAAAAGAAGGACTCTCGGACAGAATCTATTCTATACTGACTGTGCGTGCGTGTACAAGCGTCTAAGTGTCTACACTAAATGCGAGGGCAGGAATATTCCATGGTAACAGGACTATGAATTACTTGCATAAGGGCAGAGAAGCCGGGCCTTTTGCTTGGTAACTGGAAGAATGTTTACTTAAACTACTAGGCAGGAATGCATCGGCTGAGGGGGAAGCAGATAATTCGAAGGTGAAATACAGTTCTTGGCAGAGAATAGGCTGATGTCAGGCTTCGTGAGCCGCGCAGAGAATGAGACAAAGTTCATGGTCACAGATGCAGGCTCAGACTGGAGCTTTCAGAGGCAGAAAGCAAGAAGAGTTTGATGACAGAATCAGGGCCTACTTGCCTGGACTGTAAAATGGAGTAACTGAGCCATATAAAGCCGGTGGCCTTTCATATTTAGGAATGGAATATCCGGCCTATTCATGGCGGATCTGACAGAGGACATGTTGACGGTGGACGCACATGTATTTGCGTCTTCATAACTGGAACTGGAGGGAACATACATGTACTTGTAACATGCACATAGAACCGTTGGGGTCCAAGATAGGGGACATAACTGACCAGAAAAATCCATATTTCCACAAAACGTCCAATGTTTTTAAGCTCAAATGGGCTTTATTTGATCTGTCTCCTGTCTACAATCTCCTCTTTTTCAATGTAACTCAAAGGGGAAAATCAATACCCCAGTTTTTTTTCAAAATCTCCCTCTTACCAAGTTCAAAATGTTCGCAAGTATGGTACATTGGATCATGGAAGGAAATGGGGTAGGGACATGGACTTGGATAACAGAGGACAGGAGGGACATGGAGAGGTGCACCAAACTGACCCTGCAGGGCAGGCATCAGGGTTTGCAGCAGCACAACACACCACACAGGGCATGCGGGACGGGAGTGCAGCACAACAATCCATAGAAAGCAAGAGGGAGGGGACAGGACCTTGCACATGGACAACAGAGAACCGAGGGGCAAGAGGCAATGGTAGCTAGCTGACCATAATGGACAGACAGGAGAGAAAGCTGCAGCGTAACAGACCATAAAGGGCAGGAGGGACGGATCAGGGGCATTACAATGGAACAGACAAGCCAGGAGGGAGGGAGTAGGGGTCTGCACATGTAAACAGAGGGCTGGGGGCAAGGGGGCAGGGCAGGAGCAGCAAGATAGCCATGGAGGTCAGGCAGGATAGGCACTAGAAGCAAGACACACCATGAAGAGCAACACTGAGACTGTGATGGCATACACACAGACCATGGAGGGAAGGTGGGAGGGGGTCAGGGGCAGCTAACTGACCACACAGGGAAGGTAGGAGGGGCCATGGCAGCACAGAAGAACATGCATGGCAAGTGGGAGGGTTAGTGGCAGCACAATGGCTATGATGGGCAAGAAGGAGGGTGCAGGGGCATGCACAAAGGACGATGGAGGATAGAAGGGAGGGTCAGGACCTGTACACAGACAAGAAAGTTCAGGGGAAGGGGCCTCACAACAGACCGCACGGGGCAGGCAGGAGGAGCAGTTGCAGCACAACAGACCAGGGAGGGCAGAAGGGTGTGGCAGTACAATGGACCATGTAGGACAGGAGGAAGAGGATAGAGCATGGCATGTGGACAGGCAGGGTGGAGGTGGCAGGGACAGGTTACAGTCATCTGACAATGCTAGGCAGGTGGGAGGGGAGTGGCAGCTCAACAGAACACTCAGAGTAGATAGGAGTGGCAGGTCCATGGAACATGGTGGGCAAAAAGGATGGAGCAGGGGCATGCACAAAGACATTGGAGGGCAGGGGGAAGGAGAATAGGGGCAGCAAGCTAAGCACAGAGTTTAGGCAGGAGGTCAATGATGAGGCATAGAATTGGGCAATGGAGGGCAGGAGGAGTGGACTGGTACAACATACTAAATTGAGGGCAGTGGCAGCACATCAGACCATGCATGGCAGGAGGGAGGAGGCTAGTCCATGGATTCACACAACAGAGGATAGGGAGGAGGGGGATGGGGCAGCAAGCTAACTGTTCAGAGAAGGCGGGTATTAGGAACTTTATTGTTTTTAAAACGTGTGTCTGTGCGAACTACTTAAAATATGAACAAGTATGCAGCATAATCTCACTTTTATTCAGGAAGAAGAGGACGTTTGTGACTGTGACCCCGGGCTTACTTGGCAGAAACACCCCCTGACCCTCCACCCCCTATCGCAAAATGTAATGCCCGTGAAAAGGGTAGGTGAACACAGTGTTATATAGAACATAGTCCTGAGAGCACGATTGAAAATGAAAACTAGATATAGTGTATGGTATAAACTATGCACCAAAAAGTGTGATATAAGATGAACCGGGCGTGAAATATAATATGCAATACATTGTGCGCAGTTACAGATTCATTGGAGAGCGCGAGATAGCACAGGCACTAGCGCGTGCTATGCGTTATGCGCCTTGGAGTGTAATATGCACAGGGCAGTGTTGTGTAACCTAACTAGTCTCTAAAGTTGTAATATAAAATATGTGCTGGGGAGTGTAACGTTGCATATGCACTGTGACAAAGATATGGATCCCAGATTGTAATATGTATGGCATAGCACTGTGCGTTATAACATAGGCATCGAGGAAGGCAAGTTAGATGGGGCAATATAACCCGTGCGAAGACAAGTGTGGCATGACATATTCACGGGGTGGTGTTACAGTGCACATGGGCTAGAGAGTGTCATAGCATATGCACTAGCTAGTGGAATACAACACAGAGGTGTGTGGCACACAGCAGGCAATGGTGGGTGTAACACAGCATTGGGCTAAGTATTACACATCCGGCAGTGGATGTGTGTTTTATTAACCGTGAGGGGGGTTTCTTGCATAGTTCTGGTCGAATTTTTGTCGAATCCCCTTTGAATGGCTTGGTGTGCATGTGTATTAAATGTGCCCGTCAATAGCTACCCATGTTTGTATAAATAAACGACAAGGGTGTCTACCGGGATTAGGCACGGTAGGGCATCAGACATGTCAGAGCTTCACTAGTGGTGTAAATACATTCCACGTGGATTCATTGTATGCATAGTCGCCTTTTAATGAATATCACGCAAATCGTCATGGTGATAGGTACGTACGGTTTGTCCAGCATGTCCTAGGTGTGTCGATAAATATATATTTTTTAAAAATAATAAAAAACAGTGGCCGGCCCTGGGGATTGGGGTCAAAAAAATATAATTAGGAGACAGGCCCTGGGGGATGGGGTCATCAGGGCCAATAAATTAGAATAAGAAGGGGAATCACACAGCCCCCCCTTCTTAAAAAATTAAAATAAATAAAAGACTGGCATCGTGCCGGAGGCCACGCCCCCTCCTTGCAGCACTCTGCAAACGCGCCCCCTGGCGAATTGTAAGTTGGGGAATTAATTCCTCTTCAATACTGAGGGTCCCTGAGGGCCAACTAGCCCAACAGGCATCTCCAGTATGCGCCAGGGAGCTGCGCTGCAGACAGGTGTTCTGAGGCCAAGCCCCTTTTTACACCTCTCTGCAACGCAGCTCTGTGGCGCTTACTGGAGGTACCCAGTGGTCTAGTTTGACCCAAGGGACCCTTAGGATTCAAGGGGACTTAATCTCTCAACTTAGAACAGCCACAGGGCGCGTTTACACAGTGGTGAAGGGAGGGGACGGGGCCTGAGGTGACGTGTGAAAACACGCACTATGGCTCGTTTTAAATTGGGGATATAATTTCCCTTCAATACTGAGGGCCCCTGGGGGCTAACTAGCCCACCAAGTGCTTCCAGTAAGCGCCACTGAGCTGCATTGCAGAGAGGTGGTCCAGGCCGTGCCACTTTTTACACCTCTCTGCAACGCAGCTCTGTGCCACTTACTGGAGGTACCTAGTGGGCTAGTTGGACTCTAGGGACCCTCAGGATTCAAATGAACTTAATCTCCCAACTAAAAACGGACACAGGGCGTGTTTACACAGTGGTGAAGGGAGGGGACGGGGCCTGAGTTAACGTGTGCAAAAACGCCCTGTGGCCTGTTTTAAGAGGTAGTTTTAATCCCCCTGCCCTATTATATACTAGGGGCTTACAGAGGAGGTCATGATAATCACAGGGGGACCCCAACGCATAATGTTCCCTAGTGTATGTAGGTGTTTTCACTGTATTCTAAGTGTCTCTTAACATAGCACTGGCTCTAGGACTGGTTAGTCAGACTCAGTTACCACCAGTATCCGTCTGAAAAAGTTGAGGGTACAGGATGATTTTGCAACAAGGCTTCTTTCTGCTATTCTTTTTGTTCTTTCTGCTCGTTATCCTTCTTCCTGCACTTTTCTTCGTCTTTGAGGACTTCTGTTGCTTCTTTCTGCACTTTTTTTTTTCTTTCTGTGCATTTTTTCTTCTTTCTTCACATGTCCTATCTCTGTAGGCATAGTTAGAAATTAGCATTTAAAAAACCTTTGAAATTCACAGAAAAAACCATAGGTTTCAGGCACGTTATAGTTAGGAATTAGCATTTAAAAAACCTCAGAAATTCACTGAAAAAACCATAGGTTTCAGGGGTGTTATAGTTAGCTGGACTTTTCACTTGTACAAAACCATTGAAATTCCCCCGTTATAGTTAGTTCAGCTAACTATAACTCGCGCGCCCGCAATGCACTGCTGATGACGTCACATATTACATCACTCATGACATGGTCAGTGACATCACTCATGACGTCACTGATGACATCTCAAATGACATCACTGATGACATCACTGATGACATCATCCTTGTGATAGAGTGGCAGACCTCCTCTCACCCTAATATAACCTTTGATACACACATTCAAAAATAGAGGCTAAAATTTTCAAAACAATGGACATACCAATACCAGTTACAACAACCTCTTCAGTAATTCTAAGATCCACATACACATCCACTCATTCACCAACAGTCCTATACAGTTACTCATACATGTACTCACACATCATATGTACTCATACACCTATACATCCTGTTACACAATGCCACTCATCCATAGAGTTACTCACACACATAGTCACTCATGCTAATAAAGAATCAAACATACATTTACTTGCATATACAGTTATACACACACCACCACACTTACTTCTACAGAAACTTACACATACTTAGTCTTTTAAACAATCACTTATAGAAACACATACTTATTCATACAGGAACTATTTCAATCTCTCACTCTCACATATACTCACTTATATACACCAATAGTCACATATACTAGTTTAAAACATATGTAGTTACTCATAAAGACACTATTGAGACTGTCATTCACTCACTAACACACCCATACACACACTCATCCACCCATACAGTCCTGCACACATGCTGTCTTCAACACATACAAACAGTGAGTCACTCATTCATGCACCTATGCACTACGTAATACCCCCCACCGAACCATGCAGACACTCAGACTGATACTCAAAAAAACAACTAATAACCTATATAGACACCCATGTAGCTACTCACCAACCCATGCAGCCACTTATACACAAAGTGAGAGACTGATACAGATATTTACATATTTAAACATTACTCACTAAGCCATGTATTCACTATGATACACTTAATCAGTCAGTTACACAATCAATTTTTCAAAAATAAATCATCCATTTAGACACTTATATACCCATTTATTCATTCCATCGACCTTGAGATATACATATATAAAACATATTTAATTTTCTGAAAAACACACATTCACTGGATGATGTCATCAGTGATGTCATCAGTGATGTCATTTGAGATGTCATCAGTGATGTCATGCGTGATGTCACTGACCATGTCATGAGTGATGTAATATGTGACGTCATCAGCAGTGCATTGCGGGCGCGCGAGTTATAGTTAGCTGAACTAACTATAACGGGGGAATTTCAATGGTTTTGTACAAGTGAAAAGTCCAGCTAACTATAACACCCCTGAAACCTATGGTTTTTTCAGTGAATTTCTGAGGTTTTTTAAATGCTAATTCCTAACTATAACGTGCCTGAAACCGATGTTTTTTTCTGTGAATATATATATGTATGCATGTATATATATGTATATATATACATATGTATATGTGTATCGTATTTATATTTCCAAGGTACATGAATGTGAAATTAGGAATGGAAAATCTATTCTTTAACTTCTGGATATTTTAGTCCGCAATATTTTTCCCAGGATATTTTTGTAGCACTATGTTTCTGAATTCGATATTTTGACATACAACTGCGTAAACAGCCATGAAATAGGTGTTGAAGCAGCTTCTTCACAATATCACCTTGGTGCAGGCAGAGGACATTATCAAATTACCCTTTTACATATGCCATTCATACTGGGCTTCAAAAAAGGAGCTCACCATGCTCCAGCTTTTCCTGATCCACGGATACTTGGCCTGGAGCCCCAGAATCATATCAGGCCTACCCTAGAGTCTCTTTATTTTTCTCTCTGCACACTGCCAAAATATTGGGATTCGACCTTTTTCTTAACTTGCAAAACATGACTTGGAAGCTCTAATGATTACCTTTCCAATGTTGTCAGCGCTACCACCCTCACAGACAAATGATCACAGCTACCTGGAACTTGCTTGTAAACTGGTAAGCTAGATATTACATATTTGGAGGAAAATATCTTCACTTCTGGATCCACTCCCAATACATCTGAGGTACACATGTGACTGCCCAAAGTGTTCCAGGAACCTTTTAGACCCGTCTCTTTTTAGTGACTTCTGGCCAGGAAAGTCACTGATTGTCTCCTAAAATCCCCTCAACAGTCCCTCCTCACATGTTTCCAACAGACCCTTTCAAAACCACAATTGACTACAATATTACGACTAGCTACTCCTAGCTGAAAACTACATACTCATTGCTCTCCATCGCACAACATCTTACAGAATCCTTTACAGAGTCTACTAATCAACAAATAGATCCTCACTTTTCGCTCAAAAAATCGTCATGTAGCTTCATACACTGCACCTCACATTTGTCTCAGTAAATCTTCACCTCTCTCCTACAGATTCTTGCAGATTTTAAAAATGATAATAACATAGCCCACAAAAGGGTACTTGCTTAGAGGTGTGGCGCCGCGGCCAGGGTGACTGACTCCGGAATCTGGGGATCACGGTTCGATCCCCGGTGGCATATTAGCCCAGCACCATGTGACCCTGGGCAGCAGCTTGCTTAATCTTCCCGACGGCCCCCAGCGCCTAGAGACCCTTACGGGTGATTGTTCACGCTTTGCAAATGTTGATTATTATTATTATTATTAAGGTCAGACTCCCGAAGTTATTTTTGCATCTCCTTCGTACAACTTAAGCGCATTCATTCAGGACTAGAAATACGTTTTGAATTCACACCGAAAACAATTCAAGGCTCATTGTGGGAGTTCCAGCATTAGGCTTACAGATTACAGCAGACCATCACATACCTGTTATGTTGCTACCGTTAGGTGGTGATGCCGTAAGTCTATCGTGCTGGCAGCAGGTGATGGGGGCTGGGCCTACTTTGCATTAAATTACTAGGACACCGACTGTAGAGTATTCCCGTTACTGCGTGGGGTCCCTCACTAAGGCCACACCTGGTAGCAGTGGCATTTATTCATCCGTCCCATGTGGTGTGGGACAAACCATTACCAGCAGATTCAGGGCTATCTATCAGGAACACCCGTGGCGGGTATAGCTTGTTAATACCGCTGGGGGTGATGTCATTGCAATAGGCGATACTAAATCACCCACATAGCATTTCTAAATATGATCAAATTAAACACAAAAACATGATGTGATGTCTCATTGACAATGAGTCCCCAGCTTTATGAAACCAAGTCCCCATTTCGAACTTTTCAAAAAACACCAACTCAGATTAGGACGTCACCCCACTCCACCTGGCCTCAATGTGGTCTGTAAGTCTAATCAAAGGCTGAGGATTACTCTGTAGACTGTAGTGATGATCGTTATCTACCTATGAACAACGCTAAGTTAGCATAACCGCGTTAAATGTTAGAAAGCCATCTTGCTGCTTTTGCTGCTTTTGCTGCTTTTGCACACGACACTGTAGTCACATGTTATTAGAAGTGAGAAATGCTTACTCGACTTTGCTTCACATGAGAACTGTCTGTTGTTAACATCTTGAACAGTGAATAGCGACCTTGGTCTGCACACAGTGTAACAGAAACAGTCTGGATCGCTAGACGGTTGCATGTTGTTGAGTTCAGGTTGATCGGCCCACTAGTTTAGCCATAACACGCGCGCAGCTGCAAATACCTGAAAGTCGAATGCTTTTAATATTGCAGTGTTACATGTTTTCAACACATTCTGAAGAAGAGCGTTCCTAGGAGCAGAGCATAGCTGATCCTGTGATGTGAACTCTCTGAGCTGATCTATACGGTATGGGGTTCCCCATTCAAGCCTAGAGACCTTTTATTAGTCTAATAATACTATTAGTGTGTTAGAGAAAGGAAGGTGGCCTAGAGCCACTGTCATTTTAGTATGATTGCTCCTTTCATTTTCTATGGTATTGTAACTATGCTGATGGTTTTGATTTTAATCGTTTGTCTGCTAATGTTAGCCAAACTGCTGCCTATTAGGACACAAGGTTTATAAAATAAACTCTTTAAACTTTTCCCGTGTCTCTGTTTATTCAATTGTGGACTGGTACGAGAATAATTACGAAAAGGTGTTTCTGATTCCCACCATTCCTGAGAAATATACTAAGTCGCTTGTTCTGGGTTGTCTATACATTGGGACCGCCGAGCTAAACCTCGGATAACGAATGGGACACTGATGCTGGACGGATAGGGGTTCTGGGTTCTGAGGTGAGTTTTTGATACACCGCAATTCACTGAGGGCCTGGGTTCCTGCTCATAGTTCTACGCATAAGCTGAATCCCTGCAACATGGCGCACCTAACGTTTGGTCTGTTGATTTGAGACGCTTTAGTAGTGCTTGTATTAGTCGACAACACCCTCACTCTGGTTTCCGGATAACGGGAGTGACGGTTTAACCTACCTGAGTTTCGACTAAATAGGTTCATTCAAGCTTGATCATTAAAAAGGTTATTTAATCTGAACCCTAGTGCTACTGATATATTGTAGATTTACTGTTAGAGTCCTAATGGCGGTCGAGATTCCGGCTCATAGCCGAGCGCCTCTGAAACGTCGTTTGGCGAATTATGGGTTGTCAGACAATGGTATGGCTGTGATTTTTGTAGTAAGTGCCGATGCGCTGTTCCCGTTTGAGTTGTTTTACTCCTGGGTTACTTTGCCGGCGGTGAGTGAAGACGATGATACATACCACAGTTATACTCACACGGCGTTACCAGCCAACTATACACCATATAGGACTCAAGAAATTCCTATTTCTGCCTGGCAGCATAACATTTGGTTTAATGGCACCCTTCCCCATGCGGTGACACCGGCGAGAATGGGCCCTTTGTCAATCCCAGGGGCCCCGTGGCCGGTGTTGGCCGGATTTACGCCTCATCCCCGTTACCTGCAGGTTGCGGTGGCTGAGTTGCGCGTTCTGCACACTGCCCTGATTACAGTACATAGGGCTCTAGTGCAGTACGTGTCACGCAACGTGCAGGTGGTCGCTACTGCTGTTGCGGGACAACCAACGGACCACCACGCGGTGGTTATTAGTCCTGTTATGGTCAATTCGGTGGTAGGCAAGCGACCCCAGAATAGGGATGATTTCCCTTATTGGCTTGCTGAGAAATTTGATCAAATAGAAGCGGTTTATCCGCGTACATCTCCTGTGGAGAAGCACAGGATCCTTACCATTGCTTTGCCTAAAGACTTAGTCCCGGATATGGCAGATTGTGAAAACTGGGGTAAGGTCTTTGCAGCGACATACTCGAAGTGCTATGGCACTCCGTCTCTGTCGGTACTGCCCTCCGTTATAAAACGTGTTCAGGAGAATCATGGTGCGGAGGCTGCTATTGAATTAGGTATGCGGCTTGTCGGGGTCTTTGATGTGGTTGCTACCATGATATTGGGCAACCTCAAAGGAGATGCTATGCAGTTCCAGGTGCTTAATAAATTAGACGCAGTGGACGAAGACGACAAGCCGAGGGAATTCGCAAAGATTATTGTGATGGCCTATAAACAGGTTGGTCGTAGCGCTTTAGGGGTTAAGCCAACTGTGAAAACTCCTGATTCTCAGCAGACAAAGGCAAATTCGTCTGGTAAGGACGAGCGCCCTAGCTTTCCTAAACAAAGTTGGAGGGTGAAAAATCAGAAAAAACAGCAACAGAAACAGGGTTCCCGTCCTGCCTCTCCTGTTAAGTCAAGTAGTGAACGCACTTATGATTTGCGCGATCGTGTTACTATTAAGTCACCTGATAGATTTCAGGTTTCTGAACAACGCTCTCCTCGTTCTTCACAGGAAACATCGGCTTCACGATCCGGTGGCAGAGGCGCTGGGAAAAGTCGGGGTGCACCACAAGCACGTGAGCAGTCCCGACAGACTGACGGCAAAGGCAAGCAGGAAGACTCTGCACGTCAAAGACCCCCGTTTCAGAAGAAGAAAGTTGCTGCTCTGACAGCGAGGTATGCCTCAGATGGTACGTACGCAGCTTCAGAACCTAACATGGGCGCTAACGCTGCTGGACAGCGTGGGCGGAAGTTACAGTAGTGCGACAAGCACTGCGTCCATATCTGGTGGTGGATCAAAGCACGCCTATTCAGCGGCTTGCGCAATTGTGGTTGGTACTTTCGTAAATGGTGAATTCCTGTCCGATGTCGTGCACACGCAGTCATTGGGTGATTGTACCGCTCAGTTGGCGGAGCTCCGTGCTCTGGTGCTTGCACTGGAGTTTGCTGATCCCCGAGTCACTACTCTTATTGTGAGTGACTCCTTCTGTTGTGTTCAATCTTACAACGACAATCAGCATTTCTGGTCTCAGAATGACTTCCATGATTCCAAAGGTAGCACGATTAAGCATAAATTGCTTTGGGTTCGCGTGGCAGATCTTAAAGAACGTCTGCCCCTCGTGAATGTAATTCACACTCTTGGTCACCTACGCGTTGGTGTCCATGCTGTCGGTAACAGCTTGGCTGACAAGGCAGCTAAAACAGCAGTGGCAACATACTTAGTAGCAGCAGTTACAAGATCCAAAAGTAAGATCGATGATGACATCTTGGCAGCTATTGCTGCTACAGAGCAGGGCACGAAGCCACCGAAAGGTTTCCCTGCTTGTTACCATTATCGCTTAAGTCCTGATAAAGTCCCGTTAGAGAGGATTAATGACGTTGGTGACAGATTGATTCCCAACGCGGACTGCAGACCTTCTTTGATATTAGCAGCCCACGAGGGCATGGCGTCAGCACATGCCGGCGTTGCGGTTGCTGTATCTTTGCTACAACAACGTTACTGGTGGTGCGGTTTGTATAAACAGGCCAGGGCTTATGTGCTTGATTGTGACATTTGCCAGCAGATTAAACCTTCTTCTGCGGCACGCCCACCACAAACTCAGTCGTACATATCTAGTAAACCATTGGGTTGTGTTTATTTAGATCACTGCGGTCCTTTTACCTCTGATACTGCTTTCAAATACATCTTGGTTGCAGTGGATTCGTGCACACGTTTTCTGTGGGTATGGCCACAAAGGAGTGCTGATTCTCGCACTGTCATTAAGGATTTGCGTGTCTTTGTTGGAAGTTTTGCGTGTGGTACCTTTCATTCTGATCAGGGCCCGGCATTCGCCTCTACGGCGTACAAAGAGGCCATGAGAAATTTGGGGGTCCAAGTCAAATTTTCGTCTCCATACCGGCCTGAGGGCAATAGTGTAGTGGAGCGAATGAACCGTGACTTAAAGCAATCTTTGACAGCCAGAGTTTTGGGTACTGGTCGGAACTGGCTTGCCCACTTGTATGACTTCCAACGTGCACTTAATAATCTCCCTAGAACGTCTCTGGGTGGGCGGACCCCATACATGATGCTCTTTGGTGTTCGAATGTTTGTTCCAGACCTTGATGGTCTAGACATGGCGGCGTCAGCCGCATCCTTTGACGTAGATGAACACTGTGCTGTATTGCAGACTCTACAAGAAGCCAGAAACAGTCTAGCGAAGGAACACGTACCCTCCTCATCTGCAGATCAGATTCCGGTAGTCGGCTGGCTACCCCGAGTTGGTGATCTGGTCCATGAGAAGGTGGAGAACAAGAAGGAGTTCGGCCCCTCTTATCGTGCACCGGTTCCAGTGCTTGGAGTGCAGGGTACAAGAACTGCCATTTTACCTCCTCTTCCTGGTCGAAAGGATAACGGGTACATTTTGATTGACAATGTCAAACTACAACGAGTGGCCGATTCTTCTTAGTATGACTCCGGCAGTTTCATGCCCTTAGATGCTGAGGAATTCTGTTGTGGCCCGAGCTTCTGACATAGTGCCTGATGTTGCCATCGAGATGCATGCCATTACTGGTCCCTTGTTGCCACAAACACCTAGTGGCGTGCTTGAAGAAGTTGAGTATGCTTATCCTGCGGATGTTACCTTGCCTGTTTTGCAATCCACCACAGTTGCCCTCTCACAAGACTCTTTTGATTCTCGTTCAGTGACTTCCATTGCCCCGTCCAAGGTTTCAATTTTTGTGGCTTGGTTCAAGAGACATTTTTTGATACCCCCTTGGACTTACATTTGGCTGGTGCTCATATGTGTTTTTTTGTTTATGTCCATTGGCTTTGTGGTAGTGTTTTTTAGACTTATCAATGGACACTACCTGAATGAACGTTCTACAATTCGACTAATTAATGGAACTTTGGCCCCCCACTCCTCATCACACATAATGAAGAGGGACCAGACTTTTGTGAACATTACTGCCTGGCCTGTACGTGATGGGATCGCTTGGGATGCTGTTAAATTTGAAATTCATGGCCCCACTGAAGTGATTAATGTGCCAAATGTATTTCGTGTTTCTATGGGTGATGTCGTTAAACAGAACATTCACTCAGATGATTGGGATGTTCGAGCCATAGAAGCACTGTTTTCTGATTTGAAATATTATGCTGCTTTTGATGCTGAGGATTTGTATTTAGATACTGCTAATTATGATGAACAATTTTGTTATCAACATTATGGCACACATTTCCTGCACAAGGCAAATACGTTTATAAATTTTGTATATTTTACGCAATGGGAACACTGCCCCGCCCCTAGGATGGGCAGCTCTGCCACGTTAGTGGAAAAATTCACTTATTTTTCTGATTTTAGTGTAGCCCATCCAGCGTCCTTTTATTTTAAGGTTGCGCCTGAGGCTGCTTCTAGAGTCAGACTGACACACACCAAAGTATTGTATTCCAAGTCCTTTATGGACGAGTTGGCAATTGGCGGGTATGATCTGTGGAAGGCTACAGTCGATCTTAAATTGGTTTGGGGTTCCAAACCTTGGCAAGTACGGGGAACAGAAGCTTTGCATCGTGCTATTGATCAAGCCAACATGGAAAAAGTATTGGCTGTTGTAGATAATAGCATTAACACCCTGTCTTCCAGAATCTATACTTTAGATAATATTGTTTCATCTGTGGTAGACATTGTGCAGTATGATTTATCTGTATTGTATCATGGTCAAAACCAATTGCGATCTATTATGCAGTTTGCATGGACATTGCAAACATTGAAGGCGGGGAAAGTCCCTTGGGATTACATGAATACTTCATCTTTATTCCTTCCCTTTAATTTGACTGCGAAACAGCAATTCATGTCCATGAAAGATGCTACATATTCGTTGCTGCACATTGAAAAGTTAGAACCTTTGACTTTCTCTGTTGCCGAACTGAATTCGGCCGTGTGGCTAGTACATGGTTTGATCACTTTACCGTTTCCCTTGTTTAAGTTTAGTTTGTGCATGAAACATTATGCCTTAGGCAGGTACGAACAGTTGGGTACTGCCTTCCTACATGAAGTCTGGTCGCTCCCTTTCACATGCAGATGTGTGAGGGACGGCAAGGAGGTTTACTTGAAAGGTGAAGAGTGCACTTCCGCACCGGATCACTCTGTTGTGTGTAGGCACATTCAATTGCATGGTGCATGTAATGTCCATGCCCCTAATTTAGCTTGCGCCATGAAAGGGATTCCAGTGCCAGTTATTACTCCATCTTTTACGCTGCTTGCTAACAGTAGTTATTTGCCTTTAAATAATGAAGCTTGCTGTGGGATGTTAGTGGGGATTCCCTACATCGTGACTGTATCACGGAGAGTAGTTTGCTGTAATAACGTCCTTTTCCCACCCCCGCATGGCCGGCAGGATGTCTCCATATGGCCTTCGATTCCAACCTTGAAAGCAGAGTTCAATAAGATGAGCAGAATAAGGGCTCTTTTGTCTCAAAAAGAAGTCGCTCTGACTTCATCCCGGGAAACATTTGTCCTTCACGTAGCTACCAAGCGCACTGAGGTGCAAGCGCTTTTGAATACTGATCTCCCACTTCATTTTGGGACCTTGATACAGACTATCTTTAATGCCTCTTCTACCAGTGGCATAGCTCATTTTTTTTAAATCGTGGGCTCCGGCCTCGTGACCTCTTTTCAAACTATTTTTGGAGTGATACCGGCCTTTTTTCATTCTATTTTTTCCAGTGTCTTCGGAGGTCTCCCTTTACTTCTTGCCCTCGTAGCTGGAATCCTATTGTTGATTTGTGCCTTGCGCTATGGATGCTCAACTTGCGTGGCACAACAACATGTCCCGGCTGCACCATCTTCGTAACCAGATGATTGAATTCTATGGCGCCTTACCACTGGCGACTCTGAGCGTAGCCTATGGATTGTCCTTTCGGTTTGCCTACTTTACTTGTGTGCAGCCTGTCTTTCATTGCCTAGATTGTCCGTTCCAATGGGCTCTGGAATTGTGTCTGTCAAACCCGGTGTCTCCTGATCCGGATTATGATCGGCTTATGAGCCCCTTAGTGGCCCACGAGTCGGAATGTTCTGGTGTCGGGATTATGGCCTGTGCTGCAGCGCATGGAATTCTTGGTAATCGGGACATCGGAGCTGCAGCGAGTGACTTCTTAACGAACAGTTATCTTGAGGTGCACCCCGGTTGTCCTCGCCAGGTGCTGGAGGCTCCGGTGGTTGAAGAACATGTCTGTTCTTTCCCCGTGCTGAACTGGATGGCAGATACTTTTGCGGAACGTTCCAATGATTTCCTCTTGGAAGCAGTAGCAACGTATTGTGCATACACTTTGATGGATTGACTTTTGAACTTCCTTTCGGTCCTCAGTCCTTCATCGATTTTTAGTCGACTAAAATTTTTTTTCCTCTCTACGTTTTAACTTTTTCCATTGCTTTTTTTCTTTCGAACTTTTTCACTTACCTTATGTGGACTTCTGGTTCATGCCCCTGGTTCCGTTCTATCGAACTTGAACTCTGCATTCTTGCTACTGCGCCCCTAGTGGTTAGTGGTCCGATCATGGGGGGGTGTAGTGATGATCGTTATCTACCTATGAACAACGCTAAGTTAGCATAACCGCGTTAAAAGTTAGAAAGCCATCTTGCCGCTTTTGCTGCTTTTGCACACGACACTGTAGTCACATGTTATTAGAAGTGAGAAATGCTTACTCGACTTTGCTTTACATGAGAACTGTCTGTTGTTAACATCTTGAACAGTGAATAGCGACCTTGGTCTGTACACAGTGTAACAGAAACAGTCTGGATCGCTAGACGGTGCATGTTGTTGAGTTCAGGTTGATCGGCCCACTAGTTTAGCCATAACACGCACGCAGCTGCAAATACCTGAAAGTCGAATGCTTTTAATATTGCAGTGTTACATGTTTTCAACACATTCTGAAGAAGAGCGTTCCTAGGAGCAGAGCATAGCTGATCCTGTGATGTGAACTCTCTGAGCTGATCTATACGGTATGGGGTTCCCCATTCAAGCCTAGAGACCTTTTATTAGTCTAATAATACTATTAGTGTGTTAGAGAAAGGAAGGTGGCCTAGAGCCACTGTCATTTTAGTATGATTGCTCCTTTAATTTTCTATGGTATTGTAACTATGCTGATGGTTTTGATTTTAATCGTTTGCCTGCTAATGTTAGCCAAACTGCTGCATATTAGGACATGAGGTTTATAAAATAAACTCTTTAAACTTTTCCCGTGTCTCTGTTTATTCTGTTGTGGACTGGTACGAGAATAATTACGAAAAGGTGTTTCTGATTCCCACCATTCCTGAGAAATATACTAAGTCGCTTGTTCTGGGTTGTCTATACCATGGGGCCGCCGAGCTAAACCTCGGATAACGAATGGGACACTGATGCTGACCGGATAGGGGTTCTGGGTTCTGAGGTGAGTTTTTGGTACACCGCAATTCACTGAGGGCCTGGGTTCCTGCGCATAGTTCTGCGCATAAGCGGAATCCCTGCAACAAGACCATACCTTGTTCGGGACTCACAACTTGGGGGTCCATTAGGATGACGGGCGGATCACCCCCGCCGGACCGGCGGGTGCGATCCGCCCGCCATCCTGCCAAGAATGACCCACCGCCAAATTAGGATGGCTGGGGGGTCCGTGGCGGATGGGAAGACTGATGATCAACTCGTTGAGCGGGCAGAAAACGTGTATAATATGGTGGCGATGTCTGCAAGACACCCGCCATCCATATTAGGATGATGGCGGAGATCAGCCTTTCCATGGCAGCAACGCCGCCATGAAAAGGCATGCGGTTTCTGCATTTGGGGGCCCGTTGCGGGCCCTCAGGGTGTTGGGGGGGTGGGGGGTGCACATGGCATGTACAAGGTGGCAGGCACTGTGCGGTGCCTGTCACGTTGTGCATGCAAATGCACGACATGCATTTTTTACATCAGGGCGGGTGCTGCTTACAGCAGCGCCCGCTGCAATGTAAAAATGCGGGATGTGCCCGCCAGTGTGGCGGGTGCATTATAATTTGAATAGCATGACCGCCGCACGTATGGCGGGCGGTCCCTTTTGCTGTTGTCCGCCTGCCATCGTAATAGACCCCTTGGTTGGAGAACAGTTTCTCGGCTAGCAGTATCCCCGGAGGGAACCAGACCCGCACCAGGACTCGGGACTCACTGATTCCCCTTCTCAACCAGCCTGGTCTCCACTGGTTCATCCTCTGACCAATCGTCAAGATCCGGGGCACCACCCTAAGGGCCATCGACATGCAGGGCATTGCCTCGGCAGGGATGGAATTTCTTAAAGGCCGAAATATTGCTAGTGATGGTCTCTTGCCCCCGACATGCAGTGACCTCAGTGCCACATAGAGGGTGCACAGACAGAATATCAAGTTTTTAATACTGATATACAAAAATATCGAGCTGCAAATATCGTGATACAGGGATATCGACAGCAAGAATTTTGTGGTCCAGAATATCGAGTTTAAGGTAAGAAATACTGTTTTTTTAATTATTGAAGTCAGTAATATCGTTTGCAAAAAATATTGTTTTTTAAAATATCAGTCAGTAATATTGCTTGCAAAAATATTGTTTAAACTATCAATTTTTATATTAGTCTAATGTATTTTAGTATGTATTTTAAAAGTATGTGATCTAATTTTTTTAGGTAAGTATTGCTTATGTTTTTAAATATATGTGTTAAATTTGTAGCAGTGATTAATTTAATGTTAATAAAATTTTGCGTTTTTTAGTTTTGTAATGGGTTGTGGGTTTATAGGAGAAGTAATTTGATTTTAATAAATTAATAATATTTTTATTTATTAGTATTTAATTAATGTAGATTTTATAGTGTTTATTGTGGAAATTAATTTATTATTAATTAATTATTAATTGGTTGTTAATTCTAATTAATTAATAAATTGATAATTATGCTAGCTGTGTTAGTTTTTTTAGGAGCAGGTTGTGGGTTTATAGAGGAATAGGGTGGGAAGTAATTTAAATTAATTAATATTTTTTATTTATTAGTATTTATTTAATTTAGATTTTATAGTGTTAACTGTGGGAATTAATTTATCGTTAATTAATTATTAATTAGTTGATAATTATTATTAATTCATTGGTAATTATGTTAATTGTGTCAATTTTGAAGGAGCTGGTTATGGGTTTATAGGGAAATAGGGTGTGAAGTAATTTATTTAAAAATAATTAATAATTATTTGTTGATTAATGGTAATTATATAATTAAAAATTAATTATGGAATTTGCATAATTAATGTGAGATGTGAGTTGATGGGGTTTATAGTGGTAAAGGGTGGGAAGTAAATTATTTTCAATTATTAATAAGTTGTTAATTGATAATTTAATAATGTGAAACTAGTTATGGAAATTGTTTAATGATTTTTAGCTGTGTGTTGTGGTATTTATTGGGGTAGAGGGTGGAAAGTATTTTAGGTTTCATTAATTAATAATTAGTTGCTCATTATTATTCATTTACTAATTGATAAATATTTATGGCAGTTGATTACTTTTATTTTGTGTGTGGATTTTGGTTTTATAATGTTTGGTTTGTAAAAAAAATTTTTTATTTTTTATTAATAATTATTTATTTATGTTAATTATGGAGGTACATATTTTTAGAAAAATAGATGTGTGTTGTGAATTGTGTGGTGTTATAGGGTAGGAAATAAAAAATATAAATTTTATGTAACAATTAATGTTTTTGATTATAATTAATTTCTATTAAATATAGTTATTTGTTTGAAAATAATTTTTCAAATTTGTATAAAACAATGTTTGTAGGTAATTTTTTAGATTTTTTAAACATAGTATATTTATATCTTTTGTAATTTTTATTATTTTTTATATCTTTTTTTGTTTTTAAAAGGTTTTGTATAGTAGTTGATATTTTGCTTGTTTTTAATTTTGTATGGACTTCCATGGGAATACGAATTTTTACCCCTCTGCTATCCAACACTTTCCCTACTGTTGCACTCACTGGAGTGGGAATATTAAATTTGACCCCTCCGCTATCCAACACTTTCCCTACTGTTGCACTCACTGGAGTGGGAGTAGTAATTTGTACCCCTCCGCTATCCAACACTTTCCCTACTGTTGCACTCACTAGAGTGGGAGTAGTAATTTGTACCCCTCTGCTATTCAACACTTTCCCTACTGTTGCACTCACTGGAGTGGGAATAGTAATTTTTACCCCTCTGCTATCCAACACTTTCCCTATTGTTGCACTCACTGAAGTGGGAATATTACATTTGACCCCCTCCGCCATCCAACACTTATCCTGCTGTTGCACTCACTGGAGAGGGCATAGTAATTTGTATCCTTCCGCTATCCAACACTTTCCCTACTGTTGCAGTCACTGGAGTGGGAATAGTAATCTGTACCCCTCTGCACATTTTCCCTACTGTTGCACTCAGTGGAGTGGGAATAGTAATTTTTCCACTCCGCTAGCCAATATTTTCCATACTGTTGCATTTAGTGGAGTAGGAATAGTAAATGTTACCCCTCCACTATCCAACACTTTCCCTACTGTTGCACTCATTGGAGTATGAATAGTAATTTTTACCCCTCCGCTATCCAGCACTTTCCCTACTGTTGCACTCACTGGAGTGGGAATAGTAATTTTTCCTCCTCCGCTAACCAACACTTTCCCTACTGTTGCACTCACTGGAGTGGGAATAGTAATTTTTACATCTCTGCTATCCAACACTTTTCCCTACTGTTGAACTCACTGGAGTGTGACTAGTAATTTTTACATCTTTGCTATCCAACACTTTCCCTACTGTTGGTTCCACTGGAGTGAGAATAGTAATCTGTACCCCTCCGCTATCCAAGACTTTCCCTAATGTTGCAGTAATTGGAATGGGAATAGTAATTTTTATCTCTACGCTATCCAACACTTTCCCTACTGTTGCACTCACTGGAGTGGGAGTAGTAATTTTTACCCCTCTGCTATCCAACGATTTCCCTACTGTTGCACTCATTGGAGTGTGAATAGTAATTTTTACCCCTCCGCTATCCAGCACTTTCCCTACTGTTGCACTCACTGGAGTGGGAATAGTAACTTTTATGCCTCCGCTAACCAACACTTTCCCTACTGTTGCACTCACTGGAGTGGGAATAGTAATTTTTACATCTCCGCTATCCAACACTTTCCCTACTGTTGGTTTCACTGGAGTGGGAATAGTAATCTGTACCCCTCCGCTATCCAACACTTTCCCTAATGTTGCACTCATTGGAGTGGGAATAGTAACTTTTATGCCTCCACTAACCAACACTTTCCCTACTGTTGCACTCACTGGAGTGTGACTAGTCATTTTTACATCTTTGCTATCCGAGACTTTCCCTACTGTTGGTTTCACTGGAGTGGGAATAGTAATCTGTACCCCTCCGCTATCCAACACTTTCCCTAATGTTGCAGTAATTGGAATGGGAATAGTAGTTTTTACCCCTACGCTATCCAACACTTTCCCCACTGTTGCACTCACTGGAGTGGGAATAGTAATTTTTACCCCTCCATTATCCAACACTTTCCCTACTGTTGCACTCACTGGAGTGGGAATAGTAAATATTTCCCCTCCGCTATCCAACAAATTTTGCTACTGTTGCACTCACTGGAGTGGGAATAGTAATTTTTTACCTCCGCTATCCAACACTTTCCCTACTGTTGCACTCAATGGAGTGCAAAATGTAAGTTTAAAAATTATTAAATATATTACTGTTTTAATTAATAATATAATGTTTTGTTAATTAGATTTTATGTTATAGGTGTATGTATATATATATATCTATTTGTAAATCTTTATATATTTATAACTTTTTTAAATAAATAAAAAGTATTAGTTTATTGATTATTGTAGAGTAAATATACATTAAGGGGCCGATTCCGATCCTGTACTTTTTTCTCGTACGACTCGTATCCGTATTTTTTTCCGTACGAATCGTACAAGTCACGTCCGACCCGTGAAGTACGATTCGTACAGGAAAAAGTACATACGGTGTTACGAGACGGACCCGGACACTTTTCCGTACGAATCGTAAAAACACAGTCCGAGCGTACAAGTACGATCCGGACCGGCTTACCGATTTACGATTTGTACGGAAAACGTCCGTCCCGTACACCGGGAATGACTTGTACAAATGCAATGTCTGTGTATGCACCATACAGTTGCAATGTCGGTGTACGCACCATACATAGCGATGGCGGTGTATGCGCCGTACATACGCGATGGCTGTGTACGCACCGTACATAGCAATGTCGGTGTACGCACTGTACATAGCGATGGCGGTGTACGCACCGTACATCAGCGATGGCGGTGTACGCACCGTACATAGCGATGGCGGTGTATGCACCGTACATAAGCGATGGCAGTGTACGCACCGTACATAAGCGATGCCGGAGTAGGCAGTGTACATAGCCATGGCGGCGTATGCCCCGTACATACACAACGCATGGGGCCGTGTGTCTGTACGACTCATACCCCTGTACCGTACTGAACCACGACACTGGAAAATAGCACAAGGAGGGTCTATTCGACTCGCACAACATCACAAAACACGTCTACACTGCACAAAAAATGGAAAGGACTCACCTGGACACATCCAAACAGGCAAACAGAGGGGCAAACTCACAACCACCTCTTATGACAATCCCACCAAAAATTCAAACTGAGCCACACCCACAAATGGACCAATAAAAAGGGCCCACACACACAAACCATGAGCCTTTGCAACAGACTCACTGCAGCTACAGAGCACACACCAACAACTGCACCCATCCACCTTACCATATACACCTTCACACAACATCCTTCACACATACCCCCTCTACACATTCACACCCACACCGTCACATTCAGACCCACACACCCACAACCATCCACACCCTCACCCCACACCATGCCCACAGACAAGAATCCAAAGTTCACAAGGGAGGAGCTGGAGATCCTAGTCAATGAAGTCATCAGAGTCGAGCCACAGCTGTTTGGAACATTGGTCAGACAGACCAGCATAGCTGAAAAAGCACGCCTGTGGCAGAGGATTGTCGATAGGGTGAATGCTGTTGCACCCATCAGAAGGACCAGGAATGAATGCCAAGCCAGGTGGTATGATCTGCGGAGGGCGGTCAAGTGCAAAATGAATGAGGAGTACGCCCAGAGCAACATCACTGGAGGTGGTGCGCCCCGCAGACCAGTACATTACCATCCCTGGGAGGAGAAGGTGATGGCCATGCTTCCGCCGGTGGGAGTACATGGACTCCAAGGAGTTGCAGAGCCTGGTGAGTACACAAACAACTTACGTAACATGGGGGTAATGCCATCCACACCCCAACTACACCAAATGCACGCAACTACCCCCAAGCCATCACCGGCCAGAACCACAGTCAAAAACTACGCTAATGCCAATAACATGTGTATGCCCCATTGAGAAAGCATGGTCATGCTACGTCCCATGCTACATGAAGCACCAACCCAAGAATGGATGTCTGGTATGCTTGGAGGATGGGTGGCACAAAACGCATGTTTGAATCATAAATCAGACACAATTGCCCTCATCCCATATGGCCCAGCTACATACCCATGCACCATGCGCAATGCACAGGGATTGGGAAAGTACTGACAAGATAGCTCACACTCGGCCTGGGTGTAGGCAGCACAAGGCCCTCCTGTGACCAGTGCAAACACAAACACCAAGACAACAAGGTCAGATATCTAGGACAAGAACTCACACTCACTGTCATGGCAGCAAGCTCCATGGGGGGAGAGCTACATCACCTGGGAGCCCCACTGCCAAATCACACTACACCCACCAGCAGGCCCTGTCACACACACCCCTTACACAAGCAGACACCACCAGGACAGGCAATGGATTTACCCACTGTCACAATGGACATGCAACACAACAAGACCAATTCATAGCCGAAGAAGCATCCAAGCCACAAATCAACATGTCAAAGACTCAGGAGAACATATCAATCTGTCCCCCGCAACATACACATCCACAAGTGAACATTGAGGAGAATGCTAGGCACATACAACTACCTGGAGGAACAGTGCCAACTTGAATGTGTATGAAACATGCATGTTGCATGAAACAGCATTAACATTGTCTGTCTCTCACACACAGGGCAACGTGATGAATATCCCCCCAACAATGGGGGGGAAGAATCACAGTCACAGGCTCGGGAGGAACCTGATCCCACCGGCAGCGACGCCTCTCAACACTCCGCGGATGACCCCGACCGACCTGGACCCTCTGGTCTCCAAGCCTCGGCAGAACCTGGTTCAGGACCATCTGTGCCAACCACCACCCCCATTCCTGCCACATCCCAGGAGACACCGAGGAGCCCTGCCCGCAGTGAACAACTGAGCCAGTCTGACCAGGAGGGACAAGGTGCGGCGGGCACCCAGGAGGAGGCAGACAACACCGACACTGCTATCCCTCAGGGGTCCCGTAGACCCGATGTGCCCACAACGGCAGGCCAGGCTCGTGTGGGCAGGGGTGGTGGGAGTGGAGGATGGCGGAGGCGAGAACCTGACCAGCCAGCTGAAGGGACCGGTATGTCACACATCCACAACATCGTGGAGGCTTACCGGCGTGACACCAGGGAGTTCAGCCAGGTAGTGGTGACCCTCATAGAGATCAAGAACCAGCAGGCCGAGCAACATGCCAGTCAACAAGAACACCAAGGACGGATGGAGGCAAGACTGGCTGAGCTCCTGGCGGTGCAAAGGGACATAAGCCATTCACTCTGTTGGATCGCCGACAACATGGGCAACCCTCCCTGTGCCACCAGGCGAAGACCACCACCAGCCACAGGGAGGGAGGAGGAGGAGGATTCGTCTGACGGAGCATCCCAAGCATCATCAAGGCCTGCATCTGAGGGTCCCGCGAGGAAGGTGGGACGTCCACGGAAAAGACCATGAGAGGCAGCGGCCCATCCACATCTCCCAGGTCACCTGGCCTGGCACCTGGCCTTCATGTGCGACAGCATCACCACATTGACTGACATCATCTGCCACATGGACTTGCTGGTCACAGACTGACCAATGATATCAAACACCGTGGTCTGTACTCTGATGACTTCAAATGCCAAGGATCCCATGTCCCCCTGTGAACTTTGGATTCTATGGTCCCTGCATAGCACCTTTTTCTGTGCACAATTCGCGCCCCAGAGCTATAAATAAAAAATTAAGACATTAAATTTTATGTTGCAGTCATTTAGCATGATTACACAACATACCTGTGGGGATATGCCGAAGTATGCCTGAGTGTGGAACAAACTCCAGCCATCCCTACACTTGGATCTGAGTCCGGTCGAGGACACACATGGGTCACAATGTATCACAAAATACAGACATGAAGCCCAATACTCACACGTGATGGCCTCAAGATGCTGAGGGGGGGCTTTCAATACTGCGCAGACAGACCAATTTGGAAGAGTATCATGAAGGTGTAGAGGTCATGGGTCATGTTGATGTGCCCGAGGAGGGAGTCCCAGGTCTGTTTTGCGAGGTGGGAGAACTATCTCCTGCATGCAGTATTTATGTGGATGTGATGAATGGTGGCCAGGGCAAGGTGGGCTGCATGGAGTTGGGCCAACGTGGTGTTGGATGACAGACATCCAAGGTCGGTGTTGGGTCTGGGGTTGTGGACTGCCTCCTGAGTGTGGTTGAGGAGTCTGAAGGTGATCCTGCAGCACACAGTGAGCCATTGTACCTATCTCAGGTGGACGGTGAAGGGGCTGGGGTGGGGGATGTTGCAGATGAGGTGTGCGGATGCACCCAGGATGTGGACAACTTCTCCTGCAGTTTTGCTGTTGTTCTCCGTAGAGGCCGGGGCTGTAGTTGAGCCGACTGGTGTCGTGGACCAGGGGGACGGTCTGTCTTGCCTTGGAGTGGATCCATCTGTGGGTCATTTGCAGCATGTGGGGGGTGTTGCAGCATGAGGTACAGATGGTGGTGAGTTGCATGGTAATTGTCAGCGATGGGTCCATAATGAACACCAGCTTGCGTGCGTGGCCACTGGGTGCTGGTGCGGTGCACAGACCAGTGGGACACAAGGAGTTGAGCCAGCTGTAAGGGGACAATCCTCAGATGATGACTTCTGTCCTGTCCAAGTCCAGCCTCAGGTGGCTGATGTTCAGCCATTCCTCAACGGATCTCATGCCTTCTTGAACTTTTAATCTGGCAATGGCTGGGTCTTTGGTGAGTTGGAGGAGCATCTGGGTGTCAATGGCATACGAGATGATGATGAGGTCGTGTGCGCATGTGATGGTGGAGAGGGGGGTCATGGAGACATTGAAGATCGTCACGCTGAGAGAAGAGCCCTGTGGCATGGGCCAGATGACCCCAGTGTACTACATGTTGCAGGGTGGAGGCAGACTCCCTGGGCCTTGCTGGTGAGCGACTTTCTGATTTAACCCTGGGCCATCCTCTGGATACCAGTGTTGGAGATGTGTGAGCTGACAGTGTGGTAGCACATGGTGTAGAATGCCATTGAGAGGTCAAGGGTGGTGGCCTCACCATTGTCGAGCATGGCAAAGTTGTCGTTGGTGGTGGCAATGCTGACGGTACCAGTGGTGTGATTACTGTGGAAGATGGTCTGGTGCCGGTTGCCTGGAGAAGGTTGCATGGAGGAAAATTGTTATTTGCTTGTTGTGTGTCTTCCTGATGACATTTGCTGGGTAGGGAAGCAGGGGGATGTACCAGGAGATTCTGCTGTACTGCCGTCCGTTGTCTAAGAAGGGCCTGGGTCTCTGCATGCCTCCTGCACCCATGGAATGTGGCAAACTCAAAGGAGACATTCAGGACGCACTGGACGTGGGCTTCAAGGATGTGGAATGATGTGGTTTAGATGTTGTGTGGGATGGGGCCTGAGGGAGAGCCAGAGTGTATGTTGCAATTAGCCAGGTTGTGTCATTGCTGCTGATGGAAGTCCATAACCTGATGGGGGTTTGTCCTGCGGATAATAGTGCTGTCTGCGTCTGTGTGCCAAGGCTGTTGTGTATGCCCATGAGCTTGCAGTGGTACAAAGTTGCAAGGGATGTGATCTGCCTTGCAAGGCTGGGGTGTCTTGGATGGAGATCTGCTGTCAGTTCACTCACAATGCTGATGAGCTCCTTGATGTCGTGTGTTTGGGTGTCTTGGCACTATCTGAAGGATCTCCACTTGTCCTTGCTGATGATATGGTGATGGCTGTGTGTGGTGTTTTCCAGGGCTGCAAGGCAAATTATGGCTCTATGTGTTGCAAGGTTTTCACAAGAGTCCGGCTAAGTCTGTAGGAGTCCTGTAGGTCTGCCTTGTCCCAGGTGCCTGAACTGTTGTTGTGCTTCACAGGAAAGTCCGTCAATGTGGCAAGATTGTTGGATCAGTTGCTGATCCAGTGCGTGAGGTTGCAGGGTGCGGCGGGGGTGTTGTTTTGAGTGTCCCACACAGCTTGTCTGTGGTGACTTACATCAAGCATCTTTGGGGGATCGGTAGCGGGGTGTGGGGCAGTGTGTTTCTTGTCGGAGACGTGGATTTAAATGTTGATGGACCAATGATGGATGGTGGGGTGGTTCCCCTTTAGCAAGAAGTTACTGGCCCCCAGCCACATGTAGCCCGTGGAGGTGAGGGCCTGTGTGCAGATGTACGTGTTGATGGCTTAGCAGAATAGTGGATGTAGGCCTGCAGATCTGTAGAGGAGTGTTACACTGAGGGTTGCCATGGAGTTGCAGCAAACCCGGATTTGTGACTCTAAGGGTGTACTTGTGAATAAATAGCAATTCATCCCCCGGGATTGGTGTTGCCGTCCCTGCGGGTGATCTTGTATCCGTCTGAGATGGCAATGAAGACGTCATGTGCTGAGGATGCTTTTGTCCAGGTTACTGTCATGAAGGTGATGTGTGGGGCTGTTGTGCTGAGGAGGTAACAGAGTCAAATGGCGTGCTGGTGGACGGAGCGGGTGTTGGGTAGGAGGCACATTACCTGGTTGTTCTGACAGGGTCTTGTAGGCTGGGCAGCGCTGTGTAGGCAGTTGGAGTAGCACACTCAGCATGCGAAGGTGACGTGTGTGTGCTTAGGGGTTGCCTGATAGCAGGAGGATGATTGTCACAATGACATTGCTTGGAGAGTGGCTGCAGCATGAGCCTGTTGTGTGACGTGGGTCATGCAAAGACTAGAGGGTCGTGCACTGTGCATGTTGCAGGCGCAGACGTTCCTGCCTTTGGCACGGCGCTGGGGCTACAGTGGCACAGAAAAGCTGCTGCCTGCATTTCGAATGGGTGGAGGGGTGGGGGTTGCAGAATCAGGGCACTCGGTGGGGCGGGCTGAAGACGGCTGAAATGCCAGAAACCGGTCCTAGGAAGCTTGTTTCCGGTCCAGGGAAGGCATGGCTTGGCAGTTCGGGCTGGACTGTTCCCATGAGGCACAGGGTCAGACTGATTTGCATATGGCCATGTCTGAACTGGGGTGGCAGAGTGGGCTAAAGAACGGTGATGGATCAAACCCAGATCTGTTGACTGGGTGTGAGTGTTTGATTGGTTCTGATGCTCCGTCCATCACCACCCCCTTTTGTACCGCTTTGTTCGCCATAAGTTGGCAGGGTATGCTCAGACGTGAGTCCCTTGCTCACTTTGCCACTGGATTCAAGCAAGCCTGGCTGAAGACGGCTGAAATGCCAGAAACCGGTCGTAGGAAGCTTGTTTCCGGTCCAGGGAAGGCATGGCTTGGCAGTTCGGGCTGGACTGTTCCCATGAGGCACAGGGTCAGACTGATTTGCATATGGCCATGTCTGAACTGGGGTGGCAGAGTGGGCTAAAGAACGGTGATGGATCAAACCCAGATCTGTTGACTGGGTGTGAGTGTTTGATTGGTTCTGATGCTCCGTCCATCACCACCCCCTTTTGTACCGCTTTGTTCGCCATAAGTTGGCAGGGTATTCTCAGACGTGAGTCCCTTACTCACTTTGCCACTGGATTCAAGCAAGCCTGGCTGAAGATGGCTGAAATGCCAGAAACCGGTCCTAGGAAGCTTGTTTCCGGTCCAGGGAAGGCATGGATTGGCAGTTCGGGCTGGACTGTTCCCATGAGGCACAGGGTCGGACTGATTTGCATATGGCCATGTCTGAACTGGGGTGGCAGAGTGGGCTAAAGAACGGTGATGGATCAAACCCAGATCTGTTGACTGGGTGTGAGTGTTTGATTGGTTCTGATGGTCTGTCCCTCACCACCCCCTTTTGTACCGCAGGTGAGGCAGCAGCAGGCGGAAGGGGTTAGAAATTAGGCAAAAAGTAGCACACAAAGACAAGGTCTGAAAGGCACAGTGCAACAGGTGTATGTAAAGAAAGGAGTGTCAGGTTACTCATGGGTCACTACGAGAAAATGTATGAACAATCATCATAAATTACAGCCACTGGATCAGGTAACAAAATGCGGAGATGCGCAAAGGAGATACACCATCAGCAGGCGTTCACGTCCCGTTGTGGGGAGCAACCTGCACAAATACATACCCAACCAGGTACTTCATGCACAATAGAGATCATTAGCCATAAAGCACTGCATGCATGTTGCCAAAGTACACATACACACAGATGCTCAATCTTTGACTATTATGCCATAGATGACGCATGCAAACTGTCAAGAGAGCTGCAGTGACAGAGATGAGGCACTTTGGATTGTGCTGAACACCTTTTTTCCACATACACACACAAAGGGATATGCATCCATATTAACAAACTCACAGGTCAGTTGACAGAACATGTGGGACATACGCTGGACACCCCCTTCACAACACGGATGATGTAAATCCCAATGAACTTGCACACAAGTTAAGGGGATGAGCCAAACACATCATGCTGCACACGGAGAGGCTGCAATTCCCCATGGAGCCTGTTGTTGTGATGTCCCTCACTATGTCCACCCGTAGCATCTGCAATGATTCAGAGGCAAGGTTTACACACATTGATGCCTTCATCAGACGCCACACTCCACTACAGATGACTGTCAAGAAAGGTGACTGTCATGTCATGGGAGTGATGCTACATGTTATATGCTCCATGGTGAGAAGACATGTATGCATGGTACCACAACATGCACAGAAGCAGTCCCCCCACATTACCATCCCGTACCACCACAAAAGATCCTTGCTGCAAACCTTACCAAGACTGACCTTTCCACATGTCCGTGCATGGAACGCTGATTCAGCACACGTTGCAATCCTCATGAGGAATAGCGGGAGGGCAACGATGACACAAGTAGACAACAGGCGCAAAATACCTGGGAATGACAGACACACAAGAAGTCACCTAAAACAATTATCACCGCACACATGGACATTTACCAAACATGAACTATGTTTGACACATGTAAATTGCAAAGAAAGTCTCTCCGCAAAACTGTGTGGCATGACATCATCACTTGAGTGACACATCAGAACACACATCCAAGTCACTTTGCACTCAGTCAGCTGGACACACACATTGCAACACATGCCACTCAATGCTACAAGCTTGCACACTCATACCCAGTGACTCACCATTATGAGAAGAAGTTGCGTATGAGCTGACTCTGGATATCATCCTCCTCCTCCTCCTCATCACTAGCCTCGTGAGCAAGCCCTTGATCCTTCACGGGTGTATGTTCCTGCTCATCCGGATCCAGGATGAGTGGCACTGCCTTCTCAACTGCCATGTTGTGCAGCATGCAGCACACGAGGAAGATTCAGCAGACCTTCTCCGGGGCATAAGGGAGGGACCCGCCTGTCTTGTCCAGGCACCGGAATCGGCTCTTCAGGAGACCAAACATCCTCTCAATCACTCGCCTGGTCTGCCCCTGTGCATTGTTGTACCTGTGATCTGCAGCTGTTCTTGGGTTGCGGAGAGGTGTCATTAGCCATGGCATGTTGGGATATCCAGAGTCCCCTACATGAAAACATCATGTAAAAAATGGGTCAGGAGATGCCGTAAGAGCCAAAGATACCGCAACACACAGGACCAACAGAGTATACCCACCAACAAGACATGCTCGTTCGTTGTGCAGCCACAGCATCATTTGTGGCACCCTGCTAGGCCTCATGATGTAGGCATCGTGTGCTGATCCTGGAAAACGTGCACAGACATGGGAAATCAGCATGTTAGCAAGACACACCACAAGGGCATTAATCGAGTGGTAATGTTTTCTATTGCGATAGACTTGTTCCTGTGCCTGTGGTGGTACCAAAGCCACATGTGTACCATCAATGGACCCAATGATATGGGGCATCCCTCCCAGGGCATATAAATCACCCTTAACATCTGTCAACTCCTCAGGAGTAGGAAATGTGATGAATTCATCAAGGTGCTCCAACATGGCTGCTAAAACATCACGCAGGACACGGCTGAACATTGTCTGTGACATGCCACCAACATCAGCTATGGTGAATTGAAACGTACCTGTGGCAAAAAAATATGTGGCAAGTGGCAAGGTGATGAGTGCCACATAGTGCCCCATCACACATGACATGTGTACACAGGTAATCACACATCAATTGTGCAACTAGATGAGATGACCTGTGCAATATCACTGGCTAACACACTTAGGGCCTGCACATAAAAGTATGCAATGACAAGTACTTGATGGACATCCTTGTGCGACTGGTAGCCCTCCATTCCTGGCATGTGGACGCCTGTATTACCATTGTAAGCGTGTGAAATGCGTACCCGTACGTGTACGCACTAGTAGTACATGTACGTGTAACTATATCAGAGAGATTAAGGTGGAGGGGGAAGCTGTTACCCGTATTACTAAGGATGAAATAGGCGGGGCTTTCCGGGACTTCTTTCAGAAAATCTATAAGGAAGATATCCGGGAAGACAAGGCAGAGAGGGAGGCCTGGTTAGATCAAATTTCCCTGCCAAAGTTATCCCCAGAGCATAGTAAGATGTTGGAGAATGAGATCTCCGTTGAAGAAATCAGGAAGGCTTTGGGGCAGGTAAAGCGGGGAAAGGCAGCAGGCCCTGATGGGTTACCAGGGGAATTCTATAAGGCCCTCATAGACGAGATCACCCCGGTTTTGGCCTCTGTTTTTAATAACATCCTCTTGAAGGGCCGGGACCTTCCAAAATCCTGGAATGATGCCACGGTGGTCTTAATACCTAAACCAGGGAAAGACTTGAAGGATTGTGGGTCATATCGCCCGATCTCGCTTCTCAACAACGACTATAAAATCTTTGCGGCTATAATGACAACTAGGTTGGGGAAGGCGATAAGCTCTTTAGTTCATGAAGACCAAAAGGGCTTTATAAAGGGCAGACACTTAGCTGACCTCACACACGATCTGGTAGGGGCAATTGATATCGCCACAACTTTTTCTCTGCCTCTGGCTGCCTTTACGTTGGATGCGACTAAGGCCTTTGATAGAGTAAACTGGTCCTATCTGGCTGCAGTTTTGAAGAAATTCAATTTGCCCGAAAATTTCTGCCGCATGATTTCACTTATAGACAAGGCCCCGACGGCAAGACTCAATGTAAACAATTCTCTAACAGAGTCTTTTGGAATTTCGAGAGGTACAAGGCAGGGCTGCCCACTTTCCCCTCTCCTTTTTAACCTCTATATTGAAACTTTTGCACAGATTCTTAGAGAGGAGGCTAGTATTCCATCATTTAGCTTTGGAGGGTGGGAAAGGCGGGTTGCCCTATATGCCGATGACATACTCATTATGACATCAAACCTCGACTCGGCTCTCCCCTCTGTGATTAGAAAAGCTGAGGAGTTTGGTAAAATCTCTGGGTACCACATAAATTCAGAGAAAACAGAAATTATGGCCTGGAATTCCCCCAACACACAGGTGGAGGTAGTGCCCTCCATGCGGTATCTTGGAATTAGAATTACCCAAGATATAAGCAAAATCACCACCTTTAATCTTGACCGAGTATATAAGCAATGTCACAAACAACTAAAGGCATGGAATCACCTCCCTTTATCCATCTTTGGGAGGACAAACCTTATAAAAATGTCTATCCTACCCAAATATACCTTTTTGTTTAACTCTATCCCTATGGCTTTTGACATTTAACAAATATCTAAATGTCAACAGGGTATTAACTCTTTTATTTGGATGAATCGAGCTTCGAGATTGGCCTGGAAAAAGCTGAGGAGAAGGAGAGAGAAAGGAGGCCTTACGTCACCAGACATCCAATACTATGCCTGGGCGTTCCAACTATCCTACTCTAGAATGCTCCTAAAAACATCAGAGGACAACTCTAGAGGGAGGATGTTCCGAGCTATGTTGGAGGGGTCTGATCTTCCATCTGACTGCTTTCTTTTTAAGTTTGGAGACCAGAAATTCTTTAAAAAAATAAAATTAAAAACTCTACAATCTTTGGCTAGGAGTTGGTCCACAATCAGAAATAGAACAGGGTTGTGTTATTTTTCCAACTTAGCACCTATATGGGATTCACCAGGTACTCCCTTATGTCTTAAAGACAGACTGGCAGGTCCAATAAAGGAAGCCGGTTTTTTGAACTGGGGAGAGCTGATAGCTGGTGGTTCAATGCTACCTTGGGAGGCTTTGCGGGAGAAAGTCGGGCCAGGTCTATCTTACTTCAAGTATGTACAGCTGACTAGCTGGGCTCAGGCCTTGAAAAGAAAGGGAGTCTCCTTGGGAAAATACAGCAACTTAGAAAATCTATTGGTGACAAGGCCGGGGGGGGGAAAGGAGGTCGCATGTTGGTATTGGGCGATCTTGGAGGAGATAGATGACGACACAACCCTCCCTGAGGTGTTATGGGGCAGTAACATCGGAGAACAGTGCCAGCAGCTGTGGTCAAACTCATTTAGTTTACTATATAAAATCGTGAAGCCAGCCTGGTTGAGGCGAAATCATCTTTTCACTTTACATCGTGCTTATCTGTCCCCCCAAAAGTTAGCCAAATTTCAACATGGAAAAAAATGCAACAAATGTGACCTAGTTGAGGCCTCGGATGTTCATATGTTTAAAGAGTGCCCAGCCATTAGTCGTTTTTGGGAAGAGGTGATAGAAGCACTATCTTCTATGCTAAATATCACTCTTAGTAATACTCTCCCTTTGATTTTCTTTGGGCTTGACGAAAATATCCTAGGGCCTGCTAGATCCTTCTTGTTTTTTTCAATCCTGTTGGCTAGGAGACAGATTTGCAGATTTTGGGTGGACACAGCTCCTCCAACATATATGGGATGGTTATCGTCCCTATATGAAGTTTCTAAAGTAGACCTGGCTAGACCCTATGGTATGAAAAAAAAGAAAATTGCCTTTTGGGACTATTTGATACAGTGGAAGTAGGTCTCCCGGGGTTTTTTTTTTTTTTTTTTTTTCCCGCGGGTCCTATGATTATGCCAGCTTCCCTGCTCCATTGATCTATAACAAGGGTCTTCGTTCGTCTTTCTGGTCCAAACAGGTTGAAATATGCCTATATGGAGTTTCTGAAGGTCGTCCTTTTTTGTGTGTTGTTTGCTCCTTCTCCCGCCAATTTGTTTCTTTTGTTTTTTGTGCAATTGTCCATAGCACACTAAAGGGTTTGGTGGGCAGGACAAGATAGCACAAAATGGTGGTTGGCGGATTTTCTTCTTCACACATAAGGGTTTGGCAAATGAGGACAAAAAAAAAAAAAAGAAAAAAAAATGTACGTGTACTACTAGTGCGTACCCGTAAGGGGATCGCAATAGTAGTACACGTATCTGTACGCAATAGTAGTACACGTACGTGTACTACTAGTGCGATCCCCTTATGGGTATGCAATAGTAGTACACGTACCTGTACGTGTACTACTAGTGCGTACCGGTACGTGTACTAAGGTAGTACACGTACGGGTATGCACTAGTAGTACACGTATGGGTACGTGTAATACTAGTGCGTTCCGGTACGTGTACTAAGGTAGTACATGTACGGGTACGCACTAGTAGTACACGTACGGGTACATGTACTACTAGTGCGTACAGATACGTGTACTACCATAGTACACGTATGGGTATGCACTAGTAGTACACGTACGGTGCATGCACTAGTAGTAGTACAGTACAGTAGTAGTTGGCAAAAAGATAATTTAACAATTTTCCTAGAGCACAAGTTCATAGCCTCAGGATCGTTCCAAAAATGGGCTAATCCAATCATGCCCAGCCAAGTTCTAACATGCTTGAACCAATAAACTTTATTGCAACTATCGAGATCCATAACTTCTTTCAGGCCTTTCTTATAGTCAAGTAATTCTGGAGTCGTCTACAGTCTGTCCCACAGCAATAATGGTCGTAATATTGCATGTTGATCTGTTCATTTCATGTTTAGATCCAGAAGGAGGGGTGTCAATGGGGTATTAGTAGATAGTTTTAGCAACCCCCTAAGGAAATTGTTCTCAAGGCTTTCAAATGTACTTCTACATGCGGGTCCCCATAGTTCTGCCCCATATAATACCGCTAGTTGAACTTTGTACTTAAAAATCTCTAGGGCAGGAGTTACTGCCTTGTTCAAGCATTTTTTATGTCTCTTAAGGATTGGGAGACAGTTTTGTTTGAAGACTATCTTAGTCCTTTCTAGCTGTGATCTCCATGCTAAGGATGAGTCTATAGAGACTCCTAAATAAATGAAATTCTGCACATAATCAAGCTTCTGTCCATTTAACATTAGATTTTTCTTAAAATTTTTATGCGGGCTCAGTGCCATGTATTTTGTTTTTTTAGTGTTAATTTCTAAGCCTTTCAAGAATCAATAGGACTGGAACCTTTCTAGTAAATTTTGAAGGCCCCGTGGTGTTTGGGAAATAAGAATGGTATCATCTGCGAACAGAAGGGACGAGACCCGTTCGCCCCCCAGTCTTGGTGAATCATTATCACTGCTCTTCATATAAGACGGAATATCATTAACGAACAGGGAGAATAAAGTCGGGGCCAGTACACAACCCTGGCGTACTCCCCTCTTTATTGGAATAGCTTTTGTAAGTTCCCCACTTGGTCCCCACCTAACCTTGGCATAATTGTCTGTGTGTAACCCAATGACCAATTTTAGTAAATCTACTGGAAGTCCCTGAGTTTTCAATGATTCCCACAAAAGTTCTCGGGGGATAAGATCAAATGCCGCCCGTAAATCAACAAATGCCACATACAAGTGGCCTTTGCGAAGGGTGACATATTTCCAATACAAACAACAGAGCCTTAGGACTTGATCAATGGTTCCTGTTTTTGCTCTGAACCCGGCTTGATATTTCGTTAAAATTAATTCATCTTCCAACCATGTATTAATACGATTTAATATATGCCTAGCATACATTTTTTGGGTTATGTCTAAAAGGCTTATAGGGCGGTAGTTAGCAGGATTGCTTCTATCGCCCTTTTTAAAAACAGTCATAATTTCCGCTCCATTCCATGTGTCCGGAATTGCTTCCCCAGCCGCAACAGTATTGCACAAATGATTAAGGTATGGTACCCAGACGTCCAATTCATGCTTGAATAGATCGCCTGGTACTTTGTCCAGCCCTGGAGCTTTCCCGTATTTGACTGAATTAATAGCTAATTCTGTTTCCTGTAGGTCAAAAACTATATGTGTGGGTTCGGCCTCTACAGGCGACAAAGCATACTCCTCCTGCACTGCACTTTCAGCCCCTTGAACGGCATACAAATTCGTGAAATGGTCTATCCAAGTTGCCTCATCAAGAAAAACCTCTCTTGAGCCCTTCTACCTTTTGTTACCCTTGGCCATTGTTTCCCAGAATAACGTTGGGTCCTTCATTTTAGCTGCCATCAGCATACAGGACCATAATTCCTCGTCCCATGAATACTTTGCGTTGGCCAGCACCCTATTGTATAATTTCCTACTTTCTTTAACTGCCAGAGAATTTTTGGTTTTAACCGAATCAATCAGAGCTGATTTTGCTATTCGGCATTCTTTATTAAACCATGGTTTACCTATAGGCTGTGAATTCACAGCACCCGTCCCTTTTTTTGGTCTTTTGGTCATAAGTTCTAATAATTCTTTGAAGAACTCTTTGTGTAGTTTAAGAAATTGACCAGGTCCGCTTTTAGAGGGATTATAGGTATCAAATATATTGGTAAAGCAGCTATAAATGTTTGCCACTACCCCTTCTTGTTTCAGGATATATGCCCATTTAACAGACCGTCGATTGTTGCTTAATATAACATTATCTGGGGCTGTTTGGTATCCTCCCTCTTTGGCTTCCAGCCCCATTATTAAGCTCTTTACAAAACTAATTTCGAGGGAATGATGATCACTGTCAGATCTTACTTTGACCATCAGGTCTTTTGTATATGGCCACAGGTCCACGGAAACAATAACATAGTCAATTATACTTTGACAATTGCGTCTCGAAAAAGTAGGTGCCTTGGGACAATCAGATGGAAAATGCCCATTGCATGCCCTCAGTCCATGGCTTGCCAGTACCCTTGTGATTTGAAAAGCTAGGGTAGTACCAGCAACCACCCCATTACTAGAGAAGGATGGTATACCATTAACATTATCTTCGTCCTCATATAAATTATTCATTCCAACGATGGGCTCAAAATTGCAGTTCATGTCTCCACATATAATCGTGCTTGTTTCCGGGTCCAGAGTATCCAGTATTGACTCTAGTTTGTCAATACATAGTGACTCCTTGTAAGATGGGCACGGTCGATTATATACGTTAAAAAGATGGATCTCCCGTTTATCAACGGTAACCATTTCCAGTCCAAGTATATCTAAAGTGTCAATTCTTAGTTGCTGGATGGCTATATTAATAGACACACTAACCCATATTATTAACCCTCCTGATGGACGGCCTCTTACTGATGGAACTGCATCCAACTGGTAAGTTCTATTCCCAACTCTGTGCATGGATTTCGTAGCCCATGTTTCTTGTAGAACACAAATATCAAAGGAGTTTATGTAATGGTTCCAATCGGGATCACATATTTTTGAGCCCACTCCTGCAACATTCCATGACACAATCTTAGCTAAAGAGGGGCCTTGATTTAAGCTACAGCTAACGGCTGATGAGGTTTTACTTGGCCTCTTAAGTACTCCTGACCTGGTACTGTTCTGTTCATTCAGCTCTGGTTGCTCTATTCGGTCAACTTCAAGTATTGGTCCTGGGACTTCCTTAAGTTTTTTTATAGATATGATATTTTCCCTCTGTATACCGATCGATAGCAATCGAGGCAAGCCATCTTGTTGATCAGATGACCTGGATGGACTAGTAACAGACGCGACAGGAATAACCGGTGAGACGGATGGACAGAATGTAAGTTTATGTTCTTCCCCATGTACTGGGAGTCAATCAATGGCCTCCAATCCACTGAACCTATTGTAACAGGGGATGAAGGGTTGAACGAACTGCGGGCCCATCCATTCTCCACGGTACTGCATACTATCATACTGAGGCCTCCCGGCCCTACGTTGTAGTACAGTCCAGCCGTCATCCCCCTCCCTTTCCCAACTATTAGAATTTGAGTCCCTAAACAACTCACACCCAGTTCCACCCCTACCTTGATTTGTGTCCCTGGTCCAGCTCCATCTATTATCAGGCTGTTCCGTTGGTATATAGAAATAAGCCAGGGGTCTTGCCACAATCGATGAACCGTTTTTTCTAGGCACTCCCGAGCAAATATGTCCTACTGACCGAGGGTCTTCAAATGATACGACCACGCAGTCCCCTTGTATTCTTTTTCTATTGTAACCTACCCAGGGGGCCCTCTCTACCATTAAGATGTTACTTCTTATTGTTGGTGGTAATGGATGATTAATATTTAGCCAATGGGACACTTTATTTTTGAGCGCCCCGTACGGTTCTAAAATTGATGGGCCTAATTCCGGAACCCCAGTTAGAATGACTACATAATCACATGCTTCTGGGGGTAGGTTAATATTCCTGCGCTTTTCTGTGTGCGTTTTATCATCATTATGTGTAGGTATACTGCAAAGAGCCGTTTTTTTTACTACTGTTCCATGTGTCAGAGGAGACTTTGCACTGGTTTTACCTACATCGGTATTGGTAAAATTAGATTTAGGGACCTTAGAGGCTGAATTTCTTCCTTTTTCCATTTCGTTATCAAGTGTTTTTGACGTCTGTACTTTACTAACAGGGGCTGGTACCTGAATTACCTTTTTTGGCTGGCTAGTGTAATCATTTTTTTTCTCTTTCTTCAGTTCTATAAGTTGTGTTTCAGCTAATCTTGCTTCTATAGGAGTGAGTAGGGTCTTAAGTATTTTTGTCAAGGAAGGTATAAGTAGATCTTCATTCCCTATACTTATACCTGTACTATCAGCTGATGGATTATCTGATAGAATGTCAGCTAGGGAATTGTCTATAAGACTGTCATCTATAATATTCAATGGAAATATTTTGGGGACAGACCCTTCCTTCCCAAATTCATGGCCCTGACTTTCCCTTGTCGCTCTTACATTGACTATATTATTTTCATTACACTTCCCTATCTTTACAGCTTTGGTGGCTTTGATAGCGGGATATTTTTTATAGAATCGCTTACTTGTTCTTTTTTTGGGGATAGCTCCCTCCCTTTTCCCTCTTCTTAAGATATTGTTGCTATCTGTCTGGCTATCTAGCTGTGGGGCTAGCAAGGTGCTTTCTGTGGTTACCAAACCCTGCGAGTCAAGAACACTACAGTCTTGAGGATCAGAATGTGCATTGGTAGTACTATGGACCACCGCATTAATATGTAAAGTGTTAGAATTGATTAAAGTGTTATCAGGGGTTCGTACTGGGGTTCGAGCTGTAGCAATATGGCCCATAGAGGACCTTTTAGCTAAAGCGAGATCTTGAGAAACCCTTCTCTCCATAAGGACAATACCCTGGTCTATTAGTGTGTTGGTGCGTACTATAAAATCATCTAATGTTCCTCTTAATTTTGAGCTACCTGCCACAGCTTTACTACTTCTTGTTTCGCGTGAAGTCATATCAATATGATCTAAATAACAAGACACGAAATATATAAAAAAAAATCGATTTTTAGATCTTTTGAACTAACAGCTATGGCAATAATAATAGCAATGGGATCCCTTTGAAATGAATAATGGTGGTACACCAATATCTATTATCTTCTAACAATTCTTTCCACAACTAAATATAGGCACTAATGTATGACACAGCTGCAATGATAAATGTTAAAATAAACTTGCTTACAATGTCCGGTGATCATATGATGGAACAACCAGAGTCCCTGGCCCAGTCCAGTCTCCTCAGGCCTCTGAGGGCCTAAGAGGGCCCGCCCTTTGCCCGGGCTTAGCCCGGCGTGTCCCGCGCGTCCCGCGGTACGCGATTCCGGTGTTGATTTAAATCACCTGGTCTGCTCTGGGCGGTGTCGGCGATGTTCGCGGTGCCCCACTGCCTTATGGGAGATGTAGTCAGGTTTGGGAAGACTACTCGCTGGTCCCGGTGCGAGCGTTTCCCGCGAAGCGGGAAACGCGAGAAGTGGCTGCTTGTTGCGTCCGATAGGGTTTGTAGGAGCAGCCCCTATTCCAGAGTCCTGCTTTGGCCACTGCTTGCTCAGGATGTCACGGCAGAATGACAAGGTTTTCCCAAGAACGATCCTCCGGTGCTGATTTAAATCACCTGGTCTGCTCTGGGCGGTGTCGGCGATGTTCGCGGTACCCCACTGCCTTATGGGAGATGTAGTCAGGTTTGGGAAGACTACTCGCTGGTCCCGGTGCGAGCGTTTCCCGCGGGAAACGCGAGAAGTGGCTGCTTGTTGCGTCCGATAGGGTTTGTAGGAGCAGCCCCTATTCCAGAGTCCTGCTTTGGCCACTGTTTGCTCAGGATGTCACGGCAGAATGAGAAGGTTTTCCCAAGAACGATCCTCCGGTGCTGATTTAAATCACCTGGTCTGCTCTGGGCGGTGTCAGCGATGTTCGCGGTGCCCCACTGCCTTATGGGAGATGTAGTCAGGTTTGGGAAGACTACTCGCTGGTCCCGGTGCGAGCGTTTCCCGCGAAGCGGCTGCTTGTTGCGTCCGATAGGGTTTGTAGGAGCAGCCCCTATTACAGAGTCCTGCTTTGGCCACTGCTTGCTCAGGATGTCACGGCAGAATGAGAAGGTGGGGGACATGCTGATGTCTCTCATGCAGAGCCTGATGTAGTTCCTGTGTGCACTCCTCCTTGCATTGTGCTTACTGTGACTTTCACTGCATAGTGCATGACACATTCAGCCTGTGAAATCCTTGGTGGCTTTTTTTCCTATTGTCCTGAGGTGATTCAGTGCTCCACCCTGTGTGACAGGTGACTGTACCCACAGATGTGTATGAGTTGAGTGGACCTGTGGTGAGTGTGTCCAAATGATGTGTACGACCTCATGGACATTGATGTGTGTGAATCTTCCTTTACATGTGGATGAGTGTCTATGTGAAGTGTTGCGCCACACCTGCATGGAGGTGGCAACATATCTACCCATCTGATGTGACAAGTAAGCCGTGCTGTGTGTCTGACTTGCATAGCTAGCATGACACCTGTGACACCCCACTGGCAAGTGGCACATGTGTAGAGTGAGAGTTGTATCTGCTGTTGTCAATGACAGGCGAGTGATCTGTGCTTGGGTGTGTCTGCCTAGTATGCTGACGGTGCGTCAGTGGAGTGGGACATGTGACTGCTTGGCATGTGCTGGCCATCAGCCTGCTGCTGCATGTGCTGCACAGTGTGTGGCATGATCAGTGAGTGTGTCGCAACCCTCATGCCAACCGGTTGACTTTCAATGCCATGTAGTGCATTGGGGCTTGCACACAGGCCAATTTCTTATTGTGTATGACGTAATTCCTGTCTGCATCCTATGCCCTGTTGTACATTTCTAAGAGGTTCAAATGTGTGTCTCGGGGACATGGAGCAGGTATATTGATGGTGTGTCACTTTGTCATCCTGACAGGTAACTGCCTACGAGAAGGGGGTGATTTGGAACCACGTCGTCAGGGCCGTGAGATCTGAGGGGGAGCGTCGTCGCCAGCTGCCACAGGTCCACAAGAGGTGGCAGGACATCCGGTGCTGGACCCGGCGGATCGCCCGGGTCCAGCTGAGGCTCGACAGTCCTCGCCCCCGGGGCGGACGCCGACGGCTGACCCCCCAAATGAGACGTGTCCTGGCGGTGGTCTTCCCAGACCTCGATAGGCAGTTACAGGAGAGACTGCAGCAAGGAGGGGGTAGGTACATAGCTGTTTGTTGTGTTATGTGTCGCAGGCTTTTGTAAGTGCTCTGTAGCCTGGATACACTCCCAGAGTTGATATGTGCAGTGCATTTTCTGTTCCCCAATGTCACCAGTTGCTCTTTTTCATCCCTTCCCCTCCTTGACATGTGTCCCCTGGTCTGTGTGTAATCACATTTGCACATGGTCATCTAGGGTGCCAGTAAATCTAAGTGCGCATTGCTTTCTGCATCAAGTGGGAGGGTGGTCTGTGACTAGTGTTGGTACCTTGCCTGTGCCATGACCTATTCACTATGTTGGGGGTCCATAGTTGTTGTCACTGATGCTGATTATCCACATAGGAGTGTAACCTTTCAACTGGACACCCTTGCAGCATGCATGACCAATGTTGTGGCCTCAGACATGATGTGCATGAGTGTGAGATATGCATAGTGCCATGATGGTTGAACATGGTACAGTCAGATCATTCCAGGACCACAGAGCAGTGTGCCCACTACAGTCCCCTGAGACACCCTGGCCTCCTAATCATGTGTGTCATCCAACACTGTGCACTTTCTCTCTGTGATCTGCATAGGTCTGCCTCTGTGGCATTGTTCCCTGGCCTAGTTTGTGTTTTGCTAATGTGTGCTACCTGTGTCCACTGGACAGGGATACACCATTTTGCTTGTGCATACTCACACTGGGCAGTGCCTGTGTGGCTATTCACAACAATCTGTTGATGGTTTTTTCTCACAAATATGTGTTTGCAGCCCCACGAAGTGATGTTGTGTAAATGAAGCTATTTTTCAAGCACAGTTGTTGTAACCCAGAATAAGAGGTGTCAGTTTTTGATCTTGAAGAACCAGAACCTTTTGGACCTGGCAGCGCAGGGTACGCCCTCCGTCTTCTGGGTTCACCTGCTTCGTTACACAGAGACACGGGACACTCTGTCGGCGTTAGAAGATTGGATTTATTTAGCTGCAGCTAGTACAGTTATCCTAGAAGTACACAAAGTAGGTTCTCAGGAGACTGCCACTTCACTCTGTGGCGCCTCAGATTAAATACTATATAATACAGAATTATTAACGAAACACACGCCCCAAGCAAAGAAGAAAAGAGCCAATAGGGTAAGTGGAAAATAAAGCAGAACCAGTAAGAAAGTTTCGAAAACAAGAAGATCAGATGTCTAGAAGAGTCCACTCCTCCAACTATGTTTGTCAACCCACCCCGAACTGATTCATTAACAGAATACAACTGACTTGCAGGCGGTGAGATACGTTTGTGTTTTTTGGAGGAAAGGCATGACACAAGAGAATGCTGGCAGGAGACAGTGAAGGCAGGTCGATAAGATATGATCAGGAAAGAATGGTGTGAGCCTACAGATAGTTGAAACAGGGATTAGGAGAGCCAGACACGGATTAGTGTACTCGGCTAGTCCAAACACCAGTCTCGCAAACAAGGCCGAGGACGTATTTTGACACCAAGCTACGGGAAAGGCAGAATAGACTCCGTTCGCCATGCTGCCTGAGTGATGGCAACACAAAATGGCGGCGGGTTACAAAATGGCGGGTCGATTCGATTGTGATCGAAAATCGAAGTTCCTCAATCTGTATCAATCACATTGACTCAGGTATTGGGGGGGGTGCGGGAGAGTCATACATGTGCAACCCTGATTTTTCATTGCCAGGTCTGACTTGTGTGTGAGAATTGCCTGTACAAAAATACACTGTGCAGTGCCCCTGTGATGGTGGCCAGTGCTCAATGTTCGTGCTTTGCAGCCTGTGTCATTTTTTTACCAACATGAATCCTAATCATACATTTTTTGCACCTGTGTGTGGTTCTGATGCAACGCATTTTGGACTTTGTGTGCTGACATCTGTGTGCACATTCTGGCATGCCCTGAGGGGTAAATAGACATAATATCGAAAAAAAAATATCGAGCGGACAGAATATCAAGTTTTTAATATAGAATGGACAGAATATCGAATTGCCAACATATAGTGGTGAAGAATATCGAAAAACAGGTAAGAAATATCGATTACAATAATATAGAAGTAAGTAATATCGACAGTCATAATATAGTTGTTAAAAATATCGAATTTTTTATAGTGTTTTAAGTTTTAGTATATGTGTTAAAAGTATGTATTAATATTGTAATGTATGTTAGAATATTTTTAAAGTAATGAATTTTATGTTATTTTATTTTTGTGTAATTCAATTCCGTAGCGGGTTGTGGGTTTATAGGGGAGTAGGGTGGGAAGTAATTTAATTATAGTACATTAAATAATAATTTATAGGAATTATTAATTATTTTTAATTTAATTTTGCGTTTTACTTCTGTAGCGGGTTGTGGGTTTATAGAGGAATAGGGTGGGAAGTAATTTAATTGTTATTAGTTAATTATTAATTATGATTGAAAATTAATTGGTTGTTAATTAATTATTAATTGGTAAATAATTTCTATTAATTAGTAATTAATTTGTATTAATTGTTTAATTGATAATTATGTTAATTGTATTCATTTAATATTTGTAGCGGGTAGTGTGTTTATAGGGGAATATGGTGGGAAGTAATATAATTGAAAATAAATAATTATTTAATTAATTTGTGTATATTGTTAATTAAGATATCTTTAATTTAATTTTGCGTTTTACTTCTGTAGCGGGTTGTGGGTTTATAGGGGAATAGGGTGGGAAGTAATTTAATTGTTATTAGTTAATTATTAATTGGTATTGAAAATTTATTGGTTGTTGATTAATTATTAATTGGTAAATAATTTGTATTAATTGGTAATTAATTTGTATTAATTGTTTAATTGATAATTATGTTAATTGTATTTATTTAATATTTGTAGCGGGTAGTGTGTTTATAGGGGAATATGGTGGGAAGTAATATAATTGTAAAAAAATAATTATTTAAATAATTTGTGTGTATTGTTAATCAATATATTATTAATTAATTATTAATTGGTATTATTAGCATTTATTAATGTTTGTTATTGAAAAACAATTGGTTGTTAATTAATTATTAATAGATAATTAATTAAACAAAAATGTATTGGTATTTATAAATAATCAATTATTAAATCTTGTGTGATTGGTAATTAATTGTAATACTTGTATTGATATTAATAAATAATTATTTTATAAAAAAATATTAATTTATTATTTTCCCTACTTTAGCACTTACTTGAGTGGGAATAGTAAATTTTGAACTCCTGCTATCCAACGCTTTCCCTACTGTTGCACTCTCTGGAGTGGGAATAGTAATTTTTATCCCCATGCTATCCAACGCTTTCCCTACTGTTGCACTCTCTGGAGTGGGATTAGTAATTTTTATCCCTACGCTATCCAACGCATTCCCTACTGTTGCACTCTCTGGAGTGGGATTAGTAATTTTTATCCCTACTCTATCCAATGCTTTCCCTACTGTTGCACTCCCTGGAGTGGGAATAGTAATTTTTACCCCTACGCTATCCAATGCTTTCCGTACTGTTGCACTCACTGGAGTGGGAATAGTAATTTTTACCCCTACGCTATCTAACGCTTTCCCTACTGTTGCACTCACTGGAGTGGGAATAGTAAATTTTACTCTCCCGCTATCCAACACTTTCCCTACTGTTGCACTCTCTGGAGTGGGAATAGTAATTTTTACCCCTACGCTATCCAATGCTTTCCCTATTATTGCAGTCTCTGGAGTGGGAACAGTAATTTTTTCCCTCTCACTATCCAGCGCTTTCTGTTCTGTTGCATTCTCTGGAGTGGGAATAGTAATTTTTACCCTCCCGCTATGCAACGCTTTCCCTACTGTTGCAGTCACTGGAGTGGAAATATTAAATTTGACCTTCCCGCTATCCAACGCTTTCCCTACTGTTGCACTCTCTGGAGTGGGAATAGTAATTTTTACCCCTACGCTATCCAATGCTTTCCCTACTGTTGCACTGTCTGGAGTGGGAATAGTAATTTTTACCCCTACGCTATCCAACGCTTTCTCTACTGTTGCACTCACTGGAGTGGGAATAGTAAATTTTACCCTCCCGCTATCCAACGCTTTCCCTACTGTTGCACTCTCTGGAGTGGGAATAGTAATTTTTACCCCTACGCTATCCAATGTTTTCCGTATTATTGCACTCTCTGGAGTGGGAATAGTAATTTTTACCCTCCCGCTATCCAACGCTTTCCCTACTATTGCACTTACTGGAGTGGTAATAGTAAATTTTACCCGCCCGCTATCCTACGCAGAAAAGATAGAATATTTTTAATAAATATTACGTTAATATATATGTATGAATTTTTTTTTTACTTACATTAATTATTTATTAATTTTAATGTTATTTAAGTATTTTTAAGTATGTCTCAGTTAATTATATGTATTATTTCATTAAGTTTACATTACTTTTAAAACATTTAAAAAATTCAATATTTTGACTAACTATATTATTTACAACGATATTTTGGATTCTATATTTTTGTACTTTCCTGTTTGGAGATATGGAGTCGATATTTTGGTATTCTATATTTTGGCATCGATATTTTTGTAAGTCTATATTTTTGTAGTCGATATTATGTCAGTGATCCGCCATGAGGGTGTCCCCACAGTACAACTGGGCTTTTTTACCACCCAATTGCAGGACCATTAGCTTATGCATTGTCCTGGGTGTGGACATGTGTGCCACTCCAGATGACAGGCAGTAGGTCATATGTGTAGCCAACTGTGTAATCAGGTGACAGATGGCCTGGTGACAACTGACATAATTAAAGTTGTTACTCTTACAAAAATTGTACCGTGGCACTCACAGCACTTGTCAACAGTTGTTCATGTTTAAAATGTGGAAATTGGATGATTTGTGTTAAGTACACTGATGTGCCTGCATGAAAAAAGTCTACCAAGAAGCGCACACCAAATGACATTTCAACTTTCATGGAACACACTGGCACCTATTCAAAGAAGCCACTGTTCAAATTAAAAGGTGTTGCAGATTCTCCATATACATGTTCCCACAGTGGTCTTGATTTTGTGAGACTCCTTTGTTGTGTGTGGTACAAACTAATGAGTCTCAAGACCTCCGTGGGTCCATGTATATGTACTTTCTGCAACACCATTTATTTCTAACAGTGGCTTCTCAGAAAAGGTGCCAGCTTCTTGAATGACAGTGTACATGTACTTTTGTGTGCACTGCCTTGTGCGACATATTGCATGCAGCCACATGAGTGTTCTTTTCACGAAATGGCCAATTGGCACATTCAAAACATGTAGATTGTGTAAAGTACTGTGAGTCCCAAGGTACCAACATTTGTTCGTTTTGTGTTCCAAAGGACTTACAGGTCTCTGAGTGTGGTGACACCTTGAGTACTGAGGTCTGTTAGTTTACCTGGAGTGCATCACTACTGTTTCTTTCAGGCTAAACAAGAGGTGTCATGACTTCATTGTATTGCTGTGCTCACCGGTTCACAGACACTCGCTTCTCAGTGTATTTCTCATTTAAGTTGTGGCCTTTTGTATATGTATTTTCCAGGTGTCAAAGTGGCATGGTGGGTCTAACAACTGGGCAGTACAGGGCTTACATATGTGCGGAGTAATCTAGCTGTTACTCATGATGCATTGCCTGATATGCACTGTGACCAATTGTTCTTGTGCTCATGTGTCAGATGTATACAGCATCATCATCCGCAAGCGAGGGAGACACCTGCATGGACCTTGAGGAGGGACCCAGCAACAGTGCCGCCAGTGCTGTGGAGTCAGCAGGAGCCAGTGGCACGGAGGGCGAGGGGAGTCAGTCAGAGGACCTGTCTGGAGGCGAGAGCATCTACGACGCCGACGGGTCCGAGGCTGAACTCCCTGAGGAGGCGGAGAATGCATCAACAACTGGCAGCATCCCACCATCTGTACCCGCCTCCTCCATTGACATCTCCACCCTCCCAGTTGCTCCCATCCCTTCTCTCCGTGCAGGGTCCCACCATGTCTCCTTCGGACCAGGCACCGCACCCTCTGCCCCTGTCAGCCCTGCTGCCCTGAATGAAGAGTCTGTGGACACACTGCGCCAGTTGCAGGTTGGTCAGGCATCAGTGCTGCATGTCCTCCATGGACACACTAAACTGCTCACACAGTTGGTGTCGTTCGTGGAGGGCATGTCATCAATGATGTCTGAGCAACGCAGGATTCTGCGGTCCATGGACTCTTCACTGATGGAAGCAGTTTCTCTCCTGCGGTGCTCCGTCCCCCCCTACCCTGGACCCATCCACACTGCCCTCTCCCATGCCTGCCCAACGCACACACAGACAGTCACGGGCACGCACTCCAACAGAGACATCCAGAACACCCCCAAGTAAGGCACAGCGCACACCTCCTGGCACGCACACTCAGGGTAATGTAGGCACACCCACTGGGTCTGGGGGCAAACGACAGACACGCAGCCACAGTCAGAGTCCGCAGTCTTCACAACCCAGTCCCTCCAAAACCACTCCCCTTAGCTCCCCTGCCAAACTGTCACCCAAAGAGCTCTACATGGGTGAGCTGGCCCTCACCCCCACTGTGACACCTCCCCGCAAGCGGGCGAGGAAGTCCCTGGGCAGGGGAGTGGAGTCCACCCCCATGTCCACCCCCTCCCCCAAGAGCGCTGCACCCCATCCCTCGGCCACCCCCCCCCCCTCCGTTGGGCCTGGGGTGTCTTCAGGTGCAGGGGTTAGTCTGGACGCCCTGGCAGCAGTGTGCAGCGCCGAGCTCACCTCCACCTTTGGCGCTGCCCCACCACACCTACCCAACCCCCTCCTGTCCTTGCGGTGCCTGGTCCTGCCACAGATGATGCCCCCCCCGGTCGACAAACCTTAAGGTTACTTTGTGCAGGCAAGGTAGGGGTGGACACGGTCCCCTACGTCCACCCTTGGACGATAACAAAGGACTCGCCATTGGCCTTTGTACATAGTGTCTTCTTAATTTATAATTTTTGTGTGCTGAATAAAGCCTTTTCTTTTACTTTCAACACTGTTGCATTTCAGGTACTTGATGTTGGTGATGAGGCTCCTGGAGTTGTTGTTCTGGTAATGTGTTAGAGTTCTGAGAAATGTTTTTGTATGATGGCCATGAGGTGGACCATGGTATCTGTGTGCCATCACAATGTCTCTGGAAAGAATCATTGGTAGTGTGTGTTCCTTTTCTTTGGAGACATTGCCCCAAGGAGTGTTCCTTCCACTATGGCACCTGACATCTTCTCTGCAAACAGTTGCACAATTGTGCTGACCTGTGTCAACATTTCCTTTGTTGGTGACGGATCCCTTCAACAATGGCCATGCCTGCTCACCGATGTCTCCTGCTGAATCGTCTGTGCCATCCTTGCTAGTCACTGTACTTGTGTTTTGGGTATGTAGGAATGCCTACAGGGACAAATTGTCCCTTTTCAGCACTATGCATGTGTGTAATCACGGCCTACCACACAAATGGTACTTGTTATGCAGGGTATTTGGGCACCTGACTCACAATTGTGGGCATTGTATCTGGTGGAATTAAACCCTATTCCTTCCATGAGAGACAACATCTTGGTGGCTGGACCAGCACCTGGACATTCCTATCAGTCCTGGGATGTGCGTGACAGTTTGTGTTCCCTTTGGCTATCTTAGTTTTGTATGCAGTTACATGACAATACAGTCTGTTGGCATGAAATCAGGGTTTGTATTGTGCTTCATCTGCCATGGGTGGGTATGCATGTGTTATATGTCCTCACACCCACATGTGGTGTGTCATGCAGTGTGTGAAAGACATCCATCCTCCTGGGAGTGGGACACTGCTGGGAGTCCTCTGCACACACCCCTCATATGTCTGGACGCTGCTGGTAGTGATATGCACCCACCCGCATATGTCTGTCCACTGCTGGGAGTCCTCTGCACCCACCCCTCATATGTCTGGACACTGCTGGTAGTGATATGCACCCACTCCTCATATGTCTGTCCACTGCTGGTAGTGATATGCACCCACCCCTCATATGTCTGGGCGCTGCTGGGAGTCATATGCACCCATCCCTCATATGTCTGTCCACTGCTGATAGTGATATGCACCCACCCCTCATATGTCTGGACGCTGCTGGTAGTGATATGCACCCACCCCTCATATGTCTGGACGTTGCTGGTAGTGATATGCACCCACCCCGCATATGTCTGTCCACTGCTGGGAGACCTCTGCACCCACCCCTCATATGTCTGTCCACTGCTGGTAGTGATATGCACCCACCCCTCATATGTCTGGACGCTGCTGGTAGTGATATGCACCCACCCGCATATGTCTGTCCACTGCTAGGAGTCCTCTGCACCCACCCCTCATATGTCTGGACACTGCTGTTAGTGATATGCACCCACCCCGCATATGTCTGTCCACTGCTGGGATTCCTCTGCACCCACCCCTCATATGTCTGGACACTGCTGGTAGTGATATGCACCCACTCCTCATATGTCTGTCCACTGCTGGTAGTGATATGCACCCACCCCTCATATGTCTGGACGCGGCTGGGAGTCATATGCACCCACCCCTCATATGTCTGTCCACTGCTGGTAGTGATATGCACCCACCCCTCATATGTCTGGACGCTGCTGGTAGTGATATGCACCCACCCCTCATATGTCTGGACTCTGCTGGGAGTCATATGCACCCACCCCTCATATGTCTGTCCACTGCTGGTAGTGATATGCACCCACCCCTCATATGTCTGGACGCTGCTGGGAGTCATATGCACCCACCCCTCATATGTCTGGACGCTGCTGGGAGTCCTCTGCACCCACCCCTCATATGTTTGGACGTTGCTGGTAGTGATATGCACCCACCCCGCATATGTCTGTCCACTGCTGGGAGTCCTCTGCACCCACCCCTCATATGTCTGTCCACTGCTGGTGGTGATATGCACCCACCCCTCATATGCCTGGACGATGCTGGTAGTGATATGCACCCACCCCGCATATGTCTGTCCACTGCTGGGAGTCCTCTGCACCCACCCCTCATATGTCTGGACACTGCTGTTAGTGATATGCACCCACCCCTCATATGTCTGGATGCTGCTGGGAGTCATATGCACCCACCCACGCACCCCCTTGGGGCTGTACACTGCTGGCCTGGACCTACACACACCAATATGTAGGTAACATGCTGGGCCAGTCCTCTAGGCCCACATTCTTGGCGTGTGTACGCATCCTATCCCAAATTTACTGCTGCCGTAACGGGGTACGTGTGGTACACATCATACCCACGCATTCATGCGTGGGTACGGTCCGTACCTGAGTTGGCATGGTGCCGTAGGGGTACATGTGGTACGCACTGTACCCACGCATTCATGCGTGGGTATGGTACGTACCTGAGTTGGCATGGTGCCATTGGGGTACGTGTGGTACGCACTGTACCCACGCATGAATGCGTGGGTAAGTTACGTACCTGAGTTGGCATAGTGCCGTTGGGGTACGTGTGGTACGCACCGTACCCACGCATTCATGCGTGGGTACGGTCAGTACCTGAGTTGTAATGGTGCCGTAGACTTCTATTGGGATCAGCACTCAATTCCTGACACACTTGGTACAGGCTTTTGAGCACCCGCCGTGCTTCCGAGTGGAGGAGAACCCGCTGGATTTTTAAGTCCTGCCACTTGTTTGTTCTCACTGTCTCCAGAGTTTTTTGTAAGCATTCGCCCTGGCAGGTGGTGGCCTGACACAGGTCTTCAAGTGACAGAGGTATTGGGCGAGATCTGTCCACAGCGTATCACACATACTCCTCCGTCTGCTCCACATCGTCCTCTTCACTCGTCGTGGCAGCTCGAGGATGCCGGGATAAATAGTCTGTCAGGTTATTCGACCCAGGGCGGTATTCTACCCTAAAGTAGTACTGCTGCAACTGGAGCATCCAATTTTCTATATTGGGTGGTGGCTTTGATGTTGTCTCCATGAATAGTGGAACCAAAGGTTTATGGTCTGTGGTGACCAGGAATGGTTTCCCATACACATAGAGGTGGAAGTGGTGGCACCCCCATTGTATGGCAATGGCCTCTTTCTCTATCTGTGAATATCTCTGCTCTGTGCTGGTCAGAGACATGCTCGCAAATGCCACAGGTGCCTAGTCGTCTTCAGCGCTGGACCTCTGCATCAGGACTGTCCCTAATCCTTGAGTGCCAGCATCAACGCAATCATGGTGTTTCGTTGAGGGTCAAAATACCTCAGGGTGGAGGACACGATAAGGAATCCTTGGTAGCTTGAAATGTGGCCTCCTGCTCAAGCCTCCATGCCCAGGGACCAGATCCTTTAGTTAGCTCACGTAAAGGTAGCGTCAGCCAGATGAGGTCTTTTATGAAGCCGCCACAGTAGTTGACCATGCCTATGAAACTGAGCATCTCGGTCACGGTGGTAGGTGCAGGTGCTTCTTTGATATCTTTCACCTTCTCGGGGTCAGTAGCAACCCCCTCTGACGAGAATATGTATCCAAAGAACTGTAGTTTTTGCTGGAGAAATTCACACTTGTTGCAGTGGAGGGTAAGTCTGGAGTCCTGAATTCTTTAAAGCACTTTCTGTAGCCTGATGTTGTGCTCAGGTACTGACTTTGCATGAATCAGAATGACATTGCTGACATTTACCACACCCCGAAGGCCCGTGAGTTCTTGAATGGTGTTCTGAAACAATTCAGTGGTGCTCAAGACTCCAAAACTCAATTGCCATCATCGCCTTTGGCCCACGTGTATTGAAAAAGTCATTATGTAATGTGACTCCTCATCAAGAACTAACTGGTGGTAGTCTGAGCATAAATCCACCTTGGAAAAACAACTAGCTCCGCTGAGCTCACTCATGAGATCATCAATTGTTGGAGTGAGATGTCGTTCTCTGTTCATCGCAGCATTCAGTAGGCGCATGTTTACGCAGATTCTCACCTCTTCAGATTGCTTGGGCTTCCTTGCAACAACTATCGGCGAAACCCATGGGGTGGGCCCCCTCAACTTCTCAACGATTTTGGCAGCTTCCAGTTTGTTTGGTTCTTTTTCTACGCGAGGTCTGAGATGAAACACAACGCACCTTTGTCGGAGGGCCATTGGCTGCATGGAGGAGTCTATGTGTAGATGTATTCCTTTGCCCTTTAGGCACCCAATGCCATAAAATACCTGGGGAAACCCATCAAGGATGTGATTGATGGCTTCTTGATGTATCCCAAAGGCAAATGTTATGATACCCAGAGCTTCAGCCACTCAGCATCATGCCATGACCCTCTTCGGTCACATACACTTGAGACTTGATGGATTGATGTCCATACGTTAGGGTGGTCCTGAATTTTCCTCGCATCACTAGCGGTCTTTCCTGTCCATAAGCAAAGACTTTGATCTTGTCCGGGATTAGTCGTGGGGATGAATGTATGGCCCTATAGGCTTCTGATGACATGATGTTTATTGTTGCCCCTGTGTCGACCACTGCAGTGGAGGGGTGTTTACCCACCAGTATTTGACACTGCGGTAATGGCCTTGAGGTTTGGGATGCAGTGACTACGGTGAAAACTGAGTGGACCCTATGTTCTTCACTATCATCATCCATGTCACTGCTTCTTTCCTGCCCCTCTGGGATGGTATTGATAGTGGTGTGCTGAACTCGTTCGTCCCTTGCCGAGCGGCACACTTTCATGAAGTGGTTGAGTTTTCCACACCCGGTGCACTTCTTTCCTCTCACCGGACACTAAGGATTTGCCAGACTCTTCAAGGATTTGCTCCTGCAATTTTGCTGAGGCACACCCCTGAATTATTTGTCCACGTATTTCTTCTATCTCGTCATTGAAACCACACATACTGGCTAACTCCTTGAGGCGGGCGTGGAATACATCAATGGATTCTTCTGGCTGATGCCTCCCTTGTCTGAACACAAATCTTTCATAGTCCTGGTTTGCCATTGGTTTAAAATGGGCTTTGGTGCGGGTTCATTGATTGACTTTGATATTTTATAAATGTCTCTTCCACCCAAATGGAGTAGCATGGCCCGCTTTTGTGCATTGTCTACTTTAGTGGCCTCAAAAAACAGCATGACTCTCTCTACCCATTCCTTCCACTTTGGTGCCTGTGCTGATTGGGCTCCTTCCACAATGAAAGGCTCTACAACCAGAATGTTTGCCTTTTTTTTTTACTGGTATGCTTTCAATTGTCACTAAATGTACTTTACTTGATAGGGGTATAGTTCACTGATGGCCCTCCTCATTGACCTTTTTTTCTACATTTTGTTTTCAGCCCATGTCCTTTCCTTGTATTGTCTTGTATCACTTACTGAAAAACACTTGCAGGGTGTATATGTCTGGCTGCTGTTCCCACTTGTTACACTGCCGCAGGCCAGATTGTAGTGGCTCTCTCCTTGCGAACGAGGCAACCATTGGGTGGGGCTTCCCACTCGGACGCTCTGAATCTCCGCGCTGTTTGTGCCAACTTGGTAATGCACGTTGTGGCGGAGGAGCCTCTGGCTGTCGGGTGGATGTGCAGGCCTAATTATGCGTGGCCGACTACGCAGCACGAGCCCGGCACACCTTTACACTGGGTGCGCAGCCGCCGCGGGAAGCAGACGGCAGTCTAGATCACCCTCGTCGCCAGTGTTATATTGCTGCCGGCAGGTGGTGATGCCCTAGGTCTGTCGCGCTGGCAGCAGGTGGTGATGTGCATCAGGTAACCGGGACTGGGCCTACTTCCCATTAAATTACTAGGACACGTCTGTAAAGTATTCTCGTTACTGCGCTAGGTCCTTCACTGAGGCCACGCCTGGCAGCAGTGGCATTTATTCATCCGTCCCACATGGTGTGGGACAAGCCATTAACAGCAAATTCAGGGTTATCTATCAGGAACACCCCCAGTGGGTACAGCTCCTTAATACCACCAGGGGTGATGTCATCACCGCAACAGGCCACAAGGAGACACTCTCATAATAACCCCTATTGGCTCTCTAGCTCCTCTCTTCTTCCAATTCTATGGCGACTTCTGATGAAAACATACATCTGCCCAAATAACTTCTGGTAAACATGAACCTACCTAGCCTCTTCATTTCATGACTCGCTTTGTTTATATTTTTCACTGGCTGTCGTTACAACACAGAATATTAAGAGGCCCTTATGATGCACCATGTGGCTGACTGGCCAACATTTATTTGTGAGGAGCATGTCCTGCGTGTACCACCAGCTGAACGCTCTTCCGGAAACGGGAAGTCACAATGAACTGAAGAACTGGCCTAAAACTTCCGCGTTACAGTCTGCTGAGAGTTAAGTTCGTATTTCAGTAACTAGACTTTTTGTTTGGTTTGAACAGTAAATGGAATGCCTGTGACTCCATTAAGGAGAGTGCTTTTAAACTGAAAATATATTCTTTTTCAAATTGCCTTCCCATTTCAGTGCCGTCTCACTCAGACAAAACATCAAAATCTCAAATGATTAGGTAAACAAATTGAATGAATTAGGCAAACAACAGTGAATAGTTTGAGAATTTGAAAGTTAGAAAGAGAAACATTTTCTGAGTTAGAATGTTGAATGTTAAGTGAGAGCAAATTCTGAACATCATTTTCGTAAACATGCAAGCTGTTACTGAGAACAGCCTCTTGGCTGTAAGTGCTTTTTGTTGTTAACACCCACAATTCTTCCCTGTACATTGCGATTTGATGACTGTACACCTGCCTTATCTGAAAAGTTAGGGTCGGACTTTCTTCAAGTTAACTCTTTTCTATTTATTAACTTATGTTTGGAACTTTTCTGTAGGAAATCTCCATAAAATTTACCAGCACAACGAAATGCATTATAGAAAGCGTGTCTGGCACATTCTTCCATAGTTTCTTGTCTCTTTAATGGTGAGAAACGTTTGGTTAAGATGCAGAATCAAATGTGCTGCACCCAAGAACTGAATTCAAAGGCCTGCATAAGCTGCCTGAGGTAGGTGATCTGTGTAGAAAGTGCCAAAGGTCTGTGTCTCTGCACTATTTGAAAACCTGTTTCACTTTCCCATTACATTATGTAAGGTCTTGCATTTATTTTTAAACTTTGATAAATATTTTGTGCCTATATGTTTTTGAGAGGGTTCCTGTGGACCGTATATTTTTTTAACCAACTTTAGAGTATCTCCTGAATAACCAAGATATGTAGGTGTGTGTGTGTATGGGGTAGAGGGTTGTTTGAGTGCATGCATGTTTGTGAGGGTACATTCATGTGTGTTAGTCTCGGAATATTTTTATGTTTGCATATTGACCCTTTTCGTAGTGGTTGAGCAATTCCAACGTGTTGCATTTTGGTTGTGTAAGTCGACGTTGTGCCCGTGGCTTGTGTCCACTGTGCTGAAGGGATATTTTGGGTGCTTCTATCTTCATTGTACATGGCCCAGTTAATGACTGGTAATCACCAGTACTCGCTGCTCCTGTATAGAGGCAAGCTGAAGTTCTCATGTGTAAAGCCATTCAGGGCACATAGAGGGAAGGAAATCCAAAGGTTGTGAGGAGGAATCTGTTGACTCAAACTAATGAAGATTACCAGTCATCAATCGGGGTCTTTCTTCCCCATCCATCTTCCTCGTCACAGTCCTCATTAGAGTCTGAACTATCAATCTTTGCCAAATTCTGTGAGGCAACTAAGGGAATCCTGTGCTAGCCATCCCAAAGATGCAGCACTCATAAACAAAGGCCTTATTTACAAGAAAGTTCCGCAGCGCACAGGGATGCATCATATTTACAACAAGATGATGCATACCTGTACATTACCCCGTGTGATGCTCAATCAGCTGCAATGCGCCACGCAGGCTCCCTTGCGATAGGGTACCTTCCTGCACAAAAACAATAACAAAAAAATAAAGAGGTGTTTTCCTCTTTTTATGTGCGCTGCAGAATGCAGCACCCCTAGTAAGAGTAAAAAACGAGGAGAAATGTAAGCATTTCTCCTCGTTGTGTCTCGCTACGCCACCCCTGGGGTAGCTTAGCATTCTGACCCATTTCCAGGTTTACAAATTCTTGTAAATCTGAAAAGCGGCAGAATACATGGGTGTTGTGTGGGCACATCCACAGCAACATCCATGTCATGCCCCTTTGAAGCAAAGTGTTGCGTGAGAAGGGGCGATATTTACAAGGACAAGAAAAGCCACGCAAGGTGGCTTTACGTGTCCTCGTAAATATGGGGCAGATGTTTGCGCAAGCGGTGCGTCACAAAAAGTGACGCACCAGTGGCGCAAGGGGCTTGTAAAAAGCCTCCTAGTCTTTATAGGCATTTGTGAACCGGTCCACACAACATAGTTGAAGAGGAGAAGCTGTACCAGTACTTGCTCAGATCAAACAACCCATGAGGTCCTCATCAATCTGAGATTTACTAACTGACGGGATCTACATTATACATGGAAACACAAAACCTGCCATCTATTACCCTGATCTAGGCTGAATGAACATAGACTCTTCTTGTGAAACCGCGGAAGATCCCAATAGCCAGAACATGACTAACAATGCTTACTTAAACTAGCTGGCTAACTTACACAGAATTCTCAAGGAAGGGTCCTTTGGGCAGAACCAGAAGAGGCATTGAAATAACATTCAGGGATGGCCCCCACATGTAGTACAGCAAGCCCCTTGAAAAGTAAAATTGTAGTCAAAATATACCATGCAGGTTAGTGAGACAATAATTTTCCTTGAAAGTTGCTGTAGGAAGGCATAACTTCGTGTCAAAGATTTAGCACCCCTTACACCCTGTAATTAAGGTCTTTAGTAAAATGAACAATTTAGCTCATTAATTAAAAAAGGAGGAGTTTGAAATGAACAGGGCAGCAACTGAAGTTTTTTCCATCCCTCTGACCTCCCCTCATTCTCCATCCACGGAAGGATAGATCTGATTTCCCAGAATCTCCAAAGTGATGTGTCAAGGCAAAAATGTTCAACCAGCCCCTACTGTTGCTGTTTTTCCTCTTAGTCTTTCACTTTCTCTCTCCAACCTCTCCTTCCTCACCCCCACAATGCCTGCTGTCATAAAAATTCTGGAGCTGGAGAGAATCACAGAGGAAGACATTGGTCCTAAAACCTGTCTTCAATGACTCTAGTCCCCCTTCTGCAGGAATGACCCATAGGGCAAATTGCCAAATCCAGCCCTGGTACACAAGCTCCTCTCCAGAAAGATGAGTAACTCATTAAAACTAGAGTTTCTTCAGCTCACAATGCAGATCCTGGCCATATCCCCTTTAAGGAAGGTGCTCTTATAATTAGCTTGAAACCCAGAGATTACAGTAAATTACAAGGGATAAAGACCGTACAAATGTAGATGGCATAACATACTAGGGCTTTAGACCATGAAGCTATTGCCCCTACCACTAAAGACATTGCTGTAGTAACCCATGACCAGTACACTCACAGACGTTCAATCCTGTAATGTGATTATATTTTAACAAAAATATTGTTCTTCAATATATCCCTGGTTGCACTTACCATGCTACCTTCTCCTTCACAGTGTAGGATCAGCTAAATGCTGAACGCCTAGATCCTGAACTTCTCATTCACAACTTATTCCCCCAGTCCGGTCTTGTGGCAGACGCCAGCAGGGCCTATCTTGTAATGTGATGAACTTGCAGATGCTGAGGTAAAAAAGCACTTTGCAAATTCAAAAACCCTGCTAAAGCATGGAGAAATACCAAGTTAGAGCCAGACGCACAGGAGGGAGCCAGCGCAAGTAGACATAGGGGGCTGAAGAAGTCCCTGATGCACTTGAATGAAGCTGAAGGATACACAAAAAACAGCCAATGGTATTAGGTGAGAGATGGATACTTCACTCGGCTGGGCAAAGATGTTATTGGCAGTGCCTTAAGGAAATGGCTGAAAGAGGCTTATAAAAAAAAGCCAATGCTTACAAGGTCCTGACCCAAAGCCCACCCCCTGGATATTGTGAGCAAGATTTCTGTTTGACAGCTGCGTTGTCAAAACCCAAATCTAAAAAGTAGTACAGCAATCTCAGAATAGACTACCTCTTTAAGGAATAATAAAATATTTCCCCAACAGGATAGCCACACTTAGGGCACCATTACAATGGCGGGCGGACTCTGCCCGCCTGCCACCGTAACGGAAAATGAGACCGAACTCCAGAGGTGCGGCAGTCTCACGAGGCAAAGTACGATGCACCCGCCACACTGGCGGGCGCATTCTTGCCTTTAACATTGTGGTGGGCGGTGCTGAAAACAGCACCCACCGCAACGTTAAAGGTGCATGTTGTGCATTGCAATGCACAACTTGACTGGCACCGCGCGATGCCTGCCACCTTCTGTATGGCATTGAAGAGGGTACCACAGGTACCCCCTTGTGCAGCCACCCCCCCAACTCCCCCTGGGGCCCCCAACGGGCCCCCAAAGTCAATCTCCGCATGCCTTTCCATGGCGGAATCTACGCCATGGAAAGGCGTGCCCACCGCACACATCATAATATGGATGGCGGTGCCTGCAAGGCACCGCCACCATATTGTGGGCCTTTTCCGCACGGCAGGCAATCGTGTCAATTGCCTGCCGGCAGAAAAGCGGCGGATGGTCTTTCCGTCCGCCGCGGTACCCCCCCACCATGGTAATATGGCGGGGCGGTATTTGGCTGTTGGGCGGGGAGTTATGGCGTGCAGATCGCCACCACCGGTCGGGCGGTGGTGATCCACACCCCATCATAATAGGCCCCTTAATCTTCCAACTCTCTAGTAGAAGCTGCAAACCTTTCCAAATGTATGAACTCCTTCATTCATTGGACAGAATATTTGATGTTGCTCTTTGGCCCTTAGACCAAAGAAGCTAACACTAACCCATGCACTCAGTAAAACATGTTCAATCACTCACTTATACATTCAGTCACGCACCTACTAAATAATCCATTCAGGCACTTGTAAATCCACTCATTCTTCCATAGATATATATGAAAAATATTTCAACTTTACAGAAACACACATTCACTGGATGATGTCATCAGTGATGTCATCAGTGATGTCATTTGAGATGTCATCAGTGATGTCATCAGTGATGTCACTGACCATGTCATGAGTGATGTAATATGTGACGTCATCACCAGTGCGTTGCGGGTGCGCAAGTTATAGTTAGCTCAACTAACTATAACCTGCAAAGTTCTCTGGTTTTATATGAGTCAAATGTCCAACTAACTATAACGTCCCTGAAACCTGTGGTTTTTTCAGTGAATTTCTAAGGTTTTTTAAATGCTAATTCCTAACTATAACGTCTGTAAAACCTATGGTTTTTTCAGTGAATTTCGAAGGCTTTTTAAATGTTAATTTCATATTTTAATCTTTAGAAAACCCATATTTTTTCTATTTTTTTTGTAATATTTTGGAACTCTATTATCCTTTTTTTTTCTAATTTGAAAAATTATGGAATTTTTTATACCTTCAAAAAAAAGTATGTGTATCTTATTATTTATTTATTTTTTTTAGAAAACTGGACTCTTGTACCGGTAGCGTACCAAGCTCCATCTGCACGCGAATCCTATCTGCCATATTGCTAAACTCGTAAAGGATGCGCATTTCGTATCCGACGTCTTCGTGGCACCGCATCCCGCCTAACATCATATACGTATAAGGTCGCGCCAGCTGCTAGTTTGGTATGTGACAGGTGCGCGGTACCAAGCCGTGCGTTTCATTATATACGTGTGAGGTCGTGCTGGCTGCGCGTTCCGTATGCGACGAGTACACGCTGCCAGGCCGTGTGTTACGTCATAGACATATGGTTTTGCACTGGGTACACCATTCCCTCAATTTTGTTTATGCCTCAAAACTATATCTGAATAAGTTTAAAGTGTATATGAGTGCAAGCGATAATCTAAAATATTTTAAACATTTATATATTTCTAAGTGTAATGAACTTATATTATGGTAAATATATTTTCTCAAAATCGCGTCGGGTGCGGCCTCCTTTCACGCTCGGTGCGCACTTGCCATGTGACCTAAAAAAAAAGCATTTGATTGGTTCATAACATTTCCCATTGTAACAGTTGGAGGACCCCACCCATTTTAGTCATTCTCTTGACACCTCTTCTGCTTAGAGAGCTTTTTTGAAAAGTTTTTTGCTGTGTACACATATCTTATAGTACACACAACATGCAATGATCATCTTGATCAATATTCATGCTCTGTACAATAGCCTTCCATGTGTATTGGCCATCATCTGAAACATTACATCAAAAAACAAATGTGTGTTACACGATGCCCCTCGTGTGTGTGTGTGTGCGCATTATTGTTCTGCCTTTCAGCCTGGGTATTGGTGGCTCGAAGGGGTATCATCAGCCACGGGTAGAGTGCACATCTTAGATCACATGTGACAAACAGTAAAGAGTAAAGTGTAGATTTGTGTTGCAGTATCCTCACTTGTCAGATTTTACCACTATAGTAGTGTGTCATATGTGAGACTTTCAGATTCACGTTTGACATGCATTGCTTGACTGTAATGAGCGTTATCACTGTGTATGACGTAACCTCACTGCTGATCCTCCCTCCATCCGAGCACATTCACATGTGTGCGCTTCGCGATAGCAACACTTTCAATAATACTGCACACCATTGACATGCGTGTCTGCGCATATCCACAAGCTTGACAACGACAATTCAATGATTTCAGACAGCATTTCATTACACTACATGCTACATTAATGTAAATTGCGGATTGTGCGACGTCAAAACTGGGACACACACATAAGTACACTTCCTGCCCAGGCAGGTACTGAACAACGCCCAGGTCCCCGGAATAATTATTCACACCCCTACGCTGGCCTGGCGTACGCCAGCCCAGCCCACTTTGCGAACGTATAAATAGGATAATGACGACGCCACATATCCCAGTTCTTCCACACTGCCTCAGATGATATGGCCGCATCCACCTCGCATATCACAATGCGTAATAAAAAAAAAATGGATCCATGAGGTGTACACCATCCTTGCAATCAAAACTACATCTGAATTGTGAACCCTGCTGGCCGTTGTGTTTGGACACACACAAATGGCAGCAGGTGAGCAGTGGGGCCTGGGTGCGCAGGGGCTGCAATTGAGCGCGGTGCGGCTGGAGGGGTGGGGTGCATCAGCCTGAGTGCGCAGGTGTGAACAGCCGGTGTTGCCATGCGTAATGATGTGATCTCTGACCTCATTCAGTTACATCTCCGTCTCATTTTAAGGACCTGCTGGACCGTACTGTAGGCCTGAGGCAGCGGGCAGCGCTGCCCTACAGACATGTGGTGTTGGCTTTTGGGGCGCTGTAGTGAGCTGACTACTAAGTGTACATGCACACAGGCTTGCACTACTGCTCTGCACGCACACATTATGCTTCTTGCACGCACTCTGTTCATTTGTATGTGAACGTTGGCATAACATATTATTATTTAACCTTGTGTATTCTCGTGCACTCCAACTCCTCTTTGAACCATGATTACCACTAACAGTTGGTAGATCGTACTTCAAGAAGGAAGGATACACTCAACTGATGTTCTCTATTAAGCTTGAAATAAACCTTCATTTACCTCAAGACATTTCCACCATTATATTATTTCTCCCTTTTCAGACACTGAGTTAGTGGCACCAGATGAGGCCCTAGGCATTCAGACGCCTTCCATTGTGGTATCAAGACACCGTACCCGACCGGAGACCTGCTGTGCCACCCTGAGAGCGGCACATCGGAGTTGGAGCTTGCACCACCACGTGATTGGACACACCGGTTGTGGCAGGTGAGCAGTGAAGCCTCGATGCGCAGGAGCTGCAATTTAGCACAGTGTGGGGAAAGGGGCTGGGGTGCAGCAGCCTGGGTGCACAGGTGCAGGCAAGCGATGTTGCTGTAGATAATAATGTAATCTCTGGCCTCATTCATATCTCTGTTTCATTTTAAAGACTTGCTGGACCGCACTCTTTCTCGCAGACCCAAACGTTACAGACACATGGGTAATGGGAGGTGAACAGTGAGGGCTGGGTGCAGTAGGCCGACGCTCTGTCTCCTCCTCCCTTTGTTCTTTTGACTCTCCCTCTCCTTCTCCCTTCCACCCACTCGCTCTCTGTCCCATTCTCACTTTCTTCCTTTCATTCTGACTACCTTTCTTTTTCTCCTGGACATGGCACACATACTTATGTTTCTTTTTTGTCTTGCAGGTTTTGTACGCTGCTTCCGGAGGAGTCCCACCCACTTATTTCATGTTTTACTGTTGTTTGTTTGAATAAAGTTGCGTTTCCATTTATATGTGTTGTTTTAATAAAAGTTATTTTTTTTTACCAATAAATAAGTGAGTGTATGGGTCTTCTTTTTCTGACAACACTTGTCTGTAGTTTATTGTGAAAATCGGCGGTTGATAGGAGGTTATGAGGGAAAACATTTGTAATTTTGCGGTGCACCTACCAAATATAAACCAACAGACTATTACATAAATGAAGCCTAGGTAATTCTACAACTGCAAGGCTTCTGTGAGTGTATCACTTTATAACACCATGAGTCCTGCCCGTGTGATTACAGAACCAATAAGGCACTGCCTAGCGCCACTGAGGCTTCAGGGACTGGCGACGCCTACCCTGCATATTTAAGTAAAGTCCCGGAGGGTGGCGATCCCCGGACTTGAGTTTGCCTCGAAGCCCCCTGAACAATTACTAAACAGAACCCGGGGAGGTTGCGATCCCCTAGGCTGCGAAACGTGTCTGTGCCCTCCTGCGCCTAATATACATGTGAGATTAAGGTCCCCAGTGCTGCAGAGACCCCGCAATATAATAATAGGATTGGCCCCAGAACATTACCCACCAGGGGGCTCATTTAAATGAACGGGTGAGACCCCGCTTCATTTTTTTTTCTCCATTTTTACCATCCGGATCCGCTTTATTGACGTGATATGAGGTTTTACTCCTCTTGCTTCAATGAGGCAAACAGGGATTTGCTATCACAGGGTGGAAGCCATGCTCCCGCCCTGTAATAGCAAACATAAATGTCCCGCGGATGCACACCCCGGGACATAGTATGAACTGCGCCCGGAAGGTGGCGCTCCATAGGGCCATGATGCATTGGTTACTGCATAACTACAGAATTAGTATAAACGCATATTAACACTACTTGCACACGTGTTGTACAGCGACCAGAGTGTAGTGAAGAGGCAGAGGAAGCCCAAACTCCAAAAATGTAAATCCTATCAGGTCAGATGACATAGTTCCATTAGCCGACGACCCTGGGATGAGTAGAAACAGCTTCACGAAGAAAACGGGTCTTCAGCAGAACGCAAGGAAGCTCGAAATATTGGTGAGTGCTGCCTTCTTTTTAACCTTCTCCCGCTCGTCGCCAAATTTATGTAGTGAAGAGGCAGACAGCAGTGGATCCGATAAGTAGATTAATTGCAGGAAAACAAGACAGCTTAAACAGCCAACAACAGGAGCAGACGGCAAGGCAACTGTCTTCTCCAGCACCGTGTACAAACTCCCCAAGATTCCCCTCATGACAGCCCTACATTATAACATTACATACTTACATTCTCGTAACATTACATACTAACATTCTCCTATGACTTACATTGGAATACTACACAGAGCACATGACTTTACAGCAATGAGCTCATGGTTTCATCCAAGAGTCTTGAGACCGGTAGGGGTGAGTAGTTCGCTTCCCACTCCCTGTATTGTATAAATGCAAACTAACACTACTTACACAATTACACTACAGCGGCCAGTATGCTACAGCGCCCAGAGCACATCACTTTACAGCAATGGGCTCACGGTTTAATCCCCGAGTCTTCAGATCAGTAGGGGTGAGTAGTTCGCTTCCAACTCCCTGAATAGTATAAACGTATACTAACACTACTTACACAGTTACACTACAGCGGCCAGTATGCTACAGCGCCCAGAGCCCATCACTTTACAGCAATCAGCTCGGTTTGATCCCCGAGGCTTCACACCGGTAGGCGTGAGTACTTCGCTTCCCACTTCCGGTATAGTATAAACGCATGGTAGAGGTCAGTAGTTTGCTTCCCACTCCCTGTATGGTATAAACGCCTACTAACACTACTTGCACAGGTATGCTACAAAGACCAGAGCACATCACTTTACAGCAATGAGCTCACGGTTTAGGCTCTCGGTTTCATACCCGAGTGTAGCAGCATATCATCTCAGCACCATGTCATTCTGAGCAACACCACACTTTCAGACCGGTAGGAGTGACTACTTCGCTTCGCACTACCCCACAGAGGTTACAGTGCTCCTATCCTCCTGTTTCCTACTCTTTTCGCCCTTTTTTCCCCTTACTCGTTTCAACTGAATCACTTAATGGCTACCAAAACTTCCTAGTTGCAACAGCTCGCAGCCAATAAGCAGCAAGCTCTTGCTCGTAACGCCTCAGCCAATCAGATGGCAGACTTCCCAAATATCGATATCTGCAAATTTCCATATTTCTCCAAAACCACTGAACGGATTTATACCAAATAAACAAAAGCATGCTTTCTAGACCAAGACCCTTCTCCCTGCCAAATTTGGGGTAATACCATTCACCCGTTCGACCTGTAGCCTTGTCTAAAGTTTCCTATGGAAATTGCATGGAGAAAACACGTTTTGGGACCCCCCTTTTTTCTCGGCTCCCCTTGACGAATCACCCCCAATCTTTCAAGATAGGAGCTGATATGAACAAAGAATTAGTTTGGAAAATTCATGACGATTCATCAAACGACGCCAAAGTTATATGCAAAACAAAAAAATGATCTTCCTATGGAAACTTGGTCCTAACTATAACTACCTACTGGCGACTGCCAGTAGGTAATATATATATACACTGACGAAAGCTACGGCTGAAACACGTCTGTTTTTTCATTTGCACAAATAAAATCCCAACTGGGATTTAAACTAACCCGAGTGCTGGTCCTTCTGTTTTTTCAAACATTGGAGCGTTATATATAGATATATATATATATATATATATATATATATACAGACATATATCATCAAACAAGAGGCTCAGCCTGCGAGGGTGCACTCGGGAGGTCAAAATCATCCGAGGGCGCTGCCAGCACCCCGACCACAGAGTACGCCTGACTCATTTCGAGTTTCCCCTTAATCATAGGCAAAAGTACTCATTTCACTCAGCTGCAAACAATTTATTTAAAAATGGTGGCCCGCCAATGGGCTTCTAGACAGAAAGTCCTGGAGACTTATGGGACTTGCAGTGTTGCAGCCTGTATCTTAACCCCAATGGGTATGGTGTGTATTAGTACTTCACATCAGGCTTGGATAGGCCGCGAGGCAGTGGCAGTGTCCAAATCCATGGGCGGCCTCCCCACATCAGCGCAACATCATCTATTGCGCCCGTAGCCCCCTTCGTGTTCTGGGGTGGTGCATCCTTCGCACCCAGAGCCAGCGCGTTAACATCATCAAACAAGAGGCTCAGCCTGCGAGGGTGCACTCTGGAGGTCAAAATCATCCGAGGGCGCTGCCAGCACCCCGACCACAGAGTACGCCTGACGCGTTTCGAGTTTCCCCTTAATCATAGGCAAAAGTACTAATTTCACTCAGCTGCAAACAATTTATTTAAAAATGGTGGCCCGCCAATGGGCTTCTAGATAGAAAGTCCTGGAGACTTATGGGACTTGCAGTGTTGCAGCCTGTATCTTAACCCCAATGGGTATGGTGTGTATTAGTATTTCACATCAGCCTTGGATAGGCCGCGAGGCAGTGGCAGTGTCCAAATCCATGGGCGGCCTCCCCACAGCAGCGCAAAATCATCTATTGCATCCGTAGCCCCCTTCGTGTTCTGGGGGGGTGCATCCTCCGCACCCGGAGCTGGCGCGTTAACATCATCAAACAAGAGGCTCAGCCTGCGAGGGTGCACTCTGGAGGTCAAAATCATCCGAGGGCGCTGCCAGCACCCCGACCACAGAGTACGCCTGACGCGTTTCGAGTTTATACATATATTGTTCGTTCAGACTATCACTTGCTCACTTTGACCAATACAGTGGTGAATTACAGAGCTATTTTCAGAGTATACCTCAAAAAATGAGTCAGTCTTTTTCATTCCATTGAGCAACATACCAAAACAGGATGCGTGGGCAACGGGGGAGATGGCGAATTGTCTGTGGTGTAAACTGAGGACAGTATTAGCATAAAGATTAAATATAGATAGGCTTATTACTGTCATGCTAGCACCGGAACTAAAGTCTAACACCTCAAGTTTTTTTTATTGTTAAATGATATTGCACTATGTCTCTGATTCGTGTAACTAAAAAAAACACAGCTTGCCTCACAATAAACCATCTGCTTCAAAGGTCAGTAAGCCTTCAGAAATGTAAACATTCTTCTTTTGCACAATATTCAAATACTGTGTTTCGACACAAAAATGTACATTTACTAATATTGGAACTAATGGACAAGCACTGGGGGGCAGATTTACAAGCCCCTTGCGCCACTTTTGCGTCAATTTTAACATGGGAAAAGTGACACAAAAGTGGCGCAAGGGGTTTGTAAATTTGCCCTCGGGTATCCAAAAGTTTGACTTTTACGAACAGCTTTTCCAATATAAGTTCATATCTGTACAAAGGGACAAATTTACAAAGAATTCATGCAACGCAGCACAGCTACCAAAGTTGTAGCGCTGCATTGCATGAAAGGGGAGAGCAGTACAGTGTCATATCTACTAAGATATAGCCCTGTTATCTCTCTCCATCCGAAGGGACACCTTAATGGTTTTGGGGGGCCTGGGTCAAGCGTTTTTTGGGGTCCCTGTTTGGGACAATTTTGCATTTATTAACCCATTTCAGCTCTTTCATGCCCTCTTTGGCCAACAGGCACACTCCTCCAAATTCTAAATATGTTTATATCTAATATTCAGGGATAAAGATGTGTGTTTTAAATATTGAAAAACCGCAGCAGCTCACTAATATTAGTGAATATAATTTCTGTGACACCCTCCCATTTCTCATATGTAAGGTCCTGCTTTGATCTAAAAGAAACTTTTATATGGATGCTGCAGGGAACATAAACATATTTCTCTGCAAAATGTCTGTAATAGACTCTCAAACATCACCCACATTAAAAGTAAATGAAAGAAAAACCCTATTTAAAACAATCTGTTGAAGAATTATTTAGGGTAATCAAGACGCTCTGCAGAACAGAGCTGGCTCTATCTGGGGGCCCCCTGAATGGCTGGGGCCCTGGGCCAGAGCCCACTTTGCCCAGGCCTTAAAACGTTGCTGCGAAGATACAACTTAGGCAGACTTGCTCCAAAGTAGACCTTTATATCATAGTGCAAGGGTGTTTGCGTGATGACAAGCATAGTTTTTTGTTTTTTTACTGGAAGGGGATCCTTCCTGTACAAAATGGTATGTTTTGTCATAGTTTAATACTTTTATAACTTTCTATTTCTGCTGTGCAACACAAGTGCAAATTTGGAAAAGTTTTAAAAACAAAGAACGTTTCATTAATATGACGCCTGCCTGAAGAGATGTTATTTTCTAGCACAAATCTCTGTATATCTATGTAAGGAGATAGGCATTTGTGGTAACACCAGTATGTGGTTGCATGGGCACGCACGTTTATCACCCATAAATCACCCATGATATGTCCCCCTGAACGCTAAGTAGTGCAAAGTATATTTTGCATTACTTTGCGTTACTTTCGAGTGCAAAACACGCCTCAAAAGATGTATTAAAAAAATAAAACGGCTTGCAGATGAGAATTCAACATTTCTCATGTGGGGCTCAAGCGGTGTGGCCAGCCCAGCGCCTTCCATCACTCGCATGGAGATGCCCGGGACTCTGCACTTTACTTTGAGCATGGCACTCGGCCATTCATTGCACATGGCGTGTGCAGGGGAATCCACAATTGCCACATGGTACACTTTTGTCCCATGCATATATTGCCCCCTAACGAACACCCACGGGAATGCAGTCCAAGCAGCAGGGTGCAAAATGTCATTTTGCTCTTAAATTAGGATTAGAAATTAAATCTTTGAGTTTTTCATAGGCTGCATAAGGTTGGAGGTTGCTGAGATGAGAAATGCCCTGTCTGTCTTCATGTGGTTCATTACTAGCCACTGAATACTGAGGCAGTGGGTGCACACAAGCTGCCTGGTTTAGTATTCATAGAGGACTAGGCTGGAACTGTCTGTGTGGCACTTGAACTGCCAGTCCCTACTCTCTTTCTACAACTAAGCAGGGGCATTTAGTATGTCAGTAAATGTTGTGGGAAATCCCCACTTGAACAGCCATGACGTCATGCTTGCTCTTCACAGAGGTGAGAGTTCAAATCTGCGAATCTGGCATGAAGCCAGGTTAAGCAAATTAATTGTGGGGTCCCAATGCCAGATGTGGAAGCTATTGGCATTGTAAATGACAATGCCTTTTATTTATGCGTTTTAAAAATCAATACATATATAAAAGGCATCGTATTTTTTTTTGCCAATAGCTCTATCTCTCGCAAATGTGAGACCACTTTAATGGTGGCCGCGCCCCTTTCTTTAGACGCTGCTCGCTGTGTTAAGGTTACAGTGCGCAGTGTCTAAAAAAGGGGCGCGTCCAACATTAAAGTGGAATCACGTATAGGGGCGCTTTCACCCAATGCGAAAGTACATTAATTAATTAAGAAAGTTTCTGTAGCGCGGCCGCAAAAGTGAAAGCGGCGCACGCTGTTAATTAAATAAATAAATAACCACGGTCGCTAAAGTGAAAGCGGACCGCACCGTAAATTAAATAATTAAATAAGCGCGGCTGCTATAGCTAAAGCGGACCATACTATCATTTAAATAAATAAATTACTAATACTATAAAAGCGTGCAGTAAAAAGTCTAGTTTTTATGGGAGGTTACAAATGTAGAAAAGGCGGTACCAAGGAGGGACTAGTAAGCCTTTTCACAAATGAAAAGCAACGATTTTGCAAGGACAGTAACAGGAGTCAATTGAAAAGATGGGTGGGAAATAGGCGGAGCTTCTATGCCATACCTCAATTTAGCATGCCTCACAGAGCAGCGCATGCGCTACCCAGGCTCGACTTAAAAATAATCACCTGAATTCCCTTCCAATCCAGATCCTGTTGAAAATGCAGCATGGAAACTGTTACTATCCCAGTACTGGATGAATTTGGATGGGGGAGTCTTCTGCATCCTGGTCATGCTAGACTTTCCATTCACATTTGACTCTAAACCATGAAAACCTTCTTGCCATTTTGTTCTCCAAAATGAAAATTAAAGATTAAGTGCTGAAATGTTTCTTCTGCTTCTTATATTCAAGATCTCAGTTTGTTCAAATGAAATCTTTTAAATTACCGACTTTACCTCTAAAAGGTGCGAACTATGTGTCCCTACTGATAATTGCAGGTCACAAAAGGGCCCATGCGCCCAGGTAGTGAAGAATACCTAGGTGTGTTTTCACTGCCTTTGAGGTCTGCTGTTCCCATAGGTTAACATGGGGAAGTGGTTGACATTACTTCGGACTGTAATAGTGGATTGCAGTGGGGCAGCCTCATGATGGTTTATATCTATGTACTCGTATTGCCAAACCCTTTTCATTGGTAAAGGAGGTTTTGGCATGACTCACTTAAAAATGTCACTTATAGAATATGGACATTTCTATACTTCAAGAGTCTCTGGACCGTTGTATCTGGCTCCGGCGGACACCAAGGGTTGGAGGGAGCACATCTGTGCTTTCCCAATCAACAGCCATAAACTATGGTCATCCCATGGGAATGGCAGACCTCGCCATTTGAGGGCCGAATGGGTTAAATTGAAAGAGGTGGTTGTGACACTTAGCCTTTAAGGGCCGCATCATGGCCCCACTAAAGATTAAGATCTGCATTCCACAGCCCCATGGCAGACAGGCCTACAATTTAGGAGAGACATCTGAGGGTCAAAGGGAAAACCCTTAAACAAACCCAAACTTCCAAGATACACGACAATATAACTATGGGTGCCATCCTTCAGCAAAGGATGAGATATGCTTGTGGGGACATGGGACCAGAGAACCCAGACTACGTGGTGTACATTGTCAAAGGACTCTGTTGTGGACATAACTGTCCGAATACAGGCTGGCCTCGGCCGAGGACCTTCTGAAGTGTGGCACCCTGAAGTGTGATCTCCAAGGGCCCAACCGCGGGCCTCCTGTTCTTTTGGAGATCTCAGGACATCAAAGATGTTCTGCCAGGGACCTACAGCATTCACTTGTGACATATGGAGAGTGGTGCCCTCTGAAGTGCCCACCTCGGAAACTGAATCTCAACTGGTAGCATGGTGTGAGCGTGGAACTAAGACTTGTGTCTGGAGACCGGATTGTCTAGTGCTGAGCCCCAGAAATTGTGCCCGCATCTAAGTTTCTGTAATGCGGGGACTCAGACACTCATAAGCGTCTAGTTGGTGGTTGGCAGTTTCACCAGCTGCGGGACCCCGCATGGCCTTTTTCATTGATCGTGCCACATCGCTCTCATGTGACATGCCAACTGCATGTTCATTGCATGATGTCCGATTAACAGGATGTGACCCTCGGTGGTGGGGGTGTACTCGGAGTATAACCTCATTCTACCTAATGCGTCTCTGCTAAACATGCGCCTGTGTGTGTGACTGGAGTTGTGTGGTGAAGCTGTATCATTGTACAATGGACGTGGTGCCTTCTGTCCAGGGAGGTAACAAATTGCATCTCTTTGCTGTGTCTGACCGGAATTGCCTGGTGCAATCCATCTCAACATGCACAGGCCATTGTGCCTCCTTTCCAGGGATTCGCAGAATTTGCAGCTCATCGTGTTTGAAATCTGAAGTGCTTGGTGCGACTCACCTCAACAAGCACCAAGTGCTGTGCCAGGATTGCCTGGCACGACCTGGATCATCAAGTACTGATCGAAGCACCTCATCCTATTGAGAGGCTGCCCTGTGTTACTCCCCATTCATCGGTTTCTCCCTTGTTGCCCCTCATCGCCGCAAACCGACTGCCCTCTCCACACCTGGGCCCTTCTGAAGACGTCTTGGTGCCAAGTAGTAGCGAGATAGATTAACTGGTTTGAAGAAACGCTTCTGAGACTGTTCAGAAACGGGTCAAGAGACTGCATGACTCCTTTGTGTTTTGAGAAGGTGATCAGATCAGTGAATTTTGAAGGGGAAAATTTGATCGTGATTGGACCAGCAAAGCTGAATTTCAGAATCCTTCCTTTGATGTGTGTAGTTAGGCGATCAAGTCGTTGCAAGAGTAATTGAAGGGATTTCAAGCTTTTGCCTTTTTTTGCATTTCCCCAGTCAGTGTTTAAGTCATCATGCAGAAAATTGTTTGAGGACAGCCTTTGATTCATGAGTAAGTATTCAGTGATTTGTGTTTCAAAGATGGTTTTAAGAATCAGTGGATGATAAATGATAAGCCGATAGTGAGTGATGGTAAGTGAGGAGAAGACAATCTCGAGACATTCAAAGGATAAGTAGTAAGGGACTGGGATTCATATATAATGGAGTTGCTTCGAGTCACAATGATCTGAGATTGTGCCATAAGCCATGTCTTTGTGATGCACAGAAGACCCCAATTGTTTATCATTTTTGGACCAGCAATGTCAGGACAGAGAGTGTTTTCCCTGACTTTGAGTTTTGCAGCTTGAATGGGAGATTGGTTGTGCATGGGGAAGCAGAGAACGAAAGTAAGAGATGGATAAATGGTCAAGAAAAGGGAATCGAGTGGTTTGGCAGTTTGTTGATTCCTTCCACCGCAGCTGGACTACATTGCTACCCCATCATCTAGGTTCAATTTCTGGCTTTGATTTCAGACATTGAGGCAAATATTTCATTCAGTTGTATGACATTCAGATGGGGAGGAGCACGACAATGAATCTTCAGAGAAAGCCATTCATCAACACTTGTTATTAGCTGTAGACCACAATGTTCTAGCATTCAAGGATAATAGTTTTGTTTTGTTAATTGACAGCCTCTCAATATTAAACTAACCTGTATCATCTTTTAAACAAAGCAATAAGAAAAATATAGAAATTCATGACATAAGTGATGGGAAGCTGAGACACATTAAGACATTTGCTACAAAGTTTGCTCCCACTTAGAAGATATAAAAAGGTGATGATGGCATCAATTGGACTGAGCATGAACTCACCAAGCACTAGGTGATAATCAATGATTGGATCAGGAATAGCTGAACTTTACAGATAGATAAGTGGCAAACCAATATCCCATATTGTGATCTAAGTCACCTATGTCTGAATAGAACTGCTATGTGTTCCCTGGTAGGCGGAATACCACCGTATACGGTCAGCATGCTCGTAAGTCTGCTAGCCTCATGCCGAGAAGCAAACATGTCAGGCAAGACATTGGCCAACAAATTACCAAAATGAAGCGTAATGAGAAGATCCAAATACCTAAACATGTAGCAAAGCAGATGTTTGCTGATTCTTTTGGTCTGGGTAGAGAGTTACTCATGCTCTGGTCATGAACATATGATGAATCACTTTCCCTCAGAGTGCACGAGTCAGGCATACGCTTGCCCTGCAGACTGACTAAGACTGTGGGTTGACTTCTGCTGTCTTGTGATGGACGGCATGTGCGGGCATGCCTAACGGAGCAGCCTTTACAAACAAACACTGGCAAAGCAAATAGGTTTGATCTTTGTAGAAAATGGTATGAATATTTAAAAGGGTAGGATGAAACAGTTTTGTGCATGTTATATTTTATGAGCGCATTAAAGATATACGGACACATGGAACACATAACTTAAAAATGTTATGGTGTCTCCAGAGGAAAGATAATCTGATCCACGTCTTGCTGGGGATGAGAAACACTTTTACTGGGAAGAAAGAAACATGAAAGAGGATGAGCATTTCCCATAATGACTGGACCCATTTAGGCATTTTGGGTTATTATATTTGTTTCAAATTTACAACTTGAGAGCTGTGTGGTATTTTAAAACCTAAGAACATTTCTATTGACCACTGAAGCCCTGACCCTGTGTGCCTCCTTTACTCATCGAAGTGCCTCAGGTCCAGCTCAAAGGACCGAGGTGGTTTAGATGGTCCCACAGGAACATCCCAACAACAAGTGGTTGATAAAGCACCACTTTGTGTCTCTCTCAGCATTTGAGCACTCTGATAGATAGCAGAGTTACTGTGGCACCCCCTGTCCCATCACCCTCAGCTATATGTGATCAGATGCAAACCTCTTCTGGTCCTCCTCCCCGATAAAACCCCATGTTGAGACCCCTTATTTTCCAGGTAGCATCTTTAAATATGGAGAGTGGTAGATGTTGAAAAATGTGAAGTATCTCATTGAGGGCTGACATATTTACTGCTACTCTTTCTCTGGCACAGGAGACCATGTGTTTGCACCAGTTCATTGAGGTTGCCTTAACTGCTCACAAGAGGGCTGTGACGTTCCTCATGAGAATGTCCTGGACACTTCATAATCAAGTGTTGAATTTGACAACCCGAAAGGAGTGACTGTCCGAGCTTCAGCATCTTCTGGCAGAAGATATTAAGATCAAGCCCCTGTGACTTAGACATATTAACTTTAAACACACAGTTTATAACAGTCAGGGCTTGCCCAGTAGGAACTACAAGCATAAGATGGAGTCTGTCACGGTAAGAAATATGCCATCAGTGAAGGCTGTCAATACATTCCTCCCAAGTGTGATGTCCTGTATAACCCCATGGGACAGTGGTTTGAGCAAGTGTGCAAACAGCAGCTGAAGGGAGGGTGAACATCGCTGGTGGGTGCCCGATCCCGACTATCCGACCAAATAGTTAACCATTTATTCCGTCCGTCATGGTCACTCCTGGACTGTATCATTATAAATAGCTAAAGTTGTTTCTTACATTAATGGTACACAATGTGACAGTAATGAAGGACCAGTCCTCCCTTACAAACTCGTGTTTGGCAACTAAAGAAAGGAGAGGCACTCCCCCCCTCCCCCCTTCTCCCTTGTGATTGTTTCCAGAGCTCCTACCCTTGCAAACCCTGACTGTTTAAGACCTTAGCATCAGATCCAGAAGGGAAATCGGCTTTTAGGATATACAAAGGCCAGAGTCCTGTTAAATCAGTCCCCTTCTTTATTTACCATTCCTCAAATGTGCTCCCCTTAAATAAGCTTGTATTACCATCACCTCTAATTTGCCCATTTGCCTATATGACTTTTTTCGAAATCCTGCTGGCAATGACTCTCAGGCATCCCTAATGCAAGTTTCTTAAACACTGATCTCTTAAGAATCCCTTCATGATTGGCTGACCAGCTAACAGGCCCCTAGGACTTGATCGTCAAACACTTGAATCTAACATTTTTCTGATGCGGGCCTGGTCAGGTAGGTAAAGTTGGTCAGCTCCTATTTTTCATCTATTCATGCACTATAACACACCCCTTGCATTTTTCTCAATACCCTTTCAGTCGCTTGGCCATACAATTAATCTGCAGGGGGGCTCTCCCCTCTAAACATACTACATACCAGGCCTTTCAAGAGGATCCTGGGTACTGCTGGCTGCAGTGCCCAGATCTCGAGGGGAGACTCTGCACTATGCATGCAGATTCTCTGACTCCTACTCGCTGGTCCTTTCAGAAGTCCCCATCAGCCCTGACCCTTCGCAGCCGGGTGATTTAGTGCTGTCAAGGTAGATATGTTGCTCTTAATTTGCCAGCGCTCTGCTTTCTCACCGGTCTCTTTGATGTGCCTCCTACAGTCCCAGACAGTGCCTGCAGAAGCAATATCTCCACACGTTCACCATACCTAGCAATAGTCTGACAACCACAGGACTCCCCTGCTCTGCTATGTCTTCATCTGAGGTTTCAGTTCACTTTGGGGCCTGGACGGCACACCACCATCCCTATAGGTAAAGGAAAGCAGGGTTAATCTTTCTTTCCCTTGCTGTATTCTCCGTTAGGTTTAATTTCCCTGATTTATGGCATAGACGAAGGCCAACATTTTAGCCTCCCTCCATAACTTGGTACTTTCTGTGGTCTTTAGACCACACATATTCCTGAAATAAGCGATTCCTGAGGGCTAAGGTCTGCTCCCTGGGTCCTAGATGTTCTCCCACTCTGTACCGGCTTCTGATGTCTTAACAGAAGGTAGAGCTGTGGATCATCTACAAAATCATATAACAAGGATGGAGTGGAAGGTTAAATGACTGCCACCACTTTGAGCTCAACCACGCCCCAACCATTTGCATTTCTCTTCATGTAACAGAAGATGTGTCCTGCAGCTGATGATAGCATGAAAACATGCAACTTAGAACCTTAAAAGCATATAGCACAAATATATTGTTTGCTCCTGCTTCCCATATCTCCACTTTGTACAGCTATGTTATGTTATGTTACAGTGCATTTTTATAGCGCTCGGCTACTCTAAAAGAGTGTCCCGGCGCTTTCCACAGGCAGCTACAGAGTATAACAACATAGCAAGAAGAACAGAACCCAAAAGAGAAAGAAAGAAGCCATGCAAAAGATACAGAAAATTGCTTTACCAGAATTATGGTAATTTCAATTTGGAGATAGAGCTTCTAATTTTTTTTTATCAGGGTGTATATGGCAGGGCTTGAACAGCAACAGCCATTGCAAAGGTCCAAATATCAAAGCCCTTATTACGAGTGACCTGCTTTGAGGTGCACTAATTACTGCTTACAATAAAAACTGACCCGAGGTATATAGAAATTATTGTGTGAGTATTATTTCCCTCAATAAATATCAGCAGGATTGACCTGCTTAAATTTAACCTGGAGATGCGTTTTTATTGCACCGAGTAAGTAGCGGGTGCTATAAAACTCAACATTCCTTATTCCAATATGTACATTAACAGGAGTTACCACATGTCTTGGGACACTGAAATGACCAGAGCAAAAAATTGGGTTTGAGTGAGATAATAGTAATAAGAGGCAATCCCTTACATACCTCACATAATTCCCATCTCCATATCTCTTAGACAAAGGCAATATGGAAGATACCCACCCTGCTGGGAGTTTCATTGCCTAATTTATAGAATTTGAAGAAACCATCAGCACTGGTGTGAGCTTTACCAGGGTGGTGTTAGACCAGAAACTCAAGTAAACAACTCTTAAAACCACGCTGAAGAGAAAAAGAATTGCAACTGGGATTCCAAGACACCTGAAGAAATTATGTCAATTTAGTATCAAACAGACTAGAAATTCTGTGTCAGTGATGCAAAACAAAATCATCAGAATCCGGGGCTCAGAGAATAATCGAAGATGTTCTCTCCTATACTTTATTAATCTAGAATTTCAAAGTCCAGAGGATGGTTTAAGAAAGGGCTGTAGCAATCAGGGAAACTCTATAAAGGAAGTCAAGACAGAACAAAAAGCAATCAAGTAGGCAAGTGTTAGCATCTCAGAAGCTCAGTCAAGAGTCTTCTATGGGTCAAGAATAAGTGTCAGCCTAAGCCACACTTAAGCAAAAATTAGAGAAGCATTTGGGCATAAAACCTCTCAAAGTCCATACAGTTAGCAATGTCTCAAGGAAGCAGGGACTCTGGCAAGGTGTCTGCAAATATTCTGCAAGGGGTCTGTGAGAATCAGAAAGGAATCTGCAGGGAGTGTGATCAGCATCAGGAAAGAGATATGAGTAACAGTCCAAGGGGAACGATATTTTATAACATGCAAAGTTCATTGGGCGACTACCCCCTCGATCACACCATCAGGAGTCCATTGAAATTGTTGAATCATGTAGTTTCAGACTGCAACGTTGCTGGTTTGTCCCACACTGGACATGAGAACAGCATATTTCACTCAAACACACGTAGATGGCAACTTTTGGACAATAGTTCATTCAGTAGAGCTCTGTTTCTCTATGTACCTTCATCAAGGTCCTTTACTCAGGGTCCTGTTCCCCCACTCTCTAGTACAGTAATGTATCTATTCTAAACTTAACAATGCATGTGCATACCTGCAAGAAATGTCAAGTTAGCAGAAAAATGAAAACAGCCTTGTGCAGAATGGTGAAATACAAGCCTACTTTGGACAAGTTTAAACATTAACTTCAGAGGTGCACATTTAATACATGTATGCACATTTAAACAAATGAATATACATGTTTAATGCATTAGGTTTCAGACTACGTGTAATATTCAATAAGTCATAATATTCAATGGTAAGTATAGCAGACAACTTCATTTAAATCAAATATATGCAATATTAATGCACACATTAAATACATGTAATGTCTTTTCTGGTTAGATTACATTGTATGTATATGAGAAAGTGATTAATCACAGTGTCAGTTCATTAAATGTTATTCATGTGAAATGGGGCACACATTAGAAAAGTTACATTTCATCTCTATGGGAGCACATTTTCTACGGAATGAGGATTATTCTTTATTAATCACATTTAATTATAGTAAGACATTTATATGGGTAAGTTCTCTAATCCTTCAGTGAAGACACTCTTTAACAATATCAAGTGCAACACTTACATTAATCCGTTAAACCATACGAATCATGTGCTAAGTGCACTTTGATACCGTGTGTCTGTGACTTTTGTGAGCTGGAAGGGGTAGGCAATCTTTGTGCTGCACCACATCCCAATAAAGAGGCTGCAATATAATGGACCACCGTGTTTTATAATAGGCACCAAAGCGCTTGACTGCACTTGTTGATGACTCAATCAGGCACAGAAAATGAGGATGCAATGCTTGCCATAGTACATCGGCAAGAGCACAATGTTTAAAGCTAGTGCAGCTACAAAACTAGCACCAAAAATGTGTGCAGCGTGGTGCTTTTGCTGTTTCTTGTTTGATGCCCTTTCTCATTCTTTTTCTTCATCACAGAAACAACTATATTTGACAAAGAATGAGAGGCTTGTGATGCATTTCACACTACACCATGAGGAAGCTGTAGTAATGCTACTGCTGATTATGCTCTTTCTCAAGCCAACAAAAACATGAGGAATTATAGTAATAACACCATTACTGCACATGTAATTGCATGATGTTATACGTTTGCTGACTGAGATGGGATAATGAATTGTCTTGCAGTGATATGGTTTTCCCACATCACTGAGGTGCACAAACATGAACCTATGGGGTAACTGGATAACACCACTTTTTGAGGACTGGCTTAGCACCTCTAGCTGTTGGCTAAGCTCCTGCAACCAAAACAATTAATAAAAATGATATACATACATACAGAGACAAGTGGTTTTGCCCTCTTCGTTGATTGGTCTTTTTGAGTGTCAGTCACATTTTGTTACTGCCCTGTACACTGTACAACATGAGCCCGTGGGTCAGCCAACTTCCGCCGTTGGCTCTATTGGCTCAACTGCCTTGTGAGTGACGCCATTTTGCCTGAGCACATGTGCACAACTGCCTGAAAGTGAGATCTTTTGATCATGGGGATGGTGAACCACTGCTTTAGCTTCCTCTTTACTACTTTTATACTTTCCCATCAATTTCTTTCTCCTTTTTATTTTTTCATATTTTATCCTGTAAGTCAGACAGTGCCATCTAATGTGATGCCTTATTTTCCCTTATTTTTTTCAATTGCAGCACATGACTGCCACGAATAAGTGGCTGCAAGTTTTCCTTTTATCTTTTTTACTTATTTTGTATGTGCTTGCAAAAAAATAAATAGAAATAACTTTGCACCACAAACATAGCTTTGATTAGACCAGACATATTGGCTTTGCCAATACTTGTTATCATTTGTACAGAGACCAGGGTAGCCCACTGAGTGTAAAATGTATTTAAGTGGATTTAGAGTTGGGCAGGTGCAGGACTTTCACCAAAACTTGGCAGCTGTCCCTCCCAAAAGTGTACATAGGATATAAATTATCCGCAGGACAGGTCATTTCACTGAGTGAAGATTTCACATTTAGACCTATAATGTAGAGACTCTTTAATGTGATGGGGCCGGATTCTTGACTACCTGCTTATCCCCAAGAATCCTCTCAGGTCGCCAGGATCTTTTTATCTGCTAAATAGTGTGGAGGGGAGGAAATATAATTATTAAAACATACTCGCCAAAATTAGATCTCATTTGGAAAGGACCACTGACTCTGAATCTAAAATGTGTAGGATTTTATTACAACCAAAAATAACTGCACATACAAGCACCTTAGCACAAGGTGAAGAAGATAGCTGGGCACTAATAAAAATGCAAGCCTACGTAGGATTCTCATCTGACTCAAAACAAAAATAATCACTGACTCTAAAAGCATCAAGAAAGCAATGGTTAAGCCAATGTCCAAATTAGGAATCATTAGTCTAAAAAGGAAAGAATAACGTTAGTCTATCCCTACTCTATCTCTAAGGTGACATCCCTGCTTAGCATTCCCCTTCCCAGGCAAGAGAACAAAAAGGTGTCAGAAGTGAAGTCTTCCTAAGAAGTACATTCACCTATTCAGAGCTCGTTCTAAGATGCTCTTTCTAGCTTGCCGTCTAAACCTCAACTGCTCAACCCTCCGGGGCATTGTCCCTAATACAAAATCCCCAAAAGATAGAACACACCCTTACGCACACCTCTTCAGCCAGGTCTTCTTCCAGTTCTTTTCCATCGAAACTTGTAAGTCATCCAACGACGGTTAGCTTGACCTTGGGTCCCAGGCACCTTCTCCGCTGAAAGTATCATCCTCACATTCCATCGTACTCCCCTGTTGGCTTCTCAAAGCATCCTAACTCCTAAAACAAAGACCTAGTCTCACTAACAAGCTAAATGTCCTTGCACCTGCAACGGAAACATGGGAACGAAAACTTTTTCTCTTCTCTAAGATTTTCTTCGTCCTACAACTCAAAGCCTTTACCAAGGGAAATCATTTTCGGCCTACAACATTTAGCTAACATAAGAAAAATGAACAGGCCTTTCTCTTCAAACGTATATGTGATCAGGCCTTTACACTGTTAAACACATTACTAAATCACACTCTAAGCATTAGTTCTTATCCTTGTATACGTGAATAAGCAATTTGCACTGTAACATTAATATGGCACACGTTTAACCTAATACATTGCATTACATAAATCTTATCCTTATGCTTTTACTAAAATACATTTACGATAATCTGCAGTGTCACTCTTCACGAAATCATTATTACATTTCTAATCACCTTTATGTTAAACAATTCTAGTAATACATTTCTACGGCACTCTTAACCTACATCGATTAATATGCGGGTGCTGACTAACGGTGAATATGGTGCACCCCTACAAATTTCAGAATAACATGACGCTCTATCAGTTCCCCCCTTTGATGTCAAATGTCATCACACCATCACACAATTAATTCCCTTGGAGAAAGAACCGACCTAAACAGTACTTGTTGCCATCCTCCCCCGTCGGAACCTCTCCATATTCTTAATATTCTGATAGTGACTGTCCAGCAGTCTAGCCATTCGCACTTCACTCGCTCTGAGAGCTCTTTCAATTCTGTTTCCTCTGTACCACTTGTAGGCTCTGATGAGACAGACCCCACAAGCAGATCACACAAACCACAACAATGATGAGAGGCTGGAGCACAAATCCAAGGAAACCCTTTCCCAAATTCGCAAACCATCTTCCCACACGACTAAATTCTTTACCAACCTTTTCGCACACACCTTCTTCAGTCAAATCCTCAATCTCTTGATTAATCGTGGTAATGTTATCTATATATCTCTCCAGATCCTTGCTATTGTCTGGAATATACGTACAACATTCCTGAACTTTCAATAATTTACAGACTCCGCCCTCTTTTGCCAATAGTACATCTAAAGCAAGGCGATTCTGCAAAACCATTGTCTTTATCGATAACATCTCTCCATCCACCAGTATCAATGACCTCGCCGTGTTCATTGACAGCTCATCAAGCACAGTAGCCAACCTTCTTATCTTCACATCATTCAGAACCACACCCAGACCTGGTATCATTGCTCCAAAAACATCACCAATCACTGCTCCCGCACTTACAGCTCTCCGTACTTTAGAATGATGTCCAGTCTCCAAAAGCTCCAGGTCTTCCGCATGATAGATTTTCGGAAAAATAATAGCCAAATAACATGTACCATACCATTTCGCAGGCAACCTCACATAAGCATTCCTTCCGCACACATAATAAACAGTTGGAATCACTTGCACCGAACCTTGCAAAAAGTTCTTAGCAGAATCCTCCATTGTAAAGATGTGGTCATACGTACTTTGTCCTACCGAGACCTTTTCATAATAGGTCTGAGGACGTCTCACACACAACTTCCCCTTTTGCACCTGGTCCAATGCTATGGGTCCATAACTCCCTTTAGATCTGTGTAATCTCTCCTCATCAGTCCAATCTACTGGACTATCTCCTGTATTTCGTGTCTGTGTTAGTTTTCTATATCTTTCCTCTACTTGGCCTACAAACTTCTTTTCTGTATCTGATAATGAACATGTCAAATTATGTCGGTGAGCATAAGCCGTATCCAGTTCCAAAGACAGTATGAAATACTTCCGGAGTCTGTCCTCTGACTTGTAATAATCATATTTATTCAAATGCATATAAACTGGAACTTCAGGAAGTACTGCATCGTAATTGGAAAAGAAATACTCAAATTGTTTTCTCTCATAAAAGATACTGAGCAACAAACTACAGGAAATTCCATATGTTAGTGGAAGGTGGTGGTATCTAATACAATCATCTACAGAAGAAGGTCACTGCATACACACATAGCAATCTTTCGCATTCATTGCATCCACATACTCATACAACAGATTTGCATACGCATTAAGCTTAAAATCACTTCTAGATAAATTCATGTGAAATCTACGACTCTCTTCGAGTAGCAAAGCTCTTTTAGCTCCTATAGTAACCTCCTTCTGGCTAGAGGTGGTAAGTGTAGGTGTCCCCTGTACCTCCCCCTCCCGCTCATGTGCAACGATATATGAGACTACAACTATTACAACTATAGAAACTATCACCAACACTAAGAGTGTACCTATCACTAGTTTAGCTTTACGGTGAGTATTTCCAGTATCTGCCATCTTTACAAAGTCCTCAAAGTTGTTGGCTAGGCAGCAACAAGTAAAAGTCTCTTTCTCCTCCAAATATTGCTTGTCAACCAGTTCAGACGACACTTCAAAAGCTGAAAATCCTTATTTACACAGTCCACCAAAAGACTTCCCTAGCCCTCTTTCGTCGTTTTGACGGAAAGTCCCTAAATTTATTCTTCTTCCACTCGGGCCTAGGTTATCTTCTTCTTTGGACTTTTATGTACAACAAAGTCTTTATCTTCAGTCCAGAATAAGATCAGCTCCCAAAATCTCTAAGGCACCTTGCAAAATTTCAAGACGAAGCACCACTAACTCTTGATGCGGTGGTGCAATACCAAAAGTCAGAAAAACCAGCGTCTTCAAAACCAATTCACGAATCTAGCTCAGAAGTGGTGGATTTGGAATATTGAGAGTCAGTATTCCTTCGATTTCCACCCCTGGAACCAGTAACAGCAAGTCTATTTTCAGGTTCGGAGAATTGCTGACCAACGTCAAGGACCTCAGCCTCCCCGTGCTCAATACACCTGACATCAGTCACAACGTATGTCCATTCTTTGACACGGCACTCTTGTTCTCCTTGACCTTCTCAGATTAGCTCGAGCTTGCACTTCGTCACTTGGTTCAGATTCAGACGTTTCAGTAACTGGGGCAAGATCTCTCTCAGGTGCCAATCTCAAGTTCAGCCCCCTCTGACTCACGTGTTAAATGGTAGCGGCAGTTTCAGTCGATAACCTTTCAAGTATTTGCCCGGCGGTAATCGCCTCTCATACCACTCGATAATTTACCAATGAAAGAGGCAGGCGCCGGAGACTGGAAGGCAGGAAACAAAGTTTTATTCCGTCGGAGCAGAACACATCAGATCAGACAGCAAGGTATCGTCACGAGGTGCTCTAACTGCATCTCTGAGACCTGGTCTCTTATACACTGGTTTATTGCTTTATTATACATAGTATATTCTTGAGATTCCCTTGATGCCTGAAAGAACATCCCCTGAAGCCCCCGGCTCAGATCTGATCCCACACATGGTTACAGTAGAGGTTCCCACCCTACCCACAGTGGGAGATGGCTATCGCGCAGCAGGGAATTCCGCTAATTCCCGGGGGTGTGTGCAACCGGCCGGGTCTCAGGGGGTAGGGGCTTTGATCTACTGTAATCCCTTTGATGTGGGGTGTTTCCCTTACAGTAGGGGCAATAAACTGCATCCGCAGGGCTAGGTGATGGCCTGGGACCAGTTCAGACAATGGGGCGCAGAGGAAGGGGGTTATCAAAGGAGAGGCATGACCATGTATGGGTTGTCGGTCGGAAGTGGTTCCGTAGCAGGGTCGCGCAGAAGGAGAGGGTTTATGGCCTGTATGAGAGAGCGGGGGGGGGGGGGGTGGCCGGCGCGCGGGGGATGCTCGCAGCGCCAAGGGGACCGCGCTGGCGATTGACAATGAGTGGGGTGCCTAAAATGGCGGCCGTGCATTCGCTGTGCGTGGCGCTGGGGAGAGGCAAGATGGCGCAGATAATGTTCAGTTTGCAAGCTAAATTTCCACAGTCCTCCCTTTTAACATATCTCGCCAGCTTGTCCGGCCAATATTCACCTTTGTTAGCCTTTCAGTTACAGTATCGTCAATGTTCGTCACACATTTTAAAGATACAGAGTCGTTAGGGTAGGCAGGAGTAATCTGACACATTTGTACATTGTCTCATACAGTTTGATAAAGTATGCGAGGAGGAAGTGCATTCAAAGTTGCAGTATAGTCGTGTACAGGGCTGGTGTTGTATGAATGTTACTATACAAAGTTACATTTTCTTAACTTCTCAGTGTACAGTCGGAAGTGATTGATGCAACATCATGAAAACTTGATAAGAAGATAGTTAATATAATAAGGTGGTTGGGAGAAGATTTTCAACTTTGACATGGGTCCTTCTTTCCAGTGTCCTTGTTTTATAAAGAGCTATCACTGGTAAGCTCTCATTGTTGTTCTTCTTTCGTTGGCACTGTTGAGCACCGGCGGTGGAACTAAGGTCCAGCTCAAATCCGATTTCTTTACGTGGCAGGGTGTGACCACTCACTGTTCTTTGATCACAGTCCTGTTCCTTAACACAGTTCACCACAGGTACTTTTGAGACAGGGTGCCGGCCTTTTGTTCCTCGGTAGTAGGTCAAAGTCATAGTCCAAATGAAAGAGGAAGAGAGAATGGGGTGGCATGGGATCGGATCAAAAATGCGGACCAAGGAGAGCAGAATCTTTTCAGCACTGAGCCCATCAATCGGGCCCGACGGGTTGAGACTTCAGGCACGCTGGTCAGTGAGCAGGGGCCTCGATGTAGCCCTCCGCGCTCATTGTTCTGATAATGGTGTCTCGTCTCACACCCTTGTTGCTTCGTCGCTTCCCCCTTGGTCGATGTCATAGATGCTTTATGATCCGCAGCCAGACTGTGCGTCACGTCCGACCCCTCTCTTCCGATGGCTGCAGGTTATCCTTGAATAGGTTATAAGAAACGAAAGTCTTAGAGATCTTGGCAGGGAAGACATTTACATACTTCATTCTCTCTCCCAACCACTGAGTAGTTGCGGAAATGCTCTTATCTGTTACTACATGATTGGTGCCTATTAACTCTGATGTTAATGTGCGTGTTACTAATCTATTAATTACTGCTGTGGTGCAGGGTTCTGTGGGTGTCCCTGTCCATCGTCTGGCCTTCTAGGTGTCGGTTTCTGCGCCTTATAATACAAGGTTTGGTAATACCCGTAAGTGCGAGGTGCTATGGTCATGCGTTCACGAGTATCCTTTTCATACAGTAGGTGACCCTTTATCAGTTTAAAACAGGGCCATCAGCTGTTTCGTTGGGGATACTCTGAGACGGCTAGTATAGGGCTGGAGTTATCTTTGGGAGAACAGGGTGCTTTAGACATTCTATTTCGGGCTAATTGGTCAGGGGTAATTCTGGGCGGTGGAGATGGTGTCCCTTAAGAACAAAAACCACTGACATATAGTCCCCGTGTTGAGGGTCAGATTGGGAGACATCAGTCGTCTTACCTGTCCTTTCCTTCTCAGCCGATTAGGCTTAACGTTTGTAAAAAGGAGAGGTAGTAACGTGGTAAAGTATGGTCGTTTTTGTTTCTGTCAATTTGTTCGAACACCACTGTGTTCAGGCCAATTATACACTTACCAAAGAGGTGTAAGTCGTTAATTTATTCAAGAAGAAAGAGGACAAGAAAGAGCCTTTTGCGGGGGAGGGGGGGAGAGAGTGAGAGAGAGAGAGAGAGAGAGAGAGAGAGAGAGAGAGAGAGAGAGAGAGAGAGAGAGAGAGAGAGAGAGAGACGTGTGCATCAAGTAGGCTATTTTGGCATACATACGACACAAAACGAGAGAGAGAGAGATGGGTAAGATAATAGGCCACTTGGTGCACACACAACATGGAGTAGCATGGGTCTGTTCCAGGTAAGAAAACACAAGCGGGGAAAAGACATAAATTTGGTGACCACGTACACACAAATGCCGGATAGGGTGTGACAGTACATGCATCAAGACGGAGACTCAGGGCTGCGTCGAGCACGGGGACCTCTCCTTTCCTGTCCTCTATTCCTATGCATGCTGCGTACCTTTAGCATTTTGTAGTTTATCTTATGGGTTGTCTGACCCTTTATTCTCCTCCCTTTGATCGGTGGACGAGCACCTCAATCATACGATGACGCTCTCTTCAAGTGATCCGATCATGAAATGCATACACATTCATATCGTATAATCGTAGTACACACGCACAATCATATCATACAGTTTTTCATGTTCCCAATGGTGGTCTGTAATTTTACGCACTATCTCACAACGTTTGTCTATGTTTTCCCTGATATTGAACTTGGTGCGGTCCATGTCCACTCCACTCTTCAGTCGGAACTTCGTCGTGACCTATAGAGGGGAAAATAAGAGGGGAGGGGAGGTGCAGTATTCAAAATACCCCAGCGCGCGCAGACACGAAAGGTTCTACCTACCATGTACCAGGCTAGCCGCAGGGGTGGGTAATACCACGGACCTATTATTCTTTAGTTCGAGGCAAAGATGCTCTAGTTCATTCATCTCCTAAATTCGCGTTCCCTGGTCGTGCATGTATTTCTCAATTGGTCGTGTATTATGGTGCAGGATACCATACCTTGCGTGCGACATATACCTTAAGTTATAGTTCATTATTGATTTGACAATTCTTGAAAAAAAAAAGGGCAGGCGTGATGGGTACAAATTCCGTTAAACAAAAAGATTTTTAGGCAAATTGTGTCTGTATGGATGTATGACGTTACAACGCACACTTTTACAACGCATGCACTTACAACGCATTTTTTACAACGCATAATCCATTACAACGCATGACATTACAACGCATGACACTACAACGCATTTTTAAAAAATACCTTTACAACGCATTACCATTACAACGCATACTACCTTTACAACGCATACCATTACAACGCATAATATTAAATTACATTTAAGGTAAGTATTAGATAGTATAGGGGTAAAAATTACTATTCTAACTCCAGGGGGTGCAACAGTAGGGTAAGTGTTGGATAGTATAGGGGTAAAAATTACTATTCTAACTCCAGGGGGTGCAACAGTAGGGTAAGTGTTGGATAGTGTAGGGGTAAAAATTACTATTCTAACTCCAGGGGGTGCAACAGTAGGGTAAGTGTTGGATAGTGTAGGGGTAAAAATTACTATTCTAACTCCAGGGGGTGCAACAGTAGGGTAAGTGTTGGATAGTATAGGGGTAAAAATTACTATTCTAACTCCAGGGGGTGCAACAGTAGGGTAAGTGTTGGATAGTATAGGGGTAAAAATTACTATTCTAACTCCAGGGGGTGCAACAGTAGGGTAAGTGTTGGATAGTATAGGGGTAAAAATTACTATTCTAACTCCAGGGGGTGCATCAGTAGGGTAAGTGTTGGATAGTATAGGGGTAAAAATTACTATTCTAACTCCAGGGGGTGCATCAGTAGGGTAAGTGTTGGATAGTATAGGGGTAAAAATTACTATTCTAACTCCAGGGGGTGCATCAGTAGGGTAAGTGTTGGATAGTATAGGGGTAAAAATTACTATTCTAACTCCAGGGGGTGCATCAGTAGGGTAAGTGTTGGATAGTATAGGGGTAAAAATTACTATTCTAACTCCAGGGGGTGCATCAGTAGGGTAAGTGTTGGATAGTATAGGGGTAAAAATTACTATTCTAACTCCAGGGGGTGCATCAGTAGGGTAAGTGTTGGATAGTATAGGGGTAAAAATTACTATTCTAACTCCAGGGGGTGCATCAGTAGGGTAAGTGTTGGATAGTATAGGGGTAAAAATTACTATTCTAACTCCAGGGGGTGCATCAGTAGGGTAAGTGTTGGATAGTATAGGGGTAAAAATTACTATTCTAACTCCAGGGGGTGCATCAGTAGGGTAAGTGTTGGATAGTATAGTGTAATATTATGCGTTGTAATGGTATGCGTTGTAATGGTAGTATGCGTTGTAATGGAATGCGTTGTAAAGGTAGTTTTTAAAAATGCGTTGTAGTGTCATGCGTTGTAATGTCATGCGTTGTAATGGATTATGCGTTGTAAAAAATGCGTTGTAATGGTAGTGCGTTGTAAAAGTTGCGTTGTAAAGGTTGTTCCCCGTCTGTATTATCTGTATGCTTTCGCTTAGGAGTAACAATCATTTATTTAAAAGAAAAACCTTCAACAACCTAGATGATTAGTCATGACACTGATTTCGTAATTCCTTTTTAAGAAGCCCTTTATTTAAAACAATGTCAGTATGGAAGTACGGGCCTACAGCCGCCATAGACCGGCCACGGTGTGAGAGGCGTCGAGCAACATGAGCAACACTAGATTAACATAAAAATCGGTTCCCCCCTTTTTCCCACCATCATGTGTGAAAGCATCGCATACATATATATATATCTCTCTTTTTTAACACAAATGTCACGTGACTGGAACACCACAAGGAGTTGTAGGCCACTCCTACATCAGCGCCATCTTGGGGCGGGGTCGGGTCAGTGCACAGTCTAAGTCTTTCCATGAATTAGCTGTTGAACCAGAATTCCTTTCGGTAGTTCGAGAACTTTCGTTAGCGTCAACTTTGCGTCAGCATGGCGTCACTGCAACCTTGTAGCAATGCCATGGTTTGTTCTTAGGGCGGGGCAGCAGGCGGGTTCTTCCGCCGACGCTTTACTGTCTCACTGCACCAAGCGGAGGCAAGGTGGCTGCCGCCCGGGGGCAAAAAGAGCAATGGTGGTGGTTTTGTCCTTATCGGAAGTCCGCAGGAGTCGAATGTCAAATGACTCCAACCAATTCTGCAAGGCTGAGGGGAGCGTTCTGTCAAGGGTGGGGCCCATGCCCTAGCAAACAAGCTTTCGAGTCCAGAATAGTCTCACGGTGGGACAGGCCTGGAACCGGAGGGGTCAACCGCCGGAGTTCAAGGGCAGCAGTAGCAGCAGCTCTTCGGTACAGTCACCGGAGAGGAGCCAGCAGCAGTAACAGCGGCAGTCCGGATGGTACTGCCACCGGGGTGATTCCAGTAGCAGTGACGACAGCAGTTTGGATGGTATCACCATCGGGGTGGGTCCCCGATTACCTTGCTGCGGGGGCCCACTCCTCACGTCGGGTGCTAGCGGCAGTCCTGGTGAACCCGGTGCTTGGGTGGTTGCCTGGCGGCCGCGTGCAGGGGTGCCGGCTCAGCCGAACGGCGAATGAAGTGGCAAGGCACAACTCAGCTGGCTGACGTGTGAAAGATGCGGTTTGGGGTGCCCTCATCTGCTGGCGAGCCTCCACCTGGGGAGGTGGGGGAGGCCCGTCCGCGTCGCCTCCCCCCGCCAGGGCACCCTCCATTATTGAAGGAAGAAGTGACTGGGAAGATCCGCACAGCGTGCCAGGGTGAAATTCAGCAGGCCGATGAAAAAGATGGCTGGGTGCAGCTTAGCTGGTCGGCGAGTTAAAGACGGTTGGGTGCAGCTTAGCTGGCCGGCGAGTGAAAGACGGTTGGGTGCAGCTTAGCTGGCCGGCGAGTCAAAGGCGGTTGGGGTGCCTGGCAAGCCTCCACCTGGGGAGGTGGGGGAGGTCCGTCCGCGTCGCCTCCCCCCGCCAGGGCACCAGCCCTCCGGCGCTTCGTATAGCCTCCGGCCTATTCGCACAATCGCCCGCCACTGATGTCAAGGGATTTTTGCATGGCTTTTATAGCCCAAAATCAACTAAAAAGGACCGCCCAAAACAGGCCAATGTTGCAACTTCGAGGAAGGAGAGGCGAGGACGGTGTCACGTGGACGTAAATGCTTTGGGATGCAGGTCGCAGCAGACTGTCATGTAAATAGTTGTTTAAAACATGTTCTAACCTGTTCATTTTGCCGGAATGTTGTTATACTTATAATTTATTAAAAATGTTTGACCATACTATTTTGCTGGAGCGTTGTACGTATCAGCGATCTGGTTAGCGTATTCGGAAAAAATGGCGTTGCTCGATTGCACGTGATCCTAATCAAGTGTGGTGACGTTGATGGTGGGTATCAACAAACTTCCGGTTGTGTCTATTGGGGTCCCTATTTTTGTTCAGTTCCAAAAGGACCGGGCACTGGGATTTCCAGTGTCCGAACCCTCTACAGAACGCACATTGATTCCCATCTAAGTCTCTCCGTCCGTTGTAGGGTGTAGGTGTATGGTCTCTAGGGGGTAGCTTTCTAGGGGCGGTTGGTTGGTAATTCTCTTTTGGGGGTTCCCTTCCTATGGTCACCCCTTGCAACTGTGCTATCATCACCCTCTCCTTTAATTCCTTTTTCTTCTTCTCTGACGCCCTATCGTTCTCGTTCTTCTGGTTTTCGTAGTATTGGGCCATCTGGAGAATTGCTGCGGGTTTGGAGGCTGCCCAACTGCTCTCGCTGGTCTGTAGCTTCTGGGAAACTTCTTGAGACAGACCCTTTACATAATTCTGGACAAAGAGGTGGTGTCCGGTTGCGGTGGTCATGTCTTGGCCACTGTAATCGGAAAACACAGTCTCGAATCGGGAGAAGTATTCAGACACATCCTCCTGGGGTTTCTGGCGGCAAGCCGTCACTATCGACCAGTCTACCTTTCTTTCTGGGATTAGAGTCTTCAGCTTTTGTACAATCTTGTCTGGGAGCTCTAAGATGGCTTTCGGGGGTTTCTGTCCTGGTTCTCGCTGTTTATCTATGGTATCGAGTTGTATCCAGGTATATCCGAACGGCTCAGCGTGGTCAACTTTCCGGATTTGTTTCCACACATCAGCCGGCAGGCATAGCCCAAAGAACAAGTCGATATCTGCTAACGTCATTATCGTTGAGCCTAAGGCTGTACCCAATTCAGTGTAGAAGGCAGTCGGGTTCTTTCTCAAGTCGGGTAGAGTCTTTCTAAAGGTCAAAATATCTTGCCGGTCCCACGGCTGGTAGACCCAGTTATATACAACCCTTCCCTTCGCATCTTGGTGGTTGATGTCGTCGTGTGTTCCCTGACCTCGTGGCGGGACCCAGTAGGGGGCAGCTTCTTTAATGGGCATCATGGCATCGGCCCTTCCTCCCTGGGGCTTAGTTGCTATGGGGGTTTCTGTTTTGGTGGTCTGTCCATGTTCTTTAAGGTGTCGGTAGACCTCGAGTGTACGAGTGAAGAGGTTCGTTACATCGCCCTCTCCTTCTTCCCCAATGTCTACCTTCCTATATAGGGCCGCTAAGCCTTCGGGACCTTTATCGTGGTATCTGTCCTCATATGCATTCAGGGCGTGATAACAGAGCCGTACGACGAAGTGTCGTCTGCGGCTGTCGGCATACGAGCTATACACGTCTGTTATATACTCCTCACTTTCTTTTCGCTCCACCAGCGTCCCTACTATCCTATCGATTCCTGCTCGTTCATCCTTAGTTAATCGATTCATTCTGGTGGACTCTTTCTTTCCCATCTCATGGTCATCTAGCGTTGTAGTCGACATTGGGTTCAGTACAAGAGGCTCAGCCGGCGCGGAGGCCGTGAGGGCCGAGGCCCCTGTACTGCTTTAGCTCGTGTTCGGGGGTTGTGGGTGTTGCACTACTGATTGGGAGGGTGCATACGGAGGGGGCATGTAAATAATCGGGGGACCTAACAGTAATTCGTCATTCGTTCGCTGCTTGGAGGACAACTCAGGGTAGAGCAAAGAAGGGGTCCTAACAGCGTACTGGCCTGAGGTTTCGGGCTCCTGTCTTAGTTTAGTTTCCCTTCTCTCCTTTATGTCTTCTTCTAACTTTTTAGCGGCAAGGTGAGCTGCCTTTCGTAATTCCTTTTCTGCTTTTACTTCTTCCCTCTTTTTCCGTTGCGTCGCTTCTTTGCGCCACATGCCAATACTGTCAAGCATAGTAGGCGTCGTCTTATTGCTACGCAGAGCTACTTCTAGCGTTTCTATCTTGCGGTCGTCGAAGGATCCCATCAGTGGCCACTGACTTTCGGGGTCCTTCTTGGTATATTTATGCCACAGCTTGCTATAAGCTACGGCGACTAGTCCATATTTAGTGAACATGTCCTTATTAGGGGTGCCTTCCAGTGGAGCCGGGTGGTTCACCTCTAATAAGCGGTCCGGGCAGAACCAACTACCAATCAGTGGGGAGAAGATAGGCATGACGGGTTTCAACGGGGACAAAAGTCAGCACTACCTATCTTTTCACTGCTTGCAAAGACTAGACAGAATATCTCTATTCTTCGTTATTTGTAAGCAGAGAATACCTCCAAAGAACCAATACCGAACAACTAGTGTTCGGACAATCAATCAATCAATCAATGGGGAGATAAAGATAGGCACGACGGGTTTCAATGGGGACAAAAGTCTGCGTTACCTACCCTTCACTATTTGCAAAGACTAGACAGAATATTCCTATTCTACGTTATTTGCAAACAGAGAATATCTCAAAAAGCACTATTCTTCAAAACAATCAATGTTCGGACAATCAATCAATGGGGAGATAAAGATAGGCACGACGGGTTTCAACGGGGACAAAAGTCTGCGTTACCTACCCTTCACTATCTGCAAAGGGAGAGAGAGAGAGTATTTCTACTCCTCCCCATTTGTAGACAGCGAATATCTCAAAGAGAACAATCAATGAGCAATACTAGTATTCAAACAATCAATCAATTATTTCGCACTTTTGTCGTATTTCACGACCTTACCCGGACCGCGTGGACAGTTTCTCGTCTTCCGCCTCCAGCGCCCGATCGTCCTCTACTCTCCGTATTTGCCGCGGCACTCCTGATGGTTCCCAGTCAGGACCGTAGATCACTCGAGAGAGGTCTGCTCGGAACCAGTGAAGTTCGGATGATCGGCTGCCAGACGAGGGTCTATTGGGCAGGAGCTCTCCCGATCGTTGCAGTCGTTCACTCTGTCGTCGGGACCTCTCCCACTGGATCCACGTGTCGCTGATGGGCCCCACGTTTGGGACGCCAATTGTTAAATGGTAGCGGCAGTTTCAGTCGATAACCTTTCAAGTATTTGCCCGGCGGTAATCGCCTCTCATACCACTCGATAATTTACCAATGAAAGAGGCAGGCGCCGGAGACTGGAAGGCAGGAAACAAAGTTTTATTCCGTCGGAGCAGAACACATCAGATCAGACAGCAAGGTATCGTCACGAGGTGCTCTAACTGCATCTCTGAGACCTGGTCTCTTATACACTGGTTTATTGCTTTATTATACATAGTATATTCTTGAGATTCCCTTGATGCCTGAAAGAACATCCCCTGAAGCCCCCGGCTCAGATCTGATCCCACACATGGTTACAGTAGAGGTTCCCACCCTACCCACAGTGGGAGATGGCTATCGCGCAGCAGGGAATTCCGCTAATTCCCGGGGGTGTGTGCAACCGGCCGGGTCTCAGGGGGTAGGGGCTTTGATCTACTGTAATCCCTTTGATGTGGGGTGTTTCCCTTACAGTAGGGGCAATAAACTGCATCCGCAGGGCTAGGTGATGGCCTGGGACCAGTTCAGACAATGGGGCGCAGAGGAAGGGGGTTATCAAAGGAGAGGCATGACCATGTATGGGTTGTCGGTCGGAAGTGGTTCCGTAGCAGGGTCGCGCAGAAGGAGAGGGTTTATGGCCTGTATGAGAGAGCGGGGGGGGGTGGCCGGCGCGCGGGGGATGCTCGCAGCGCCAAGGGGACCGCGCTGGCGATTGACAATGAGTGGGGTGCCTAAAATGGCGGCCGTGCATTCGCTGTGCGTGGCGCTGGGGAGAGGCAAGATGGCGCAGATAATGTTCAGTTTGCAAGCTAAATTTCCACACACGGGCCAAACTCTTTCTGCTTCTGTGGCCCTTCTGCTCTCCCTTTCAATACCCTGTGCACTACTTCCTTCTTCAGCAGAATTTGACTCTACTCCACCCACAGCAACACCTCAAATTCGGGGCTTCGATTTGCAGAACCCCTTTCGGCTCGATCTAGTGCACAACCAACTGCATCAGCAACCCCCACAGCTTGGCTTGCCCTCTCAGATGGCCCTGCCACCTCAGCTGGATTTTTGTTTACGAGAGGGGCTGTATCTTCCAAGGGTGCTGGAACTCTGCGGGTATGGGAGGCAGGCACCCAGTTCGGCAGTCCCCCACACTTCACTGCCGTGTTCGTTACTAGTATCACCTGGTACGGACCACGCCAACGAACATCCAGGCAACTCTTCCTCACGTGTTTACGCACAAGCACCCAGACTCCCGGGCACAAGTCGTGGCACAGGTCACTTGCGGCTGGAACAGTTGCTGCTTGCACCTGCTGGGACACAGAACGGACTATGTCAGCCATCACCTTACAGTAGTCGAAAATCAAGTCATCAGTGATGGTAATCAAAACAGTGGCAGGTATCGCTGGTACTCGCATTGCCCTCCTCATTATGATTTCATGAGGTGACAACCCAGTTCTCCTATCAGGAACACTACGAAGGCTCATGAGGACCAAGGGCAGTGCGTCAGGCCATATCAGAGATGTCGACGAACACACTTTCGCCATCCGCGCTTTCAAAGTCCCATTAACTTGTTCCACAATCCTAGAAGCCTCTGGTCGATAACTGCAATGCAATCTCTGATCCACATTCAAGGCAGCACAAAGCAATTTCATGATTTCTCTATGGAAGTGTGTCCCGCTGTCTGACTCCAAAGAGGTTGGAAAACCGAATCTCTGGATAAGTTCCCTCAACAACAGCTTAGCTACAGTGAGTGTATCACATCTACGTGTTGGGTAAGCCTCCACCCATCTTGAAAAGACACATACCACAACTAAGATGTACCTCAGCCCATTACACTTCAGCATCTCAATAAAGTTCAACTGCATTCTATTGAAAGACCCTCCTGGCCTCCCAATGTGACTTAAAGTCACGGCAGTTCTCTTTCCTGCATTCATCTGCTGACATGTAACACACCTCTAGCATACAGCCTCAGCAACTACACAAAACTTTGGATTGTACCATGTCTGTCTGAAAACTCGCACCATCGCATCTATGCCAAGATGTACTGCACCATGTATCAATCTTTCCATTGGACTCAACAGACACTCCGGTAGCACAGCTTGTCCATCACTCGAAACCCACACATCCACATCTCCCTTCTCACATCCTAGTCTTATCCAGCCATCCCTTTCTTGATCAGGAACCTCATCCTGCAATTGTTTTAGCTCCTCCCATGTATCGGCCATGGGTAACATCATGCTGAGATCGGTTCTTTCTTGGCTTTCTCCAGTGTACCCTCCAGAAAATATACATCCTTATTCTGCACAGAACCGGGCAACTTCGTCAGCATAGTTATTCCCCATAGATACAAAGTCACTTCCTTTAGAATGGGCAGAACATTTGACAACAGCGATCTCTTTTGGACATTTTAACACTTCCAACAACTGTCTCACATATTCCCCATTTCTGATGGGCGAACCTGAAGATGTCATAAACCCTCTCTGTGGCCACAACTGTCCGAACTCATGAACAACACCAAACCCGTACTGACTATCGGTATAAATCGTTATCCGAATCTGATCAGCAGCCAAACAGGCACGGGTCAAAGCAATGATTTCAGCTACCTGTGCGGAGTGTACTCCCTCTAAACAAGCAGCTTCAACCACCCCTGTTATGGTACATACAGCAAACGCTGCTCTCAATCGACCGACATTGCGGCATATCAACAAGGGCTTTATCTCTGCTTTTTTGGCTTTAAAAGCCAAAAAAGGAGAGATAAAACTAGCGCCCTATCAACAACAGGGTGCTAACATGCAAATTTGCATGTTAGCACCCTTTTACTCTACGCTTCCCCTTGCATCTCTAATGAGATGCAAAGGGGGCGTTCCAGAGTAAAATAATAGGAGAAATGTCGCTAAGCGACATTTCTCCTATTATCAAGAATGTCGCTAACCCTGTTAGAGACAAAAAAATCAGCGCTAACCGCGGTTAACGCTGCTTTTTTACGTCTGGTATTTTTCTGACTTAGCCATGATATCCTATGGAAGGAGGATATCATGGCTAAGTTTGCCTGACCCTATCATCAAGGTAATGTGAGATTATCGCTGGGTTTCCAGCGATAATCTCAAATTAGCCTGTTAGCGTGAGGATTTTTATCGCTATTGAGATAAGCGTTGCTAATAGCACGCTATCTCAGCGATAAAAATTCACGCTAGCCGGCGATAATTATCCTAGCGCTAAGTGCGCTTAGAGATAATTATCACCGGTTGTTGTTGATATGCCCCATTGTCTCTTAGACATGAACCGACCACAAAGAAAATTTCATCAGGGTCAAGGAGCGGTTCATCAACAATGTCTGGTCTCGGTTTGGTGCATAGTTCAGTCACATCGAGACAATCGTGATCCTCAAAATCTTCATCATCCACATTTGGAATAGGCATCAATGTTGCCGGATTTAAAACAGAACACCTCTTCAATGTTACATTTTCTGCAGCAAGTATGACTTGCTCGTAACGTGTCAACCTGTTGTTTGTGAGGTGCTGTGTTTTAGTCCTTGTCATCAACAGTTCGACAGAGTGTGGCACATAAACCGTAAGTGGATGTCCCATTACAATGCTCTCACATCTTTCAATACTGACACCTGTTGCAGCAACAGATTTAAGACATCCGGGCAACGCAGAAGCTACTGGATCTAAAGTAGCTGAAAATTTGGCAACTGGTCTACGGACACCTCCATGATTCTGAGTCAGGACTGACAATGCACAGCCTTCTCTCTCGCAACAGAACAATGTGAATGCCTTGTTGTAATCAGGCATCCCCAAAGCTGGAGCGCGACACAGGGCTTCTCTCAGCCTCAAAAATGACATCAAACAGTCATTGTCCCATGGTACCGGATCACTCACATCCTTGTGCGTCAGCCGTTGCAAAGGCTTCGCTTCAAAGGAGAAGTTGGGAATACATTGGCGACAGTAGCCAACCATCCCCAAGAACATTCTGACTTCTCTTTGAGTGGTGGGCACAGGCATGTTCATAATTGCCTCAATACGATCTGGTGACACCTTCCTCTTGCCCTTCTCAATTCTGTGACTCAAATACTATACTTCACTCAGGCAATACTGCAATTTCCTCGGAGACACCTTGTGTCCATTCTCTGCCAAATGATTCAGTAGAGCAATGGTATCGATCCTGCAGGCGTCTTCAGTTTCTGAAGCAACGAGCAGGTCATCGATGTATTGCACCAGAACGGAGTTCTGCCGCAACACAAGACTTTCACACTTGACACAAGTAAATCACTGTAAACCACTCAGCTTCACATGGGATTTGAAACAGGATCACAGATGGTTTGATCCCTGCAATTGTATCGGGTGACAAATTGTACTGGGGCGTCCTAGGAAATTCTGCATTTGGCTTGACCTGTATCTTCACTGAATCTACCCCTTTGACCAATCCGATCTCTTCTCCACTCAGGTCCCACACGTCGATTGACACAGAATCCCTCAAGTCAAGTGGAAGCTCTTCCACTGTATGCGCCGGGTACATTTCTATGCACAGGCACTGATTTGCAACCTTAAAGGTCGCATCATCATCTTTTGTCTGTACTTCAACTCCCTTTGGTGTGCAATAGATGGTGCAATTCAACTTGCACAACAGATCTCTTCCTAACAGGCAAACTGCACTCGAGTCGCACACCACGAACTGGTGTCGATCTTTGAAGGTTCCTATCCTCACAGGAATTGGCTCTGTCAGTGGGCTAGTAAGCTTTTTATTTGCTACGCCAACAATTTGGATTGATTGTCCCGAGAGGGGTAGGCTAGGGACTACTGCTGATCTTACAGTAGACCGGGTAGCACCAGTGTCAACCAGAAAGGTGATAGGGTGACCATCTATGTCTGCTTCTACAAATGGTCCCCTCTGGTCTACCTCCAAGACTGCTCCAAACGTGCAGTCTTCCTCTCCTCTCAGGCACTGTCATGCCAATGGGTCTGGACCAAACTCCTCACACCTTTCGAACAAGGGCATCTGCTGGTAAGTTCGAACTCCTTGCTGAACATTTTGGACCCTAGGTGGCTGAGGAACTTGTACCTGCGGACTACTAGTCCCCCCTTTCACCATCCTAGTCACAGTGGGAACCATGTGGTATGGGTACCTGAACTATCTCTACTTCCTGCTGCACCTGATTCATCGGGTTCAAGGGACAATCGCGTTTCCAGTGTCCCACCTGATGACAAAGATGACACGCAGTGGTCTTTTTCAATGTTGCCACATCTATTCCTGTCCTAGAATCAACTGATTTTGGTCTTCCCTGACTTTGGACATTCTGATTTCCTCCTTGGTTATTTCCCTGCTTCCTTCCTAACGTCCCTCCACTAGGCTGTCCCTGAGCCGTTTGTATCTGAACAAGCATCAATTTGTACTTCAACTTCATGTGCTTCGACTCTATCTCATCACTACAGTACCTGGCATATCGCAAAATCTCATCCACCGGCTTATTCTGCCAACAAATCAAATGCTGCTGTATCATGAGACTAACCTCTGGTCTCAATCCCATTCGAGACAAACTGTCCCATGTCTTTGTATCCAATACATCTAATCCACTGTACTGCTTGAAGGTCTGCAAGAGTCTTTCATAAAACTCATGCACTGTCTCCTTTGGCTCTTGCACTGTCCGATCTATTTTGACCCAATCAATATCCTGAGGTGAAATTTTTGACTACAGCCACATAATCACCTCTTCAAACTTCTTCATGACTATGGGTGACGGACCATTTGAGATAGGATCCCTGTCAGGCTCTGAAGTTGGCCACTCAACAGCGATCTTACATGCCGGCCATAAATCACTCGGAACCACAATGTCAAACAATGTGTTCAAGTCAATCCACAACACCTTCGAGATTTTGACAAACCAGTCAACCTGCTTGTACCACTCAACAGGCCGCTCCCTCAAGCGGGGAAAATCATTCGTAAATGCAGCCAAATCACCCCTACTCCAAGGCACATGCACGTATCCTCCATTCTGTACCTCTCGTAAAGGGAAATTTCCTAAATTCATCATTCCCCCACCTGGAGGTGGTGTCTCTCCTATCGTCCTTCTAGAACTCTTCTTCTTGGAACACCTTTCTTCCCACTTGTCAAGCATGATCCATGCACGCATTGCTACAATCAAATCTTTGATATGAGTCCTCAATCCCATGACCCTCTTCTCTTCCAATTCTTGGTCACTATACTGCAATCTATGTCTTCCCTACAATGATTTTGTTTTGGACAGGTCCACATCATACTTTTTAGCCAAATCTGAAAACTTCTCATGTGCAATTCTTGCCTTGCGAGTCACATCCTTCGCTACAAACAGTAACTCGTCTTGCTCGTACATGTACGTTCTTTCAAGAGGCAAATTTCCACTTATTATCTCATCTACTTCTGCCTTCAATCTTACAACAACCAACATTCTTCCTTTCAGAGCTCCTTTCAATATTTCTCGACAAGCTGCTCCATTCCGTTCATCATAATCACATTCCCGTTCCTGAGATCTACTCTCTTCTGACATGCTCATGGGTACAGAACGATTCACTACAGTGCCTCATTCACTTTCTACAGTCCTCTCACTCTGATTCTGATTTCTCACTGGTGGTGCCCACATCTGCAAATCTGAATCAAATCTGGCCAAAGAACTCGGTCTCACTGGTCTCGCCTCCTCTCGTCCCCTAGAGGAGTCTGCTGTAGCTAGCAATGGCGTACTCCATTCTATAGGTTCTGGAGTCTGCTCCATTCCACTCACGGATCCATTTCCCTCGACCACACTCCTCGCTCCTACGACTGACTGCACTGAACTCCCAACCTTCTCTTGATCTGGGTCGTAAACTGAAACAATAGGTCCAATGGTAACCGGTACCTTTAGAGTATCCGGTAACCTCACACCTCCCCCAACCTCAGTACTTGCTACAGACTGATTTTTCATGCCCTCAGTTCCTGTCGAGATTTTCCGTTCTACTCTAACCTCTGACTGAGTCTGTAATCCACTAGTCCCTTCTGCTTGAGCCGACTTCCCTTCGTAGGAATCTGGATTGTATGGAGGTGGTCTCTCAGACAACAACCTCTCTACTAGACTGTCATCTGTATCACTGTCGTCCTCATCCACACTCTTTGACTTAGCACTGTCTGATTTCTCCAGTAGTGGGTACAACCTATCCCCTTCTATAGTTTGTACTCTCCACCTCTTATCTTGTGTATCCCACCTCGCGCTTGGAATGCCTTAATTGACTTCTTCACCTTTTCCTGACTGCGGTCTCTCTGCTTGTCATGTGCTGCTCTGATCCATGCATGCAATGCCTCAAACTGAGTTGGTCTCGGCAAAGGTCGTACTGCCGCCATTACAGATTTCAACTGATATAACACTTCCAACCTGAAGGAACCATATTGTGGGAAAGCCAATTCTCCCTCACCTTGGGTCATTTTATGGCAATTTTCAAGCCAAATTATGGTATGTAACCCCACATTTCTTGCCATATAATGCGCCGGAGTATCCTCGGGAGGGGCTTCTTCTCCCCCACGAGTAACCACATGTTTGTCACCTCTGCATAATTCTTGGAAAACCTTAAAACATTTCATGATGCACAGATTTTTCGCTTGCATACAATGTTTTCATTCACTTCCTGATGTCAACTCCACCACTAGCAGCGCGAATCACAGCAACCGACCTATCGCAGTGCGGCACCTTCTGACGTCACTTTTCCTCCGCTCGCAGCAGTTCCCCTCCTTCACATTTCGTCTCACCCTTGCATCTGTCCCTTTCACACGCTGTAATAACCGTTTGTCCCAAACAAGTTACTTCTCCGACTGTCCGTCCACAGTCTGTCGAAGTTGTCGACCTCAACTGGCAACTGCCTGTCCGCGAAACGACCAGACAATCGCCTCTGATAAGTTTCAATTACTCAAATTCCACGTACTACAACCCACGACCAGTGTCGGTTCCTCACGCACTCACACATTCGCACCCCCTATCTCGGTCCGGGTAATCGATGACGTCTCACGATCCCCTTTTGGTGGTCAACAAAATCTACCTTGGGTGTCTTCTACACCACAATCACTTACGCTACTCGTCGAGCCTAAGATTTTCCCGGGCTGCGCGCGCTCACAGCCTGATCTCACAATCACTCAACACTCACTCCAACTCCGCAAGACATCACACAACAAATCAACACCGCAATCTACAAACATCTCACCCTATTCATACTCACTCCTCCACGAACTGCTAATTTCCGCCGCACTGCTACTCTCTATCAATCTCCATCAACCGCCGTCATCCGCTGCTCACCATCCAATGAGTCACCATCACTTGATTTCTATGGGCCCATAGAATCTCTTATCCTGATCTAGATCTCCCCTCACTATCAGAGATAACCATCCTACTCTGCTACCAACTGATGGGGCCGGATTCTTGACTACCTGGTTATCCCCAAGAATCCTCTCAGGTCGCCAGGATCTTTTTATATGCTAAATAGTGTGGAGGGGAGGAAATATAATTATTAAAACATACTCGCAAAAATTAGATCTCATTTGGAAAGGACCACTGACTCCGAATCTAAAATGTGTAGAATTTTATTACAACCAAAAATAACTGCACATACAAACACCTTAGCACAAGGTGAAGAAGATAGATGGGCACTAATACAAATGCAAGCCTACGTGGGATTCTCATCCGACTCAAAACAAAAAGAATCACTGACTCTAAAAGCATCAAGAAAGCAATGGTTAAGCCAATGTCCAAATTAGGAATCATTAGTCTAAAAAGGAAAGAATAACGTTAGTCTATCCCTTCTCTATCTCTAACGTGACATCCCTGCTTAGCTTCCCCTTCCCAGTCAAGAGAAGTAAAAGGTGTCAGAAGTGAAGACTTCCTAAGAAGTACATTCACCTATTCAGAGCTCGTTCTAAGATGCTCTTTTTAGTTTCCCGTCTAAACCTCAACTGCTCAACCTTCCGGGGCACTGTCCCTAATACAAAAATTCCAAAAACATAGAACACGCCCTTAGGCACACCTCTTCAAACAGGTCTTCTTCCAGTACTTTTCCATCAAAACTTGTAAGTCATCCAACGACGGTTAGCTTGACCTTGGGTCCCAGGCACCTTCTCCGCTAAAAGTATCATCCTCACATTCCATCGTACTCCCCTGTTGGCTTCTCATAGCATCCTAACTTCTAAAACAAAGACCTAGTCGCACTAACGAGCTAAATGTCCTTGCACCTGCAACGGAAACATGGGAACAAAAACTTTTTCTCTTCTCTAAGATTTTCTTCGTCCTACAACCCAAATTCTTTACCAAGGGAAATCATTTTCGTCCTACAACATTTAGCTAACATAAGAAAAATGAACAGGCCTTTATCTTCAAACGCATATGTGATCAGGCATTTACACTGTTAAACACATTACTAAATCACACTCTAAGCATTAGTTCTTATCCTTGTATACATGAATAAGCAACTTGCACGTGTAACATTAATATGGCACACGTTTAACCTAATACATTGCATTACATAAAACTAATCATTATGCTTTTACTAAAATACATTTACGATAATCTGCAGTGCCACTCTTCACGAAATCATTATTACATTTCTAATCACCTCTATGTTAAACTATTCTAGAAATACATTTCTATGACACTCTTAACCTACATCGGTTAATATGCGGTATTGACTAACGGTGAATATGGTGCACCCCTACAAATTTCAGAATAACATGACGCTCTATCATTTGCATGGGCAAAGTGGGCTCTGGCCCAGGGCCCCAGCCTTTCAGGGGGGCCCTGATAGAGCCAGCTCTGTCCAGCAGGGTCTTGCCCTGGTGTCCTTGAATAATTCTTAAACAGATTGTTTTAAATACAGTTTTCCTTTCATGAATTTTTAATGTGTGTGATGGATGTGTGGGTCTCGTACAGACATTTTGCAGAGAAGTGTTGTGTTTACCATTCATTTAGATCAAAACAGGACATCACATATGAGAAATGAGAGGTCTTCACAGAGATTATTTGCAGTAATATTAGTGAACTGCTGCAGTGTTACAATATTGAAAACACATCTCACTATCCCTGAATTTTAAATGTACAAAACATTTAGAATTTGGAGGAGTCTGCCTGTGCACTGTCAGTGACATGGCTAAAGAGGGTATAAAAGAGGTGAAATTGGATCATAAAAAAGCTGTTCTGAACAGGGCGCCCAAAATATGTGTGGTCCAGGGCTCCCAAAATCCTTAAGACATCCCTGCTATAATGCATTTCTAGATGAGCATTGTGCAATCGTTCACAGCACATGTACGTTTTATTTCCCTCAATGTACATAAAAGCATAGTCCAACCAGACTCATATATTTTTCCGTGGGTACTTCTTGTTGTTTCTCCGCCCTGTGTAATTTCCAAGTACGGAACTGGCAAAGAGGTGGGCTGTGAACGGTTTCAGTTTGTCTCCAGAGGCCGTACAATAACGTCTGACTAGAAGGAACCTCTACTATAGGTATGAAAAAGTTTCCTCGCATTCTGAAAACGAGACGGAAATGAACGCTCCGCTGTTGTGGTTTCAGGTTTTTTTTCTCCGAGCTGGTGGTCTCTTACTAAAATGAACTGTCTCAAAGTTTTGTTAATTTTATATGCCCATCGACAATGTACAGAGATAGATTTTAGGCAAACTACGAAAGCTTCTTTGAGATCCCGAGTGAGCAAGGTGAACGCCTGTATTCAAACCTTTTAAGTAAAAAGTACCACAACATTTTTATTCCAATGCATACCTGCATAGTGAACTATAAGACCCTGATCATGAGTGGGCCAGAGTTTTTAGACGCTCTCGCCAACCCCTGTTGTGGGGGGTCACAATTTTTGTAATTACCAGGCGCAGCTAAATTCATACCCTTTATTAAATTTCAGCAGATTAGATTTGCCATAGTACGGAAATAGTTTTCTGTTATTGGGTATTTGAATGTATAGGTTATGCTTTCTTTAAAAACAAAAAAAGGCTGCACCCACACAGTCTGTATATTTATTTCAAGATGACCTTTCTCTCACCTTGTGCTAGTTGCCATGAATATCTCTGTACTCATGACATCAGCCATAGGTCTTTCTACATGTAGGAGTTTCATCATGATGTTGTGTTAATACAATATAAATGGATGCATACTATAAATGCTTGATTGATGCTTGTATTTATATTATTAATTTCAAATTATGATGGGTCTATTTTATTAAAACTATTGGCATACAGAAATTTGGAGGAATTGTTGGGTTTGAAATGTAGTGACTAAAGATCTAGAGGTTTTAGCACAATGTTAACAACATTCCCAGTGCCACTTGTAAGAATGTGGACACCGTGTGGGGGGGGGGGGGGGTCCACCATACTGATGTTTCAAATGCTAATGAGACTTTGAAGGTGGGAAGGAATCAGTGTTTTCCATGTTTACTAGGAGGTAAGTTCTCAGTGACCCACACTCATCTCTTCTTGTGTCTTCTAGCTATTGTGAAGCTACAGCAACAGTGTGCTCTCCCTGCCTTTCCAATGACTTGCATTGCAGGAGCAGACAGGCAATTTAAGGGCATATTAACTGCATACACTGAGGAGTGAAAAAACAGATGAGTCGCATATTGGGAGAATTGAGGATACCATCAGTGAAGGAAACAATCAATATAAATGCCTCAGGGGACAGACACAAAAAGTAATTATACAAGATATTCAGAAACACACAGAGGAAAGTAAAGCTTTAAAAAAGGTGACTGTATGGGGACGTCAGACATTTTTGAGGGCTAGTTTAGATAGCTGTCTGTGAGAACCATCTCTCCACGCTAGCCTGAAGAGCCAGCTCACATGGTTCAGAGAGAGAGCACCGGTCCAATGGGAATTGAACCAATGCCTATAGTTATGACGATTAATCACAAATTCCACAAATCCATTAGGTTTTCAAGATTGATATCCTTACTCCACATCTGCTCACTATTGACTGTCATAGACTTGCTTCACCTGTTGGATAATATTTCAAAGTTTCGACTGAGAAATTTGCTCCTCAATGTAGCGAGAAACAGGAAAACTAAGGTGGCCCTCTTGGCTGGAATATTATTTTGGTGTTTCACGTACAGTTAATAAAATGGCACATCCCAGCCCTTTAAGAGGAAAATTGTTAAAGTTTTTCTTATCACGCTTAGGTGTTTTATGCAAAGATTTTATAAAACGGTTATGTTTCTCATTCAGAAATATGACACCCAGGCACAAGGTAGAGTATCAGAGTATATGAAACTTCACCCTAATGTATTATTACTAGGCAATAAATGTATGGGCTTCACTTCAGCTTCCTCTCTAAAAGCTGCAGACTCAAGCTAATAGAGATGCTATTACCAATATTCCAATAATAACAAAATGTGAAAGTATTCAGACTTCTTAGCCCATATAAACAACAACAAAAGATTTTGCAACATTTCCTTCAAATGTTCCATAAATTACGTAAATGAGTTCACAAAATAGAAAAATAGAATGAAATAGTAATTCCAAAAGTAACACCATACTCTCCATCAGTTCAAATATTTTATTCAAACATGCCTACTGCTCTTGACCCCTTTCAGACTGTAGTCTGAACAAGTATTCAGATGCTTCATTTACTTTACATGAGCACGAACCTACTTCTTTAAACAATGGTTTAAGAAACTTTTTACCTCTGTGTCAAAACATTTGGACAGAGAACAAAAAAGATTACCATTTTATTGGGAGATATTGAGGGCACATATTTTAAACAATAATGACAATCGATAAAGCAACAAAGGTCATCTCAAATTGAGCTTGCTACATATAACAGATAGATTGGATGTATGACGTTACAACGCACACTTTTACAACGCATGCACTTACAACGCATTTTTTACAACGCATAATCCTTTACAACGCATACCATTACAACGCATAATATTAAATTACATTTAAGGTAAGTATTAGATAGTATAGGGGTAAAAATTACTATTCTAACTCCAGGGGGTGCAACAGTAGGGTAAGTGTTGGATAGTATAGGGGTAAAAATTACTATTCTAACTCCAGGGGGTGCAACAGTAGGGTAAGTGTTGGATAGTGTAGGGGTAAAAATTACTATTCTAACTCCAGGGGGTGCAACAGTAGGGTAAGTGTTGGATAGTGTAGGGGTAAAAATTACTATTCTAACTCCAGGGGGTGCAACAGTAGGGTAAGTGTTGGATAGTATAGGGGTAAAAATTACTATTCTAACTCCAGGGGGTGCAACAGTAGGGTAAGTGTTGGATAGTATAGGGGTAAAAATTACTATTCTAACTCCAGGGGGTGCAACAGTAGGGTAAGTGTTGGATAGTATAGGGGTAAAAATTACTATTCTAACTCCAGGGGGTGCATCAGTAGGGTAAGTGTTGGATAGTATAGGGGTAAAAATTACTATTCTAACTCCAGGGGGTGCATCAGTAGGGTAAGTGTTGGATAGTATAGGGGTAAAAATTACTATTCTAACTCCAGGGGGTGCATCAGTAGGGTAAGTGTTGGATAGTATAGGGGTAAAAATTACTATTCTAACTCCAGGGGGTGCATCAGTAGGGTAAGTGTTGGATAGTATAGGGGTAAAAATTACTATTCTAACTCCAGGGGGTGCATCAGTAGGGTAAGTGTTGGATAGTATAGGGGTAAAAATTACTATTCTAACTCCAGGGGGTGCATCAGTAGGGTAAGTGTTGGATAGTATAGGGGTAAAAATTACTATTCTAACTCCAGGGGGTGCATCAGTAGGGTAAGTGTTGGATAGTATAGGGGTAAAAATTACTATTCTAACTCCAGGGGGTGCATCAGTAGGGTAAGTGTTGGATAGTATAGGGGTAAAAATTACTATTCTAACTCCAGGGGGTGCATCAGTAGGGTAAGTGTTGGATAGTATAGTGTAATATTATGCGTTGTAATGGTATGCGTTGTAATGGTAGTATGCGTTGTAATGGAATGCGTTGTAAAGGTAGTTTTTAAAAATGCGTTGTAGTGTCATGCGTTGTAATGTCATGCGTTGTAATGGATTATGCGTTGTAAAAAATGCGTTGTAATGGTAGTGCGTTGTAAAAGTTGCGTTGTAAAGGTTGTTCCCCGATAGATTGCTAGCCCAGATGTGCGTTTAACAGCAACTAGAAAAACCAATGCTTATTTGCTTCTTATTCCATCCAAATTAAAAAATAGCACTCCCACATTTTATCCCCCTTGTTGATTTGATATTGCTTTTATGTCTCAAAATTTACATCATATCAGGTGTCTAAATCTATTACACATTGACTTAGTTGTTTGATTGCAGGTAATTGACTAATACAAAATTTCTTAAAATACTCAAATGCCACTGACTTAACATTAGATTGGATTAAGGACCCAAGGAAATAGATACACTGAACATTTATCTGATGATTCAGGGATCATACTCTCAATTCTAGCAGAAGTATTTCAGCTCTAAGTTCTTGAAGTTAGCAAAGACCTTTTTTAACCCCTTCGCTGCTGCGGACATTCCGCTGCAGCGCTGGGGGGGGGCAGGGGGGCAGCGCGGTGGGCCTGTGCTCATGACGGAGCCGCTCCGTCATGAGCCACAGTTGAGCTGTGCTCATGACGGAACGGTTCCGTCATGACTCCGCCCATTTGCGTTGTCCCCCCGCACAGGCGGGGAAACAGCGCCGCGTAGGCGGAGCGGCCGCCAACGGGCGTGTCATGACGGAACCGTTCCGTCATGAGCACACGGCAACCGTGGCTCATGACGGAACGGTTCCGTCATGAGCGGGGAAGGGGTTAAGGCCTTATTATGAGTTTGGCGGTCCGATGGACTACCAAACTCACCAAACTCATGGTGGTGGTCCGACCAACCTATTACAAGTAGGGTGGCCGGACCGCTGCTGCCACCAGGGATCTGCAATCCAGGGCACTCTTGCAGTAGTGTTAAGGCCACAATATGCTTGTGGGGCCACTGCGGCCTCGCCAAGCATATTACTGGTTTCCTCCTGCCTCACTTTTCACAGGGGTGAGCCCGCCATGAAAGGTTTGGTGGTGAGGAAACAAGGGGTCCCTACAGGCCCCCTTGTGCCTCTCGGCCTGGAGATACATGCAGGGGGGCACATGGTGTGCATGCACCCCCAGATCCTGCAGGGCATGCACTTGACAGTCCATACCCTGCAGGAATTTGCTTTGGCATTCCATTGTGGTGTCTTTTTTATAGGTACGGTCTTGGGACTGCCAAAGAACCGCAAGCCCATGTGACGGAAAACATAAAAATCTGGCTGGTGGTGCTCACTCGGGTTTGGCAGTGCAGGAGCGGGGTGGATCCGCTCCCGCACTGTCAAACTCATAATAAGGCCCTTAAGCTTTTGCCCTTAATATCATAAATGCTAGAAACACCACACATAAGAATGGATTTTTTTTTGCCTTGTACATTTGCAGTCAATGTTCAACTTAGTAGCCCCTTTACAGATTGTTAAATCGACATAGCTCCAAGACTGTGGCAAGATCTCTTTTGACTATATTTTACCTGAGATTAAAACATAGCTCTTTCATCAAAGGTGTATGTATAGAATGATTCCATCACCGAAATCAATCACCTGGGTCTTGGAAGCCTTTATAATAAAGCTGTTAATGTTGAATAAAATGTTTAATGCAGTCAGCTCTCTCTGTAAGCCTGCAATAGTTAGGTCCGACAATACTAAATCACCAGCATATAATAATAAATCAATTTGACGAATCTGGACCCATGGATGATTTGCATTTACTTCTCAGAGATTTGCAAGTAAATCTGGGAGAAACAGAGGAAACAGCAGTCAGGCTAACATGTAACTTTGTTTTAGCCCTTTGATTATCAATATTCACACTGTCTTCTCTGCCTGTGAGTCTATAATAAGCTATGTCCTAGTGTTGGTCTGAAAGGCTTTCAGACGACCAAGTAATCCCTTGGGAATCCCCAGTTGAGTCAGTTTTCTCTACAGTATGTGTCTGTCCACCAGGTCAAAAGCTCATTTGATATCCATATAAAATATACTTCCTATACTTGTTGCTTTGGTAATTATTGAATCAAGCACAACCATATGAGGAAGCATGGAGTAACCCTGTCTAAACCTAGTTAATTCAATTTGGATTAAATTGTTATCTGTCACCCATGGTTTGACCCACCTAAGTTATAGTCGAGCAAACAGTTTAGGTGAAACATCTTTTAAAGACATTCATTGAAATACTCAATTACCTTTCTTAAAAATAGTAGTTTTCAGCGAGTTTGACCAACTAGTCAGTAGTTGCCCTGTAGTTCTAATTACCTTAAAGCACAGGCACAAAACGCCTGCCCAAAGCTCTGGGTTACGGGTCTTATTTATGAATGCCTTGCGACACTTTCGCGTCGCCGTTGCATCACTTTTCGTGATGCAGTGGCGGCATAAACAATGCACCACATTGCGCTATATTTACAAGGTGAGGCATCTTGACAGATGTGTCACCATGTAAAGCCCTGCACCACATTATACCTGTGTCAGGATTAATGTATGCAGGGTAGACATTCCAATGTAAAAAGTTTCGTAGTAGTGTTGCAGTGAAATCTATGAGATTTCACTGCAACACTACTAGGACTCCACTGTGTCAAAAGGGTGACTCAGTGCAATAGGAATAGGCCTACCCTATGCATTGCTGGAGTTGCGTCATGCTTGCGACACAACTCCAGCAATGCGTGACTTTTGCACCAACAGTTACATCAGGATTCCTGACGTATCTGTCCTTCCTTGCGACATTGAGCACCGTACATTAAATATGGCGCATCCATCGTGTCGCAAGGCGGGTGCAGTTAAAACTATCCCATCGCTGTTTTATCGCAGCGATGCAACAGTTTTCATAAAAGAAACCCTACATTTGGACATTGCATTATAGAGACCGTCTGGTCCACTTGCTCTACCATTTTTGCTTTTTATTACTATTACCTATTTCTTCTGAAGTAATGACAGGCAGAGTGCCTTATACCCTTCCACTCTCTACCCCAGAAAGGCCCACGGGGTGTATCTGACCAGGATCCTCAATCATTGTTCCTAAATAATTTCTTTACATATTATCTTTTGATCCTTCACTTAAAAGTTTTCGGCTAGTGCTGGGTTACCCTAGAACTCTATGGCTTTTGGTGAATTTTCAGTTCTGTCCATTAAAGATGCTTTCTTAGATATACCTCTTCATCAAATATTCTGTTGCTTACATGTTGGCTCACACAAAACGTCACCTCACATATTATTGATTGATGGTTTATCTAAGTTCAGCATTCAAGCCGAGAACATACCATGGGATTTCCTGCATGGAGTGGGTGTTGACAGAATACATCCATGATGGTTGAGCTAAATTCTGTACCAAATGCTTCTTTTGTAAGAGGCACATCATTAAATCACCAAGCTGGCTTCTGTCTTCTTCCTCAGAAGACTTCAGTTGCAGCCAGTGTCAAATGATTCATGTGTGCAAGACACTAACACCTTCACATCCACCTCCACCACTCCCAATTCTTCATCTTACCTTCTGTAGCCTCTTACACCGGGCTAATGGCAAGGTAAGGCCTCTTAGAATCAGACCTCCAACATGCCATTACTTGGTCATCCATCTCCTATTCCTTCTCCATCTCATAATATACTGCTCACCTCTCAACACCTCCTCCTGGTACAATAACGCCTGTAGACCATTTTTGTACCTCCGTCCTTGCCCCTACTCTAATTGTTTATTGTTCTCTGTCTACCTCATTCCACACTCTCTACCCTTTTCTAACCTGTGCAACTGATTTTGCGCTCTTGACACCAGCCCACTGCTTTGCTCTTCCCTCCCTCTGGACATTAGCATATCAGATGCTCCACTTAATTACAAAACACCTTTCAAGATTGACCGCCTCATGCAAGAATAACAATAATAGGTACAAAGGTTCCTCATCCTTGGAAGTACCAATATGAGCACAAATCCATCCCTCCATGATTTCAAACCAGAGTCAGACCTAAAATCCTTCAAAAACATGTCATGTGCCTAATTACTCGATCTTTCAGCATCTCCTGTAGCAATCTGTCAAATTGCCTTTTTCATGACCCGATTACTAAAGGGTATCACCACTTGTCACTCATTCATCTAATCATCCAGCTGTGACTGGTATAGGTCTGACATTACTAAAAGCAACAATAGTATTCAGGAAAATTATTTAGGACTAGTCATCCCTGTTTGACTGCTTAAATATCACGTGGGCTCCTTTCAAGCTCCGTGATTCGCCCAGTTCACTACTGATCATTAAAAAATAAGAATGCCATCATCTGTCGTTCGCTAGTTGCTTTTTCCTGCTGTCAATCATTGTTCACTAGCATCCTGCGCCTTCAAGATTTCAAAAAGGATGTTTTAAAAAAGTAGATTGGCCCATAATTTTAGTTAAAGGTCTTGTGGTTTAACCTTCCATGATAGGTGGTTCAATGGACTTGTGATGCCATTTCCAGTTTACCAGGGGCAAAGCTCAGGGGGTGGTGTTGAGGGTGCTACACAGTAGTGGCCCATGCAGGTAAGCTCGGTGGGGCAGGGCAGGGGTGGGGGGGTGAAAGTGACAAACGACATGGCAGGGAATGTAAAGCATATAAATAAAAACACTTACCTTGCGATCATCAAGCGCAAGGTAAGTGGTTTTATTTATTTACTGCCATTCTGTGTTACTAAACCATGCTTTTTCAAGGTCATTTCTTATCTGTGAGTTAGTGTTGAAAACAGCTCGCTTTTTTCTGTGTTTAAGCCACAGTTCTGTTCTATACCTGGTGCACCCTACGTGGGTATGCACCATCTCAGAATGGGCCCTAGTGCTCGATGTATAATACTACCCCGGACTTGAAACATTAGAACTAACTCCCTTTCTACATATGATCATGCCCAAGTCTTTAAAATCATGTCGTTCCTATTTTCAAAGGGTCTCTGGACCATTTCTACTAGTAAAGACTTAGGGTCTAATTACGATGAGAGTCGTAAAGCCTCTGACCGCAGGCCGGAGGCTTTCCGGATCTCATCGCAGTTTCCCTTTTGACCGCCGCATTACAATGCAGGTGGTCGAAAGTGAAATCGGCCAGTCATTCCGCCTAAATTCCGATGGGCTGAAGGAGCCCGATGGCCAGTCAGAGGCCTACCTGTAATCCTTATGAACGGCGTTTCCACCGTAGGGATTATGATGTCCGTTACAAGCAGACTTTCCATTTTGGGCTCTCCGACATGGAAAGCCTGTCAGAATACAACATTGGGGGCCCCTAGCAGGTCCTCCTTCACCCTGCACCCTCTGGTTGGGGGTCAAGGGTGAACCTATGGTGCCCCCCTGTTAATCCCTTCACTGTGTGGCAGGCACCCTGCGGTGCCTGCCACACGGTGGAGGGATGAAAAGAATCTTCCATTTGTCTATGGGAGTTTGAGCTACGGCTGGTTTACAGCAGCAGCACATGCTCCAATAGACAAATAGGGGTATGCAACCACACCATGTGCTGTTGCATTGTAATTACGGTGTCAGGACTACTGACCGGAGGTTGGTCAGTTCCAAGACTGCAAAGGTCGTCTGCCCGACATCGTAATTAGGCACTTACTCTCTCTCAGGATCTCCACAGCAGCACGTCTTAAGAGATGTTGCCCGTATGTTTACAAGTATAAACAATAGATAGCAGTATGCATTATAGAAATATTGATAGTGACATACATTTAAAAGAGAAATTGGTAGAATTTTTTAAGTGTGATCGAAACTCATGACAGATCAAAAATGTATTTATTTTTTCTAGACGCAGGAGGCAAAACCCTAAATGATAAGCTGAAAATTGGAAATTGGTGAGGTAGGTGTCCTCTAAAGAAACATATTTTCAAAGAGCATATGTTGACCAGCTCTAGTAAAGCTGAAAACTGGGCAGCAATCCAGATTCAACAATAAGGTGCCGATTCCGATCCGTTAAAAAAATTTACCGTCCGACTCGTATCCGTATTTTTTAACGTACGAATCGTACAAATACCGTACAAACTGCGAAGTACGATTCGTACGTGAAAAATACATACGAATTGAGTAGGGAAAATGGTCCGAGAGGGAGTCGTAAATTTTTACGTCCGAATAACGTTGGGAAAAGTGTCCGACAGGGAGCCGGACATTTTTACGTGCAAATCGTAAAACAGAAGTCCGAGCGCGCAAGTACGATCCGTACCGCCCGTCCGAATACACAACCGCATGTAAAATGCCCCGTACGGAGCGAACGCTGTAGCCTACATGTACAAGGGTAAACTTGTGCCCGGATACGAGTCATACAGCCCCCCTCACCCCGCACATGTCAGCCCCGTATCCCCGTATGTCAGCACCAAACCCCCCCTCCGCACCATACCCCAACACCGTAGCACAGCCCCGCACCTGTACGCGCCGCACCCCAGGCCATCTCCCAGCCCCGCACCTGTACGCGCCGCACCCCAGGCCCGTCTCCCAGCCCCGCACCTGTACGCCCCGTACCCCAGGACCGTACCCCAGCCCCGCACCTGTACACGCCGCACCCCAGGCCCGTCTCCCAGCCCCGTACCCCAGGACCGTACCCCAGCCCCCCACCTGTACGCGCCGCACCCCAGGCCCATCTCCCAGCCCGCACCTGTACGCCCCGTACCCCAGGACCGTACCCCAGCCCCCCACCTGTATGCGCCGCACCCCAGGCCTGTCTCCCAGCCCCGTACCTGTACGCACCATACCCCAACACCATAGCCCAGCCCCGCACCTGTACGCACCGTACCCCAACACCGTAGCCCAGCCCGGTACCTGTACGCACCGTACCTCAACACCGTAGCCCAGTCCCGCACCTGTACGCACCGTACCCCAACACCGTAGCCCAGCCCCACACCTATACGCACCGTACCACAACACCGTAGCACAGCCCCGCACCTGTACGCACCGTACCCCAACACCGTAGCACAGCCCCATACCTGTACGCACCGTATCCCAACACCGTAGCCCAGCCCTGTACCTGTACGCACCGTACCCCAACACCGTAGCCCAGCACCATACCTGTACGCACCGTACCCCAACACCGTAGCCCAGCCCGCACCTGTTCGCACTGTACCCTAACACCGTAGCCCAGCCCCGCACCTATACGCACGTACCCCAACACCGTAGCACAGCCCCGTACCTGTACGCTCCGTACCCCAACACCCTAGCACAGGCCCGCACCTGTACGCACCGTACCCCAACACCGTAGCACAGCCCCGTACCTGTACGCACCATACTCCAACAGACTAGCACAGCCCCGCACCTGTACGCACCGTACCCCAACACCGTACCCCAGCACCCTCACCCAGCATCTCGTATGTACGGACCGTACCTACGCGAAAAAGACTCGTTCAGAACCAGGACACTGTAAAACAGCACAAGGAGGGTCAATTCGACTCGCACAACACCACAAAACACATCAACATGACAAAATACATCTCTATGACTGACCTGGCACATCCAAACAGGCAAACAGAGGCCCTAAATCCCAACTAGGGGTGGGCGCAATTTGCGAAAGTAACTTTCGTAAATTATCGCGAAAATTTTAAAAATCTCCGCAAACACGCGGAAATATCGCGAAGATGCAGAAGTTTTTTTCCCGCCCGTTCGCGGTATTTTCTGCGTGGTCGCGGCTCACCAACTTACCCATGCGGTTGCTCGCCCGTCCGAATACACAACCGCATGTAAAATGGCCCGTACGGAGCGAACGCTGTAGCCTACATGTACACGGGTAAACTTGTGCCCGGATACGAGTCGTATAGCCCCCCTCACCCCGCACATGTCAGCCCCGTACCCCCGTATGTCAGCACCGTACCCCCCCTCCGCACCGTACCCCAACACCGTAGCACAGCCCCGCACCTGTATGCGACGCACCCCAGGCCCGTCTCCCAGCCCCACACCTGTATGTGCCGCACCCCAGGCCCGTCTCCCAGCCCCGCACCTGTACGCCCCGTACCCCAGGACCGTACCCCAGCCCCACACCTGTACGCGCCACACCCCAGACCCGTCTCCCAGCCCCGTACCCCAGGACCGTACCCCAGCCCCCCACCTGTACGCGCCGCACCCCAGGGCCGTCTCCCAGCCCCGTACCTGTACGCACCATACCCCAACACCATAGCCCAGCCCCGCACCTGTATGCACCGTACCCCAACACCGTAGCACAGCCCCGCACCTGTACGCACCGTACCCCAACACCGTAGCACAGTCCCGTACCTGTACGTACCATACCCCAACACCGTAGCCCAGCCCCATACCTGTACGCACCGTACCCCAACACCATAGCCCAGCGCTGTACCTGTACGCACCGTACCCCAACACCGTAGCCCAGCCCCGCACCTGTACGCACCGTACCCCAACACCGTAGCCCAGCCCCGTACCTGTACGCACCGTACCCCAACACCGTAGCACAGTCCCGTACCTGTACGTACCATACCCCAACACCGTAGCCCAGCCCCATACCTGTACGCACCGTACCCCAACACCATAGCCCAGCGCTGTACCTGTACGCACCGTACCCCAACACCGTAGCCCAGCCCCGCACCTGTATGCACCGTACCCCAACACCGTAGCACAGCCCCGTACCTGTACGCACCGTACCCCAACACCCTAGCACAGGCCCGCACCTGTACGCACCGTACCCCAACACCGTAGCCCAGCCCCATACCTGTACGCACCGTACCCCAACACCCGAGCACAGGCCCGCACCTGTACGCACCCTACCCCAACCACGTAGCACAGCCCCGCACCTGTACGCACCGTACCCCAACACCGTGCCCTAGCACCCTCACCCAGCATCGCATATGTACGGACCGTACCTACGCGAAAAAGACTCGTACAGAACCAGGACACTGTAAAACAGCACAAGGAGGGTCAATTCGACTCGCACAACACCACAAAACACGTCAACATGACAAAATACATCTCTATGACTGACCTGGCACATCCAAACAGGCAAACAGAGGCCCTAAATCACAACTAGGGGAGGGCGCAATTTGCGAAAGTGACTTTCGCAAATTATCGCGAAAATGTTAAAAATCTCCGCAAACACGCGGAAATATCACGAAGATGCAGAAGTTTTTTTCCCGTCCGTTCGCAGTATTTTCTGCGTGGTCGTGGCTCGCCAACTTACCCATACGGTTGCTCGCTGGCGCGGCCATCTTGTTTTCACTCTTCTCCCGGTGCATGATGGCGAGAAGAAAGACGTGATCGCGCGACCAATGACATTACTGCGGGCGCGAACTGTCGCGAGACAGCGCAAATGGCTACCAACAATCCAACATCTCGTGGAGAACACGACCGGATCGGGAAAACTTGTCGGCAAACGCGGGGATTCAGGTAAGGCGATCGCGCACGCGCAAGAATGTATTATTTTACAGCGCGAGCAAGAAACAAATTATCGCTAAGCTGCGGAATGCGGAAATTTTGACATTTTGTCAAATTATCGCAATTTCCGCGAGCGGAACGGAAATTTAGCCCAGGCCTAATCACAACCACCTCTTATAACACACCCACCACAAATTCAAACACAGCCACACCCACAAATGGACCAATAAAAAGGGCCCACACACACAACCCATGAGCCATTGCAACAGACCCACTGCTGACAGACACCACAGACAAACAACTGCACCTTACTTACACCTTAACTACACCTTCACTTACACACCTTCACACAACCTCCTTCACAAACACCCCCTCTTCACCTTCACACACACACCGTCACATTCACACCCACACACCCACAACCATCCACACCCACACCCCACACCATGCCCACAGACAAGAATCCAAAGTTCACAACGGCGGAGCTGGAGCTCCTTGTCAACAAAGTCATCAGAGTCGAGCCACAGCTGTTTGGAACATTGGTCAGACAGACCAGAATAGCCCAAAAAACCAGCCTGTGGCAGAGGATCGTCGATAAGGTGAATGTTGTTGCGCCCATCCGAAGGACCAGGCATGAATGCCAAGCCAGGTCGTACGATCTGCACAGGGCAGTCAAGAGGAAAATGAACGAGGAATACGCCCAGAGTAACATCACTGGAGGTGGGCTGCCCCGCAGACCCGTACATTACCATCCCTGGGAGGAGAAGGTGATGGCCACGCTTCCGCCGGTGGGAGTACACGGAGTCGAAGGAGTCGCAGAGCCTGGTGAGTACACAAACAACTCACGTAACATGGGGGGAATGGCATCCACACCACAAGGACACAAAATGCACGCAACTTACCCCAAGCCCTCACCGCACACAACTAAGGGTGGGCGTAGTTCGCGAAGTAGCACTTCGCGAAGCTACGCAAAGTGAAGTTCGCACTACGCGAGCTACGCGTAGCACTTCGCGAACTGCGAAGTAACATGTTCGCACTGTGCAAGATGTTGTTTTCAATGATTGCACAGTGCGGACAAGCAACCGGCACTGTGCAATCATTGAAAATGGCATCTTGCACAGTGCGAGCTGTAGTTTTCTGCTGCTCGAGTAGATTTTTACTCGAGCTGCAGCTTTCTCAACGCGAACTGGTAGTTTCTCATCGCGAGCGGTCGCGAGCATACGCGACCCCTCGCAATGAGAAACCTAACCTTCTCGCGTTGGGAATCTCGCCGGGAGGTTTATTTTCCATGCTCGCGATCGCGAACAAGGAAAAAGTCTCGCCAGGATGTCATTTTGCTTGCTCGCGGTCGCCAACTTGACGTTGAGGACCGCGAGCAAGCAAAAAATGACCGCAGCACTACGCAACACTACGCTACGCGTGTTTGCACTGTGCTACGTGCAGTTCGCATAGCGCGAAGTAGCGCGAACTTCGCAAACTACGCGAGCGTAGCGTAGTGCTTCGCCCAGGCCTACACACAACCACACCCCAAAACCACACTCATGCCACTAACGTCTCCATGCCCCATTCACAAATAAAGGCAATGCCATGTCCCAGGCCACACAAACCACAAACCCAAGACTGAATGTTCGGGATGCTGGGAGGGTGAGGCTCACACAACACATTGTGCAACTCAGAACCAGACACCAATGCCCACAGCCCATATGGCCTAGGTACATACCCATGCACCATGCCCAATGCACAGGGACTGGCAAAGTACTGACAAGGTAGCTGACACTTGGCCCTGCTGTAGGCAGCACAAGGCCCTCCTGTGACCACTGTACACTCAAACAACAACTCCACAAGCTCACATACCCAGCACAGGAACTCACACACACTGTCATGGCAGCATGCACCATGAAGGGACAGACACATCACCTGGGAGACCCAATGACAAATCACACTACACACAACAGCAGGCCCGGTCACACACCCCCCCCCTCACACAAGCACACACCTCCAGGGCAGGCAACGGATTTACCCACTCTCACAATGGACATGTGACACAACAAGACCAATCCATAGCCAAATAAGCATACCAGCCAAAAATCTACTGGTCAAACACTCAGGAGCACATACCAATCTGTCCCCCGCAACATACCCATCCCCAAGTGTAGATTGAGAGGAATGCTAGGCACATCCAACCACCTGGAGGAACTGTGACTTCTTGAATATGTATGAAACATGGATGTGGCATGAAACAGCATTAACATTGTCTCTCTCTCACACACAGGGCAACCTCATCGACCTCTCCCCAACAATGGGGGGGAACAATCACAGTCCCAGGCTCAGCGTGAAGATGATCCCACCGGCAGCGACGACTCCCAGCACTCCGTGGATGACCCCGACCAACCTGGCCCCTCTGGTGCCCAAGCCCCTGCAGCACCTGCGTCAGGTACATCTGTGCCAACCACCACCCCCATTCCTGCCACCTCCCAGGAGACACCCAGGAGCCCTGCTCGCACTGAACAACACAGCCAGTCTGACCAGGAGGGACAAGGTTCTCCGGGCACCCAGGAGGAGGCAGACGACCACGCTAATCTCATCCCTCAGGAGTCCCGTAGACCTGATGTGCCCACAACGGCAGGCCAGGCACATGTGGGCAGGGGTGGTGGGAGTGGAGGCAGGCGGAGGCGAGAAACGGACCAGCCAGCTGAGGGAACCGGTATGGCACACATGTGCCACATCCTGGACACATACCGGCGTGACACCAGGGGCATCAGCCAGGTTGTGTCGAGCCTCACAGACATCAAGGGGACCCTCGACGAGATGAAGAACCTGCAGGCCGAGCAACATGCCAGTCAACAACAACACCAAGGATGGATGGAGGCAAGACTGGCTGAGCTCCTGGCGGTGCAAACGGACATGAGCCGTTCACTCCGTCGGATCGCCGACAACATGGGCAACCCTCCCTGTGCCACCAAGCGAAGACCACCACCAGCCACAGGGAGGGAGGAGGAGGAGGATTCGTCTGACGGAGCATCACAGACATCGTCAAGGCCTGCATCTGAGGGTCCCGCGAGGAAGGTGGGTCGTCCACGGAAAAGACCGTGAGAGTCAGCGGACCATCCACATCTCCCAGGTCACCTGGCCTGGCACCTGGACCTCTGGCACAACAGCAGCCAATGACATTCTCTGCCACATGGACTTGCTGGTCACAGTCTGACCAATGATGACCAACACTGTGGTCTGGACTCTGATGACTCCAACTGACAAGGATGCCATCTCCCCCTGTGAACTTTGGATTCCATGCCCCCGGTAGAGCACCTTAGCACATCTACCAAAAGACTCACCCCACCAAAAATAAATTCCCTTTTTTCTTGTCATGAGATGTTGCTGTCATTTGGCATTAGTCCACAACATATGTGTGTGTAAATGTCTATCTATGCCTGAGTGTTGAACCAACTCCACCCATCCATACCCTGGGATCTGAGTCTGGTACAGGACACACATGGGTCACAAGTTATCATTCAATGCAGACATGGAGCACAATACTCACCTGTGATGGCCTCAAGCTGCTGAGGGGGTGCTAGGGAAACTGTGAGGACACACCTATTTGGAAGAGTAACATTAAGGCGTAGAGGTCATGCCTCATTTGGAGGTTCCCGGGGAGGGAGTCCCAGGCATGTGTTCCCAGGTGGGAGAACTATGTCCTGCATGCAGGAGTACGGTGGATCTGAAGAATGGTGGCCAGGTCAAGGTTGGATGCATGGAGATGGCACTACGGGGTCTCAGATGACAGTGGTACAAGGTTGGTTTTGGGTCAGGGTTGTGGCCTGCCTCCTGCGTGTGGGTGAGGAGTCTGCAGGTCATCCTGCAGCACACAGTGATCCATTGCAGCTATCTCTGCTGGACGGTGATGTGGCTGGGGTGCGGGATGTTGACGCTGAGGTGTGCAGATGCAGCCTGGATGTGGACAAGTGTTCCTGGATTTTGGATGTGGCTGCTCCGTAGAGGGCAGGGCAGTATTTGACACGGATGTTGTTGTGGACCTGGGGGATGGTCCGTCTTACCTTGGAGTGGATCTATCTGTGGATCATGTGCATAATGCTGAGGGTGTTGCAGTGTGAGGTACAGGTGCTGGTGATTACCATGGCAAATGTGAGCAAGCAATCCATGATGAACAACATCTTGTGTGCGTGGACACTTTGTGCCTGTGCGGGGCTTCTGTGGGTGGGAAACAAGCAGTTGACCCAGCTGTAAGGGGACAATCCTCAGATGTTGACCTCAGTCCTGTACAAGTCCAGCCTCAGGTGGCTGCTGTTCTGCCATTCATGTATGGATCCCATGCAATCTTGAATATTAAAACTGGAAATGTCTGCGTCCTTGGTGAGGAGCGCCTGGCTGTCAATGGCATACGAGTTGATGATGAGGTTGTGTGCGCATGTGATGGTGGATAGGGGGGTCCTGGACACATTGTAGATTGACACGCTGAGAGATGATACCTGTGCCATGTGCCTCACGACGACAGCATACTACATGCAGAAGCCTTGAGTCCCACTCCCATGGCCTTGCAGGGGTACAGAGCCGGTGGGGAGTAGGAGGGACATGACCTGGTGGGTGTGACAGGTCCTGGAAGGCGTGGCAGCTCTGTGTAGGCAGTCAGAGTTGCACACTCATCATGCAAAGGTGTTGTGTGTGCGCTCAGTGCATGCCTGAGAGCAGGCGGGAGATGTGTGGATGGACCTTGCTTGGAGGGTGGCTGCAACATCAGACTGTAGTGTGATGTGGGTCATGCAAGGACCTGAGGGTCGTGCAATGTGCACATTGCATGTGCAGATGGTCCAGCCTTTGCGACCGCGTGGCCGCAACTGTGGCACAGACAAGCTGAAGACAGCCAAATTAATGTGTTGAGGGAGGAAGGGAGGAGCACCTTTGATGTGTGTGTGTTGCCAAATCTGGAAACTACGTGTGCCCTTGCTGCAGTGGCTGGAACAGCAGGAGGCATGTCCTGGGAACTATGCCACAATATCCACACAAAGACTAGGATGTCAGAAAGGACTACTGCTACAGGTGTATGTCAAGGAAGGAGTTACCGCTTTTCAATGGCACACCCAGAGACAAAGGATGCACAATCACCAAAGATGACTGACACCGGATCATGAAACTGAAGGCCGAGCTGCGCACAGGAAACACACCCCAGAAGGTGTTGACGGCCCATGGGGGGGACTAACATGCCAAAACACATACACAGCCATGGACATCATGCACAATAGAGAATCAAATACATGAAGAACAGCATGCAGGTTGCTAATCTACACATAGACTCATATGCACAATCCTTGACAACCATGCCAGAGATGCCGCATGCACAGTGGCAAGAGACCTGCATTGACAGAGATGAGGCACCTTGTAGGCTGAGCAACACCTTTATTACTCAGGCTCACACCTATGCAAAAGCATCAACATTAACAGACTCACAGGTCTATTGGATTAACATGTGGGACCTACACCGGACACCCCCTTTGCACCACAGATGCTGTAAATCCATTGTACTGGCACACAAGTGAAGGGGTTGAGCCAAACATCCCCTGCTGCACACGGAGAGGCTGCAATTCCCCATTGAGCATCATATGGGGATGTCCCGCAATATGTCCACCGGTAGCCTCCCGTATGTTTCCGAGGGAAGTTGTACACACAATGATGCCTTCATCACAAACCACAATCCCATAACAGATGACTGTCACGAAGTGTGACTATCAATTCATGTGAGTCATGCCACATGTCATGTGCCCCATGGTGAGTCGACATGTATGCAGAGTAACAAAACCTGCACAGGAGCAGTGCCCACACATTACAAACAACTACCACACCCAAAAAGCCTTGCTGCAATCCTTCCTAAAGGAGACTTTTCACCATGTCCGTGCATGTAACGCTGATTCCGCACACGTTGCATTACTCATGAGGAATAGCAGGAGCAGACAGCATGCGCAACTACCTGGGGATGAGAGACACACAAGAAGCCAGGAAAAACATAGTCATCCGCATGCTTTGTCATGTACTCTACATGAATTAGGTTGACACCATGCTAGTTGTCAATTGAGTGTGTCAGCTAAAATGTGTGGAATGACATCAGCACTCGAGTGACACATCAGCACACACATCAAAGTCACTTAGCATACAGTCAGCTGGACACACACATTGCAACACATGCCACACAAGGCTCCAAGCGTGCACACTCAGACCCAGGGACTCACCATTATGAGAAGAAGTTGCGTATGAGCTGACTCCGGATGTCCTCCTCCTCCTCCTCCTCCTCACTTGCTTCGTGACCAAGGCCGTTATCCTCCATGGGTGGATGTTCCTGCTCATCGGGATCCAGGATGAGTGGCACAGCTTTCTCCACTGCCATGTTGTGCAGCATGCAGCACACGAGGAACATTTTGCAGACCTTCACCGGTGCATATGGGAGGGACCCGCCGGTCTTGTGAAGGCACCGGAATCGGCTCTTCAGGAGGCCAAACGTCCTCTCAATCACTCGCCTGGTCTGCCCATGGGCGTTGTTGTAACGGTGATCTGCAGCTGTTCTCGGGTTGCGGAGAGGCGTTACCAGCCATGGCATGTTGGGATTGCCAGAGTCCCCTACATGGAAACATCAAGTAAAGAAGTGGGTCAGGAGATGCCGTCACATACTAAGATACCGCTGAATACCGGACAAACAGAGTCTACCCACCAACAAGACATGCTCGTTCGTTGTGCAGCTGCAGCATCATTTCTGGCACCCTGCTACGCCTCAGGATGTAGGCATCGTGTGCTGACCCTGGAAAACGTGCACAGACATGGGAAATCACCATGTTAGCAAGACACACCACAAGGGCATTAATGGAGTGGTAATGTTTATGGTTACGAAAGGCTACCTCCTGTGCCTGTGGTGGTACCAAAGCCACATCAATGGACCCAATTACATGGGGCATCCCTCCCAGGGCACAGAACTCACCCTTGATACCTGTCAACTGCTCACCAGTTGGAAAATGGATGAATTCATCCAGGTGCTCCAACATGGCTTCTAAAACATCATGCAGGACACGGCTGAACATGGTCTGGCTATGGTCAATTGAAACGTACCGGTGGCAAAGAAATGTAGGGCTGACATCACCTTCACCTTGGGGGTCAGCGCAGTCGGATAACTGTGTCGCGGTTGGAGGTGTGGTGCCTGTTTGTCAGGTCCACAATTAACTGTTGGGGGAATCTGTAGCGGCGTATTCAGTCACGTTCCCTCATGGCAGCCAAGTCTGGCATTGGTCGGGGGAGAGGCGGTGCCCTGCAGAAATTTGGAAGGAATAATGAAGATTGAGTACATTACTACACCAATGTCAATGCACTGAGCACATGTTCAACAGCTAATACACACATGCTACATACAGAGTCTGTACTGTGCAATACAACCTGCACACGTATGCCAGCAAGGTGATACTCCTACCAAGAGCCAGCTACAAACGTGGATTGGCAAGGTCTACATGACATGCCATGAAAGGAGCTGTGGGCCAGTGTGAGTGAACAGCCAGACAAATGACAGGAGTGACATACATCCACATATGTGCATTTGAAGGATGTCTTCTCTTACAGAAAGCTGCCGGAAAGCGAGACGCACAGGTCACATGTCATGGAAAAAAGGACAGACCATACACCTTGCCGTGTGTACGGCCCGTAGCACTATGGCGTTCGCCTACGGCAACACTACCATAGTGCTACGGGCCCTACACACGCATGTACGGACCGTATCACTATGGCGTACGCCTACGGCAACACTACCAAAGTGATACAGACCCTACGCACGCGTGTACGGACCGTATCACTATGGCGTACACCTACAGCAACACTACCATAGTGCTACGGGCCCTACACACGCGTGTACAGACCGTATCACTATGGCGTACGCCTACGGCAACACTACCACAGTGATACGGACCCTACACATGCGTGTATGGACCGTATCACTATGGCGTATGCCTACGGCAACACTACCATAGTGCTACGGGCCCTACACACACGGGTACGGCCCGTAGCACTATGGCGTACGCCTACGGCAACACTACCAAAGTGATACGGACCCTACACACGCGTGTACGGACTGTATCACTATGGCGTACACCTACGGCAACACTACCATAGTGCTACGGGCCCTACACATGCGTGTACGGACCGTATCACTATGGCGTACGCCTAAGGCAACACTACCAAAGTGATGCGGACCCTACACACGCTGTACGGACCGTATCACTGGAGTAGTGGTGCCCTAGGGGTATGTGATGTGATTCTGTGGTCCCCCCAGTGTGACAGGTGACTGTACCCACAGATGTGTGTGAGTTGAGTGTACCTGTGGTGATAGTGTCCAAATGATGTGTACGGCCCCTGGACATTGGTGTGTGTGTAAGTCCCCTGTCATGTGGGTGAGTGTCTGTGGAGTGTTGCACCCCAGCTGCATGGAGGATGCATATGCCCTACCCATCTGATGTGAGCAGGGAGCCATGCTGTGTGTCTGACGTGCTGAGCTAGCCCCACACCTGTGACTCCCCCCAGTCAAGTGGCACATGTGCAGAGTGATGTTTGTACCCGCAGTTGCCAATGGCAGGTGATTGTCCTGTGCCTGTGTGTGTCTGTGTATTCCGCTGAGGTGGCGTCAGTGGCCTGGGGCATGTGACTGCTTTGAGGTGCTGTCCATAATCCTGGTGTTGCTTGTGATGCACAGTGTGAGCCATGATCATTGATTCTGTTGCACCCCTCATGCCACCTGTGTACTTTAAATGGCACGTACTGCATTTGGCCTTCCCCAGAGGATAATGTACCTGTGACAATGGTGCAATGAGTTGGCTGAATACTATGCCCTGTTCAAACAAGCCTAATTGTTCTAATGTGTGTCTCTGTGACATGGAGCAGGTGTATTGATGTTGTCTCACTTTGTCATCCTCACAGGTAGCCGCCTACGCCAAGGGGGAGATTGGGAAGCGGGCCGTCAGGGCCGTGAGGTCGGTGGAGGGTCGCAGTCGGCGCCTGGCCCAGGTGAGGAAACGCTGGCAGGACATCCGGTGCTGGACCAGGAGGATCTCCCGGGTCCTGCTGTGGGACTCACCAGCACGAAAACACGGCAGGCGCCGGCGCCTGACCCACCAAATGAAGCGTGTCCTGGCAGTGGTCTTCCCTGACATGGATAGGCGGTTACAGGAGAAGCAGCAGCAGCAAGGGGGTAGGTACATGTGTGTTTGTTGTGTGTCACCAGCTTTTGGAAGTGCTCAGTCGCATGGATACACTGCCAGGGTTTATATGTGCAGTGCATATCCTGTTCCCCATAGTCTACTGGTCCTGTTCTTCCTCCCTTCCCCTCCTTGACATGTGTTCCCTGGTCTGTGTGCAGTCACTCTTGCACAAGGTAATCTAGGCTGGCAGTTAATCCAAGTGCCCAATGCTTGCAGCATCATGTGTGGGGGTGGTCTGTGACATGTGTTGGGACCTTGCCTGTGCCCTGTCCAGTTCAGTCATTTGGGGGTCCATGATTGTTGGCACTGATGCAGAGTCTCAACATAGGAGTGTGAGGCTTAAAATGAACTGCCTTTCAGCATGCATGACCGATGTTGTGGCCTCAGACATGATGTGCATGAGGGGGAGATATGCATAGTGCGGGGACGGTTGCTCCTGTTGCAGTCAGATCTATCCAGGACCATGGAGCAGTGTGGCCACTACAGTCCCCTGAGACACCTTTTCCTAGGAATCATGTGTGTCATCCAACACTGTGGACATTCTCAGTGTCTTCAGCATAGGTTGGCCTCTGTGGCATTGTACCCTGGCCTCATTTGTATTTACGTAAAGTGTGCTACATGTGTCCACTGGACAGGGTGACCCAATGTGGCTTGTGCATCCTCACACTGGCCAGTGCCTGTGTGTCTGTGTACAACTATCTGATGATGGTTGTTTGTCAATAATATGTGTGGTCAGCCCCACGAGGGGTAGTTAGAGTGCAACTAGGATTTAATGGAGCCCATTTTTGTGATCCCTGATTAAGAGGTGTAAGTCCTTCCTCTGTCTCAATCACATTGTCTCAGGTGGGGGAGGTTTGTGCGGGCAAGGCCTACATGTCCAAACCTTATGTCTCCTTGCCAGGTCTGGCCTGTGTGTGATGATAGTCTGAACAGACACTCAACAAGTATTGACCCAGTCATGTTGTGCAGGGTTTAATGTTTGTGCTTTGCAGCATGTGTCAAAAGTTAAAAGACATGGTTCATGCTCATCCATTTTTGGCAACGGTGTGTGGTTCAGATGCTGTGCTCGACTGTTCACAGACACTAGCTTCTCTGTATAATTCGATATCGAGTTCTTTGCTGTTGTGTCATGCTCTCCATTGTTTCAAAGTGGCATGGTGGGGCAACCAACTGTGTAGTGCAGGGCCTACATATGTGCGTAGTATTGTAGATGTTACTCATGATGCTTTTAATGCTATGCACTGTGACCTATGTAGTTTGGACTCATGTGTCATATGTATACAGGTATCTGATTATTTCCTGTCTCTTCACCTTGCCCACAGCATCGTCGGGGTCATCGAGGGAGACACCGGCACGGACGTGGAGGAGGGATCCAGCACCGGTTCCACCAGTGCTGGGGAGTCTGGCGCAGCAAGTGGCACGGAGGGCGAGGGGAGTCAGGCGGAGGACCTGTCCAGTCCCAACACCGACTATGATGCTAACGGGGCGGAGGCTGAGCTCCCAGAGGGGGCGGAGGCTGCTCCCACAGCTGAAAGCAGCAGTACATCTCTCGCCGCCCCCTCCATTCCCATCACCCCCCTCCCACTTGCTCGGGTCCCTTCTATCCGTGCTAGGCGACAACATGTCTCCTTCGTGCCAGGCACCGCACCCCCTGCCCCTGTCTCCCCTGCTGCCGTCAATGGCGAGTCTGTGGACATCCTGCGGCAGTTGCAGGTTGGTCAGACACCGCTGCTTAATGTCCTCCATGGCCACACCAGACTGCTGACACAGATGGTGTCGTACATGGAGGGCATGTCAGCAGCGATGTCTGACCAACAGATGTTGCTGAGGTCCATGGACTCGTCACTGACGGCAGCAGTGGGTCTCCTGCAGTGCTCCGTCCCCCCCTACCCCTGCACCATCCACACTTCCCACTCCCATGCCTGTCCCAAGCACACCCAGACATCCCCATGCACGCACCCCACCAGACACAGGCAGCACACCAACAGGGAAGGCCAAGTGCACACCTCCTGTCACGCATACACAGGGGGAAGTAGGCACACCCACTGGGTCGGGGGGCAAACGGCAGACACGCAGCCACAGTGGGAGTCCGCAGTCCTCACGACCCACTTCCTCCAAAACCACTCCCCTTAGCTCCCCTGCCCAACAGTCGGACAAAGAGTCCTTCATGGCCAGTCTGTCCCTCAGCCCCAGTGTGACACCACCCCTCCTGTCCCTGCGGTGCCTCGTCCTTCCCCCCCCACATGATGCCCCCCCCGTGGATGAAAAGGAACTCCGAACTGTGCAGGCAAGCTAGGGGAGACGCGTCCCAATGTGTCCCCCCCCCTCAGAATTCGCATATGGACTGGCCTATGGGCCTTGTATATAGTGTACATTTCAAATCAAATCATTTTTTATGCCGAATAAAGCATTTTGTTTTTCATTTGCACACAAATGCTTTTCTGGTATTGCTGTTGGTGCTGCTGCTTCCTGAGTTGGGGTGGTGATAATGTGTTAGGTGTCTGGGAAATGTTGTAGTGTGCTGCTCATGGGGAGGACCCTGGTATCTACGTGCCATCACAAGGTCTCTGCAAATAATCTTTGGTCATGTAAGCTCTTACTGTATGGTGACATTGTCCCAAGGAGTGTTCCTTCCTCTGTGGCACCTGACTTCTTCCCTGCAGGGTGTTTCCCAATTGTTGTGCTGACCTGTGTCTACATTTCCTTGCTGTGTGAGGGATCCCTTCAACTTTGCCCATGCCTGCTCAGCAATGTCTCTGCCTGCATCGTCTGTGCCATCCTCGGTAGTCACTGTACTTGTGTATGGAGTATATTGCCATGGCTTCATGTGGACATGGTCCCTTTTTCGCACTATGCGTGTGTGTACTCCCAGCCTAGCACACATGTGTTACTTGTTCTGCAGGGTATTTGAGCTCCTGACTGACAATTGTGGGCATTGTATCTGTGGGTACTCCACCCTTTTCCTTCCATGGGAGGCAACAACTTGTTGGCTGCCCCAGCACCTGTACATTCCTATCATTCCTGGAATGTGGGTGACAGTGTGTGTTCCCTTAGGCTCTCTTAGTTTAGTGGGGTTTCACATGAGGATACAGTCTTGTTGCATGATCTCAGTGTGTGTATTGTGCTGCCACCGCCAGGGGTGGGTATGCATGTGTAATTTGTCATCACACCCACATGTGGTGTGTCATGCAGTGGGGGAAGGACATCCATCTTCATGGGAGTGGGACACTGCTGTCAGTGATGTGTTGTCATGGCACTCTCAACATAGTCGCACATTGTGGATGCCTTCATGCACCCATGGAGTTTTGTACACACCCCCATGTCTCTGTCCACTGCAGGGAGGCCTCTGCACCCACCCCTCATATGTCTGGCCGCTGCTGGGAGTGATAGGCACCCACCCCTCATATGTCTGGGCACTGCTGGGAGTGATAGGCACCCACCCCTCAGATGTCTGGGCACTGCTGGCTGGGAGTCCTCTGCACCCACCCCTCATATGTCTGGGCACTGCTGGGAGTGATAGGCACCCACCCCTCATATGTCTGGGCAATGCTGGGAGTGATAGGCACCCACCCCTCATATGTCTGGGCACTGCTGGGAGTGATAGGCACCCACCCCTCATATGTCTGGCCACTGCTGGGAGTCCTCTGCACCCACCCCTCATATGTCTGGGCACTGCTGGGAGTGATAGGCACCCACACCTCATATGTCTGGGCACTGCTGGAAGTGATAGGCACCCACCCCTCATATGTCTGGGCACTGCTGGGAGTGATATGCACCCACCCCTCATATGTCTGGCCACTGCTGGGAGTTATAGGCACCCACCCCTCATATGTCTGGGCACTGCTGGGAGTCCTCTGCACCCACCCCTCATATGTCTGGGCACTGCTGGGAGTGATAGGCACCCACCCCTCATATGTCTGGCCACTGCTGGGAGTCCTCTGCACGCACCCCTCATATGTCTGGGCACTGCTGGGAGTCCTCTGCACCCACCCCTCATATGTCTGGGCACTGCTGGGAGTGATAGGCACCCACCCCTCATATGTCTGGCCACTGCTGGGAGTGATAGGCACCCACCCCCTATGTCTCTGTCGACTGATGTGGATCGTAGCACGACACCCACCCACCCGCCTACACGCTCTGAAGGCCTGGGTACAGGCCGTACCCCCAATGTTGGGGTGCCGTAGGGGTACGGCCCGTACCCAGGCCTTCGGAGCGTTGGTACAGGTTGCACCACGCGTACCCCTACGTCATCACAAGAATGGTGGTACGGCCCGTACCCAAGCCTTCAGAACGTGGGTACGGGCTGTACCACCATTCTTGGGGTGACATAGGGGTACACGTGGTGCGACCCGTACCAACGCTCTTCAGGTCTGGGTACGAGCCGTACCCCTATTGCACCCCAACATTGGGGATACGGCCTGTACCCAGGCCTGAAGAGAGTGGGTATGGGCCGTACCACCAATGTTGGGGTGCCATAGGGGTACGGCCCGTACCCAGGCCTGAAGAGCGTGAGTACGGGTCGCACCACGAGTACCCCTACGTCACCCCAAGAATGGTGGTACGGCCCGTACCCAGGCCTTCAGAACGTGGGTATGGGCCGTACCACCATAGTTGGGGTGACATAGGGGTAGGCGTGGTACGACCCATACCCACGCTCTTTAGGTGTGGGTAGGGTGCGTACCACAATTGTTGTGGTGACGGGACGCATCCACGTCCACTTCCGTTGTGGCAGGACGCAGGCCTTGGTGGACACGCCCCTCCCCGAAGTGACCAGACCCTGGAGGTACGGTATGTACAGGGCATGTATACATTTTGCCTTGGGTGGGGGTTATGTTTCCTGCCCCTGCCCCCCACCTTTGCCCCTGGGTGTTGTTCTGACCTTCTGCGGCGTCTGCGTCGGTTTCTGTGCACCAGGTCGTAGGCTATGAGGGCCGGGATGACACGTAGGATGGGGTCCATGGATGTCCGTCGCGTACAGGTGCTCCTTCCTCGCGTCCTCCTCAATTTCCCGGCAGTTTTTGGCTGCCATGAAATATTATCCGTGCGGAGTGACGTAGGCACGAATCGTACTTGCTGGTTCGTAAAACCCTGCCTGACTCCATCCGGACATCACGTATGCGGTGTCCCGGATCGGAATTGTGGGTATATATTAGCCGGTCGGTGTTTTTTACGATTCGTACGGAAATGGTATTTCTGTACGAATCGTACTTGCGGGTTTGTAAGGTGGTTTTCCCGGGTACGAGTCGGATGGAGAATACGCTCCGTACGACGGTTCGTACCCGGGTTTTACAGGATCGGAATCGGCACCTCAGTGTGAAAATGGGCAGAGCCGATTGAATTTTTGGTATTCTTACAACACCTCTTTATATGAATCAATGCAAGATCCACCCATCAAAACTTCTCAGACCTAGACTAGACAGACCACAGACTAATTCAATTTGCTCGTAACAATCTAAGTTTTCCTTATCAGAAGACTACCGGAAAGCACCAGGTGCAAACCACAACATTACACAACAGTACTACAAGAATATAGTTACAAACTCTTGCATCAATGCCCCAAACCCATTATGATTCACGGACTTTCGGTTTGTATTAATACCTCTCTGATTTCCACATATAATAGTATAACATGGCTGCCCTATATGAGCACACTGAAATAGTGTCAGACCTCTTAAATTATATATATGCTCTAACACAATTATAGTAAATACTAAGAAAGCTGCAAGATGAATTACCTACACAACCTGAAACTGTACAATGTTGTACACAGCTGCACAATAGTAATAGAGAATGACAAACACCCTTTTTATTGCTATAACGAGCAAAGGTATATGCTTGTCTAAAGAAACTTTCCACATCCTTGATGAACTTCAGACTTAACTATTTCCACTTTCCCTCCGCTCTCTCACTATAGCAGTGCTGAGTGATTCATCAACTCCCTAACACAAAAATAGAAAATTTCGTAAACGATATTGCCAAGTCATCGAACCACAAGACGCAAAAGGATCACACCACAGCATGAGAACAAGTCCAACTCACTGGTCGGTCACCCAACTTTGATTGTCAACATGTTTCATATGGCTATTAGACCTGTAAACCCTCCTTGTTGCATGGGACGACCTTACCATCATTCTTGTGACTCTTTTTTTACTATTCTGTAGCCTATGGTTGGTTGCCGCAGTTAATCCTTAATCTTTTCCTGTTTAAAAATATACCCTGTAGATCCAGAATTGCCTGTCACCTACTGAAGCTTCTATACAGGATGGTTCAGCCATTGACCCTTAATGTTGATGGGAGTAGTCGCAACTAAAATTGGTCAACACTTGGCTGTTCCTTATTTGTGCTTTGATTCATAGTCTGAGTAAATCTGTCAAAGAACGAATGGCCATCTCTTTTCCATCAATTTGTTCAAACATTCTCCCATAGCCAATCTACAACTTCTTTCCCATTACACATACAGATATATATAGAAAATCAAATAATTACACGATTGTTTTATTTTGAAAATGTAAAATGTACATAAATAGAATTCATTGAACTAGTAAATTCCCATCAACTATAATCATCACACACACGCATACACCTAACAAAATAGAGTTTCTAGTAAAGTTAAAACCCTACACAGAAACCAGTTCTTGACTGTAAACCTCTGGTACTGTGGAGTATAATCAAATTTGTTTTTTAAATGGACACGTATTTCAGTGGGTTCAGAAAAAATATGCTCTATCTTCAGCATGAACTACAATAATAAACTATTCTGGTACACAAAACAATTCAAATGCTGTTTTAGAGGAGTAATAACATACAGTCTTAGGACCTGGTTTAGAGTTTGGTGGGTGGGTCACAACCATGATGGATATACCATTCACCATATTAAAGTGCCAAAGAATATAATATATTTGTATTCAGGATGACAGGATATCTGTCACCACTTCAAACTCTAAATCAATATATAGGTAATGTTGGCTGTATGCTTGAGTATGTTGCCCATGCCTGTGGTTATGAGATTTACCTGCCATTTTTGGAATGTAACTAGACATATGAGGCTGCACCTGACTTTCAATTGCCCTTGAAGAACTTTGAAGCCATTCTTAGCCTTCTGGGGAACAAGAACTCTTTACTCCTGCTGATATTGCACTAAGGTTGCTTTTACACTTTTTTGTGATTTTGCAAGTGTGTGCTTCTAAATGTGACACCGCAATGTTGCTCACGCGGCACCTGAAAATGATTCTATGCCTAAATGTGGTTTGTGCTTCTATAAGTGTTGCTGTTGAGTCAAGGGTGATTTTTGCTCCTAAATGACTTTTTGTACCTAATGCTGTCACACACCTCCTGGCGATGTTACATCAATTGTGATATTGCAAATAAATGAGATTTTGTACCTAAATGTGTTTTTCTCCACACTTGTTTTGCACCTAAAGTGTTTCCACATTCCTTTTAAAGTTGCATTAGGGTGATGTTGCTCCTGAAAGTGATTCGCACCTCTTAAAGGTGTATTTACTTGCACGTTGCTCGTGTTGCACTAATGGAGATTTCGCACATAAATAAGGTATGCTCCTAAACACAACGAGGTATATTTACAAAACAAGTGACGGAGCGTGGCGTTAGCCTTATTGGCTTGATGCCGCGCTCCGCCACTTCTGAAATGCAGGACTACACCGTATTTACAAGAATATGGTGCAGCCCTGTTCTCACTGTGCTGGCGCTAAATTTAGCAACTTAGCGCAAACAAAGGGCGCCATTGCACCATAGTACAAGGGTTCCTGCATTGAGGGGAAGGATTGTTTATGTGCAGGAAAGTGTCCCTTGCTGCACATAAAGAATTAATGGCGTTTTGCTGATTCTATGTGTGCCGCACAAACGCAGCACACATGGAAACAGCAAAAACCAGGCGAAATAAAGCATTTCTCCTCATTCCGGCAGGGTAAGCCTAGATTTTTCCTGGTCTTAATTTTGGCGCCTCCCCATATTTATAAATGTGGGGCAGCGTCAAAATCAATGGGTGTTGCTGTGGAACGCCCACCACAACACCAATTGCCTGCCCCTTTCACACTAAGTATAGTGTGAAAGGTTGCCTTATTTACAAATATGGCGAAGCCCATATCGCTAAAAGTGACGTTCCTGTGGTGGTAGGGGCTTGTAAATATGCACCAAGTGTGCGCCTAAATATGTTTCCACACTCCTGCTGAAGTTGCACCAATGTGGATTTGATTCTTACATGTAGTTTTGCATCTAGATTTTTCTCTTACACGACATGCCACCATCTCACTTATGTAACACCAAGAGTGATTTTGCACCTAAAATTAATATTCGCACTTAATTGTGATTTTGCACATAATTGATATGTGAGCTAACACATTTTTCCCAATCCTACTAATGTTTAACCAATGGTCACTTTGCAACATAATATGCTGTCAAACCAAAGTGACTTTATACTGATTCACATAGTTTTACACTTAAAAAAAAAATAATTAACATATTAAACAGAATACCAGACATTGCTCCACTATCCGTTATCATCCCAGAGAGCATTTGCACATGCACATGACCATGACTTCTTCTAGCTTAGTAGCCATCACAGGTCCTTCGACCAGTAGTGGCTCGCATAGAGCGTGCTGAGGGGCGGTGAGGCGGGGGAGAAGCAGGGTGGGGGGGTAGCAAACACGACATACGACGGAACACAGGAACGTAATAATTACTTTCCTCCTTTCCGTCGTATGTCTGTGTTTCCCACCCCGCCACCCTGCCCCTCCCCCACCCCGCCCACCGCCCCGCAGCACGCCCTATGCAAGCCGCTACTGCCTTCAACAACTGTATTGTCTCTGGTTTTGTATGAGTTTGCAACTCGAGGAGAAAAAAAAGAAGGGATAGAGGCATGAGTCTGAGAGGGGTGGTGGATGTGGAAGTGGAACTACTTGCAGCACCCTCAAGGGGTTGAAGAAGTGGGGTGTGTGATGTACTAGGGATGAGGGCAATGAAACAATAAGATTAAGCTGAAAAAAAGGAGAGTCACATTGTTTATTTTGGATCCCAAGAACGAAGAATAGGAACTGGTGAACAAACTGTGATTCAGGCTGGAGCAATTAGGGAGTGATTCCCAATGACAAATTAAAGAGGGAGATAAGGAGGGCTCTGTGGTGGGTGGTGAAGTGATATGTGAGGGAGAGGGGGGTGCTCTAGGGGATCTGTGGACTGGGAAGAATCAAAGCAAGTGAAAGTCATCAGGGGCTCTTCTGAGCACGGGGGTGGGGGAGAACAAGCAACTTCATTGATTGAGCCTGTGTGGGCCTAAGGAGGGAGAATAGAGTCCCTGGATCTTCCCTCTGAGTCAGCCCATAAGCGATCCCAGGAATCTGCTATTGGATCGGTTGGCAAGTCCTTTCATTCCTCTCTATACAAAGCTTTACTCCCCGCGCGGGCCCACCGCAAGAGTGTTGTTCACCATGTGGTTATTGCACGGGGTTTGGGGGACTTCCAATTGATATACAATTGATCGTGATCATGTGCTTTGTCATTGGAAGGCTGTGGTCTATCAAATGAGAGGTTGCCCTTTGACATTTCAGTGCACATATTTTACACTTAATGTGACATTTTACTATTACGTTTTGTACTAAGTGGTACTACACTGTTGCATATTACTTGCATCCCATTTTGAAATCGCTTCTCAAGTTTAATAGTTCAGATATTTTGTGTGTGAATTTATTATGACCACCAGACCTAAAATAACAAGTGCTTCATGTTAGATCAAGATGCACATGCAAAAACATCAGAGGTCCCTACTCGCCTGTCAAGAGTACCCTCAAACTCCAAAAACACCAAGCTTTGACATCCAACCCATAAACCTTAATCAGATATGAATGCCTTAGTCTCAGACTGACCTCCATTATTCTACCCCCATTATTCTAACCCACTCTTTTTCACCAAGGTCATACCATTCTGGTTTGGTACACTATGCTTTTTATTGTTAGTCTTAAAGAATAAAAAAAAAATCCCTTACACAAAAAAAAGTACTGTCTCAGGTTATCCTGACCACAAATGGGAGCTACTCATAATTATTTATGAAAAGGGGAGGTCGAGAGCGAGACCTCGATATCGTCACACTTTGTTTGATACCCTTAGTCCCCTAAACGTTCCTACCATGGCAGGGACATTAAGACAGATCAATCACACAATAGGTGATGGGAGGAATGTTTTTAAATAGTCCAACCACAGCACTCATAGTAACATTCCTGCCCAAACTTTTTTTCTCACTGTGCCACTCTAGGCAAAGGCCTACCTTATGCCCCCAGTTTCATCGACACACCCTTGAGGAACGAAACCAGGCAATAGAAAGCCAGCATAAATCATGTCAGTTTGGGCCATAACCTGGAACGTAGCTACTCCTTCACTAACACAGACTGAAATGCTGCCAAGAACCAAACCCACCGCTACCCCAGTTGCCTCCACCAGCCCTCAATATGTCCTTCCTTTCTCAACCAACCTCCCAAACCAATCTTACTACACCAAACAACAGCACAGAAACAAACTCTCCACAGAAAGACTCAATCACACATAAGCATAATTCAAACGAAGGTGCAATTACTCGCTCCATATTTCATTCCAGACACTTATTGTTGACCAGCAGAAATCTCTTATGCACTCCCTAAAATGAACTTCTTGGCATCAAGAAAAAGCTGGCTCACCTGTGTTATGCCCTTGATAAATCTCACTTAAAACACCTACTTCTGCAGAGCCCACCAAACACATCAACCCCAATATTTTAGGGGACTCCTGCATGCACATTACTTTTAATGCATCCCGACAATCAGTGGTCGTTGGTGACCCACAAAAATGGTAGATCGACAGAAATAAAATGAAACAATATACAAATAAACAATTACATTTTAAAATGAAAAAAAGGTTCCCTTACATTTTTAGCCTGCAGCACATCCTCGGTGTTCTCTAGCCGGCTCTCAATTCCTCAAACTAGCTCCCCACTTCTCTTGCGCGAGGTCTTGCAGCTCCTTATCCAATCCAAACACTGCTTTCATGCTGCATGAGAGAAGTGTCTGGATTGGCTGGAGCAGGCTGCTTCAGCATTCCGAAGAGCACTGAAGGCCGGTGCCTGCTCTCCAACCCCCTGTCTGACAGCCGTATTGGAGAGGTTGAATTGCGCATGTGTGTTTGGCAGTAATAATGTAGCCGGCCAAATTGACATGCCTAATTCACACTGAAAGGGCCACTCCTCATTGCTGCCAATCAGCAGCAATGATGCACTGGCCCCTGCCCTTCCCTCGCAGTTCAAAGCAAATACAAGGAGATGATTGATGGAGCTCTGAAACTTTTCAGACACTTCTCCCCCAGTCACAGATCTGGGTTGAATCCATCATCATTCTTTAGCTCACTTTGCCACCTCAGTTCAAACCCAACTATATGCAAATCAGTCTTGACCCTGTGCCTCATGGGAACAGTCCAGCCCGAACTGCCAAGCCAGGTCTTCCCTGAACCGTAAACAAGCATCCTGGGACCGGTTTCTCTGCCCTCGCAGTTCGGCAGAAAGCCAATAAACTAAAATGGTAATACGATCCTTTCATTACCATTTTATTTTTCCAGCTTTCTGCAGCTGTGGGGAGGGGTGTTACAACAAACAAATGATGGACGGAATGCTGACAATGCATACATTCTCCCCCAGTCAAGAGATCTAGGTTAAATCCATCGTTCTTTTGCCCACTACACCACCCCAGTTCAGACATGGCCATATGCAAATCAGTCTTGACCCTGTGCCTCATGGGAACAGTCCAGCCCGAACTGCCAAACCATGTCTTCCCTGGACCGGAATCAAGCATCCTAGGACCGGTTTCTGGCTATCAGCCGTCATCAGCCAGGATAGCTTGACTCCAGTGGCGTAGTGAGCACGGGTCCCACGTCTGGGAATACCCATCCCACTTAGGGCGAAAAGCGTTACAACAAACAAATGATGGACGGAATGCTGACAATGCATACATTCTCCCCCAGTCAAGAGATCTGGGTTAAATCCATCGTTCTTTTGCCCACTACACCACCCCAGTTCAGACATGGCCATATGCAAATCAGTCTTGACCCTGTGCCTCATGGGAACAGTCCAGCCCGAACTGCCAAACCATGTCTTCCCTGGACCGGAATCAAGCATCCTAGGACCGGTTTCTGGCTATCAGCCGTCATCAGCCAGGATAGCTTGACTCCAGTGGCGTAGTGAGCACGGGTCCCACGTCTGGGAATACCCATCCCACTTAGGGCGAAAAGCGTTACAACAAACAAATGATGGACGGAATGCTGACAATGCATACATTCTCCCCCAGTCAAGAGATCTGGGTTAAATCCATCGTTCTTTTGCCCACTACACCACCCCAGTTCAGACATGGCCATATGCAAATCAGTCTTGACCCTGTGCCTCATGGGAACAGTCCAGCCCGAACTGCCAAACCATGTCTTCCCTGGACCGGAATCAAGCATCCTAGGACCGGTTTCTGGCTATCAGCCGTCATCAGCCAGGATAGCTTGACTCCAGTGGCGTAGTGAGCACGGGTCCCACGTCTGGGAATACCCATCCCACTTAGGGCGAAAAGCGTTACAACAAACAAATGATGGACGGAATGCTGACAATGCATACATTCTCCCCCAGTCAAGAGATCTGGGTTAAATCCATCGTTCTTTTGCCCACTACACCACCCCAGTTCAGACATGGCCATATGCAAATCAGTCTTGACCCTGTGCCTCATGGGAACAGTCCAGCCCGAACTGCCAAACCATGTCTTCCCTGGACCGGAATCAAGCATCCTAGGACCGGTTTCTGGCTATCAGCCGTCATCAGCCAGGATAGCTTGACTCCAGTGGCGTAGTGAGCACGGGTCCCACGTCTGGGAATACCCATCCCACTTAGGGCGAAAAGCGTTACAACAAACAAATGATGGACGGAATGCTGACAATGCATACATTCTCCCCCAGTCAAGAGATCTGGGTTAAATCCATAGTTCTTTTGCCCACTACACCACCCCAGTTCAGACATGGCCATATGCAAATCAGTCTTGACCCTGTGCCTCATGGGAACAGTCCAGCCCGAACTGCCAAACCATGTCTTCCCTGGACCGGAATCAAGCATCCTAGGACCGGTTTCTGGCTATCAGCCGTCATCAGCCAGGATAGCTTGACTCCAGTGGCGTAGTGAGCACGGGTCCCACGTCTGGGAATACCCATCCCACTTAGGGCGAAAAGCGTTACAACAAACAAATGATGGACGGAATGCTGACAATGCATACATTCTCCCCCAGTCAAGAGATCTGGGTTAAATCCATCGTTCTTTTGCCCACTACACCACCCCAGTTCAGACATGGCCATATGCAAATCAGTCTTGACCCTGTGCCTCATGGGAACAGTCCAGCCCGAACTGCCAAACCATGTCTTCCCTGGACCGGAATCAAGCATCCTAGGACCGGTTTCTGGCTATCAGCCGTCATCAGCCAGGGTGCGGCACTCCTCCGCTCTCATGGAGGAACCGCTGCTGCCGACAACGAATACTTTGGGACAAAAAATCTCCCAACATATCCTATCACCACATTCTTTTGAGGTAGATAACCTAAACACAAAGATCAATGTCAGATAACTGCAGATTCTAGATACTGAACTAACCTTAGCCTTTTCTGTGATCTTGCAAGGGTGACGTGGAGTCGCCTTACTGTTACTGCCCATTTCTTCATATTCCAGAGAACTATACAAGTGGAGGGGAAAGACTAGGAGATTGGCACTGGACTCGTCTTCTTGGTATTCTTGCCCGAGCTGTTGAAGTTTGGACTCCTGAGAATGAGAAGAACACATCTATTTCTTTCCCCATATATAATGGTATTAGGAGCAATGTTTTGTATTCAATTTACCGGCCTCATTTCCAGTCGAGTTCTTCTTGTACCATAAGTATCTGACATACATTGCATAACCTCAGATATCATTAATTGACAATTACGTGGTATGTCTAAATAATCTCTAACTGGAAATATGTCTCCTATGATATTGCGTAGTTGCTATTTCTTACGTTTATCTCATTCGAAGTCATTTTTTTCAAAATTCACAAAGCACTCTTATTCCAAAGCAGGAGGAGAGTGATAGACTAGCACCTTATTCTCTTATTTTCTAGAAACACAAACTCCATTCCCAGTTACATTATCCAGATACCTCACTGAAGAAAGACATGTAATAGCAGACACAATCTGATTTAGGCTGTGCTCCTGAACTGTATAGTTCCTAACCGTAATACTTCAGCACCACAAAACTATAATAAGCACTCAAGCTCTAAAAACAACAATTTCTAAGGAGAGGCTATCAATGAATGTGCCACAACAAGGGTGAATTCACAGCATAGACAGTAATAGAATGGCCAACCAAAGGATTCAAGTAAACACAGTAATAGACTTTACAAATAAGCTGCTCACAGCTTCATCAGGTGAAATAAAATTGAAACGGTTTCACCCAAAACGGCGAGGAATGACGCCAAACCAAGAGTTACACTTCATCTGTAAGACTACATGTCAGAGACTAAGGGCCACATGTGACAAAAAAGCATGTTGCAATGACCTAACAGTGATTTTTACCAAATCACTATTTGGTAATCGCAAAATGCTAGGTATGTAAGGAATCACTAAAGATTCCTTAATATTACCAAATAGTAATTCGGTAAATAGGTAATCGTTATTGGGTAATACTACTCCATTCGTTGCTATAGGTGCGAATGGTTTTGGATGAGCTAATTTGCGATTACCTAATTGGTAATTGAAAATTAGGTAATGCAAAGCCAATGGATGCCCGGGGGCTTAAGACCCCCATTAAGCACCCCTGTTGAGTATTAGGGAGGTTAGACACACTTATAAACGTATTACTATGGAGTCCAAGTCTGAATGGGAGGCCTCGAGATGGGCTAGTATCAAAGATGCCCTGGAAGGTCGCGATTACAGGGCCTTCTGGAACCTAGTTAGATCAGGCATGCTAGAGGGGACCCCGCTATAATACCCAACTTGAGTGAAGAGGTTTGGATAGCCCATTTCAAGCCTCTATTCACCCATTTGGATTCTGTGTCTCCAGCAGACCTGGCCTCCCCATTGAAGGGTATATCTGCTTCAGCGCCACTAGTTGTAAGGGTCTCTGATTATCAACTTTGTACTATCCCTGAAATCCAGGCGGCTCTTAGAAGCCTTTCCTCTGGGAAGGCTCCCGGTCTGGACAGGATCCCGGGCGATCTATTCATGAGTGAACAGAAGGTTTGGGCTCCCTATATTTTGCTATACTTTAATGCTATTTTTCATGGCATGGAGATCCCCCTAACCTGGCGGGGTGCCGAGATTATTCCCACTCATAAGAAGGCTTCCCCACTCGATCCGGCCAATTACCGCCCCATTAGCCTCATTGATGTCCTGCAGAAATTGTTTGCTCGCCTTCTTTTAACTAGGTGCGATGCAGCGCGCGCTACGAAATTCGTTTTATTTATTTAATTGTTTACTTACCTCCAATTATCCATATTCCGGTGTTTAGTACCCCCCACCTTGCCCCTCCCCCGCCCCTCCTTTCCGCCCCACGGAACTCCCTCTATGGACCGCGGCTGTAGCTGAGGGAGACCTCAACACATTTGAACACCTTTTTAATCGGTTGCAGTGCTACTTTTTACTTTTAGATATATAAATACATTTAAGTAAAAGTAGGGTGACCAGGTAGACACCACTTTTTCATTCCTCAAGTTTGCTTTTACGTATCATTATCAGGCGTTTTAGTCCAATTGGCCCAATTAAAATTAACCAAAACTACAACTCCCAGAATGCACTGATATGTTGATTGTTGACTCAAACCCAAAACTGGAAAAGTTGTGTCCTGATAACTTGGAGTCATCTGGTCACCATGTCTAAAAGACTTGTTCTAAACAATATACAACACAATTCTAAAACAAGCATTGGCATAGCCAATAGGTCTCGCCTTTGGGACCTTATAAGTATTTAGTTATGTAACTGTTGCATGGCTAAACACTTATATGGTCCCAAAGGCGAGACCTATTGGCTATGCCAATGCTTGTTGTTCTAAGTTGTAGCTTGGTGAGCAGTTGTGCAATATAAGTTACTGAAAGGCTGCTAAAATGTTATGACATGTTTATTGAGAAAGGCAATGCTTTCTTGCAAACTGTGTTCATGTAATTACAAATTTGCTATAATGCTGTTACAACAATAGCTGGTGTGCACTGACATGCCATCCATGCCAGGTAAGCAATTAGGTCCAACGCTTACACGTAGATGGATAAAGGAACATTTGCTGAACAGTTAAAGGAATAAAGCAGTTTTCAATGGGTTTGTGTCATGCACCTGACTCGGCCCGAGCTGTTGATTATAGCGCAAGCAGTGTGCAGGGGAGATTAAGTGGACAACATATCTGCAGCCATTCAAAAAGCCGAAAGAACGTGACCACAGAACCCAGTGCGTTGTAGACATCAAACGTGTCTAACATAACTTACAACGCGCACTTTTATTGAAGGAGGAAACAGAAGAATCTGTCCAGGCTCAACTGCATAAACCAAACGCTGTCAGTAACTAACCTTCAATAATAAAACCCTGATTAAGCTGCACCCCCATGCAACCACTTAAACCACCCACCAACATGTTCTGTGCTAGAAAACCAATGCCAGCTGCTGTTGGTCAAAACCCACTAATGTTGAAAAGCAACGGCAGTGGAGATCGTATCACCAGCTAACCAGCAAAATGACAGAAGCATAAACCAAATCTAAAATACTTGGTTACCAGATTGTCCCAAGCCCGTAAAATTAATATGTGTAAAGTGAACATGGATTACCTGAACGCGACGTGACCCGGAATGGAGTGCTGCTGCAACAGTACGAGCAATGTGCCTACATTTGCGTCCGCGCTTAAATAAATAAGCCACACCCATGCGAAAGACATCACCATGATAAGCATAAAAGACAGACCAGACACCCCCACCACCCCATCCCCTAAGAAGCAAGGGGATTTCCATTCAAAGTATTTATTTTGCAGTTTGACATATAGCGCTAACTCATTGGAGCGCTTTATATGAGCTCCAGTCACTTTACACAGTCGTTTTTGGTAGGCATATAAATTGATTTGCCCAGAATCACAGGATGGTGAGCCCACGCCGAGACTCGAACCAGGTTCCCCAGCTCCTAAATGGCCTGCTTTGGCAATGAAACCACCAAAGTAACATTGCAAATAACAACTTGAAGATAAAGTGAATGAAATATCCGCTAACATGAAAACTCACTTGGTAAGAAACCCGGAACAGTTACAACGGGTTTTGATAGTTGATGCGAACATGTAAAGAATAAGATGATACATTTGCTATGAAAGTGATTAAATGTTCTCACAGCTACCACATAACACTACATACCTGCCATAAACTTTCTAAGAAACGTATGTGTAAGATGAAACATTTATGTGAAAAAAATGTTAAACGAAAAACAAATGCCAATTGCCCGGGCTTGATGGCAAAATTGACTTGTTGAACTCGAGTAGTGCATTACAATATGGGTCGTGTATACAATAAAAGACGCGTGACCTGTTCAGTGAAAGGCTTAAGCCCTGCAGTGTCCATGGTGCAAGATTACAATTTACAACTCTTTCACAGTTATTTTGTGAGCGTGCCAGTCATCAACCTTAACGTGACGTTTCTTTAACAAACGCACATTTTGGAGTCGTGATTGCGCTCTCAACGCTGCTGTTCAAATGCCCATTAGAAGAACAACCACAAATGCTGCGCAGTGATCAAGCGATGCCTGCGTCATTGTGACTTACTGGACGTACGCAGGATGGTATCTTTCACCGCTTCTTTTATAAATCACACAACTGAACATTAACAACTGAAGATGAATTGTTTGTTTAAAAGGGTTCGGGGGGGAGGGTGCTAAGCAACGGGTGACATTCCAGTAAGGGGATGACACTTCACAGCCAGCCTTAATGTTGTGCCAAAGCCCTCGGAAGCAACGGAAAGCTCACTCTTTTGAGCCACAGAGTACCCGGGATAGGAATGGGGAAAGCAACTGGGCGGGAAGAGGCCAAGCAGCACTGGCAGTAAGGTGATGGTAGGAACGGGGGCTGGTGCATGCGAAAGACTGCAGACACATGCACACTCAGTGCATGTTCAAAAGAAATGGCAAGATAGCCTCAGCCTATTCACAGTAAGTATTAGAATGGAGGTTTCCGCGCGGCCGAAAACGAAAGTAATAGCGATCGCGATCAAAGCGAAAGTGATCGCGATCGCTTGGACGGGAGCGCTGTGTGGCAAGCACGTGAGTGGTGCGCGCGCAGCAGTGATTGGCGGCTGCGCGCGTGCACGTTCACGTGCACTGTAGCTTTAGGCCACGGCAGTACTTTGAAAAACCCAGTTATAAAATGTCTCTTACGAGCCTTTGGCTCGCGAGACCTAAAAAGCATCTCTACATCTGATGGACTCAATATCAGATAAAGCAAACATGTCTGAAAAAATAAGGTATTTGAATTTTTCTATTTTCCACAAACCTACATTTCTGTGTTTGTCAGGGAAGTGACGCACAATTAAAAAAAATCCCCTGCCCAGTGAGTGTAATACATTGAACTGAAGCAGCATGGGTTTGGTCTTAATCATTGTCAATGCTGTGGGCGTGTGGTTAGACTATTTCAGGCCAAGAGGTTCACAATAACATATTTACATTGCTTTTGTGTTGGATAGCATCTGTCTTCTTTGTTTAGTCAGTGTAGTCTATTAGGCTTGGGGTGTAAAAAAAAGTCAAAATGTAGGTCTGAGTCATATTCAAATCACGAGCCATAGATCAGAAACTAACACTTTCAGGGAGAAATAAATAAGCACCACAGATTCATATCAGTACTCTGCGGTCTTTGCTCCGATACTCTATCCCTCCACTGCATCTGAATAGATGTAACAGCAATGTAAGTCTTTACGCATAAGGGGGCTTATTTACAAGCCCCTTGTGCCACCGGTGCGTCACATTTAATATGGGAAATGTTGCTGACCTTTGACGATTTATTTATGTGTGTATGCATCTCTCATTGTAAGACCAATTTGCATCATATACTGTAATAAGCAGATACTGAAATAAAAGACATGAAAGTTGCACAACGAAAATATGGATGTACATACCAAGGAGGGGTGGCATCAAAAGTCATTATTAGGATGCGCACTTTTTTAAAAACCATGTGATTGTCTAATTTGTGTTCCATGTGTATATTTCAGAATAGCACTACCTCATACTCTGTCAATTCTTTGTCATCATTTTAGGTGCAGTCTCTTGTGCTGGAAGGGGAAGAATGGGGTGTGGCAGGGCGTGGAGACCATGAGAGCTTTGAGTGACCTGTTGGATGACAGGAGCCCCTTCATGACTCACAATTCCTAGGGATGGTTGGCCTAGAAAGGGCTGTGAGTCAGCTAACCAGTGCTCTGCAAAAGGGGGCCTCAAGGAGAGTTTGGATGCCTAGGGCTAGCTAACATAAGGTAACCAATGGCATGCCAGACGTAAAAAGGACTAGGTGAATGGGCAGGAGGATGGGGGACCTGGCTCTAACACGACATATGAGATGCAGGACAGTATCAAACCAGGTAACCACCAATGCATACACTTTTTGTTGTTTGTAAAGAACAACTACATCATCTGAACCCTCATGGGCCTCAGGACTATTACATTCAGTGCTGGATTTGTGTACCCTGTAAAAAATTGAAAAAAGTACTCACTGCAGTGCTGCTGTGCTTGGCCAACAGCCACACATAGGGGTTGGGTGCACGCAGTAAGATTAGAACACGGACTGTATGCAGTCCAGACCTTATGGACATCCCCCGCAGAGCACAGCCAGAGGCAGTGTCCTGTGGTACTTGACTGCCCACAGACTGCCTGCAGAGGGTTGGGCACAGGAACTCTTGGATGTGGTATATGGTGAAGAGAAGCCCAATGTTCACTGGAACAAATAGAAGTTAAAGTGAATTTATGGGAAGCTTTCGGTATAGCACCTCAAGGCATGTTTAAAAACATGTCAGAAGTGTCAGAACCCTGTTCAGAAGGCCATGGGGCAAGCAGGGGTTACTAGCCCAACAGAGGGGGTTAAGGCCTTTTACTCCTGCCTACCTACTATGGATTCAGAGCAACTGGGCCAAGTACCCTTCCAGCACTTTACTCTCAGTAATAGTACAGGATGAGGAGTCCAAGGCTTCTCGGGGGTTTGGAGGGCATATGGGGTAGAACACAGACTCACAACTCAAATTGCATGCAGCAGCAGCAATAAACAGTTTCCCAGGCAGTTACTTTTATATAAAAATAAGAAGCATTTATTTTTACCACTACCAACACATAGTGAAATACAGCATTCACAAACAACCTCCACAGTCCCCTGAGGTCAGGGCTCTAGTGTTTCATAGGCGGTTCCCTGAGTCCTCTTACTCCCTCCTCACTCTAACAATAGTGGTTATTCCCCATTTACTTTAGGTGACAATCAAATGAAGCCTCAATAGTAGTCTGAAGTTCATTAAAGTCAAATGTGATCCAGCACCCTAGCGCTATCTTGCAAGCAAGTTCCCTTGAGGCTGACGGGCCAGAAATCAGTCTCACCTGACCCTGCAGAATAGAAGTGACCGGAGTCCCTGTGTGTGCCTCCACAGCGGGTGTTTGCGCTGCAGAGCCTGTCTTTGATAAGTTCTCTGTACACGGCTCGGAAGGGCTGCCCTTGGAGGTCCTCAAGTTACTGATAAGCGGTTATGCAGCCTCCACGACCAGAGGTTTTTTGGAGGTCCTCCAAGTTGGATAAATTCTTTGGTCTTTTCCATGGTGAGTGGGGGCGGGAAGTAGTGTGAACATCCTGAAGCACGGTGGAGGTCCATTAGAGTCCCCATGGCGCCTTTCCAATGGTGACAATCCCGACAAGGTGGCACTGCTTGCATGGTCCCGGAGGCCCCCTCTTCACTGCATAAGGGCTCTGACCATATCGGCACAGCAGATTTTCTCATGGCAGTCCCTCCTGGCATACAGGGGTCACTGACTCACTACCACACATGGGCTACAGCCCACTCAGCATGGCAACTTCTTCATGGCAGCCCCTCCTGCAATTCGGGGTCCCTGGTTTCTCACTGCACATGGGCGATGACACGTTCGACACAGTGCTGATCACGGATCACTTTACGGCAGCCCACCTCTGGTATACGAGGGTCACTGACTTTTACCTGCATACAGGCAAAGTCCCAATCTGTGCAGCAGCAGTCTCCTCACGCCTCGCCAAGTGAATACACTCAATAGGATTATCCACTGGACCCTGCTCCCTTCAACGCTCTCCTCTTTAAGAGGCACACTGATCGTGGCAAGCAGGCAGGTGCTGGTGCTCCAGGGCAGATGGGAGACTAGCAGACCTTGGTCCCCAGTCTGGTCACACGCAGACGTCTTGTAGGTCTTCTCCTCCTCACACAGGTGACTGGCTGCTTAACAGTTGACAATTTTTGGGGCCTTAAGCTCCCTTTCTTATAGACCATTTCCACACCATAAATGTGATTCTTTGAATTGTATGCGGGGGAGTCTGCTTCCATTTGAAGTACACACTCCTCTGCTCTTTCTTCCTCCTGAAAGCAGTCTGTCACAGCAGGACTCCACAGCTGATAGCCCCTCAACAAAGACCATGGGAGTGACTAGAGTTCACTGCTGAATGTTGAATTTCAGCCACATACAATCCCAGACTCTTGGCGAGAAAGCATATTACACCCAATATTTAAACCGGGAGCTTGTGCAAACCCCTCAAATTATAAGCTAATAGCCCTCTTTGACGTTGAGGCAAAAATCTATGCCGCAAACTTGCTGAAAGATCTAGAGGATTGGGTCGACAGCATTAAACTGATCCCCAATACACAAACAGACTTCCGAGCTGGAATGGGCACCTTAACTAATATATCTGCCGTTACGCTTTTAGCCAACCAAGCCATTGCCAACTCCAAAATTCTGTACGCATGTTTTGTGGGCCTCATTGCAGCCTTTGACAAGCTTCCTAGACGAGCCCTGTGGGCAAAAATGTAATCCTGGGGAGTTCCTACAAACCTACTGAACACGATAATTAATCTCTATTCAAAATCATGGGTTCAAATAAAAATGGGAAACGGTCAAACTTTAACAAACAAAATCACCAATGGCTTAAAACAGGGGTGCGTCTTAGCCCCCTGTCTATTTAATATATATACAGCTGATTTAGATAATAACTTACGCTTGACATTAGGGGACCCCCAAAACTGGGGAATGTGAGAATAGTAGGTCTGCAATACGCCGACGAGATTGTGCTGCTATCTCAAATTCCCCGCGGCCTCCAACGACTGATAAACCAACTAACAGAATACACAGTTTTAAATCAATTAGACATAAACTTCAATAAAACAAAGGTTATGTGTTTTTCGAGTCCACACAAAAAGATACCAAAATTCACTTGGACGATCAACAGCAACTGCCTGGACCAGGTGGGAACATATAAATATCTGGGAGTAACTTTGGATCACCACCTCAAATACAAGCAATATCTAGAACAGCGGAAAACAAAAGCAAAAGTTATTATTTGCATTCAAAATCTTACAAAAAAAACTCAGTGACTGTTCGACGACCCATTTAGTAAAGGTTGTGGCAGCAAGATATCTACCTTCAATCACATATGGTTCAGAACTCTTAAACACAAAGGACGCAATAAGTCTGAACATTGCTCAAACCAGTCTCTTCAAAAATCTATTTAAAATTCCACGCCACATCTCTCAAGCCCGGATTAGATTAGAATTCAGATTAAAAAAACAGATACCGTCAAGACAAGGAGCGCTGGTAAAATACTACTGGAGAATGCGGGCAGCAGAGGAAGAGTCTCTGGCACACTACTGCTGGCTGGAGGTTGAAAGACAATTCAGATTGAGTAACTCAGTTTATTCATCTTTAAAGCAATCGATCGAAGCTTTAAAGTTAGAGGAAGCTTGGCCCACAATATCATCCTACACGGAGTTTAAACGAGTAGTCAACATAACGATTAATCAAACATCTCAAAAAAAGGACAAAGCATCATTGACCACGAAAAATAATGCATGGATTGTGTTGCCAACATACAAAATGTTAAAGCCTCAATCATATCTGTCGGAAAATTTTGCAATTCGCATGAAGCAGCAACTGACATTATTGAGACTGGGAGCTTATTCAACTAAAGACCCAACCCCAAAATGGAAATGGACTTGGCCCTCAATGGACTGCCGCCTCTGTGGACAAGGAGACAAATCATTGCTCCACCTACTTTAGTATTTGTCCTGCATTATTAACTGTACGAAAAGAGCTTTTGCGGCCAACAATGATAAGAGAGCAAATAAGGACGTGTAGATCCGCCATAATAAAATGTTTGGGAGGCTCAACAGTACAACTGGCATGTAAAGCAATAAAGTTTCTGAGTCTAGCTGCAAACGAACTAGAAAAGAGAGACAGAGAACTTGAACCGGTAAAGCATGCAAAGTGATAGAGTGTAGTCAATCTGCCTGCAGCTTACATAAGAACTATGTACCTTATAGCTTGACTCACTATTACAAGACTGAAGGAACCAATTGCACTAAGTTTTAAAAGTTTTAATTACAAATTCTTTTTATCACAAATTTTAACGAGAATTCATCAATTAATCTGTATCTTGCTTATGAATTTTATGTGTTTTAGCGGTTAAACCGCTCTTTTTATGATTTAAATTAAATCAAATAAAGTAATTTCTCTCTAAAAAAAAAAGAAAAGAATGTCAGCCACAGTAATATCTGTAAAAAAGGTAAGCCCAAGACCTCTGTCATACTCCTTTTGATTTTCTTCAATCACATCTCCTTTCTAAGATGTGACCATGCCCCTTCCTTGTCACCTCTCTCTGAATCAAAGAGTACCAGTTGAAGTGTAATAGTGGAGCATGGCTCTCCCTTCTCCGGTGTGTCCGACCCAGCATACAGGAATGCAGCAGTACACACATCTGTCTCCTCATGTTTCACCATGCAGCCCTGGGTATCCCAAAATGTAACCACGAGTTTTCCATGTATTGCATCATTCACAGGCACACATACATAACAAATGTATGCACTGCACAGCATTTAATCCTTCATGTATTGTACCACTCTCAGACACACATACACCCAGCACATGCATATAACCTGCATGTACTGCAGAACACTACATCTCTCATGTATTGTACCACTCACAGGCACACATACACCCAGCACATGCATATAACATAGAAGCACTGCACAGTATTGCATTATGTCTGTATTGTACCCTTCAGAGGCACACATACATCCAACACATATGCATCACATATGCACTGTGCAGTACCGCACAACAAACCGATGTAGGCCAAAGTTGCTTTAAGCACATAGCAGCGGAACTTTAAATGAGCGAGCATGTAGGCCTCACTCCAGTGACACAGGTTAACAAGGACCTGTTCACTGCTACTGATCACTACACAGTATGCTGTCACCACTGTGCTAGAGCTGCTTAACTCCTGAGAAAGGCAGTAGGCTTCAACCACTATGAGGGTAGCAATTTGGGTGCACCTCCTGGTCCAACAAGACTGCAATCTGTGAAACAGGCCTATGTCATGGTGCACACGCATGGGCCAAGTTTGCCTATGATGACAAAATTCAGCATCAGGGATCCAGATACCAGTACAGTTGGGGCACTCGGGGTGGGGTGCAAGTCACCTGCGAGTCAGCGAGAAGAGGTTGGCAAACCATCCCAACACCTCTCTACACTTCCTCTGCTGCCCAGGCGTTAACTTAGGGACAAACTGAACCCCTTCCACAGAGCCAGCAAGTTAGGAAGAGGCCGACTGTCTTCCTCTTCTTCCTCTGCAATACCCATGACATTCACTCTGTAATCTCTCCAGGGGTAAGGCTTCAGCCTGTTCACATGCAACAACCTCTTTGGTTTTCTTGTGGCACCTGAGTCCACCAAGTAGTTAACCTCATAAATCTTCTGAACTACCTTGTATGGATCATACCATATATCGTCCAAAGCCCTGGGACAAATAGGCTTTAGCACCAACACCTCCTGACCCTCCTGATAGCCAGTCAGCATAGCTTTCTGGTCATATCATTTCTTTATCAGTTCTTGGCTTGCCTGAATGTTTTCCTTTGCCTGACCAATGTACTGCACCCTCAACTTCCTGATGCCGATCACACAGTCCACCTCATCTTTCATTGGGGAGTCTGAGCTTCCTTCCCACCCTTCTCTGACCAAGGTGAGTGGACCCCACACCGGGTGTCCATACAGAAGCTCAAAGGGATTGAACCCTAACCCCTTCTGCAGGATCGTTAAGTAGGTAAACAGGAGACATAGCAGGTGAAGATCCTGAGGTCCTTTGGCAGAGATCCCATCATGCTCTACAGTGTCTTGTTAAACAGCTCCACAAAGCTATTCGTTTGTGGTGGTATACTGTGTAGAAGTGGTATGTCACACCGGCTTGCTCCCACATCTCTCTCATGTAAGAGTAGATGATGTTGATTCCCCATTCAAAAATTACCATCCTTGGAAATCCAACCCTAGAAAACATCCCCAGGAGAGCTCTTGTTGCCACTCGTGCAGTCATGCTCATCAGCACTAGAGCTTCCTGGTACCTAGTGAGCTCATTCTCAACCCTGGCAAGAGAATACCCGATTCTCTCTCTTCAATGGTTACCAAACCTGTATCCATGGTCCCAGGAAGTATCTCTTTAGGCTTAAGGTTCTTCCTCTCAACCACAGTGCAGAAGGCTCCACTATTCCTCAGGGCAGGCTTTTTCCTCCCATTGATACTAACTTCCTGCACAAACCCCATGTGTTAGAATGAATGTGCTTTAGAGCCTCTGGGTTCCTTTCTCAGATGTCCATAGGTACTAGGTTGAGCACAATCGGGCTCTGTCGGGTACCTTCACCCACGTGTAACATGGTTGCTATCACGGATGCTGCTGGGTCATGGTCTTTTGCCTGACAATCTCTCTTGAAATATCCCACCTTGTGGCACTTGAAGCAAGTCACCACCTTGGTAGTGGAGGAACTTCCCAGCCCTCGCTTCTCAGGATGTTCCTTCCCGGACACACCATTACCATTACAATTCTTCTGTGGCCATCTTCGATTCCCTTTGAATTATCCTTGCCCTTACTGCGGGTACGGAACCAGTCTGTGGAGAGTTCACCAGAGACTGAATCCAAGTAGCCAACAGAACACCCTCTGCTCTCTTGTAGTCTCGGAATCTCTGAATATACTGAGCTGACTTCAGCCTAAACCATATTATCAGAGCTTCTTTCATTCAATCATAGACCATTTTGTCGGCCACAGGTATTCTCCCTATGATGGCTGTCCCTTCCAATGACATGCGCCCCATTAAGGCAACTGCCTTAGACACCTCATTTAAAGCCCACACCTTACAAGCAACCTCAAAGCTCACAAACCATCCCAAAAATGTCCTGACTTTCCCCATACACATGCACAAGCTCTATTGGAATTTTCACACAACTTGGCCTGAACTGGATATAGAATCACTTATTTTTGATGGAGTTATCATTGCTAAAATCCTAAGCTTCTCTCCCTCAAGGGCTATCTTTTCTCTCTCCAGGTTTCTTTCCTTTTCCTTCTGTTTCTCCTCCTAGTCTCTCTGTTTTTCCTCCCTTTCTCTCAGTTTCTCCTCCCACTCTCACAGTTTTTCCTCCTGAGCCCATTTCTCCTGCCTCTCCTACCTCCCACCTCCTCTCCTCTTGTTCTCAGTGAGCTAGTCATAGCTTCTTCTTCACAAACTCTCTGACCTTCTCAGCCATTACTTTCTAAAAAGCCAACTGCAAGCTCAGGGTCTCTGCAAGACTAAAATCACCCAAGGTATTTATACTTGGAATTTGTGACAGTGGCACCCTAGAAATTTAAGGTGGTGTACACACCGGGGGTATTCAAGAAACTATAGGTGGTGAGTGTCTTGGCAAAACTCTGGAAAATGCATTAGAGGACACACTCTGTATTTGTCTGTGATGGATCTGTCCTAAATGGATGCTAGGGCCTGAATCCACAGCACTCTCTCTCTGGATTCCTTCCATAGTTCCCTCCCCAGGCTTAACGTCAACCTCATCCCTTTCACCCAGTGTCTCAAACCAGTCCCTAATGAAATTAACAAGGACCTCTCGGTTCCTAATCCTGGGAATTCTCTACCCTCTGTCCCACATAAATCCTTCATCTAATCTATAGACCTTGTGCTGAGGTCTATACCCAACCTTGTGTTCTCCATTGTCTATGTGTGTCACCTTTGTGCATAAAAACTGGATTCATTATCTACAGAACTCATGTGCCCCACCCGCCCTTCACCGATGCCATCACCGACTTCATTGCACCCCAGGCTCTCGCATGCACCAACTAAATTCTACTTGCCAACCTCTTTTTTCACTTGAAGAACCCCAACGACAAAACACCGCATCCCTTTTGGAGAACCTCACCCGCATTGGACTCAAGCAGCTAGTCAGCTCTTCAACCCACTCAGCAGGACACACTCTCAACCTTGTCTTCTCCGCCAGTGAAAACATCACCATCAGCCACACCTCCGAACTCCTCTGGTCCGACCACCACTGCATCCATTTTGCTTTCACCAAAACCACCATACATCACCACACCCACCACATCTGCCACAAAAGCTGGAACAAGGTCACTGAAGAACATCTCACAGCCTCCCTCAGCACAACCCCACTGCCGACATCCACAGACGCCAACACCTCAGCACATTAACCTATACCAATGGATCTCCAACTGTTCTGACACTCTGGCACTCCTCAAGAAAGCCCCCGGCAAGTAACACTCCAAGAAAGCCAGCTGGTTCACTCCCACCCTTCAGGAGTCCAAACACACCTGTACATGGCTTGAGAAGAGATGGACGAACATCAATACCCTGGAAGCCCATGCAGCCTTCAAAGCCCCTGTCACCGCACACCACCTCCTCCTGAAGACTAAAAAGAAAATGGCCCTCCAAGACAGAATCAATGCCAACACACAACAGCTTAGAACTCGTAGCCGTTGTCAAGGAGTTTGCCAGCCCCATAGTGAGACCACAGACGTTCTACCCTCTCATGACCACTGCAACAAATTCGGCAACTTTTTTCACCACAAGTTCAGGTAGATCTACGACAGCTTCGATACCCAAGACCCTCCCACCATGCCCACCACCACTGCATCCAACACCGCTGCCCCCTACAGACCCTGCTCAACTGGACCCCGCTCACCACGGATGACACGCGCAAGACGATGAAGAGCATCTATTCTGAAGCCCCCTCGGACCCCTGCCCACACCATATCTTCTACAGAGTCGCCACCTCCATCACATTCGAGCTACGCCACACCATTAACTGCTCCATCATGACTGCCACCTTCCCCGATGACTGGAAACAGGCCAAAATGAATCCCCTGCTAAAGAAGCCATCCGGCGACCCAACAGACCTCAAGAACTTCAGACCCATCAACCTGCTACCTTTCTGGAATGGCGTGGTGTGCAAAACAACTATGGATTTAACTGACTGGGGGTGAATGTTTGATTTTTTCAGCGTCTTTTCATCATCTGTTCTTTTTGCATTTGTCGGCCTGAATGGGAATGGTATTCCCAGACGTGGGTCCTGTGCATGCTACGCCACCAGCTTCAAACTAGCCTGGCTGATAAGGGGTGAAACCTCGAAACCAGTTCCAGGATGCAGGGAGGACCTGGTCTGGCAGTTGGGGCTGGAGCAGGGTAAAGACTGATTTGCATATGGCTAGGTCTAAACTGGAATGGCTCGGCGTACAAATAAACAATGGATTTAACCCATATCTGTGACTGGGGTGAATGTTTGATTGGTTCTGCATTCCGTCCATCATGTAGTTCTTTTTGCACTTGTTTTACCCTGAGTGGGAAGGGTATGCCCATACGTGGGTCCTGTGCTTGCTATTCCACCAGATTCAGGCTAGCCTGGCTGATGTGGGGCTAAACCACGAAACTGGTCCCAGGATGCTTGTTTCTTGTCCAGGGAGAACCAGTTTGGGCTGAACTGTTCCCATGGGGAGCAGGGTCAAGACTGATTTGTATATGGATGGGTCTAAATTGGAATCACGTGGCATTCAAAAAACCAATGGATTTAACCCAGATCTGTGCCTGGGGGTGAATTTTTTATTAGTTTACCATCCTTCATCTGTTCTTTTTGCACCCCTTCTCAGCCTAGGTCATCAAGAAGGGAATCAATGCCCAACTCTCCGAGTTCATCGAAGCCAACCACTTCCTGGACATCTCCCAATTCATCTTCCGAAGCAACCACAGCACTAAGACTGTCCTCCTCCCAGCCACCGAGGACATCCGCTTCCTCTTCAACTGGGGCAAAACAGCAGCCCTTATCCTCCTGGTCCTCTCGGCCACCTTTGACGCAGTCTCCCACCGCACCCTTAGCATGGGACTCCACAACGCCGGCATCCATGACAAAGCCCTGGACTAGATCTACTCCTTCCTCACCGGTCGAACACAGTGAGTCAGACTACCACTGTTCCTCAAAACCCACATAGATCAGCTGTGGGGTGCCTCAGGACTCCTTCCTGAGCCCCACCCTCTTCAACGTCTACATGGCCCCACTTGCGGCCATCATCAGGAACCACGGACTCAACATCGTCTCCTATGCTGACGACAACCAGCTGATCCACTCCCTCACCAACCAACCCACAGCCGTCAATAAGAACTTCCACAATGGAATGAATGCTGTCGCCACCTGGATGAGAGACAGCTGCCTCAAACTCAACTCGGAGAAGAAAAAGTCTTCATCCTGATCCATCCCCTCAGCTTGGGACAACTCCTGGTGGCTAGAACACCTCCCACACCCACGGACCACACACAAAACTCCTCGCTCACTATGAACCACTAGATCTACGTCGTATCCTCATCATGCTGCCACATGCTTCTCATACTTTGAAATACCTTCAGATTTATTTCCACCAAATTCAGAAAGACACTTGCCCAATCATTCATCCTCAGCAGACTTGACTATGGCAATGCACTCTATACCCGCATCACCCAGAAACTCATCAGGAAACTACAGAACGTTCGAAATGCCGCAGCCAGACTGGTCCTCAACATCCCCCGATGCAGTCACATCACCGAACACCTGCGGGAACTCCACTGGCTCCCAGTCAACAAAAGAGTCATTTTCAAGCTCCTCACACACGCCTACAAAGCCCTCCATGACGCAGGGCCAGCATATCTAAACCACCGCCTCTCATTCCACGTACCCACCAGAAACCTCCGCTCTACCCAACTGGCCCTGGCCACCATCCCATGGATCCAAAAGACCAGGACCAGAGGAAGATCCTTCTCCTACCTCGCCACCAAAACCTGGAAAACCCTGCTTCCCTACCTCAGTCAAGTCCCGTCACTGACCCAATTCAGGTAGGATCTCAAGACCTGTTTTTTGACTGAACCCCAGTGCCCAGATGGATCAGCAGCCCCCTCTTCCCCACCCCCAGCACCTAGAGACCCTCACGGGTGAGTAGTCACACTATAAATAACTGGATTGATTGCTTGTACTATTGGGTCAAATTGTAAATGGCAAATGTCACACCTGTATCCAGGCTCCTAAACGTTAGGCACCCCATCCCTTCCTGACAATTGTCTGAACCATATTTAGAGAGCCACATGGTAAACAGAGGTTACTGGGCCCAACTGTGGGAGCTGAGGCCTTTCACTCCTGATGTCCCAGGGCCCAACCTAATATAGTTCCTGAGCAACTGTACCAAGTAGCTCTTTAGCACTTCATTCTCAGTAGTAGCACGAGCCGATCAGTCCAAGACTTCTCGAGGCGAGGTGGATACAAGGGAGTGAGCACAGGCTCACAACTCAAATCGCATGCAGCAGCAATAGAATATTGTCCATTCCAATACTTACTTTTATTCAAAAATAAGTATTTATTTCTACCACTACCAACATAAAAGGAAACACGAGATTCACAAACTTCCACAGTCCCCTGAGGTCAGGGCTCTAGAGTTTCTTGAGCGGTTCCTTGAGTCCCATTCCCTTTCATTCTACCATTAGTGGTTATTCCCCATTTACTATATGTGACATTCAGGTGAAGCCCCACTAGTAGTCTGAGTCTCAGGAGTTCCACTCCAACTCTGTATTAAAGTCAAAAGTATTCCAGCACCTAATTGTTATCTGGCAAGCAAGTTCCCGGGGCCGACCGGCCCAAAATAATTTTTAACCGCACCTGCAGGATTAGAGCATCTGGAGTCCCTGAGCTCATCTCCTCCATGGGTGATGGAGGAATCAGAGTGACTGGAGTCCCTGAGCACAGCTCCTCCATGGATGATAGAGCTGCAGCGCCTGTCTCTGGTAAGTTCTGTGTATGCGGTCCAGGCAGGCTGTGCTCAGGGGTCCACAAGTTCCTCTCATGCAGTTGTGCACTTGCAGTGACCAGAGGGTTTTTTGTAGCTCCTCCAAGCTGGGTACGTTATTTGGTCCTTCCCACAGTTAGTGTGGGGGTTAAAGTACAGTGAAGGTCCTGACGCTGATCCTCGGTCATGGTTTAGGTCTGTACGGGTCCCTCGTAGGACCTCTCTCTTCCGGTGATGATCCCGACCTGGTCACACTTCTTATTTTGTCCTGGTTGCCCCCTTTGAAATACGGGTTCACCCACTCTCCAATGCACACAGGCACCAATCCTTTCAGCTCAGGAGATTTCCTCATGGCAGTGGATCCTGGTATATGGGGGTCACTGGTTCCTCACTACAAACAGACAATGAAACAATAGGCACAGCGACAATCACAGCTCACTTTATGACGGGTCTCTCTGGCCACGAGTGTCATCAACATTTCAACGCACATGGGAAATGACCTGATAGGTGTAGCAGCCATCTCCTCACACCTCAGTAAGGGAGTCTACTCGACAGGATTCCCCACTGGACTTCGCTTCCTCCAATGCTCTCCTCTTCCTCACAGGGCACACTGGTCTTGGAAAGCATGCAGGCGCTGGTGCTCCAGGCTCCAGGGCAGATGGTCTTAGATTCCCTCTGTTATGTCCGCTCAGCGGAGAGACTAACATGCCTGGTCACAGAAGTTTTGAAGAGCTTCTTCTCACAAATGCGTAATCCGTGTTTGCCTATGCCAACAAAATTCTACATTAGGGATTCCGATATCAGAACATTTGGGGCACTCAGGGTAGTGGTGCCCCTCCATTACCATGCGGAGGACTTTTCCATTTGTAAGTCATGGTTAAAAGCATAATCTATAACCTGCACAATAGCCATGCAAATGGTAAGTCCCACACCAAATGCAATGCTTATGACCTCAAAATATTTATATAATTTATTTGTACTAATAGCACCTAAAAAAGAAATGTAATTTAACAACCAACACATAGTCGAGATAACTAATTATACTACATTCATAGTTGTCTCAGTCACAGTGATAAGAGTAATGTGACATGTAATCTCATCTCCAAAGTATTATACAACATTTGTAATTGCATCTGTTTCGTTAAGGGTGAGGTCATGAGCATTGCATTTGGTGTGTGAATTATGGTATGCGCAGCTGTTGTGCGAGTTATGAATTGCACTCCGAACCATAACTTGTACATTTCAGTCGATTTTCAGAGATTGGATAAGAGGTGGTAAAATAGCCATACTGATACTTCCTTTTTTTCTCATCACTAGGTTTTCTTCTTTCATCTTTACTCCATGACAATCACAAGGTTATTATCACCTCTGCCCTAGTTGCCTACTAGCCACACTACTGCAAAGGGTTGAGTTAGGAGCATTAAGAATATTTTTGTTCTGATCTCCAACAAATAAAAAGCATTGCAATCCACTCAATCACAAGAATCTCAAAATGGCATAGTTTGGGACTCCCGTTTTCTGCCTTTCAATTTGGTGGCTTTATTTGCTTTAGGCTGTGCAGCTGGAGTATGCACCTCTCCATGCTAAAACCATGTTTGCAGTATTCTTCAAGGAACTTGTTTTCTGTAATAAAAAGGCCTTTAAATCTTCTTCTCAGCTCCTCTCTTTGGCTGGACATTCAAAGAATGAGGTCAGATGTCAAGCTGTGTTTTTATAGGAGCATGGTGTTTATTTTGCTCTCAGCTGACTTCAAAGTGGGAGCGTTTATAGGAAAGAGGAATGCTGCTTACTTTCTTCATGTAGCCTGCTTGTGCCTTTTTAAATTTATTTTATTTTAGACAAAAGGTATGTCGTTCTGCAGCTGCACAACAAATGGGTACGTTTTTTGCAAAATTCCTCTTCATTGGTGAGTCCAATTAATTTGTGAAACTTCCTTTCAGCCTTAGCCTCAGCCTACCCTATAGTGATCTTGGGCAATTTACACTGTTAATGGCCCATTCACTGTCAAGCACAGGATAAGATTCTTTCACAGGAAAGAGCCAGCAACATTATAACACAATTTAACAATGCTTGGTTTTCACTTGGATGTTTAAAGCATACGCTTTAGTTATGACATCTATGGCAACCCCTTTTGTGTTTATGTTTAGCTACACAATAATTATGTAACCCATCTGTAACTGTGCCTTTTTTGGAACACATATATTACTGGTTATAAACGATTTCCTCATTTGTCTTTGCAGGCACTAGGGCCATGATTTGAATGGTGAAGAAGGTGCAGTAGCACAGGGGCCAAAAGCTCTTGGAATTCCACTGGACATCGATTATTGCTATTTTTACCTACTAAACAAGCAGTCAAGTGCAATAACCTTGCAGGCACTAGAGCCATGATTTGAATAGTGCATCAGGTGCAGTGACACAGGGGCCAAAAGGTCTAGGAAATCCTCTGAACACAGATTATTGCTGTATTGTGCTACTAAATGAGCAGTCACAAGTGCAGTTAACTTGCAGGCACAAGGGTAATGATATGAATGGTGCATCAGCTGCAGTGGCACAGGTGGCAAAAGCTCTTGGAATCCCACTGAACACTGATTATTGCACAGTAGCACAGTAGCACGGGGGACAAAAGCTCTTGGAATCCCACAGAACACTGATTATTGCGATATTTTACTACTAAACAAGCAGTCACAAGTGCAGTTACCTTGCAGACACTAGGGCCATGACTTGAATTGTGCAGCAAGTTCTTTTGTAACATTGCACCCAAAGTAACTCATAGCCTAAAGCATCACTGTTCTAAAAGCTATAAACTATTGAACTTTTCTGGCTACCTACAACTTATGTTACATTCAGCACATCTATACAGCACATTTTCACAATGTTTTTGTGGTCATTGAAGGCTTCTGAATCTGGACACACTAGCACCTTGGCAAGGGATTTCTCCATTCTTTAACATAAGCACTTCAGCCATTGCAAACACTATATAAATACTTAGAAATTACTATATATGTCATTACATACCAAGCATTGTCAAAGCTAGTAGGCCACGCCTATGCGAGATCTATTGGCTTTGTCAATTTTTGTGGGGCCTTATTATACAGCAGTGCTAGCTTTAGTGCAGCATAACTGAAAATAAAAAAACGCTATATCCCGGACAATGCTGGCTGTGTAATACAACGTTTTTACACTACTTTCAGCCATTTGCAACATAGCTAAACAACATTACCAAAGCAAAAAAATCTCACATAACAAGACCTATTGGCTTTGCCAATGCTTGTTTCTTTGGGCTATTGCACCCAGGTACACCGTCCTCCCCCTCCCCACCCATTTACGTACATGGTGGGGGGCTTGGCTTTTCATGGTGCAAAGCAATTCTGACACTGTGCTTACATGAATTTTCAGGGCTAAAACACGCCTGAATTTCGCATTGTGATTTGCTAATTAGCTGTGGTGCATAGAATTATGCAAGGGCCTACGCAAATGGGCAGCGAATCTGAGCCTGTCTCTAGTATCCCATACAGCAAAATTGTGCATCTCCTTCTCAAGAGATCTGAGAGCGACCGGAGACTACCTCTATCCCGAAGGAACTTGAAGTTTTATTGTCTCACAAACAATCCGTTCTATCAAGTTCCCAGTGCTTCACTCTGCAGCGCCTGGCCACCTGTGGACTATGTGCACTACATAAAAGAATTATAACTCAACATTTCACATGTAGACTTTGAGACCCAAGGAACACAGGTGTTCTGGTTTGTACAAATGAAACTTGAATGAGATACTTATTTTGCATGATTGCATTTAATTTAACAGAAGTCCCTGTCTGTGATGATTTAAGCTCATCACAGGTTCATCAAAAAGTGAGCACATCACCCCTGACCTTCGTGCTCTGAATTGGCTTCCCGTCGAGGCCAGGAAGCATTTCTAAATCGCCTGCATGACCCACAAAGTGCTGCACCACAATGCCCCCTCCTACCTCTCCCAGAAACAGACCCTATCGGGTGGTAATAGATCCTCCATAAGCACGAGCTCCCTACTTCTCAAGCCACAAAAATTCAAGAAAAAGAAAACCTACGCCATTCCTTTTCTGGACTGTCCCCAAACATTTGGAACTTTATTATCATGGAGATCAGATGCAACCCATCCACATTCCTCTTCTGGGAAGAAGTAAAAATGTTTCCATCCAACAAATTCCTCTCTCAGTAGGACTAGGCCACTGGTACACCCACCCCACCACCCCCCCACATAACCTATGCATCACTACCTCTGAGAAAACCTTGCCTCTACTCTCCCCGCCCTGTAACTCACATATTCTACTGTATAATCTTTTGTTTACATTCTTTATATTCTGTTACTTTGTATTTTTATTTTACAATTAAGTATCCAAGAAAATGCTGCTATTTTGTTTACATATCCCACTGTATATCGTTTATTCTTTTTTTATTGTTATTATGCATTTTTATTTACTCTGTATGTTCCCCATGTTATTCGGTTGAGCTTGCTCTGTAAAACACTCTGACACCTTTGGGTCATGTTCACGCTATATAAAACTCCTCAAATAAACCATACAGTGAGCTTACTTGGGAATATTGTATAGGAGCGAAGTAACGATCTATTCAAGTTCCTCTGTCAGAAAACTAAAGGTTCAGAAGGTGAAACCAAATCATATCAGTTATGTTTCCCTAAAAATTGATTTGCTAGTTGACTGTTGAGTGAAATGTGTCCATTCACAAGACACGCATTGAGTCTGTGATTGGTCTGTGGCTCAGCTTAGACCACCTGTTCGCCTTTTTCTTCCTCCTTTCAGACACTCTAGACCTGAACTTCAGAGGTGTAGACCTGTTTGTAGGCGGCATATGAATTTTGTATTCGTGTTGCATGGTGTAGTTGAGACCTGCATTCCAAAGTTCACTTCTTCACTCATTATAAGAGCCAGGAAGTCCCGCTCTTGAACAGTGGTGGTTGGCACGGCCGGGCCCAGGCGTCTTGACTGCTCCTGATGCCCTCTCACATGCACTGTGCTCATATTTCTCAGAGTTGCATAATGCACACCATTGCCCACTCCCATTTCGTTTGATTATTATGTCACCCATGTCACCCCATTTTTCTCGCAACAGCGATGTCCTCTGAGGCTAACCTTCTAAATGTTTACATAAGATCAAAAAACTTTCAACACATAAATCACTGTGCATTCCAAGTCTTGGTGCATGTTATGTTGTTGCTCCATGATATTGTGTATGTCTGCATGTGTATACACACTTTGTCACTGTTCTTAACTTTTTCACTGTGTGGTCACTTTTGAGCACATTTTTAATTAGAGATACATAAGAAATGTATACTAATAAGATTCAAGCACAGTTAGCTGCGTATAAAGGGCTTTTGGGCTCCACTTTATACATTTATTAGCTGAAACGTTGGTAGTTGCCTACCAAATACTAGTGATTGTTTACATGGGCCCATATTGAACCATTGTCCTTATTTACTCCGTGCTACGGGGTTTGTGATAACCGTTTTAGGTTGCAGGATGCATTGCTAGCACCTGTTGTCTTAGCATTTGACCGCTGTCATACCTTGATGTGTTCTATGATATTTTATGACATTTTTATTACAGCGTACTTGTTTGCCCTTTTATTTATGTGATTTACATTAGTGAGGTTTCTGTATGTTTTTTGTAGCTTCAGTGAATGCACCGCTGCCTCTTCCAATACTGTTTTCTCTTCTTGCTACCATTCTATGTGTTACATTTTTTGCTATTGCTACTATGTCTGGTGTCATCGTCATGGAGCAACCTGTTCTTGAGTGTGCTTTATTGCGTCACTTAAAGATCGCAGATGCCTTCTGAGTCAGCTCCTCAGTATGCTGCAACCCCAAGACACCAATAAAGAAGGTCGTACCTTTCTTCAGGCTCCATGTGTGTTTTCGAGAACATGAAACAAAGATGGATGGTGTATGAAATATTGGCAATAGACTTGTCTGCGATGTTATGCTGCTCATTAGTTGATGACCTGTTTGACTTCGTCCTCAGTGGCTATTACCGTCATTTAGTCATTATACAATGTCTTTGACAGTATAGTTGGTTGCTCTTGTCTTTGTGTATAATCTTTCAGTAGATTTGCACAAATGTCAGTATCGGCCTGACCCTGTAATGGTAATTTCCTTTGTAGTCTATAGTGCTTTGCCTGTCCCAATGATGGTGGTGTATTCTCGCATGGTACATGGTGGAGACCTTGCTGTGCAGTTTCTTTAACACTTCTTGGCATCACCTTGTCTGTGCCCTCACAAGGCGGACTCAGCATGCCTCACTCCAGTCTAATGTTGTGCAATGGTCAGCACTCATTAGAATTCCTTCCCCAAACTCGTGGCCCAGTGGTAACTCCCTTCTGCAGATTTTGCTCAGTCGGGTCACTGGAATGTGGGCGCCAACAAGCAATGTGTCATTGGTAGGCAGCCATTGTGGTATGGTATACCAACTTGACAAGGATTGCAGGTCAAGGTGGTGACTCCTGGCCATGGGGATAGCTCCAACAGCTAGACTCAAGGCTTGTAGGGTGCAGTGGTGGCTTCTGACCATATGTGTAGCACCAACAGCCACACTCTGTAAAGTGGTCCTCACCAGGGACTCAATGACAGGCATCTCATTGCACTTGGATTTCTTGCTCTCTTCATCACCACCTTTCGTTCACTTCAACAGATGCTGTGTTGCCTTTGCTAAATGAACATGTTTGCAGCATGGAGCATCCAAACCACACTCAAGACTGACAATGGATCGGGGGGCGTGGCTAGGGCCCGAGGGAAATGGCGGCAGGTCCCTGACGCTCCCAGGTCGACACGGGAGGGTGGCAGACCTGACGAGCCCCCTGATGCCTGCAAAGTGCTCATAATGGCAACGTAACCTGTCTTCACATCGCTGCAAACGGCGGGACACTTTAAACTTCCCGTGCGGTAATGTAAGCTGCTTTTCCTGCTTCTGACACTTCGGAGCGGTCCCATTCTTTGAGCGGCCGCCATTTTGAATCGCACTTCAATGAAATCTGCTTGCGGCTCTCTCCCGCAGTGAACTGGCTCTTCAGCTGCCCAATTTAACTCTGTGTTCTGAGGAACGGACATTGCCATCATAAAGTAGGTTCTGCATTCCCACATTTTTGCTTGTGTGCTCCCCCGCGTGCTTATGCCTGAGGTAACTTCCAGAGGCTGTTTGTCCTCCTCAACTTTTGGCAGCGAGCTTGGAAAACCTGGGATTTTATCTTTTTCGTGGATGATTTTCATTTTTTGAGCCATTTAATGGTGATATTTGCCTCATAATGATTGTGTTGCTAATTTGAGTGTATCCCACAGAATAATTATGAGGTGTTATCATTATTTGCCAGCTGTTCTTGTCAAAGACTATATTTTCTTCACCTTGCAACTGCTGCGCTTGCTCTTCCTTCTTCAGGTACTTGGTCCATCATTGCGAGGGAAACATTTGCATTTTGTGCCTTTCAGTATGGATTTTGTCCATAATGACTGTGGTACTGAGTTGAGCCTATATTACAGCATTTATAGCTGCGTCCCATCTAGGATCTACTGGTGAGGTTCATTGCTGCCCACCCCTGTTCTCCTCCATCATTTCACCTATTTTTTGGAAGTTTTGTGGTGACCTCATTGTCTGCCAGCTGTTTTTGTTGAGAACTACATTCTCTTCGCTCTGTCTGCTCCTCCTTATCCAGATACTTGGACCATATATTTCAAGCTTTACATTATTCTACGCTCTTCATTCAACCTATACTGATTTGCAATGGATGACCCAACAAATGCTTCGTCTAAGGGTGCCACAACATCCACCATCATGGCTTCCTCTAACACCAATAAGGCGCCAAGCAAACGGCTAAAAAAGGACCCACCCTCTCCTCCCAAACAACCTTCTTCAGTCTCTTTAGACCTATTGTTAGAGGAGCTCTTCGTCCCTTTGTGGAGGAAACTAACTCTAAATTACAGATTTTAACTGACAGCTGGTCGTGTTTGGAAAATAGAGTTACTACAGTGGAACATAGTATCAAAACTCTTTCCTCATCTCATGTCAAAATGGAGGCTCTTCATTCTCAAGTATCGACGCTTCAAAGGCAAGTTGAAAATCTCAAAAATAGAAACCGTCGTAATAACCTCCGTATATACGGATTACCAGAAGGCTCGGAGGGTTCAGACCCCATCGGTTTCTTCAAATTTTCTCTTCCAAATATCCTTAACCTGCCGCAAGATACGCTTCTTAACATACAACGAGCCCACCGTTTATGTCCTATATCTTCACTGAGCTCCTCATCAGGGCGGAAACCGAGAGGTTTTATCTTGTACTTTTTGGAATACACTGACTTGCTCAAAGTCCTATCTGCAGCTAGAGCAATTATTTGGTCAGGAAATCCTCAGTTTTTTCTCAGGACTACTGCTGACAGGCGCAGAGACTTTTTAGCGATGAGACCACAACTTCGCTCTATGGGTGCACGGTACGGTCTATTTCACCCTTGCCTCTTCAAGGTGACCCTCAACAACAAGACTACTACATATGAGGATCCCATAAAGCTGAAAAGCTTTCTCAACTCTTATCACGCGTAGTCTATGGACACCTTCTCCCTGCAGAACAAATAGATGTCTCTGACTTAGTCTTGCGCAGCTTTTGACTTTTGTTATTTCCTGTTAACATTCCTTACATTTTACTGTTTGAAGATACTGTCTTTTTTTCTTTTTTCCCTAATGTATAACATGCAAAATAATCTTCTTTTTCCATTGCAGGCTTTGTCTTCTTGTGGTTCCTCCCCTGTGTTTGCTGCTCGTTGGGTTTGTTTCCCCTCCTGTCTTCCCGTGTGGAGTCTCAATGCATCATTGTCCCATGTGGCCTCATCCCCCCCATTCCACATTTGTCTTGGATTTTTTGTAAGTATGTCATTTGTGTCTTCTTTACTTTCTTTTACATCATTTGACTCACTTTTCTTACTCTTATCACTTTTCATCATTCTCTATCCTTGTCCTCTTGCTTACATTGCCAAACTTTCTTCTTCCCATATTCTCTTCATCATCTCTGATACGTTATTATCACTAGGTATGTTTTTTCCTACTTATCTTCTTTTTTCTTCCTCCCTGTACCTTTTCTACCTCTACTTTTACTTCTTTCTCAGATATCTCTTTTGTTTTCTCACCCTATCTTGCACTATCTCATCTACTCAGTCCTGTAATTTTTCCCTCATGATGTTTCCTTTTCCTCCTTCTTTCTTCCCTCTTCACTTTTTTAAGTTTCAGGGTTAACTTTCATTTATTTGTATCCTATTTATCATTTTATGACATTTGCATTAAGGCTGGTTCATTGCATCATTAATTTTGCCTTTTTGATTTATGGCTTTAAAAGTATTTACATGGAATGTTAAAGGTTTAAACTCCCCTATTAAGAGACAACGGGTATTATCTTATTTATCTAAATTGGATGCTAAAATTGTTTTATTGCAAGAAACCCATCTTACAGAGTCTGCATCCTTAAAGCTTAAGAAAAATTGGGTTGGCTAAGTCTTTTTCTCACCTGGCGATGGTAAAAGAAATGGTGTCATTACTTTAGTCCACAAATCATTGAAGGTCTCCCTCATTTCACAAGAGAGAGACAATGAGGATAGATGGTTGTTTACCAAGTTGGAGATTGATGGAGTCTCGCTATCTATTTTCACTGTCTATGCTCCTACTTCTGATGTTGTCCCTTTTTGGACTCATATATACAAATTGATCTTGCATAACAATGCTTACAACGTTATCCTCGCTGGGGACTGTAATCAAGTATTGGATCCTTTTCTGGATCGGAAATCTAAAGTTTCCTTCATTCCTTCAAAAGCACACAAAACCTTTACTAAAACTATAAAGCACCTACATCTAATTGACGCCTGGAGACTATGTAATCCATCCCTAAAAGAGTTTACTTTTTATTCTCCACCTCACCAGACCTAATCAAGAATTGACTATATTTTCACATCACACAATGTTTCCCAATTCTTATTATCCACTGACATAGGCCCCATACTTATCTCCGATCATGCCCCTGTTTCCATTCAGCTCGATATCATGCCTCATTCTGAACATTCCCGAAGATGGCGCTTCAATAACTCCTTGCTTTTAGACCCTCATTTTAACACTTCTTTTATTTATTTTTTCAACAAATTCTTTCTCTTTAACATCAACGACACTATACCTTTTCACACAATTTGGGACGCCTTTAAGGCCTCTGCATGTGACTTTATTATTCGATATAACTCCAACAAACGAAAGATGGCCTGGACTTCGAACTCAGAACTCCTCTCTAAGATTAAAAAATTTGAACATACCTATTATACTTCCAAATCGAAACAATGTTTAACTGATCTGATTAATACCAAGATTCAATATAACAAGGATACAACTGACAATATTTATTTCTTTTGAAGACATTGCTAAATTCTATGGAGGACAAAATAAATCTGGCAAATTGATAGCTAATTATCTTAAGTCTAAACAGAATAAACTCCATATAGAATCTATCACAACAGACACCAGCATTTCCAAATATAAAGACGCTGATATCCTACAAGAATTTGTTTGGTTTTATGAACAACTTTATACACCAGAGCTTACCCCCACTGATAATGACATCTCCCTTTACCTCTCCTCAATTCAAAAGAACCCAGACCCGTCTTTGCATTTTGCTCTCCTGAAGTCTGACCTGACTCAGGCTGATTTACTTACTGCACTTAAAACCCTCAAAAAAGATAAGGCCCCAGGCCCAGATGGCTTTACTGTTGAATTCTTTATGCATTTTGCCTGAATAATTCTACCTAAACTACATGCTTTAATTTCTTCTTTTCTTTCGTCTGATAAATCCTCAGGCCCTTTTCTGGAAACCCTGTCTTATCCCTAAGGAGGGTAAGGATTTACATTATTGTAAAAATTACCGACCCAACTCCCTAGTAAACATAGACTACAAAATCTTCACTAAATCGTTAGCCCTTCGATTGGAATCTTTTCTCCCTCAACTTTTAGGTAAGGAGCAGACGGGTTTTGTCACAGGGCGATCCATCAATGACAATACTTGTTTGTTTTTTACATTATCTCCAAGTCTCCAAATCTTTCTGAACCTCGGTATATGGTTCACTCTCTCCATTAAAACATCAATTCCTTTCAACTTCAATAAATCTATTGATAAGCTTAGCCCCTTCACATTTAAATGGCATCCTTTATATCTATCATGGTAGGGACGTCTAGACACCATTAAAATGATGTTAACGCCTATTATCCTCTATCTTATCTCCAATATTCCCCTGCCCATTTCTACAAAATGGTTCCAAAAAATCAACTCCATTCTCACCACTTTTCTAAGGCAGAATAAAAAATCTAGAATGTCCATATTAAATTTATCGCATCCACAATCTGAAGGTGGTGGTCGCTTCCCCGATTTTCCCAAATATCATTAAGCCTTTTTTTCACGGCATATCTCCAAGTGGTTGTCTGATCCCTCTCCTGATTCGCCTCTTTGGGTTGACCTAGAGAGCTCCTTCCTTTCCCCATTTTCCTTCCGAGAATATTTATCCTTCACACAGAAACCACAAAAACTTATGTACACCAATTATTAAATATTCTTGAAAAAGTTTAAATAATCTTCTTAATTTTGAACCACATGACTTAGTCACATTTCTCAATTCCACCATATGGCACAATAACTTCATATGCATTAAGAATAAACCTGTTTATTGGAAGACTTGGAGAGATAGGTATTCTTTGGGTACACCAACTTTTTGAGAATTACACTTTCCTCACCTTTTCTAAGGCAGTCTCCCTTTTTCAATTGCCTCCCTCATTTTCACATAACTTTCTAGTTTTACGCTCAGCTATACTAGACTCTCACTCTCATTTTAAATCCTTGCCTGGTCCCTTCTCCCTCACCAGACTACACTTGGTCGAGCATCCTTTGTAGATCGCCAAAGGCCTCCATTCTTTATACCTGTTTATTAATCCCATTTGTAACAAGAGCCTAAACAAAAACTGAGCTTTCTTGGGAAACTGACCTGACACATTGGCCAATTTCTGTTTGGAATAAGATTTTGGACGAAACTTAGGAAGTCCTCCAGAGCAGCTACTGCTACACAAACCCTTTTCTTTATCTATAACAGACTACTATTAACTACAGCTTCCTTACATAGAATACATTCTCATACTCCTGATAATTTTTGGTCTTGCTGATCTCTACGAGCTGATCTTCCTCACTTACTTTTTTCATGCCCACATGTTATGACATTTTGGAAATCAGTCTGGTCACAAATTAATACTATTTTTGGTGCTAACATTTGCAAATATTTTTCTAGGTAGCCTCTCGACTAGCTGGAACACAACAAATTCACAAACAAAAATCATTGACTTATTATTGGCTGCAGCCTTTCAGCAAATAATAAAAATCTGGAAAGATACTTCTAAACTCTCGTACTTAGCCTGGTGGTATTCTGTATGTCATAACCATAGACTTGACACCACCTTTGTTGATCCCAAATCTCTCAAACAAAAAAGATTACTTTTATGGTCTCCGATTACACAATTTTTAGATATCAGTGCTAAAAGATCTAATGCACCATTACTATGTGTTCAAGAAGTTGCTCAGCCCCCTTGAGTTTTCTGTTTCTTTTTTGTGATCATTATAATATTTATTTGACTCAATTTAATTTGGTTCCAGTGGTGTACTTGACAAGGTCCGAGCCCGTTTTCACTCTTTTTGTTCCGGCCATACATTTTTCTTTTCTTGTATGATTACCGGCCGATATGCTATTGATATTATCTTTTGTAATAGATTGCGATGTCATGTTACTTGATACTTTCATGTTCTATCTTGTTATATTTTCAATAAACTTATCTTTTGAAACTTAAAAGACTGATCACCATTTTCTGAGTAGAGTTCCACAAGTTCATGGTGTATATGGGAATAAACCACACCTCTCTAGTCACAAGCCAAGAGCCAAGCTGATCCAGATCTTGATGGGCAGGCGCTCTGTCAAGTCCTTAGACATTGCTGCAGGACACTGCACAGTTCCACAAGAACCTCAGAACTCATGTTTAGAAGAAAATGCCGCACAAGACTGCATCAGTATCAAAATGAAGATCAATCACCCACAAGCCACAACAGCATTTTGGATAGAGATCGAGATCTAAAGCAAAGATGAAGAGATTTGCTGACCTGAACTGTTAAGTGGGGTCTTCCAACTGAGTACCTGGGGATCTGGTGCTATTGAAGCAACAGTAGATTCGAAAATCTGACACATCATTCCCAACAACAGCACTGAAAGTCAAACATGTTAAATGCACTTCCATAACCAGAGCGATGGTTCACATTCAATAATCCGAAACACTTCTCACTTCAAGAAATACTGCACATCAATAGAGGGGAAAAATGACCTCACTGAGGAAGATCTTGAAAACAGTTGATGCTATGCTTTGTCGACTAGTGCTTGTGGCAGTCGACCTAGTGGGGTGAACAGACCAGTGAAAGTCAACTCTCTGAGTGACGCCAGGGTTGGTAAGTGCCCAGCCTGTTCCATCAAAAGGCATAGGTGACTTACTGAGCAGATTTAAGATTTAGCAAACCTCGAGATCCTTATCTGTGATAAATTGCCTTCTTCCTCTTCTAGTTTTCTTCTTTTGATTTTCATCTCTTTCTTCTCATTTCTCTCTCTCGTATACACCTCTTCTATCTTTACTTTTTTCCTTTCTTTTTGGAAAAGGGGGGATGCCTTGTAGAAAGCTGTTTTTTAAGACCCTGTAGTCACCAGGCACCCTGGCCACTTCGAAGTACACTGGAGACCACTTCCGGCAGCAGTGAAAGAACAGAATGTGAGGTGAAGGAATAAGCAAAAAGGAAAAGAGGAGGACGACAGGATAATGGGGAGTAGGTTCTTGGGCATGCGCTAACCACTAAGACACAAATAAAGAAGGTTGAACCCAGTGACACAACCCAAAATGATGGCCCCCCCTGCAGAATGTGAATAGGGGCCCCTGAATTTCCCATACCTCACAGATATTCCTTGGCCTTGGGCTAAATGGGGGCCTGAAGGGTAAAACCCCCTGCACCCCAGGGGCTCCAGGCACCTGTGTTACACCTCAGGCTGTACATTGATGCAGGCTCGGTGTATGTCCCTGTTGCCATACGCTACGCTCAAACGTACGTTGTTCAGTAGCCAACCTGGGTACCCTTCCTGTACAAAACCTGTGCTAGTCTCACTCACACACCCTAGCGCTATGGTGATAAGGTGTGTGTGGCACACGGCAGCTGTAATCAGCACCGGCGCAAGGTAAAGGGGAGGAGAGAGCCATTTCTTTAAAGATATAGCGCTCTCCTGTTCCCTCCCTGTCGCGCAATGCAGAGCAGCCTCCCTGGGAGGCTGCGTTGCGTTGCGTTGCGGGGAGATTTGTTAAATCTCCCCCTTCATGGCTTAGCGTACTTCAGCACTTAATCATATGATAATGACAGAAATTTTATGAACTGTTGGCAGGTGAGATTCGAGTTTGAAATAAACTTAATTGTCCAATCTTAGCTCAGTCAGTGCTTAAATTAAACAGTCGAACACAAGCAAATCTAGATTAAAAGCCATGCTTTGCAGTGCAGTAATTATCCCATAGCCACTGGCGCTCGTGCCTTTTTATGTTTTAATTTCCCAACCCTTACATTTTTACGATAAAACAAGGATGGCTCATAACTGAAAGTCACTTGCTCTATAGTTAGATCACATATGGAAACGCTCTGGCTCAACACATGATTTGATCACATAGCCGCAGGGCACACTTCCAAGAGATTCATCCTTCCTTTGCTGATGAAGCCATCAAGTAAACAAACATGCCCTTCACGTGACCCCGTTAGAAAGCACACATTAACAGTTAAGCCTACTGTTCTCGCTCCAAGTAAACACCAGCCTCTCGCTTATGAGTGGAAAATGATGCAAAAACTGTCCAGCAAAACGTTTTAGAAATTAAATCTGGTGCATTAACAACAAGTTGTCCAATAGAGCCCAAGAATTAATTTGACTTTACAGCTGCACAATAGTAGCTGAGTACATGCACAAAAAGCTGAAGAAGTGAAGGAGTGGTACCTGGGTCATGGAAAACAACTAGAATCAAAGCCAATCGGCCTTGCTTTTTTAAACAAGCACTGCAAATGGGTGTGACTTGTGTCTGAAAATTCAAGGCAGATCTATCAACTTTGGGAATGCTTGTCCATGTTTGATGCCCATTGCCATGAATTGCTGTTTTCATAGTCTACACCTGCCAAACACACGAGATTTAAATGAACAGAAAACACACGAAACCCTCAGCAAGCCTGGCATTTGGAGAGTGCCCAGGATCTGGGACAGATCAGACACAGACACAGGACTAAGAGTTGTTTGGCACCTAGATATATGTGGAGAAATACACAGCCTCAAACCACTTACAGAGATGATAGCTTCATATATAAAACCTTCAGGTGATTACAATGAAATATTTACTTTCAAATATAGTTAAATTCTCCAAACCATCACCTCTAATTTTATTCGCTTCGCCACACCCACACATGTGATAGTTCTGTAGGCATGGTGAATTCTCTACTCTATTTCGGTCACATGACCATAACAGTGCAAATGCAATAAATACATATGATACATCAACATAGCAGCCAAAATAAATGCACAGTCCCATATTCAATAAATAACCAATCAATCTTATACAACATCCTCTGATGGAGCGGTGAGATATGAACAACGTAAACCTCCGGAAATCCCAGACCATAGACTAGAGGAGTCCGCTATTTTATATGCCCGATCTATTCCGAACTAGGGATATCTTAATCGTTTGGACTGATGGTTGTTTCATCAACATCATATGATTCATCGGTTTATCAGACCATCTAAGTATACACGATGAGTGACAATACATAACTAAAACAGTCTTTACCCAGTTTGCACATCTTAAAACGACATTAAAAAAAATGTTTTAAAAAACTTCCATAGAACAATTAAAACCACAGTTGATACTATCATGTAATTAAAGTGCTTAGTGCCACATATGAGCAGACAATTATAGTGATTGTTATTTCACACCACAATGTAAACTCTTATGTATTTCTCGGTTCAAGTACATTTTCAAAAATATTTAAAGTCTGGCGGACGGAGTACTTGTTGACAAACCTAAGAGATATCATGTCTGTCTATCATGTAAGTGTGTTATCTCCTATGGCACTTGTAATACAACAGACGGGGTATCTGACACGTTTTGACAGAGCATACCGCCTCCAACTCCAAATAAGGCCCCCTATTACTTTAACAGTTGGTAACACAGCAGATGAAAGCAATTCCAATTTAACAATCATTTTCCTACATAATATAATGAAACCATCCGCCTGCAACATATAACTGTGAAGGATTCTACAGCAAATTTGTCCAGCATTTTGGTGCTCATCATATGTCTCATCTGTGAGTTTAAACACACTAATTGTTCTAATTGTTCACAGCTGATTAAAACACAACAGATTGGACAGAGTATCAGAAAACTGATTTCTAAAAATGGCAGCGTGTTGGGGGTTTCCCTCCCAACAGGAGGTCCTGGATTCAGGACTGTTGCAGCTTAGTTACTGTGGTTTCAAATTGGTAAATTAAAAATGATTTTAAGCAAAACAGGCACCTGTAGAAGTGAGCGAAACCCTTTAATACTGGTATGCATGGTCGTTCGAAACAGGGCTGTCCTACCAGATCCAGCGATGGCTGGTCGCCCTCAATTACCATGCCCTCTGAGTTTTTAATAACTGCAGCCATCACTTTCCTAATGCAGGCTACAGTCCCCTAGGCCATTACTCAAGATTTCGTCAGTCAGACACACGATCTAGCTGCACAGACAGTAGTACCTTAGGTCACTATTAAAGGTCACCCCAAGTCAGACAAAAGTCCTTCTATTAGCAGGCAGCATTACCTTGGGCATATACTAGGGATCTCCAGGCTCAATCCATGGCTCCCAGTTTTAGTTTACCAGAGAATTTTGAACAGAGTAGATGCTGTTGGGTGTCTTTTTTTGATCCAACGGGGTGGAAAGAGTGGGTTCTCCAAAGTCGGATCTGGAAGCCAGATCCATGCCAGATTGTTAGCATATCCCCATTTAGATCTTAAAAGTCTGGCATGGATCTGGCCCTCCAGGACTGCCTTTGGAGAACACTGGTTTACAGCATGATAGATCAAAGAGAGGGTGCATTTTATTATACATTTCCATATTCACAAAGTGTAATGTTTGTGCTTGTTTTCTATGCTTTAAATAAACGTCAAACGCTGGGTTATGACGGTGACACCCATTATCAAGACTCTGAGTACAACTCCTATATGCAATAGGAAAAAGTAAGTCACCTTAGTATCGATAGGTATTACCAGTCATTTGTAAGTAACAAAAACACATTTATGAATTATATATGGCGTCTCTTCAGCTGTATTTTATAAGGCGAGATGTGCGAGGGGTGTAAGAAGGACAGTCATCAGAGGGTAGGACAGAACAGGACAGGCAGGAGAGGAAAGGCAAGTGAGGACATAAGGGGTGATAGTGTCAGACAGAAGGCGAAGGGGCTGGTGTGAGAGAGGGCCTCTCTACCTTTGGGATTTGCTGTTCTGGGTGAGACGAGAGGGCTGTTCCATATCTCTTACGTAATTCCCTGCTGATGTATATATGTGTGTAATGGGCTCATTTATTTATTTTATCTATAGTTTTGTGCAGCGCAAATAAAACCCAATGGGTGTCAGCATGCTTTAAGTGAGAACAATTTCTTACTGGATGCAAGCACTTTACTTAGGAGTCTTTTTAGAAAGATTACATGTGATTATAGTTTAATACAGCAATTTGCACTAAAGAAACTTCATAAAAGGCTTCAAAAATTCCATTACGTGATATGATAATGTAAATGTAGGTACTTGTGGTAGGTGTCCCGTTCTTTATTGCTGTTTTGTGGGCACATCCTTTCTCGCACCAAATGTGCGCCCAACGGTTTTGGCAGGATGTCAGTGCAAAGGAGGTGTAGGGCATTCTGGCAGGTTCTTTACAGTTTAGCTTTTCAAGTTGGCAAAAGACAACACGGCTGCTACTTACAATGATTTCTGATGTCTCTTAACTTGAGGGAGAGGGGGAAGTTAGTTCTGTTGTGTGCAAGTGAGGGAAAGAGCAAGTGGTGTGCAAGAAGTCCACTCTACCGTCATCGTAGGGCTGGTGTTTCAATGTGATGATAGCTTCCACAATATTTATTTATTTACTTATTTAGTGTTTTATATAGCGGGAATAAGACCCAGAAATAGGTATCAGAGCGCTTCACATATACATAGAATTGTCGCATATGGATCGATAGTGGCATATTTTAGCTGTGTTGGATGTATATTGCCAGTTAATAAATGTAATTTATTTTTTCATTATGATTTGTAAAGCACTACAGATTAATGCAAACTATTTGTATTCTAAATATTCCAGCAAGAATGTAGTTTGCCACCAGATACCCCCCTTTGAATATGTCCACAAATAATGACAAAGCCTTGACGAAGAACACAAGCCCTGAGAAGTGTGGGGTGGTGATGCAGAGGCCACTCTTTGGCGTCTGACTGAGCATTCTGTTTGAAGGAGTGCATTTGCAGTATGGTGTGTGGTTTACCGTAGTAGAAGCTACACCCATCGAAATATTAATGTTTGCCACCTTTTTATGATATTCAGTTTTTGTGATCTGGTTTCAATCAGAGCCCAGGAACACAGACCTGTTTTATCTGCCAAATATCAGTCTGAGAAGCTCAAGCTGACATGAAAGTAATCCCTGATTTACACTAAGTTACATGTCTCCCTGTAGTGTGGCGCTGCTGCTTGAGGTTAATTTTAAGCCGTATCAAATTCCTGGGAAGAAACAAATAATATTGAGGGTGCACACACACCCACAAACACACAAACACACCATACACACAAAGAAACAACAAACGCACTCCAGTGGGTAGCAGTGAGGATTGCCCATCACTCGCCTCCCTAGCCTTCATAGCCACACTGCTGGAGGCTGAGCACTCATCAGCCACACTTGGAGGAAGACTGCTGTGAGGGTCTGATGGTGATGGCTTCTTCAGCGCTGATGGTTGCCAGGAAACCCTGAAATATGAGTTTATTTGGTTCAGCCCCCTGTCAGGAAAGCACAACCGCTTTCAAAATGGGAGTGGACAATATCTGTGCAGCGGGCGCTGTGCTGGTGACAGGGGGCTGGTATATCAAACTAAAATTAACACACCCTTCCCATGTACACTCATCTGACTGTTCCACCAATTAAATGTCAGTATGGTCATAGAGCAGAGACTGCCATACTTCATAAATGACAATTACAATAAGTCAATGACTGATAAATCACTCTATTCTATGATTCCAACAAAAAACAATGGCTGAGTCGGGCTGATTTTTCACCCTCTATCCCTCTAGATACTAGAATCTTTAGAAAGACAGCTAAAGCTGAATCTAGCCAGTCCTAAAAAAGAGCACATCCTTTTAAAAAATGTCATCATCCTATCAGCTTTCTACAAACCATCTAAAACCAGGACCACCATCAGAATTAACCCTTAGCGTGGAGGATGTGCACAGCTCAGAGTATGGAATCGATACCACTCATTGCATCTTTTCCATTACTACATTTTTTCTAGCCCTGTGCATAGATGTCTCTTCTCCAGTGCACCACCAGCTGCCCAATTTCAAATATAAACATCTACAAACAGAACTTAGAACACTAGCACAAAACTATGTTATGGGCCTGATTAAGAGTTTGTCAGTCCCATGGACCGCTCTGTCAACAGGGGCGGTCTGAGCATGGACAGCTCAGTGGTCCCACCGTCGTATTACGAGTTGGGCAGATTGGCCTAGGGAAGACCACTGATGGACCGCCGAGACAATCAGCAGACCGCCGACCGCTGGGTTCACGGTCAGGGAAAGGCAGCCGCTATAGGGCAGTACGGGGGAGCTGCACTGCAGTGCGTATTCTGAGTTACCTGTTTCACAAGCGGACCACAGTGGTCCAACCACCTGCTTCAAGGTGGTGGTGACAATGGATTTGGGGTGCGTACTCACCCCTTTCTTCCTCTTCCTGGCAGAGTCCGACTTGGATCCCTGTCTCCAGGTCCCCCTTCACAGCAGGATCTTCACCCTGTGGATTACGAACCTTTGTGAGGCGATATGCACGTGAGTCTTTTCATACCATAGACCGATTGCCAGGACTGTCCACATATGGGCTGTACCCCGGTAATGGGTATGTGGTATTTTTCCACATATATCATGCACATGTGTGCATTTGACACATATACAGTCGAAATACACCCACAGGCATCAATAGGAAAACAATATTCACCACTACTGCAAGATCTGTGCCTCCAAACCGCCGGTCCCATGGACAACTTGTAATATGGCAGTCTTTGGACCTCCAGTGCCATGGGCTGCTGGCAAGGGCAGATGTGATTGAACGGCGGTTGGACCACCAAACTCGTAATAAGGTCCTATGTAATAAATGCATTGTCATAAACATAAAAGTTAAACATAATATCAAGACTACACACAGTCCTTACCTTATGGGGTCAAATAAATAATCATGATCGTAAACCAAACAGCTGTATACTGCCAAAATGGTTATGGTGCATTTCGATTGGCTCCTAGCTGGTCAATATCTGCCCGAAAGATTTATAGCTTGTACTTGAGACAAGTCTCCCCACAGTATTGACACACTTATCATTACAAATTCCTGTCCTAGTAGCTGCTTGTGAAGATTACCACGCCCTAATAAAAAAGAGTGTTCACCTATTTCACAGAATGTGCATGCACTGTGGAAAATACTACTGGAGAGGACAGTTTAAGCATTATTCACTTTCTTGTGCAACAATTTGTATATATGTTTGAAAACTGTTTTCATATCAGCCAAGCTCCTGAAATAAATGGGTCCAGAAAATAACCCTTTCCAGATGTTTGCATTATGTATTTAAAGTGCTCTCCCTCTCTGAAAAGTGTGTTATTTTCACTGTATTCCCATTGTTCTGTCAGATTTACAATGGTACTTATTTGAAAATGTTTAATTACTTTTGAATGTAATCATTTATAATGTGTACAGAGAGTTTTTGAAGACCCTAAATACTTATTTCACATGTATTTTCTCACATACTTATATTTAAATCACAGTATAGATTACTTTGAAGACAATACGTTTTCATGCAGCAAGATAAAACTAGAAAAAAGAAAGTGAGGAAACAAAAAGAGAATGAAAAAGTCTCAATAGAAACTCAATAGGTCTCAGTGCCAACAACAGCACAAATCTATTCTCTCTCAATGGTGGTTAATCAAATCCCAGCAGAGGATAAGCAAGGTTCACATAATGACTTATATTGTGACTAAAATCTGATATTACCCCTTTCTATATGCTTTTATTTGTAGCTGTCAAAACCAGGCATTCAGTACGGTGCATTTCAATGGGACAGAAATGGGGCGCCTAATCTCCAAAAACAAATCAGGCTAGTTTGCTTCATGTAAAATTCTTTCTAAATTGTACAATGAAAAACATATCACCTATTGAACGGTTTGATGAATTTTACCAGAAAGCTTAAGTGTTTGATTTACAATGCTAATAGTATCCAGAGGGAGGGCACTTAAAGGTATTCCTTCAGTGGGGTGGAGAAGGGTCCTCTGCTTCACTTTTGGCTGTCTGACCCCAACTCTGCCAATGACTACCTGGGAGTGCCTTCACCCTTGGATAACATTGCCTAAGTGTAAAAAGGCACAACAGTCAGCATGGGATAGGCGCGTAAAATGACCTATACAACACGGTCGTTACACCGTGGTATGTGTACATTGTGGGCGTTACAACGACTTGCGCTGGATGGCGCTCTAAGCTAAGGAATAATATGATTTACTATTCCAACACCTTCCCTACTGTTATGTAAGCTGGAGTTGGAATAGTAAATCATACTATTCCTAATTCCAGCGCACTCCAGCGCAAGTCGTTGTAACGACTTGCGTTGTAACGAATGCGATGTAACAAACGTGATGTAAAATACAGCGTTGTGAATGTATGCGTTGTAACGTCATACGTTTGATAGGTGCACCAATCGCCACACACTGCCTTTCAAGCAACTCTTGCGAGATAGATTAAGTGGGTACGACCTACTGTACATATCTCTGAGTAAATATTGTGAAAGCAGGAGCCCTCTGACATTCTCTTGGTGTATGGGAGGGAGATTCCCATTAGTGTAGGGGTGACTCTGCTCCTTTCCAAATCTGCAGGACAAGGCACCTGCTCATCCTGGAGCAGAGATGGTTGTACTTCTTCAACACAGCTTTTTGGTAAGGAAGCCAGTGCTGTGTGGGAGAAGGGGCAGTTAACGTGTGACAGCTGTGGAGTTGAGGCCAAATTTCCCTGCTCTAGTATTAACCCCTTCGGTGCTCATGATAGCCTGGAGCCGTCATGATGCACAGTGGGCGTGTGCTCATGACGGCTCCAGGCCGTCATGGCACCCACCTACGGGGGAAGTGCTGGCGCTCCCCCCGTGGGACACCGATCTGGGTGTTTTCACCGAGGAAGGCAGGGGAAGCCCTTTCCCTGCCTCCCCCGCCACCCCCTCCACATCATCAATGACGTCAGTGTGCGAGTCGCGCTGACGTCATTGGAGGTTTCCATTTCTTCCCCGACGCACTGGAAGCCATTTGCATCCAGCGCATCAAGCAACAAATAGGTACGTTTTTCCTCTGGGGAGGGGGGTATTTTAGCAAAAGAGCCATCGGGGGAAAGGAAAGGGCCAAGTTTTTACTGTTTGGGTGGAGCGGCCCCTTTGGCAAGGGTCGCTCCCCTTTTTGGGGCAATATTGTATGGCTTGGTGGGGGGGCAGATTTTGCCATTTATTTTAAATAATTGGCCCATTGGGACACCATTGAAATTTGTGGGGAGTGGCCCCTTGGGCAAGGGTCACTCCCCTTTGGGGGCATTGTTTGTGGCTATCTGCCCCCATAACGGGGGCAGATCTCGCCATTTTGTGTTGATATAGTGCCCACTAGACCACCAGGGATTTATTTGTGGAGAGTGACCCCTTGGGCAAGGGTCGCTCTCCTTTGGGGGCAATATCTGTGGCTTTGTCTGCCCCCAGGGGGGTAGATCGCCATGTTTTTTTTAAAATTGGGCCCACTAGACCACCAGGGATTTGTTTGTGGGGAGTGGTCCCTTGGGCAAGGGTTGCTCCCCTTTGGGGAGCATTAATTAGGCCATTTCTGCCACCCTGAGGGGCAGGTCGGCTGATTTGTTTTTTTTGTAGGGCCACTAGGCCACCAGGGATTTATTTGTGGGGAGTGGCGCCTTGGGCAAGGGTCTCTCCCCTTTGGGGGCATTGTTTGTGGCTGTCTGCCCCCATGGGGGGCAGATCTCGCCATGTTTTTTTTAAATTGGGCCCTCTAGACCACCAGGGATTTGTTTGTGGGGAGTGGCCCCTTGGGCAAGGGTTGCTCCCCTTTGGAGAGCATTAATTTGGCAGTTTCTACCACCCTGTGGAGCAGATCGGCTGATTTGTTTTTTTGTAGGGCCACTAGGCCACCAGGGTTTTTTTGTTTTATGTTCGGGAGCGGCCCCTTGGACAAGAGTCGCTCCTCTTTATGGGAGGATGATTGTGGCCATTTCTGCCCTCTTTGGGTGGCAGAATAGCAGTATGTTTTTAGGCCCATCTGCCCCCAAGGGGTGGGGCAGAAGCCACTAGACACCAGGTGTTTGTTTAATTTTTGTGTTGGGGGTGGCTTTAAGGGCTGCTCCCCTTTTACGGGGGTGAATATTTTATTTATACTCTTAGGCCCACCTACCCCTTAGCTTGGCTGGTGGATTGTGTGTGGACTTGTGCATTATTTGCATATGTGATTGTAATGTTTTTTTCTCCTTTTTAGTCTAGTGTAAAGCTTTTGATTCCTGTTTGCGGTTTCGGCAGTGGTTGTTCTGCAGTTTTGCGTAGTTGCATTTTTTTGGAAAGAAAAACATTTTTGTTGTATTTACTCCAAATGAGTATTATTGTCATGCATGAATTCATTTTTTTTGTAAGTGGTGTCATAATGGCAGCATATTTAGTTAGTGTTTTGAGCATGAAATTCTTTGCGATGTGTTTTGCATTGTCTTATGTGTAATTTTCTTTTCTCTTTCTTTTTTAGTGGGATATTGTTGATCCATACTGTGTCTGTGCAGAGGAGGTGGTGGTGAGTCTAGCTGCTTCTGGCAAGTGAGTGGTATCGTTTTGGAGTATATAGGTCTTTCTGATAAAGACGCATTTTGTTCATTACTTATTTTACAAAGTGTTTGTTGTTGTTGACTTGTTTGACAAGTTGCCTTTAGTAGTAAGCATTATGGCTAGCCGTAGAATGACTGCTCAGCAGGTGCTTGGTATGCTTCTTGAATCTTCCTCTGACCATGATTATGAGTCTGACAGTGCGTCTGAGGGAGAGGAGGGTGGGGAAAATTCAGGCAGTGAGTTTTCTCTCCACATGGAATCATCGGATGATGAAGATACTCTCAGTGCGGATGAAGCTGCTCTCGGTGTGGATGAAGCTACTCTCAGTGCGGATGAAGTGCCTTTTTTAGAGGAGGATACTGCTGTGCCGATGGTGCAAGAGGCATCTGGATTGCAGCCTGAGGCTGCTAGGCTTCCTGAGGCTGATCCAAACATGGTGCAGCCGGTGTTGCCTGCCTTTAGTGGTGATTCAGGGTGTAGAGTGGATTGTGATTTTTTTTTGCCTATACAGTTTTTTCAGTTGGTGGACTCCCACAAATCTGGAAGAGATGAAGAAGTTTTTGGGTTTGACTTTATTGATGGGTTTGATAAGGAAGCCGTCCATGGCTTCATATTGGTCTACCAGTCCCTTGATGGCAACGGCCATATTTCCTGCAGTTATTACTCGGTATTTACTTTTGCTTCGGAGGCTGCATTTTGTTGATAATACTTTGGCGTTGCCACAAGATCACCCGACTGTGACCGTCTTTTTAAGATTCGGCCTGTTCTTGATCACTTTGTAGATCGATTTTCAGAGATCTATACTCCAGGGAAAGAAATATCTATTGATGAGCCTTTGGTTCTGTTCAAGGGCCATTTGGTTTTTAGGCAGTACATTCCTAGCAAGAGAGCATGCTATGGAATTAAGCTGTATATGTTGTCTGAGAGTAGGACAGGATATGTTTTTAAGTTCAATGTGTACACTGGTAGGGATTCCACTATTGACCCCCCTGTTTGTAAGTCCACTGTTGGAGTTTGAGAGAAAATTGTGTGGGATCTTGCTAGAGGACTGTTTAACAGAGGCCACTATTTATACCTTGATAACTTCTACACTGTTTAAGGAATTGTTCAAAGTGGACACTTTTGCTTGTGGCACAATCCGCTCTAACCGTAAAGGCTATCCAAAAGAGCTTGTTTGCAAAAAACTTCAGAGAGGACAGTGCAGTTCCTTGCGTAGTGATGAACTACTAGCTGTAAAATTTGTGGACAGGAGGGATGTGTACATGCTGACTACCATCCATGATGAGAGTACTTCACCTGTGGCTGTTTGGGGTCAGATTGCTGAAGTGCGCAAAACTGTGTGCATTTTAGACTACAATAAGCACATGGGTGTTGTTGATAGAGTAGATCAGAGGTTGGAACCTTACACTGCTATTCGTAAGGCTTACGTTTGGTATAAGAAGTTGGCCATCCATCTCTTCAATTTAGCAACTTTCAATGCTTTTTTTGTGTTCAAGGAGTGTTCTCCTGTGTCAAAGTTGACTTTTGTTTGGTTTCAGCAGTCGGTGATAGGCAGCCTTGTTGTTATGGAACAGGCAAGTGTTCCTAGAGTTGGAGTGGTGGAGGATGTGGCTCGATTGAAAGATCGCCACTTTCCTGATCACATTCCTCCCACACCCTCAAAAGACTTTCCCACTAGGAGATGTAGAGTCTGTTGGCGAAGAGTTACGTGGAAGGAGACTCGTATGTACTGCCCCGAGTGTCCTTCTAACTCTGGGCTGTGTGTGCCTCCTTGTTTTAGATTGTACCACATGCAAAATAATTTTTGGGAGCATCAATGAGTGGTAAAGTGAACTGCCTGGTCTGTATTGTTTAAAAAACGTTGTTCTGTTTCAAGGTTGGCACTAGTGCAATGTATTTGGTTTAATATTTTGTGTTAGTAGATTTGTATCATTCATTCATTTGAAAACTTAATTCGATTCTTATGAATCATCATGGGAGAGGCAAGATGAGCTGACCACCTACTCTCTCCTGCTAGGACCCGCTCTGATAGCGATTCTGGACATCGAATTTGATGAAGTAACCGGATTGATGGAATAGACAGTTCTTAAATATTACTTACCCCTTTTATCTTGTGCTGGCCCTATAAACAGATCGTGTGGATGCTCTGGCGGTCATGGCTTTAGCTGTGGGGGGTCCCGCTCCCCTGTCGATTGGCATCTCAAGTTCCCTTTCATCCAGCGGCTGTTCTGCCTTCCTCGCTTGAACTCACGGAGGTAGTTTCAGCAATGCCGCCGAAAGCAGGCAGCAAGGGAGTTAGGGGGCGCGGCATGCAGACCGGATCGGACAACGCTGGGAAGTCGGCTCCTGTCTGCCCCCCAGATGGAGGAGGCTCTGCGGCTGCAAGCCGCTGGTCCTGAATGGATGCCTTGGGCTTAGGTGAACAGCAGAAACCGGCCAAGAACGGGGCCAAGAACGGAGCTGCCACACGCGATAAGCAGTCTGTAGCCCCGATGTTTAAGGCTCAGTTTGGGAGAGGTAAAGCGTCTGGCAATCCCTCTGGCGGAATTGAGTCATCTCCCATAGGGAAAGCAAAAACCCTCAATCTTTCTGTGCAGGGGGAAACGGCTGTTCAGGGAGTCTTAACTCAGGATGCCAGGGTGGACGGAGTGGGGCTGGCAGGTGGAGGGGTCCCGATTCAGGAGAGGGCAGAGTTGGAGGCGGAAGGTCTTCTCGAAGTTGCCTCTGTGATCACTGCCACTCTAGATACTGTTACAGATAATCTTGCTGAGACTGGTGTTATTGAGATGCCTTACCCATTGCCAATAACAGACTGCCCAATCCAAACACAGCAATCCCAATGCACTGTGGGAAATGGAGTCCACCCATCTGAGGACCCGGAAACTACGGCTTTGGATACAGCTCAACACATTAAAATGGCTATCCAGAGAGAAGGCAACAAATCTCTCTGTAGGGAGGATGATGTCACCGATAAGTTTTTCTCTCTATCAGATCATTCTAATTCTTCTGAAGATGATTGCCAGGATAAAGAATGGGCAGGTGTAGGGAGTGACACAAGCAGCCTACATTGGGAGGAAGAGAGTGACAGATCTTTGTTTAATCCCGGAATGGCTAAGAAACTTCCCGTCCTCCCTACTCCAGCTAATAGGGCCGAGGGGGTCACCGGCAGCATGATTTGGGATTACTGTTACTCGCCAAACCTGGGTGAGATAGCTAATGAGGGAAAGGGAGAGTCATCAGCAGGTCCTGGTACCATGCCAGTTTGCACTGAAGAGATTACGCTCTCTATGATTTATCAAGGGATTACGGCTCATCGAGAGGAAACGAGGGCAGGAAGTTCCCGGACACAAGGCGCCTGTAGAAATTTGCAAAACTCTATTCGTGGAGTTGCTAAGACTTGTGCTGATTTTGCTACGAGAATCGGGGAGGCAGAAACCAGGCTCTCCCAACTGGAAGATGAGCCAAGCGCGCAGAAGAAGTAGACCGAATCAATGCAAGCCTTAAGAGATGATACTTTGCTGTAATTGACCGATATTGAAATTCCCGCTAGACGCAACAATTTGCGAAATTTGGGTATTCCGGAGGGAAAGGAAGGGTCTGATATTCGTCAGTTTGTGATCGACCTTTTTGGAGAGGCTTTCCCAGACTTGCCTCAATGGGACCGGAAGACTCAGATTCAGCGGGCCCATCGCTTCCCTTTTTATCAGCGAAGAGCAGGAGGACAATCTGATAACTGTCCACGTGCTATTCTAATTCCTCTGAACAACTTTTTGGCCAGGGAATCTCTATATGACCTTGCCAGACCAGACCGGAAAAGGGCAGGGAAGGGTTGCGATTTTTTTGTCCGGCCTGATTTTTGTCAAAAGACAGTGGAAAAACGCTAGCTTCTTCGTCAACTAATTCTGGAATTCCAAGCAAAAGGGGCACAAGTCTTTCTCTTAAATCCTGCGAAACTGAAGGTGGTCTTTCAAGGTCGTACCCATTACTCTCAATTGGAAATCCAGGCCAAATAACTTTTTTGTTCTGTGCCTAGATGGCATTGTTTCTCCTGAGCCTCGATTTTTTAGAACTCTACTTGTTAGGGTTCTTCCTCTTTCCTCTATATGGTCTATTCTATAAAAAAAAAAGGGGGTTGTTCTCAATCGCTTTTTTTGTATTCATGCAGATGATACAGATTATGGTTAAGGGTCTGGCATTACGGATGGGTGGGTGGGTGTGCTAGCTCAGCATCACCAGGGACAGTTGGCCCCCAAGCCTTTTGCGGTGGGGGTAGGGGTGGGTGGGGTTGGAGGGGAGGGCTCCTTCAGAGGGGGGATCCAGGATGGGGGGACAGGGGGTGAGGGTGGGGGGCACACAAGTATTCATTCATTTCTATAGTTTCTATAGTTATGACAAACATAGAAATTCTGATAATAATCAACTGTTAGTTAAGTTTTTTCTTCCTGCAATTCTTTCCATAAAGCTGATGGTAAAACCCTTACGTTATTTCGGGTTGTCAGTAGGAGCCTGTAGGTATGGCGGATAGGAACAAATCTATTAGAGTCTGTTCACTAAATTGTTGTGGCCTGAATGACAGGAAAAAGAGGGGGATACTTGCGAAACTTATTAGATATATGCGGATCGATGTATTATGTCTTCAGGAAACTCACATCTGCTGGAATGATCGAAGGTGGTTAAAAGATCTGGGTCTCGATCTCTTGGCATGTACCCGGCAAGCAGCTAATACCCGAGGCGTAGCTATAACGGCAAGACATGGTATTTTAACGTGTTATCGGGTTAAGGAAGATAAATTAGGTAGATGGGTAATTTTAGAAGCAGTGATAAGGAGGACATCATACACTGTATGTTCTCTCTATGGGTCTAATTTAGATGATCCTACGAGTTTTGACCTTTTAAATATCAAACTTGCTCTGTGGCCTCCCTTGATAGTTTTCTGCGGGGATTTTAATATTCACTTAGACTCCAACTTCAATCTCCACAGTAATACTCCTTACTCTGGTAGGAAGGTTAAGTCCTTCAAGGCCTTACAGGGGTTGAGTCAGGAACATGGGCTGTTGACATCTGGCAAAATCAGAGTCAAACTGGGTTAGGATATACGTACTTCTCTGCCACCCCACAAAAAATGTGTACGCTTAGATTATTTTTTTTGTCCAATTTAATAACAGGAACCATCAAATGCAAGCTCTTACCTAGAATGATATTGGATCACAATCCGCTAGTAATCCAACTCCCAACTGGAAACTCGCCTCAAACAGTGGCAACTTGGTCATTTGATAGGAAGTTATTACTCGACCCAGAATACTGTACATATATGGCGAATTGGATTGTGGAGTTTTTTGGGATGAATAAGGGCACTGCATCCGAGTTAATAGTTTGGGACACCTTTAAGGCTGCAGTGAGAGGGAAGACCCTCATTCTTTCCCTATTTCAACAGAGGAAGATAAAAGAGAAGATTAATGACTGGGTAGACTAGCTTCTGGAGGCGGAGGAAGAACTTATTCGGGTAATTGGGGATCAGCAGAAAAGTGAGGATTGTCAAAGAAAGATTGCAGTGGCAAGAACTAACATACATCAATATTATGGGGAGGGCTTAGCTATTAAATACCAGCAACATCGGGCTGATATTTACGAATTTTGACAGAATACCGGCAGATTGCTAGCCAAGCGTATACAGCATACAGCGGTTTTGAACAGAATCTGTTGAATAAATGATCAAAGGGGACAGTTTCAGAATCTCCCAGTTAAGGACTTGGAAGTTTTTCATGAATTCTATCAGGAGCTTTATTCCACTGAGAAAGATGGCCCAGCAACATCAGGAGAGGACTTCCTCTGTGACTATGTAACTTCGCAGATTACTTTAGAACAGAGGGATATGCTGTCTGCCCCGATCTCACGAGAGGAAATCGAATTGGCCATCACTTCCCTGGTAGCAGGCAAGGCTGCAGGCCCTCATGCAATACCCCTGGAATTTTTTCGCACATTCAGGCAGACTCTGTACTGCGAACTTGAATGTTTATTTTAAAGAGCGTAGAAGGGCTAGACTCCTGAATCATGGCATAAAACAATTATTGTAGTCTTAAAAAAAAAGGACAAGCCAGAACTCAGTCCTTCATCTTATCGTCCTATCTCTTTAATCTGTACAGCAAGATTTATTCAAAAATAGTTGCATTGAGGAAAGGTTATTGCTCCCCTAGTGTCTATCCGTCAACACGGTTTCATCCCGGGTCGGGATACATCTGACCATGTCAGACGGGCAATAGCCTTGTTTGACTGGGCTCAGGCCTCCAAGTCGCCCCTGGGGATGATCCTGTTGGATGCTGAGAAAGCATTTGACAGGGTCTCCTGGGGGTTTCTCTGGCTGATGCTGAAGACCAAGGGTTTCCGCAGGATTTCATTACAGCTATACAGGCTCTTTACATCTCACCAGAGGCTAGTGTTCGGGTTTCTGGGTAAAAATCCAGTTAATTGATCCTTTACTTTGTAAGCTAGATGCCAGTCCACGGATCGTGGCGGCGACGGTTAATGGGGTTTCGTTCAAAACACTAGCCTATGCTGATGACGTCGCCCTCTTTACAACTAATATAAGCTCTGCGCTTCCGGCAGTGTATGACCTTGTGAAACAATTTGTCTCTGTTTCCGGTTACAAATTAAATCCCGATAAAACCCAGGTCATACACTCAGACACTTTAAGACCGCAGGAGATCTTGACTGTATCAGCAGCAATTTATTTGGGTATAAAAATGTCAGCGGCAGTTGAGCAGATACCCGAAATGAATATACAGCAGATTATAAAAAGTGTGGATCAGACACTTGCAAGATTAGATCATTTTCATTTCTCATTGCACGGACGTTGTAACGTTATTAAAATGCTTATTTTCCCAAAATGTTTATATTTGTTCAGGACAATTCCCCTAGAATTTCCAGCTTCTTGTATTTCAAGAGCAGAAGGAGTTTGTTCTAGATTTTTATGGGGCTACCATAAAGCCAGAAGGGCAGCAAATTGGTTAATCCTTCCGAGATGAAGGGGGGGCTTGGGACTACCTTCCTTAAGGTTGTACCACTGGGTAACATTATTACAGCAAATGGGGACATTGCTGGTCGGGAGCAAGGCGCTAGTCCCTGAACCGGTTAGACCTACTATTTAAGAAGCTCTATTTGGGGAGGACGCGTAACATTGCTTTAGAGTGGTCAAACCTAGTTATTATAAGAAAACAACGTTTAAAGTTATTCAATCTGCGTTCTCTATTTGGAAAGAAATGCGGCGGTGGCTTGGGATTTCAAATATAAATGCTTATACCCCTCTGTTTTCATTTGGGCTGCTACCGCCAATCTTTCAGGATCAGATAACCACGAACTGGGGGCTCTTGGAATCAATGTTTTGGGAGATTTTTTTTGTGAGGGTCAAAATATGTCGTTTTCTGAACTACAAATAAAATACGGTCTCCCTACAAGACATTTTTTTAAGTTCTTACAGATTAGGAGCTTTTTAGTTAAAACAATTGCACAGGGGAGGGTCAACTTCGGCAAGATACCATTGGTGGGCATCATAGCAGCTAGGTCCAGGATAGGGATGATTTATCAAACCCTGCTGTCTATTCTTCCTGATGATCTAGCCACTCAGAATGATAATTGGGACAGGAAACTCGCACAGGTGGGCACGGACCTGGAGGCTTCCCTGGAATTGGCAAATCAGATCTTAATAACTGGCAGTTTGAGAGCGCAATATTACATGTCCCTTCTTCGATTTATATTACACTCTGGGTAAAATTGCTAAGTGGTCTGGGTCACGGGGGAACTCATGCAGCAGGTGTGGGACACTGGCCGCGGACATGATTCATATGGTTTTTGGGTGCCCTAAGCTTGCTAAATATTTGCAAGACATCGAGTCTTTCTTGGGCCAGACCCTAAGTAAGACTATCTCAATAACTCCCGGCTTAGTGATCCTGGGGATAGATCAGTCTCAAGACATGGTGGCATGGACCAGATCGGAAATAGGATTAGTCTTCCTTGCAATGGCCATTTTAAGAGCCAATATCACATCGCAGTGGATTCGTCCGGATCCCCCCACGTTTATAAATTGGAGGGCTAGGTTACTCGCCATATATAGTATGGAGTTAGCAGTGTATAGGTTTAAAGGCCGTAGGAGACAGGATATGGGCAAGAAGTTGTGGGCCCCAGTAACTAATTGGAGTGGTTGATTAATGCTGTTTTTCTCCATATTTTTTTGTGTTGTGTTGATAACTGATTATGCTTAGCTTTACGGAGTCTCTGCCTCGCTCATAGGTTTTTGTTTATTGGTTGTTAAGTGACAAGGCTGATGTATGTTATGTCATAACTACTGTCATTGAATAAAAAAATAAAAACAAAAAAACAAAAAAACCGATTCTTACGAATCATAAAAGTGCATAATTAGAATAATAAAACAATAAATAAAAATTATTCCAAATTACATTGTGCAAAAACTAAATATAATCAAGCAGCATATATAGTTTCAGAGCAAGGTTTTCTATAAACTACCCATTCCTTTATGTCAATCCAGGGGTATCAAAATAAATATATTGCTTAAAATTACTTAAAACCCTAATTCCCAATTTCATTATCACAATTCATATATTTTCCTAAGTCGCAAAGCAGTCCTAATAAAATTTAGCGCAGCACAACAAATGAAGGCATTGGTCAGAGATCGTAAGTAATTAAAACCATCCTGATATGGACAGGGGGCAATTTCCCTCAGGATGGGCCTAATAGAACGTGCCCTTACATCTGTATATAAAGTGCAAAACAACATAAAGTGCATTGTGCTTTGTTCAACTGAATTATTGCATGGGCAGAGAGTCAGTCTCTCACACCAACTCGCCTGGATAGGGAAAGCCACTAAAAAGTGCAATGTGCAGAGACAGAACCTTGTCATAAGGAAGCGGGAATGTGTATGGGTACTAAAAGATAAATAAAATTGTTGGATATTTGGCGACCCGTAGAGTGGGGTCTCATCATCCAGGTTGGATATGGCTAGCTCATTATGAAGCATTTTCAATAATTGATTTTATGTTAGATGGTATACTATCTGGATTTTTAAAATAATGTCCTAGACCAATTTTACTTAAAGCATTTTTGACATAACAGAACCAGGGAATAGACGATACATTTTCTAAACTTAAACAATCGCTTATAATCGCTCTGGTGAGTATTAACTCTTCTGATGACCACACTTTCCCCCATAAAATCAGAGGCGCGATTTTAACTCTTTCTTCGACAAAATCCAGTCCCAGCTCTGCGTGGCAAAACTTTGTAGGAGAGCTAATGGAAACCATCAGCAATCTTTTTATGAATTAATTTCCAAAATTTGCAATTGACTGGTTTTTTGACTTCCCCATACTCCAGCCCCATAAGTTGTAACTGACCAACATTTTAATTTATATAACGTTAGAATTTCTGCCACTGGCTAATGACCCATTTTGGACGCAAAGCGAAACAGGCCCTCTATAATTCTACTGGTCTGTTGGGCCCTAGTCGCAATCGAATTGTCCCAGTTTAGATTATTGTTAAAAACATTCCCTAGATATGTAAAAGAAGGGATCTTTTCAATGTTTCTTCTGTTTACCACAAATTTCCTTGTTTTTGTGTTTTTCGGGCCACAGACCATAATAAAAGACTTATTAAAATTAACCTTAAGATCTAATTTCGTCATAAAATCAGTAAAAGCGATCAAGGCTTTTTGAAGACTTTTGGCCGTCAAAGTCATCAATACGGTATCATCTGCATATGATAGCAGGGGAACCGGATATCCTCCTACTGTAGGATAATCCAAGTGCTGCTCTATTAGGAATTTCTCTACCCCATTTGTGTATAAAAGAAAGAAAAAGGGAGCTTCTTTCCAGGAATCAGGGATACGGCCCACTATTACCGATCTAAGAACGTTTGCCAGCAACGGTGCCCATATTAGGGGATTACCTTTAAACATATCCTTAGGATTAAATAATTTTGAGAAATGCATTACCCATGCTTCTTCAGTTATTAACGATTCCATATTTCTGACCTCATCTGTAAAAAAAGGGCGATTTATGACTTCCCAAAAGCCTCTGGAATCCTTGAGGGCACCAACTCTCTCCAAGTCATCCCAAGCAAGGCTTCTTAACTCTTTTTTTCTTTTCCCAATTACTGATTTATAAGTCTGTCTTGCTTTCCGAATTAATTCCCCAGGACGGGGGACCATGTGCAGGGTTTTTTTTAGGTCTTTTTGGGCCTTAAAGCACGCAGCATTAAACCATTTTACATCCTGTGGTTCTTTTCTCTTTATGGTACTAGTCAAATTACAAGCCACGTCCCTACAGATTTCCTCAAACCTCTGTATGACCTCCTCCGGGCTAAGAACATCGGATAGACAGATCATGACCTTATCAATATTGGACCGTACGATGTTCTCTTCAAATTCAGCGGGGTTTATTTTACTCCATTTTACTCTCACCCCTTAGTTAGGGTTATAATTTAAGGGGAGGTCATTACTATTACCCTTTACTACCTTAGTTCGCAAACTGACGACCAAGGGGTTATGATCACTAATAGGGTTAGGTTCCTCCACAAAAATTTTCACCAAATGCGAGAATTTCCTAGAGATCAATATAAAGTCTATAGTACTTGCCCTATCCCCTCCCTGGTATGTTGGATACTGTTTGAGTGGGGTGCAGGCCAGAGTTTCAACAAAACATAGGTCGATAGTTACGATGATATCATTTAAAGGCTCACCCTGCGCAGTATGTTTAAAGTGTGAGAGTGGTTGGTTTTCAATATCTAGTACCCCACAAACCATGTGCAAGCTATACTGACATAGGGTGCAATTGAAATCCCCCAACCAGATTATACAAACAGGAAACCATTTAACTGCGGCCTTGTTTATCTCCTTTTTTAAATTACTAATGACCCCACTGTCATTGTAGTCAAAACTGTTATAATACCAATTAATTAGTAAAATTGGGACATCAGTTAGGTTTGAGACCAAAATGATCTGAAACCAAGGGGAGTCCATAATATTCTCAATCTTTATCGATCCGTATTTTACAGAAATTAGGGTGGCTATACCACCCTTTGCCCTACCTGCAGCAGATGGAATTGCCTGGGCACTAGATGACCAGAAACCATCAATTTCCACCTCGTCCCTACTCCAAGTTTCTTGGAGACAAATAATATCAAACATCTTAACGTATGATAACCAGACCTCATCTGAGATTCTCAATCTAATACCCGCAATATTCCATGAAGCCACTCTTAGTACATGTGAATTTTGGGTGGGTATGTCCATATCTCCACGCACCAGCGTCAACATCCGAATATTCTAAAGACAAAGTACGCATTTCCACATTAAGCTTCTCACAAACTACAGGTAAAGGATGGTCAACATTTTCTTCCTGACCAATTGTATGTAAACAATCCGCCGAGACATTAAGGGGATCGAAAGCTATCCGAGGATTACTATTTAATATATCCAGTTTCAGCAGAGTGCTAATGCTAGAATCCAGTCAGTCTATATCTCCGAGATCACTCAATGGCTCATATGTGTTCGAATGATACCATGGGGGGTACTTGGGAAGTTGGTTAATTTGTCTTGATCTCACCCTTTCTGTGTCAGACCCCAGGTCTCTAGGCGACTGGTAGAAGAAACCCAATGGTAAGATAGAGACTCCCCTTGGGCACAGGGACCAGGTGTAAGACCTTTCTAATATAGTTTTAACTAATCCTGGGGATCTGAAAGATAGAACAAAACAGTCTCCCTGTAATTTCTTAATAGATTGCCCAACCCACCCAATCCGACGAACCATTTTAAAATCTGAAAAGAGTGAGTCATCCATCCCCGGCTTCTCTCTCAAGAAATAGAGTGATTTGTTCCTCAATGAGGATCAGTGCTCAAATGCACCTGGTAACAGTGGAGGAACGTTGGCTAATATTACCGTATAGGGGGTGGCTTCAGGGGGTAGATGGAGGTCTGTGGGTACACCCTCAGAGGAATTTTGCTTTTCATCTATTTTATTAGGAATAGGATGTCATTCGCTCCATAACTGGTTACCATTTGTGGCATTTGGTACCCGAGCTTGAGTGAGAGCTGCATTCCTTTCATGTGATGTGTCCTCCACTCTATACTGTGACCGTCCCTCTCCCCCTGCGCATAACAGACTGTTCTGGTTGTTAGCAGTATTAGCAGTTGTAATTTTGTCCGCATTTCTATTAATAATATCAATCTCCTCTCTATTACAAGTAGTCACGATCATGTTGCTATTTGTCATAGATCTTTCAAGGGCACACAATCTGGTTTCAATAGTTGACAGCTTTTGAATCAGTGGGTCTAGGAGTGCCATTAACGTAGTTTCAAGCTTTTTCCAGTAATCAACCTCTGTAGGAATTTGCCCTCCTGGTACAGCCTCAGCGTTGGACATGTTTAACTCGTGGCTAGGTTTTTTATCAATAGATTTATTCTTCCGAAGCTTAGGTGGCAACAGTTGTTGTTGTTTGCCCACAACTTGACATTTTCTCTTCTTTGGAGGTGGCATGGAGCTATTCACATGATTGGTTTTAGATTTAGATTTTTGACCCCGGGTAACCACATTAGGCTTAGTTGGAGGGCTAGAGATATCACCATTACCCCGTGTTTTTTGGGTTTCTTTGTCCTTGGTGACTTGGTCTATTATGGCTGAGCTATTATTTTGGGTTACAGGTGCCTCCAGGGTTAAACATGAGGCGGGAGCAATAGAAACAGTGGAGGATTGGCCCGTAATATCAGATCTGTTATCAGTATTTATTACAGGCTCAAGGGAGAGTCTCCTCTCAGTTAGTTCACTTTGGTGCATCAGTACTGACTCAGACCTTAATAAGAAAGTGTCCAATGTCCCCACAAACCCCTGCCCATTTCCAGGCCCAAGCCTACTCATACTAGCAAGGCCTTTCAAACTATAATACTGATTTTTCTTTCAATGGCTTAGTACCTTACAAATAACTTAGAGTCCGCTGTCCGCAGTCCTCGGGCGAAAATAGATGTTAACAATATGGCCCAGTACAGCCTCGATAAGTCTCGAAGGGGCACAGATGGGCCCTCCCTGGCCCGGGCTTCGCTGGGCGCGCGCCTGCATTTGTCCCGTGAAGCGGGTGCCGCGAGCTGTTAAATACACCCCCCTGGGTGCTCTGCAATGGCGTGGGTGTCGGTGCCTCCAGCCGCAAGGGGCAAGGCTTTCTGGGGCTTTGAGTACCCCTCCGGTCCCGCAGTACACTGTTTGCTTCATGAAGCAGCTCCCGCGAAGCTGGTACCGCGAGCTGTTAAATATGCCCCCCTGGGCACTCTGCAATGGCGTCAGTGCCTCCAGGCAGAAATAGATGTTAACAATATGGCCCAGCCCAGCCTCGATAAGTCTCGAAGGGGCACAGATGGGCCCGCCCTTGGCCCGGGCTTCGCTGGGCGCGCGCCTGCATGTGTCCCGTGAAGCGGGTGCCGCGAGCTGTTAAATACACCCCCCTGGGTGCTCTGCAATGGCGTTGGCGCCTCCAGGCACAAGGTGCAATGCTTTCTAGGGCTTTGGGTCCCCCTCCGGTCCCGCAGTACATTGGTTGCTTCACGAAGAGGCTCCCGCAAAGCGGGTGCCGCGAGCTGGTAAATACGCCCCCCCGGGCGCTCTGCAATGGCGTCTGCGCCTTCAGGTGCAATGGGCAAGGCTTTCTGGGGCTTTGAGACCCCCTCCGGCCCGCAGTACACTGTTTGCTTCATGAAGCGCCTCCTGTGAAGCGGGTGCCGCGAGCAGTTAAATATGCCCCACCGGGCGCTCTGTAATGGCGTCGGTGCCTCCAGGCGCAAGGGGCAAGGCTTTCTGGGGCTTTGAGTACCCCTCCGGTCCCGCAGTACACTGTTTGCTTCATGAAGCGGCTCCCGCAAAGCTGGTGCCGCGAGCTGTTAAATACGCCCCCCTGGGCACTCTACAATGGCGTCGGTGCCTCCAGGTGCAAGGGGCAAGGCTTTCTGGGGCTTTGAGTCCCCCTCTGGTCCCGCAGAACACTGTTTGCTTCACGAAGCGGCTCCCGGGAAGCGGGTGGCGCCAGCTGTTAAATACGCCCCCCTGAGCGCTCTGCAATGGCGTCTGCGCCTCCAGGCGCAAGGGGCAAGGCTTTCTGGGGCTTTGAGTCCCCCTCCAGTCCCGCAGTACACTGTTTGCTTCATGAAGCGGCTCCCTTACCCAGAAACCCCAGCAAACCTTAAATTTAGCTGAAAAAATCATTTTTTTTACACATTTTTGTGTGGTAAAGTTGTGACATCACCGGGCTGACACAAATTTCCTACCACCCAGTGTTCCCCCGGGTCTCCAGATAAAAGCGGTGCCTCACTCGTGTGGGAGGACCAAGTACCCGCGACAGGCAAGGACCCACAACGTATTTAGGCAACATCAAAATTGCCTATCTCAAAATGACATGGTTTTGCAAGGGGGGTCCCCTGGGTTTTTGGCCCGGAGCTCGGCGGCCACCTAGGGAAACCTACCAAACCCACACATTTCTGAAAACTAGACAGCCCGGTGATGCCACAACGTTCCCACAAAAAAATGTGTGAAAAAAGTGATTTTTTTTCAGCTAAATTTGAGGTTTGCAGGGGATTCTGGGTAAGGAAACGTTGGGGGATCCACGCAAGCCATACCTCCCTGGAATCCCCCGGGTGTCTAGTTCTCAGAAATGTGTGGGTTTGGTAGGTTTTCCTAGATAGCCGCCGAGCACGGGGCCAAAAGCACAGGTCGTTTTGAGATAGGCAATTTTGATGTCACCTCACTACATTTTGGGCCCTTGCCTGTCGCAGGTACTTGGGCCTCCCACACAAGTGAGGCACCATTTTTATCAGGAGACCTGGGGGAATGCTGGGTGGTAGGAAATTTGTGTCAGCCCGGTGATGTCACAACTTTTCCACACTAAAATGTACGAGGTTTGCAGGGGATTCTGGTTAATGAAACGTTGAGGAATCAACACAAGCCATACCTCCCTGGAATCCCCCGGGTGTCTAGTTTTCAGAAATGTGTTTGTTAGGTTTCCTTGGGTGCCGGCAGAGCTAGGGTTCAAAAACTACAGCTAGGCACTTGGCCAAAAAAGGTTCATTTTTCACTGTGAAATTGTGGTATGTCCACGTTGCGTTTTGCGCCATTTCCTGTCACGGGAACTAGGCCTACCCACGCAAGTGAGATACCATTTTTCTTGGAAGACTTTGAGGAACGTGGGTGGGTTGAAATTTGTGGATCCACGCAGATTCCAGAACTTTCCACAACAGAAATGTGAGGAAAATGTGGTTTTTTGGCCATTATTTTAGGTTTGTAAAGGATTCTGGGTAACAGAACCTGGTTAGAGCCAGTCAAGTCACCCCATCCTGTGTTCCCCTCGGAGTCTAGTTTTCAAAAATGTATAGGTTTGCTAGGTTTCCCTAGGTGCTGGCAGAGCTAGGGTTAAAAAACTACAGCTAGGCATTTTGCCAAAAAAGGGTAATTTTTCATTGTGAAAATGTGGTGTGTTCACGTTGCGCTTTGAGCCATTTCCTGTCGTGGGCACTATGCCTACCCACACAAGTGAGGTACCATTTTTATCGGGAGACCTAGGGTAATTCAGATTTGTAAAGCAACTGATATTACCTATTGACTTTCAATGCATTTCTGCCTTCCAAATGAAAGACAATATGTAAAAAAGAAGTCATTTTGAAAAATGACCGATAATTCTCATGCTAGTATGACTGTTCCCAATTTCGGAAATGTGTAAATATCTACTGTTTCTAAACTCTATATTGTGTTCCCATTTCAGAAATACATAGATGTCTTTCATACCAATTTTTCCTTGTATACATTTTCCCAAATGAATTGCTATATACCCGCTACATGATCAAAAACCATTGCAAGTCCCTGCTCAGTTTTTGGCTCTGGGTTCGTCGGGTTCTTGGTGTACCTACAAGTCCTATATATCCCCACAACCAGTAAGGTCCAGCGGATGTAACAGTGTATTGCTTTCAAAGAGCTGTCATAATTAGAAGAAGTGACAGGTGAAAACGTTGACACAAAAGGCTGTTTTTTTCAACTAATTTTCAATTTTTTCTATATTTAACTGTTAGTTTCTATAAAGAAACCTTGAAGGATCTACACAAATGACCCCTTGCTGAATTCAGAATTGTGTCTACGTTTCAAAAATATATAGCTTTCCAGGATCCATTATTGATGTTATACCCATTTCTTCCATTAACTGGAAGGAGGTTGAAAGCACAAAAAATAGCAAAAATAGGCTATGTCCCAGAAAAATGCCAAAACTGTGTAAACAAATGTTGGTTTTCTGACAAACGTCTGCCATTTCCTAAAAGCTGGGAAAATGCTGATTTCAGCCCCACAAACCCTCTTTTGATACCATTTGCTGGGAAAAACCCAGACACTTTTATTTGCAGCACTTTTTTTCCCATTTTTCCCACAAAAACAAACATTTCGCTGTATTTTGGCTAATTTCTTGGTCCCCTCCAGGGAAATCCACAAACCCTGGGTACCTTTAGACTCCCCATGATGTCGGAAGAAAAGGACGCCAACTTGGCGTGGATACCTTATGTGGTCAAAAAGTTACAGGGACCTAAGTACAAACTACTCCAAATAGCCCAAAAAAGGCTTAGCACAGGGGGGAAACGGCCTAGCAGCGAAGGGGTTAACAAGAAACTATTGACTTTCCGCCATTTCCAGATAACAGCAGGGATAGGTGAAGTCTTCTATGGTGAATATTGTTAAAGATAAGACGATATTATAATTTGGAGAGGTCAAATCCAAATGGTTATTAAGTGATGGGTGGTGCAGGTGAGCTGATTGGTTACTCTGACTAGTGCGAGCACTCCCTTCCTGTGTCTATGTTCTGTAGGCTCTTTCACGTGTCACCATCCCACCTTGCTCCTTGTCTGTGACTCACAGGACTCTTTCCTGTATTGCATTGAGCACAGGCACCCCCGGAGATCTGGGTGCCAGAAGTGTTTCCTGCCACACACGTAGACTCTCAAATCCTGATTTATGCAGTGGCCACCCGGCTGACTTACATACTTCTCAGATCTCGAATTACACTTTGATTGATTTCTTTGTGCCAGTATGCCCACTCTAATATCCCCCGAAGGTCAGACCCATCTGCCACCCTTCAGTATCACGTTCTTTAAATCTATGAAATGGAACCCGTGACAATACCATGTTTGAGTTATGAGATATTCATTTTTAAAGGTATGGCCTAAGCAAAAATGTAAACTATGATACAGTGGAGGTTTCTTAGTCAAATATCGCTAGAGTCAAAACATACACACTTTTTTTTTGGTACTGTACTAGAATGTAATCTCTTCCCTCACTGGTTATATTCTATGGCCTCATCTACAAGAAAATGACTCCGTGCGACACTGCAAGCCATATTACTGCACAGTACTGCGTCATTTTCAAAGCACAGGGATGTGTCGTATTAACCACAATACGACGCATCACTGTGCTTTCCCCTGGGATGGCGCACAATTGACTGGCATACGCCAGCGCAGGACCCTAACGTCATTTTGCAAGGTTGCCACATTGCGGGCATGATTGTTTTCGTGACAAAAACAATCATTAATGGCATTTTCTTTTTTTTTGCATGCTGCAAAATGCAGCATGCATAGAAAGAGGAAAAATCCTCGTTACGCCCTTCCTACACGTCCCCTGGGGAGATGTGAGATTCTGACGGATTCCCAGTTTTACAAAACGTTGTAAATCTGGGAATGTGTCAAGTTCCATGGATGTTGAGTGGGAACACCCACAGCAACACCAATAGAACACCACTTTCATGCAGAGTAATGCGTGAAAGGGGCCCATATTTACAAGGCCATGAAGTCACCCAGGGTGACTTTACGTGGCCTTGTAAATATGGGCAAGCCCATTGCGATGCCGGTGCGTCAATAAAAGTGACACACCGGAGGCGCAATGAGCTTGTAAATAAGCCCCAATGTGTTCAACGTTTTATGCAATTTTCCTGGGCATATCAGCTACTGAACACGAGCCCTGTGTTAAGCAGTATTAATGTGGGTGTTGCAATCACATTTACCTATATTCTCAAATCCCCAAAAGTGTTTGTGATGAGTTTTTGATCAGGATCAGTATACATTCAGGGGATTATTTACAAGCCCATTGCGCCACCACTACATCAGTTTTTTTTATGCACCGGCGGAGCAATGGGCTTGCCTATATTTACAAGGCAATATAAAGTCACCCTGCTTGACTTTTCATGGCCTCGAAATAGGGCCCCTTTCACAAATTACTCTGCGTGAAAGGAGCGTTCCATGGGTGTTGCTGTGGGTGTTAAACACGCAACATCCATGAAACTTGACACATTCCCAGGTTTACAACATTTAGTAAAACTTGGAATGCATCAGAATTCTACATCTCCACAGTGAAGGCGTAGGAATGGTGCAACGAGGAGAAACACTTTTACTTCTCCTCGTTTTTTCCTCTTTCTATGTGTGCTGCATTCTGCAGCACGCATAGAAAGAGTAAAATGCTATTGTTAATTTTTTTATGCAGGAAGGTGTCCCTTCCTGTACAAAAACAATAATACCCGCAGAGCAAGCACCCTTGCAACATGGCACAAAGGTGCCTGCGCTGGCGCATGGCAGCCAATTGTGCGCCAACGCTGGGGAAAGCACAGGGCTGCGTTGCATTGTTGTTAATACGACGCATCCCTGTACTTTGAAAATGACACAGCACGGTGCCGCTAAATGGATTGCGGCACAGCGCTGCATCGTTTTCTTGTAGATGAGGCCCTCATTCTGTGAAACGTGGGTGCCCACTGTTGCTACGGTATTATATTTCTGGTGTTAATTGTGTGTCTATCTATCTATCTATCTATCTATCTATCTATCTATCTATCTATCTATCTATCTATCTATCTATCTATCTATCTATCTATCTATCTATCTACCTATCTATCTGTCTATCTACGGTATTATATTTCCAGTGTTGGTTGATATATATTCTATTGATTTCTTTTGGTTTCTTACTAGGTTAATTGTCAGTCTATCTATCTATCTATCTATCTATCTATCTATCTATCTATCTATCTATCTATCTATCTATCTATCTATCTATCTATCTATCTATCTATCTATCTATCTATCTATCTATCTATCTAAGTGTGATACTTAGAAAATTACACTTAAAGTTCAGGTATGGTTACAAATTAAAACTGAACAGGAAAAGCCACTAAAATTTACTTGTGATTTGTAGTTAGGGGTACAATCTATACACACACAAAACAGCCATGCAAACCTTAACTCTCATACAAAACGCAATGCTCATGACATTACCCTTGATGTAACACATGCATTTGCAAATGTCATACATAATCTTGAAGAGGAGATTACATATCTGTTAGACCTGGCATCCTTAGTGTGGTTTCCCCTGTCTTTTTGCCTCTACCCCCTGAATTTTGTACTGTATGCTGAATTCGTTTTTGATGATTTTTGGACTCTGGGAATTTTCACACTGCTGTTCAGTGCTAAAATGCAAGTGCTCCCTTTGTAACATATGATTGTGATTGGTTATCCATGATTGGCATATTTGATTTACTGGTAAGTCCCTAGTAAAGTGCACTGCATGTGCTCAGGACCTGTAAATCAAATGCTACCTGTGGGCCTGCAGCACTGATTGTGCCACCCACATGAGTAGCCCTGTAAACATGTCTCAGGCCTGCCACTGCAGTGTCTGCAAGTGCAGTTTTAAACTGCCACGTCGACCTGGCAAGTGCACCCACCTGCCAGGCCCAAACCATCCCTTTTTCTATATGTAAGACATCCCTGTGGTAGGCCCAAGGTAGCCCAATGGGCAGGGTGCAGTGTATGTGAAAGGTAGGGCATGTGGTGGTATGCTTTACATGTTCTGATAGTGAAATACTGCCAATTTCATTTTTCGCTATTGTAAGGACTATTTCTCACATGGGTTATCATTGGAGCTGCCTTGTAACACCTTACAAGTGTAACTTGTTACCAAACAGGAAACTCCGCTCTGCTGACCACGCCCTAGCCACGGTCCCGCGCATCCGTAGAACAACCTTCGGAGGCAGGTCCTTCTCCCACCGTGCCGCCAGGACCTGGAACACCCTCCCTCTCTACCTACGACAAACCGAAGACCTGCTGACCTTTAGGAGACAACTCAAGACCTGGCTCTTCGACCAGTAGCAGCAGCACCCTCCCCCTCCACCCCCAGTGCCTTGAAACCCTTACGGGTATGTAGTGCGCTTTACAAATTTCATGATTGATTGATTGATTGAACTTTCAATTGGGAAAAGATAGAGATTTGGAGTTTGGGTTCCCTGAACTCAGGATTTAAAAACAAATCTTTCTGTGAAGGTTGTTTTTAAATTGTGTGTTTGAAAATGCCACTTTTAGAAAGTGAGCATTTTCTTGCTTTACCATCCTGTGCCCCTACCTGTGGAATCCTCATCTGGTTTAGACTGACAGTTGGGCTGTTGATGCATTCAATCTAGACATTCACACAAAGGGAGCTGAGATGTGCCCTGCATAACCTGATTACCCATCACCAAGCTGATGGGCCTTCCTGAGCTAGACTGGTAGCGGTGTTGTCACTGACACCTGAATAGGGCTGTGCCTGCCCTCTCACAGTGCTGTCTCCACAACCTTGTAGTGTGTCTGGAGCCAGGACAGGGCGAGGCAGGAACTGTGTACTACAAATACTATCCTTTGAAGTACGCTGACTTCATAGGCAGAGAGGGGTATAAGGATTGAACCTGTAACTCCACATTTTTAGAACACTTCTAGACTGAGGACTCTGCCAAGATGAAGAGCTGAAGACCTGTCAGGAGGAGTACTTCCCCTTTGCTGTGTTGCTTTGCTGGCTTGGCTTGCAGGTGCTGCTTCTGTCTGTAAGCAGCACAAAAACTGCAATCCTACTTTCCAAGTTCTCCAAGGAATTGTGTGTGCTTGCCTCCAGTTGGAAGTCTCAGGGCCATAAAAGACTTTGACTACAGATTCCCTGTACTCCTCTGCTGGGAGTTCTGACCTGCCAAGTGGTGCCATCTCCAGTTCTGGCCCCTTGGAGGTAGTTTTGCAGCTTCAAGAGCTGAAACTCCAAGCAGCGCTCTTCAGAGCCTTTTTTCCCACTGCAAGCTTGCCGTAGGGTTAAAAAAAAAAACAAATCACAGCGATGCAGCCAAAAAATCGACACAGCGACTGTTTGTGGCTGGAAGGATCTCTGCAGCCCGAATCCAGAGCAATGTGTCTCCAACATCCAGACCCCCTCTCCTACTTCGATGTAGGCCCTGTGGTGTGGCTGAAGGAATTGACGCAGAACCTGCCCCCGGCTGGAGGATTCGATGCATAGCCTGTTTCGCCGCTGCATCGACTCTTTTGGAATTCGATGCATCGCTTCTCCTCACAGTAAGGAATCGATGCAACATTCTCCCAGGACTCAAGAATCAACACATCACTGTGTATTGTGATGCTTCCTTGCTTTGCAGCTGTTTTTCATCGTGGATTTTGACGTATCAAAGGTACTTTGTGCTAAAATCAATGCATCTATTGAGTACTATTGACTGAATTGCTTAAACCTTTAAGAAGTGATATCCTGAGTTGTGTACGGTGGGGAAATTGTCATTTTGGTCTTGATTTGTTTAGATAAAGATTGGTTATTTTTCTAAACTGATGTGCCCATTTGTAGTGTTTCTACTGTGTTGCTGTGTGTTTTATGTAAAAATGCTTTACACATTGCCTCTGGGTTAAGCCTGACTGCTCGTGCCAAGCTACCAAGGGAGTGAGTAGGGGTTATCTTGGGTGTGCAACTCCCTTACCCTGCCTGGAATAAGGGTCCCTACTTGGATAGGGTCCAAACCACTGCCAACTAGAGACCCCCATTTCTAACGACATCACCATTAACACCATGAAAGAGATGACTATGAATAAAGTATTATTTATTGGCTTGAGTATTTTGTGGTTATTTAATTATACTGTGCTTTTAGATTTATTGGAATAAATATTGTGAGGCCACACCATTGCCTTTGGTGTGGAATTAAGGTTTGCAGTTAGGCATGACTTACAACTGCCAGTGTTTTTTTGGTTTTATTTCAAACTCATAACTTAAGGTTAACTGTGTTTTTTTGCTAATTTCGGATTGTTTTCAAACATACATTGTTATAACCAAAGCTAATTTTACGAGGGAAATGTCCAGCTAATTTTTTGATCAGGTACCACATGCACCAATTCCTTGAGCTCAACCTGCTGCAGGTGTCCATCATCTACTGTGTACAGCCATAGGCCATGCACAGTGACTGTTGACCACTGGTCCTGACCTTTGGTCAAAAGAGGCAAAATATTCCAGAATGTAACTGATCCTGTGAAGACCTCCAACAATCTACCAATATTCTGTATATAATGTTCTTCATCTGTGTGAGTTGTCTGTATTCCGAAGTATCTGAATGGCCCTGTTTCCCAATCCAACCCTAAATCCGGGCTACCCATGACTTCCATAGTTGCTAATCCACCAATGGGAAAGAACAACATTATATCTCTTTTTGTCAGTAAAACCAATATTGTCCCAAACAATAAACTTCCAACTTCTGAAACAAGCGTGGTATTCAGTTTCTAGGTTATCTGATGTATTTTAAGGTATTGTCAGCATACACGAAGACTATGTTTCTCCCGGTGGCCACATTAATGCTCCAATCCCTCAGGGACGTCTTAATCCTATCAACAAAGGTTCAATAGCTACAGAGAAAAGGAGTGGCAACAACGGGCATCCCTGTCTTGTGGCCCTATGCATTTCCCAGATACTAGTACACTTATCTTAACCCCATCATTCGGGTTCAAACATAGTAGTCAAATACTTCCCTGAGGCTTGGTTCAAATCCCATGTCTTTCAAAACTAACATCATGTATTCCCTATCCAGGGAGTTAAACACCCGATCTATGCCATTGTGTGAAGTGGGTATTCTTCCTCTATCTGATCAGTACCACTGTGCAATACATGATTTGAACCTACATAAATTGAGAGGTGCGCTATGTTGCCACATTAAGCTACATTGATCCTCGTGAACAAGAGTGGTGATCGTTCCATTAAGCCTAGTTGCGAATATGTTCGGAATATTTAGTATCAGCATTAACCATTGATAATGGGTGGTACGAGGTCAGGTCTAGTGGATCTCTGCCTGGTTTAAGCCTCATTCTCATTATGGCCTCTCTCTTTGTATCTGGTAGTGTGCACTGTGTTTGACCTCATCATACACTTCTTTGAACTTTTCCACTATCTGTCCATGGATGTCATTTAGGGGTCCCCAGGGGTTACATCTCCAACCCCTAACATGATGCTTGCGATCCCTGCACTGGCCTCAGAGGCTGGCAAAGGCAATGCCAAGGAGAGAACAAAAGTTTATTGGTGTTGTGAATTGCAGCATTTACTTTCTGCAGCTCTGGCTGCAAACTAAGGCATTTAACTCTTTAAAATAGATAAGTATACAGGAGTGCAATATAGATATCACTTCCTGGGAGGATTCATTGTCCCCTCCTATGATTTCACTTCTGTTATATGATTGGTCAAATGGAAACTATATGATGTCACGTTCGCTATCCCTGGCATTTTGGTGAATTGATGCCTGTGTATCTTTCCCTTGTAGGTTTGTGAAAATTCACCAGCAATCTATCCCCACCCAGTATCTTCCATCCGGACATATGTCAGATCAATTCCCCTATTTCCTCAGTATTTTCTTAATAACTTAGCACTGATCAATGAATTTACACAAACCTATCCACAAACAAAGTTCATCCACTTTGGGTCCATCATGATAAGTTTTGTGCAGGTCCATCAAGCACGGGCCAAGAAATAGGGGGCCCTTATAGTGCCCTTTCCCATAGGATATATGTTCTTCTATACAGATAAAACTTCTGAAAGGAATTACACTAAATTTGGTAAGAAGGTAGAAATGTACTCATGAATTGTGTTTTTTCTCATTTGGTTTAATTTTGTTCAGTAGATTTTGAAATATTAGCATTTAATGAAGGGTTTAAAGCTCAGAAAGATTTAGAGATTCCTAGGTCTCCAGATTCACCAAAATGAACTGGTTTGCCACCACAACATTGAAAGACAATGTTGTGGGACCCATTGCAGGACTCAGAGACTCAACCACATTTACTCCTAGGCGCATGTCACGGGGTCGCAAAGAGACTCATCACAATATAATTAATTTTAAAAAAAGATTTTTTTATGGGTATTGCAGATCCTCGAAGGATCCTCGAATCTCAGTGAAGCCCTCACGTTTGGAGTCATTGAACCCCTGTAGACTTGAAGATCTGTGGAGAATCCGTGCATTCAGTATCAGCAAGTGAAGCTTATAGAGGTCCGCAGCACTAGAGCAGAGAAGCCTGTCCTGGATTTTTGGATTCAATTTTGGATCTGAGAGTTAAAAAAAATTATAAATTAAAGAAAAATACAAGCCATGCACAGCGGAGTTCGCCACCAATGGAGAATTGGGTGTTAGGCCTGTCTGGAGGCAAAGCCACCTGTGCACAGTCGAAGGCCTGTGCAGCAGAGATTAGGCTGGCAGAGGAGAAATAGGCTCAGTGTAATGCTTCTGGAATGGTAATATTTATACCACTCTTATTATTAAACACACTTTATTCGATTTAAAATAAATCATAAAAGCATGTGATGCATGATAAAATCATAAAACATAATTAAAATGTCTTTGAAGAGAAAGTGACAGAATTTTTCACATTAAATATTAAAAGTTTGATCAGTTCAGTAAAAGTAATAAATGACAACACCTAAAAGCAAAACTTAATTAAAATTCATCAAATAATCAAACTAATTAATGATATACTACATAAATAATGTCTCTGACAAAGTAGTAGGGATAATCTGGAATAGGATTTGCCACATTTGTAATTACATCTATCTTATTAAAGGCAAAGCCATGATCATTTCATTTGGAGTTTCAGTTATGGGTTGCATGGCTGTTTTGCTAGTAATCAGCTGCGATCCTAACCACATTTCAGTGTTTTTTTTTTCGTTTTAATTTGTAACCATAACTGGACTGTAACTTTTTCTTAAACATACATCAAGGAGTTATAACAATGTTTTTTAAGTACATACACACACATATTCACTTAAAAAAACCATAGGTTTCACACATGTTATAGTTAGCTGGACATTTCCCTCGTAAAAAACCAATGAAATTCCCCCGTTATAGTTAGTGCAGGCAACTGTAACTCACGCGACCGCAATCCTCTGCTGATGACGTCAGATATTACATCACTGATTACATATGTGTCTTTCTGAAAAATAAATATTTGGAATATATGTATAGCTAAAGATTAATGGAAGAAGACATGGGTAAATAGGTGTCTAAATACAGTGATGTAATATCTGACGTCATCAGCAGAGGATTGCGGTCGCGTGAGTTATAGTTGCCTGCACTAACTATAACTGGGGAATTTCATTGTTTTTTTACGAGGGAAATGTCCAGTTACTATAACATGTGTGAAACCTATGGTTTTTTAAGTGAATATATATATACATATATACATTCACAGTGTTATTAATGTATAAATGTCTTGTTCTTTTTAGACAAAAATGAAACACTGATAACTGTGTTATACTTAGTCCAGTACCAATCTTCACAACACCTCCTTTGAGATTGGCCTTGTCTGCTCGACGATGCTTTCACATTGATTGAACAGACTTGAGGGCAAGGAAGTATCTGTGATCTGGTCTGCTGGGAACATGTGCAATCTCCTCTTTGCTAATGCTGGGTGTTCCCAGCAGTACCGAGAACTGGATGTGGTCTTAACTTCAAATGACTGGAGGATCACTTTTCCAAAGGTTAAAGAGTTACTCATAGCACCCAACTCTGCCCTGTCACTGAAGGCATGTTGTGGCATCAGTTAATGCATCATAGATGAGTAAAGAGTCACTTCCCACACAGAGGAGTCTCGTTTCTTAATAGGAGGAGCTCAGCTAAAAACAGCACTTGTTGATATCTGTTTAAAGGGGCAGAGTCTTCATTTAGCACATTCATTTCCTGCCTTCTCTTTTTAGAAATGGCAGATATCCTGTCCACCCTCTTCGTGGTTTCTTCACCTTATTTAGAGGTGGAAAATCACTACATTTCTGGCAAAGAAGCCTCGGCTGTCTCTGCCTTCTATACTACTCTCACAGTAGTGTCCCCTCCATGCCAATGGCAGGCCTGCTATATTTAAGGCAAGACTCCCAATACTTTTTCCTATCAGGAATCCCCAGTCATGCATTGTGATCCTAGACAGAAGGAAAAAGCTCAGCGTCGCAGGGTCATGACGATTTCATTTTATAAAGTAATTCTTAGCATTGGGGGCTTTGTCTTTGAAAGGCTGCCAGACTCGTATGGTAGGGAACTTTGGTGAAAAGACTGAGGGCCTCATTTACCAAAAAATTAATAGCCAGCCATTTTGCTGTCTTCGCTTTAAAAGCACAGGGATGTGTTATATTAACAATACGATACTTCTGTGTGCTTTACCCTGCGCTGGCTCACAATTGTCTGCAATGCGCCAGCGCAGGCACCCTTGTGTCTTGTTGCAAGGGTGCCTGCATTGCGGGGATGATTGTATCTGTCAAGGAAGGGACACCTCCCTGCACAAAAAACATTAATTGATGGCATTTTCCTCTAGGAAAAAGCTAGGAGAAAAAAAAGTATTTCTCCTCGTTGTGCCACTCCTACACCTCCCCCGGGGAGGCGCAGGATTCTGATGCATTCCCAGTTTTACAAATCTTTGTAAATTTGTAAATGCGTCAGGGTCCATGGATGTTGTGTGGGAACAACCACAGCAACACCCAGGTAACGCCCCTTTCAAGCAGAGTGACTGTACATGGTCCTGTAAATATGGGCAGGCACACTGCGCCACCGGTGCGTTCAAAACAGTGATGCACTGGAGGCGCAATGGCCTTGTAAATGAGGCCCTGAGTTTGGGCACTCCTTGTGCCAGCGTGTCGCTCACCAGCCTCCTCACTGAATTCTATGTGAGATTCTCTGTCATCAAAGCTGATTTCAGCAAGGAATTTGTATAACTGCATGCAGTAACATGACTGAAGCAATATTTGCCATCTTGCAGGTGGCAACCTAAAATACAATGGATCAAGCAAGTGGCTTATGTGGAGCGAATATAGGGCAAGGCAATTCCAGGGGGTTTGTCGAGATGGTGGCATCACAGAGGCACCGTAGTGCCTCTACGAGTAACAGTTGTCAACCATTGGATCTTTAGTAACATATATAAATAACAACAAGTTAAAAATAAATCAGTCTAAAGTGAAAATTGTCATGTTGTGTTGTACATCATGATGACCTGGTTTGTCAAGTTTCAATTATTTTAAACTTCGTGTAAAATATTCCCCTGATAGAAATTCTATTGGAGCAGCCACAGTTTCTACTGGATCAAGTAGCTGATTTGAGGATTTCCAGATATATTGTGACTCTACAATAAGACAATTTCAGTTGATTCCAGGTCTTTGAAGCTTGTTATTTTTCCCTGTTTTTGTCCACTGGCCATGCAAAGCCCATGTTGAAAAACCTATATACTGCAACTGGAACGAGTACATACTATGTGTTTTTTTCCAGAAGGGGTTTTAATTTCCTCCACGGTAATAATTATATTATGAACCTGATTTTGCTGGTGATATTAAAATTGTAGACTCTTATTTCGTTTTTGCACTAGTATCAACCAGCTATATGCAGTGCCTGGTTAACTTTGAACAATTAGTATACATTTTGATATCATCAGCAATCTTTATATAAAAAAATAAAAACATATGAAGAAAGAGAAATAAAGTATTTTATGAATGATCAATTTATGAATTGTTTTAAAAAAAGTATAAAATAATAAAATGAAATTATTTCTTTATAGTTGTAGTGGTTGATTTGCACAATTTTGTAGAATTGATTTATATTCACACCTAGAACATATGAGTCTTTTTTGTATTTAGAAGCTTGCCATAGTTTCTCTTACACAAAAGCTATATTTTCCCTATGCATGGCAAGTATATTTGTTTAGAAGGGGTCCCCCTGTTTTTCAAAATGATATCATCAGCAATACCCGGACACAAATGATGGGGGACATGGAGATAAACAAATATAAATGCAATGCTTATAACCTCACAATATTTATTCCGATAAGTTTCAACACCTAAAAACAAAACATAATGAAATACATTATATACTCAAACCAGTAAGTAATTTCACATTCATTGTCATCTCTTTCAAAGTGTTAAGAGTATCATGATAAGTAATACAATATGTAAGATTATTTACATTTGCAATTACATATGTCACACCAAGAGTGAGGTCATGAACATTGCATTTGATGTACGAGTTATGGTTTTTATATCTCTTGTGCGAGCTATGTAATGCCTAGCTAACCATAACTTGCAAATTTCAGTGTGAATTAACCACTATAATGGCACTTTAAATGTGTTTTTTTAATTGAGTACCATTATAGCCTGCCCCAAGGGCTATGATGGTTGTAAAAGTTCTCTCCAGTGTTTAGAGTTCAAGTCATAGGCAAGGGCCTATAACGAAGAGGAGGCCTTTAATGGCCAGTATAGCCATAGGCACCGGGCTATGATGCTATAGTACAACATGTAATAAAAAGTTCAAACACTCTTTGGCAATCTGCTGACTCAGAAAGAAGGTGCTAGCGGGTAGTAAAGATCTGCATTATACAAATGAATCACATCATACAACAGTACTCCACCAGCCAATCAGATCTTGAATCGCGTACATTTTCTTCTGCTACTATAAAGCTGTCTCATTGGCTTAGACAAGCACACTCAGTTTATGACAGATTTTTAATAAACTTATGACGTCAGATGGTCAAATCCCTTCTCCCAAGTGAACATATTATATGCATTAATTATCGTTCAAGAGGGTAGCATCATGAACTAATTTCCCTTCCTTGTTGTTATACGTTCTAGTCTTCAGCTTGGGGTCTGTACCTTTGGTGGTGGCCAATCAACGCACAATAACGACCTCAGAAGGATTGTAATCGGTAGATGCGCACATTAACTGGAATGAGGAGACTGGGACAACCAAATAGATTTCCGAGACAGTAGATTGTACTAGAACACTGATACGCATTGTATGGCCTGGGGACGCCTGGTGCACAGCTGCACTCAGCTGCTGTTTACTAGAGTGTGCTAACAATAAAAAAAGATGTTAAATAAACAGGCACATGTTTATTTAAAGGCTTAGTGGTGTTAGAGAAAGGAAGTAACTATTGAGCCCTGAACCACTTAATTTTAGGAGCACCTTCATTTTTAAAGCCATCTTGCAGACAAAGTGTAAAAATATGATAAAGCCGCTTCAGGATACAAAAAGTGCATTTAATTAACGTGCATAAACTTTTCACTTTAGTACATCAGATAATGATGCATTGAGCAGTATTATTTTAAAAGTGATATTTTTCAAACATGAATTTAGAAACATTAATTCTTCCCCCCAACCTGACAACAATGCCAATAGTACCTAATTGGGAAAAGTGTGGGTTAAAAGAATTAAGACACTTCTCTATTTTGAATAGAATGATCTCGTGGCAGGAGGTGATGACCAGAGCAAATAGCCCGAATAGACCTACTTTTTTCGAATATTTACAAATCGTATATTTTATAAGGAAAATACTTGGCATTTTTAACTCTCCATCCGAACTAGCAGTAGCCCTATATGGGGCCAAAGTAATGGGCATAGGGAATTGGTATAGGCTGCTACATCGAAAGAAACAAATGCCATTGGTTGAAAGCCACCTAAGAAAAATAGACCACGTGACACAATGCAGTCTTCTCTGTAAGGACTGGGAAACGATTTGTCGCTTAGGTAACAAAGCTTTGCGAGCGGCTAACTTTAAAAGGATGGCCTTTTTATCACGATGGTTAGCTTATCTGTCTCCGGAGGCCCTGGGGAAAAGATACCCGGAAGTAGAAAATAAATGTTTTAGATGTCTTGCTAATGGTCAGGGTGGCTGGTACCATATTTTCTTTTCTTGCCCGAAACTAGATTTATTCTGGAATACAATTTTTGAGGATTTGGGAAGGGCAATTGGCAAGAATATACAACCCGAGGCCAAATTGGCTTTGTTTGGCATCTCTAAAAATAGAATAATATCCAGCAGGGCTGAAGAGACCTTTGTTTTTATTTCTTGTACAGTTGCCCGTTCCTTAATCCTACAGAATTGGAAGTCCATCGATGCTCCTTCTCACCTGAAGTGGTGGATGAAAATGAGAAGAACTTGTAATTTTGAAAAAGCATATGCAAGCCGGGTGGGGGCCATCAAGAAATTTGAGAAAAACTGGAAGTATTTTAGAGATCTGGAAAAAGATAAAGGAAATTGAATAATGTCTGGCTATGTTGTTAAGATTGTAGTAGCTTTTATAATCAAGTGTTTTTTGCACATTTTCAACAGAATTTAAAAATATTGCTGTGGCATTTTAAGTGTAAAGCATAGGAAAATGAATTATATCTTGTTGTAAATTGCAGTAGTCACTGTAAATGGATGCACTAGCACTTTATTCAAAATGACCATACTTGAGATGCACTAGCACTTTCCGTTATGCAATTGCTGCTTACTATTACAGATATTATATCTTTCCCTATAGTACTTTACTGCTGTTGTTTAGTATATTATGTCCCTTCTTAAACATGGATGAGATCTCTGATTATTACTTTTAGTAACATAAAGGAAGGAAGGAAGGAACATAGATGGGAAGGCTATTTAATATTTTGTAAATGAATGCACTAGCACTTTTTTCCAAATGACTATACCTGAGAAGCACTAGCACTTTCCTTTATGTAATTGTCGCACACTATCACAGATATCATATCTTTCCCTATAGCACTTTACTGCTGTTGTTTAGTATATTATGTCCCTTCTTAAACATGGTTGAGATCTTTGATTATTACTTTTAGTAACATAAAGGAAGGAGGAAGATACATGGATGGGAAGGCTATTTAACAATTGTGTTTTTGTAATTGTAACACCCTGTCAATATAAATTGTATTCTGTATATGGATGCTATGTCGTTGCTCTGCCCTGCTCAATAAAAAAAAAAATAATTAAAAAAAACCAAAAAAAAACAATGCCAATAGTGAACTAAAGAGGCAAGCTATTTGTTATGTTCACTCTTTGGGTGACCTGGTTTCCTATTATACAAGTAAAACATTACAGTTTATTAAATCAAACACAGAAGCTTTTGTACAGCGCGCATCCTGAAGCCATTCATTTCAAAGTCCTTGTATATGTGATAATGAATAAAACCAATGGAAAGTGAAATAAAACTATTGCCTAAGAACACACAATTTGATTAAGTCAGGAAGCCAGGATTAATCTCAGATTTTCCGTTTTTTTCATTGTGCAGTTCAGCAACTAGATGTATATGCTTTGCTTCCCCTACACCCACCTTACTGCCTATGCCCTCCCAAACCCCCACCTCTGGCCCAACCGCACCCCACTGGCATCAATGCGGCCCTCGGTCACTTCGCAGACCACACCTTTTGGCCCCTGGGAAAATGTTTGCGAGTACCAATGTACTAGACAGTAGAGACTGATCTCATGACAGGTGCTTTTTATAGATAATCGTGAGAAGGAAATGTCTCAGAGAGTAACCACGCATGTCTTTGTAGCGCTGCTGCCAGTTTTGAAATCAGTGACACTAGTTTTGCCCTTTTCCTTCCTTATGTCACATGAATTTTCAGATGGGACCATAAGCTTGGTTTTTGACGGGCCTCCTCTCAGTAGTGCCAGAACATGTGTAATGTTTTAGTAGGAAAGCATGATTTACTGCAAAATGAAAAAGGGTTTTAAAAAGCAAGACTTTAATATCTCACTAGTGCCATCTTCATGAAAGAATCCATAATTGAAGGAAATTGATATGCCTCTGTGATTTAAAGACCACATTATATTGTGTGTAAGATCTGGTCCGGAAGGTTGCCACTTGAATTTGTTTTACACATCTACAAATACAACTGAACTTACTGAGGAGCAAATAGTCTTGAAATAATTTGTGTGCATGTCATAGAGTTATGCACCTCGAAATTAAATGTAGTCAGAAGCCCTAAGCAGTCCTAAATGTGACATTGCTACTTTTAAGCTTCACACCCTAATATTGTCTGAAACAGTCACAAGGATCAAGAATATTGATTAGGGCAACTGAGATATTGAATGAATTTCACAAAAAAGCGTTGACAATCTGCGTGTCATTGTAATATCAAACACAGATTTGCTTATGCGGCTCAAACCACAAATTATACGTAACAGACTACTTAAAGCACACAATGTGCACCATATAATTCGTTTCTTGTGTTGGAAGTGTGGTGGCAATTAAAAAAAGACAGCAGTAGTAAACAAAAACATAATTCCGCCCCACAGCAAACCAGTGTGTCAACCGTGGGAGGAGGAATGGGTGAATGAACTGATACATTTAGCACATGTTTAAGAATGGGACTTTCTGCCAGGAACAGAGACCGTGAGTTAAAAGCCATCTGGAAACCAAACCGAGTGGTAGACTTAAGAATTTCCAAAACGAATGCAAGTGACTAATATTCATAGCTTTGGTAAATGTATTGCTTAGGTTTCTTTTCCTTACACTTTTAGCGGCATGAATTGTTAATAATTATATTGACTCAGTTAAAAATTGGATACAAGCCTTATCGGTATACGCAATGTTAAAAACAAGCTAATATAATGAACATTAAAATCAGGACTTTTAATTCTAAATTATATACTGTCATATACCAAAGTGTTCAATTAAATACACTTCCATGGCACGTCCACATGTAATTCTGTATGTTGAACTTCTGTTTTTTACTACATGTGCCAAAGTATGAACTAATTAGATGCTAGCGCAGCTCTTCATGAGTGTAAATGAGACCGGTCCAGGTTCACTCTCTTACCATCATGTACTCCCTCTCAGACTTACGCTCCTACTCATACGCAATCTACGGCCAAGTAAACGCATGGAGCCTTCATTAAAGTGAGCATTTGTATACGTGTACACACTGAGGAACTCCCAAACTTAATTTCTCCTTAGTAATATTTATCTTTTTATTTGACAGTTACAAGAGAAAACTGCCAGACAGAAGTTTGCTGGGCAATGTTTCTTGTCAGGGCAATCTGAAGCCAGCCCCTCTACAGTGGGACCCTATGCATTTGCCTAATATTGCTTTGCCCAAAAACGAGTTATCCGCAGGTGCATCCTTTAAATTTGTTTCTAACCAATGACAGTGCTTTGAAGCTGTTGCCATCAGCCAGCAGGACTTTGGCATCCACACAGTCATGTCCACCTAGAGCCTCTGGGCAGAGAGGTCAGGAACATCAAGCCATGGTGTCACAACTCACACAAAGTATGTGCCCTATCTTGGGAAGTAGTGTAGCTCTCTAAACGTCCAAAATCACCAGCCGCACTGAGATGCCAGAGATACTGATCAGATGCCTAATATCGACCAAGGCCACCTAAAACCACCTCCTCGTCCAGACTTTCAGGACTCAAGCTGGTGACAGCAGGTCATCTCCACTCACATCCTGCTGGGTGATCGAGAGGCTCTCCATAACAGGGTCCTGGAAACTGTACTCTACTGCAGCATGCTACCCACTCCCTATGTACCCATCCCCCAAAGCTCTCTCATGCCAATAAAGGATAGCTAACACTGCTTTACAAAACCACCAAACCAAAAAACAAAAACAAATTCTGCATGCTGCCACCATATGGAGCTCCAAAGTATCTGTGTGCGTTGGATGTACACATTACTTGCTGGAGGACTATACAACAATGTGGCTGTGACAGGTTGTGTCAGTTGGCACACAGTTATGTTGGTGTCCTTCTGCTTCATTGACATTTGTAGGTATTATTATTTCCTGCATTTACTGTAGGGGTTTTCCTCTTGTCAGGGTCGGTATCATGTATGGGCTTCAGAAATAAGGCACAGCTGACATGGTGGCATCTGCATGACGTTCAGGCTCAGTTTGTTTAAATATTGCAGGTCACTTTTTTGCAACATGGTGTGTATTGACAGTTGGACACATTCCATTAGTAAGCATTGTTTTTTTTAAATTATTAAATCTCTATTGCAGAAAGTTGTATTATGGGATTCCTAGAGTTTATTTTTAATGGTTGCTTGTAAGAGCACTTAATATAGGCTCATATAGGATGCAATATATAACCACATGAGAAAGTATTTAGACTGTGAGGCATGAAGGCAGTCGATGCGAAATTCATAGGCAACCTTCTACATAGACTAATGTTGCAGCGAAATTTGGGGTATACAGTGCACGCGTGTTCCCAACAGGGTTGCTGGTTTCACAAAGCAAAACCAAAGAGAAAGCGATTTGATTTTTTAATTTGTGTATTATGTACATTTACCCAATTAACATCGTGACTGAGGAAGCAGATGTTAATAAAAAAATCTTTGTTGAGACACACTAGGTCTTAGGCAGAAAATACCTTTTATCACACTAGTCTGAACAGTAAATGATATTTGGGTTCATGCTATTAGTTGAGAGAATTTTTTTTATTTTTTTTTTGCCACTATACGAGACACAGCTTTGCCTCCTACTTGTACTCTGTTTAACCGATATCCATCATTTTACAGAGAAATGCAAGTCTCAGAGACCTAGAGGCAGGAATTTGATTATTTTGTGGCTGAGGAAATCTGATTCTTTTATGTAAGAAGCCCAGTGTGACATACCTGTGATTGTAAATCTGAATCGTTTCTATACAGGCAAACCCTTTAGAGAGCACAAAGCCAGCGATTTGTACTCATATTTCTTCACTTTAAATAGTGCTCAATCTCCAATACTTTTGAACCCTTGGTATCTTTGCTATATTCTTCTGTGGAAGTCTAAACTAAACACTACTGAAAAATGATAGTAGTGATTCCATAAAGATATATATGACTAAGACTTGAGGGAAAATGCTAAATAGGGACCGAGATTATGTAGCACTTTAATATGGTTGTAGCAGTGCTTAATTTCTGCTATCTGTGGTTGCCTAGACATCCCCAAGAGTCATTCAGGCTCTGAGAGTCGGTGTTTATGTCAAAGAGACAGAACAGTCTTTATGTTTTCGCCCAGGTTGCTGTTGATGCTGTACATGCCTTGAACCTGGAGCTAATGTGCATGTGAGTAGAAACGAGTGAAGCCAACTATTGACAATATGCACATTTTTAGAAAAAGCTGCAGGACTGGAACGAGCCCTGGAGAACCTGCAGGTCAAATGTCATTTGCTGCATTCACAAGGTGGAGATGCTGTTGTCTGGGGGCTTCCAGACAGATACAATCTAAGTCGATGTAACTTTTTTACTTTGATCCTCATCTGACATAATCTAGAGTTTGGTGGTCCACAGTACCAAAGGTTGACAATGGGTCTAGATACAGAACCTCACTGTCTGCTAGAACCTACACACCATAAAAGGCTGATACTACCACTGATTCTCTCTCTTATGGTAAAATCCCACTGAGGGTCATGCAGGTGTAATTCTCTTTCGGCTAATATTCCAGGGGTGTCTCAGCTCTCTACGCTAGTGCCTTCATGGAAAGGATAGTTATAATATTGGGATAAAGCATGCTGTGCCTTTGTTGTCGAGTATGCTTCTTCAGTAAGGCGCGTAACAGAGTGAACTTTGGGTCTACCATGACTACTGCCAATGAGATGTATCCATTCACAATCTATTTAAGCATGCTTATTGCAGGTTTTCCAGCCTGTTTCAAAAATCTTGATCAACATTATTGCCTGGTGCAACTAGAGTTTTTAGAGGTTTCTAAAAGCAGTTGAAATTGGTTAAAAGTCACCACCCGTTAATTACATTTTTCCAGCATAGCTATATGTTTTCATCTTTAACATGTCTTGTGTGAAAAGGACATATCTAAAACCGAGCCTGGTAGCTCGGAAGTGAAAATTGATAGCTCTAAATCTGATAATGATCAATGTCTTTAATCATAAATAAAATACCTCTAGAATCTGAAAAATAAAATGTGTAGCAACTTTAGAGAGTGTGATTTTTGGAGTGATGCAGCAAGCTTTTATATTTCTCATTGTCTTCTAATCTACATTATGGGAATCATCAGTTGTCATGTATTCCTTTTATTTGATGCTTCAGTTCTGGAAGGTCTTTGCTAACCCACCTCTCAGATGTGCTCTGTCCACTTGTTTTCATCTTCTGCCATAGAGGATCTAGCTAATTTGTTTTCTTTAGACTGAACTAAAATTTGATTCAGTCTCAATCATACTCAAAATCTTGAGTCAGTCCCTCTCGGTTCCAATTTTTCAATATCGTATGAATCTTCAATTTTGCCAGACTAACTCTAAAGTATGCTGAAAATGAATGCCACAATGGACAGCCTAACCTGCCTCGTTAAATGTGTCTTTAGAAGGTTTTATGGACAACTGTCTAAATAAACCTATTTTCTACCAGCCTCATTGTTTAGAAATGTGTTGCCATAATGACTTTTATTTTTGTGCAATCTGTTTGTGGAATAGAGAACTGCCATCACATTTAATCGTGTGGATGCTTTACAATTGCACGATAATCTCATGTGAATTGTGACGGGTTTCAAGGTCTAATGTGAATACAGCTGCATGGTCGCCATATATGTGTAGGGGCTCTAATGTATACCTGGACTGTGACACCAAGAAGTGCTGCTGCCCAAATATTGATTTGTTTGGGTAGATTTTTTTTTTCATGCTGATGTGGCTGTAGGGTGTGGTAGAGGGATGGGCGGCGACTCCCTGCATATCTTCATGCATTTCCATGCTCAGTTTTGGTGACGTTGTTTGATTCTCAATACATGTCTTTTTCTTTACTCTTTGATCTGCTCTTGTGCAAGGCTCTGTAGATGACCTGTAGGTGCACTCCCACATGAACTTACTCAGCTGTATCCACTGCATCTGGAAAAGAATGCATGGGATTGGAAGTGGATGAATTTCTCACAGAGGCACCCTACCGCAAGGTTACCCTCAGAACTGTCCACACCCCTTCCAGCAAGACTCTCTACTCGCCCTATAATGAGATAATTCTGAAACACTTCAGCTGCACTTGATCCCTAGATCACAGTGCAGAAAAATTTACTCCTGTGATTTAGGGGGTGAAAAGTGCATCAGAGACCAATATAGTCCTGCCTTCATAAGAGACTACGCAAAACAATTGTTTATACATAGTTTTCTTAATTTTTACTTGATGTAATTGAGGAAATTGAACATTACTTCTGCTACAGCAAAACAGGCTATCACACACAAAATAGATACATACACCTTTGTGCCGCAAGGTATTGAACATGACATGTGGCATGCACAGTTTTGAATAAAATGCTCAATGAGCTTCTTTTCCCCGCATAAAGTTTTTTTATTTCTCTCATTCTTAACTCACCATGACATTAACATTGGTTTGTAATCAAATGTCATTAATCTCAGAGCATGTAATCATCAAATTATATTATTCCAAGCGGAGGAGAATTAATCTGTTCTCGTTAAATACTGCTAAGAGTCTCTATGTAGTTGTCAAAAGCCCTTTTTATCTTACATCATTTTGTGTTTTGATGGAACTGATGCCTTTATAAAACAGGGCAATATATGGGCTTCTTATATTTGCCCTAATTATTGGGTCAAATCTTTGGTGATAGGCAAGGAGTGGGGGAGTAATACGTCTTGAAAAGTTAAATGTTTGGTTTTGATGTGCCCATAATGCATTTTTATGGGTGTCTGGGGTAACCATATGTGGGGTATGAGGAGAAACTGCAGCTTCGATTAAAGAGGGAGAAAGGCTTAAACTGAAAGGAGAGTTTGCTTATCACAGTATCAAGGTCAATAATATCGAAATGCACATATATTGACTCCACTATATCGACTACCAACAAATCGTCAAGGGAGTCTTTATAGTTCAGGTCGATAGTAAAACATAACTATTGTAGCAAAAGAGCAAAGTACATAACAGTTAGAACTGGTTTGTCATTTTTTTGATACAATTTTGTAACATCTGTTGCAAGAGACTGTGGAATATCATTTGGGATGATATGAGTACGCAGTTCAAGAGAAATAAATAATGGAATGACTGTGAAAGCCTCCTAAATTATCAAACAGTAGAATTAAGAAACATTTCGACATTTTTGGAAACATTTAGAATACTTTGACATTAGGATCACTGTCCGTTTTGCGAGACTTAGATTAGTACTGGGACGGAGACAATAATCTGTAATATACTCTTGCCGGGTTGGAGAGAAAGGTGGAGTGATTTGGAGGGAAAACAACAGAGAAGTTGATTACGAGATGGCCTGTCCAGTTTAGAAGCAATAAAAACGAGGTGGTAAGTTTACAGTTGTTATTCATGAAACGGTTCCTTGGAAAATACAGAGATTGCAAAAACATAAACCTAGAAGTATAGAATGCCAACATATTCACCCTATATATCCCCTGCACAATTTCAACCTGTTCTGAATGTACAAATCCAGCCAAATTCACTCTCACCAAGTGTAGGATTTAGTAAATACTAGGTAGTTAAATTTCCTATTTTAGGTACAGTTCTAGCATCTTTAGGGGAGGGTGTACTCTTAGTAAGGTTGTGCACAATTACAAAGCTGCGTGACTCAAAACTTTCACAAAAAAAAATATTTTGTGAACTTTACAAAATTTGCCCTTTCTGTAGTTTTGAAAAATGAGGAGCAAATTTAGTGGTCAATTGTGGCAGTGGGAAAGCATTGCCGCTGCCATGACGGACAGCGGATTAACTTTACCACTTGGTCTAGTAAGTGCAATGCATCAACCCAAATGTATTGATGCATTCTGATCCATACAGTTCCCCTACAGATTTGTGTAGTGAAAGATTTACTGTTAGAGTAATTAACATTTGCCCATCAGTTCCTTGGGTGATTTAATTTTCGCATTAGTCCAAGCAGCTAGCACAGTTTGTCTTTCTTCTGTTTAAGAAGGCATCGAAGTGTGACATACTCCAGTTAGAAAGTATTCAAGGCCTTCTAATAGTTTTAAGGACTAATGAATCTGCAGAAATTCAAGGACACCTGTGAAATATCCAGACATTTACCAAAGAAACCCCTTAATATGGTTTTCATTGTTTGTACTCTAAACTCTAAATTAAGTTATGCTTGACATTGCCGGATGCTGCACTTTCAGAACTAAGTATGCTAGTTTAAGAACTCCGAGTGGCACCTCAGGTAAGGGAGCAGCCCTACTGATCACTGTTGAAGCAGGGACAGGAAGTAAGAGTGTAAAATCAGACAATATATGTTGGGTCATTCCATATAAATGTATACGCCTGTAGGCCCCATCCTCTTGTCTTCTACTTGCAGATTACACCAATGATGAGAAATCTTGGAGACTGTGAAATTGTTATAGAATTATCCCACATGGTGCTACCATTTTTTTGGTTTTCCTTGCACACTGACCTCTGCTAATTTAGGCAACAAGTGAGTCTTAATAACTTGAGAGCTCCCCCTTGCACTATTACCTTTGATTTCTTCAGGAGACCGGCAGTCTCTAAAATTGAAATACAGCTGATGCGGCATTTCCTGCAAGAGCTGAGGGTGAGATGTACAAATAATACTAATAGCAAATTTAGAGAAGCGCTCTTTGGTAATTGGTATCACTATTGTATAAGGGGGTTATTCATCCCCTATTCCTTAAATAGTGGGTAGCAAATAAACCTACATCATGAATATTAATGAGGTAGGTCGCAATTTGTGACCCACTGCCTTTCGCTGCCATAGCACGGACAGTGCCCTGCTGGGGTCAGCAAACCTCCATTTCTGTGACTGCTTTTAAATAAAGCAATTTTTTTTTTACCCAGCACATTTTCCTTACAGGAAAATATGCGTTTGAAAAGAAAAAAAATGAAATGTTTAAGTTTCATTTTTTAAGAGTAGTCCTTTGGACCACTGGCAACTCTTAAAAATATGTCGTCAAACATTCTCAAAGGCGAAGGGGTCCGACTTGGAGTTGGTGGTAAAGTGTGAATGTTTTACGACTGCATTTCAGTCACAGAATATTCATACCTACCTATGCAAATCAGCATTTGGAAGGGACACCCGAAACATGCCCCTTCCAAATACCAATTCAAAAACCCAAATTGCAATTCAGTAACAGGATACCGAATTGCAATTAGAGCTTTGTAGATTTGAAAATGCCTTTTTGCGTTCACAAACGGCCCAATTCTGCGAATCGGGCCATTTGCGACCACAAAAAAAGGCTTTGTACATATAGCCCTGATCTTCTTGAATGACCAACTGCTGGCTAATCTTCAACAGCCAAGTAGTTAACTTGCTATGCAGAAAAAAGTGAATATTTTTTTCAACAGTTTGGGATCTGCTTTGTAGAGGAAATGTATATTTTTTTGTAATAAAAACGTTAGTAAAATGCGTTTAACTACAGCGAACAAAGACTCAAACACTCAAGAAGTTTTTAAATGAAAGCCTAGCACTAGAACATGGTATCCCTTAAGAAAATGACATGTCTTCCCTTGTGTCAAGACATGAGTAAAGTGTGATGCAGTGGTTGTGATAAACATGTGCATGGAGCTATACACTAACTTATGATTTAACCCTATATCTTTTATTATGATTATTGAGGCTCTGTTCTGCACGCTTTATGTCAGGCATGTCAGACTTTTTTGCAGTGTCGGGATCAACAAACCAAATTCGGGCTCTTGATAGGAGGAGGGTCTGTTTCTAAGTTTTAAACTAAATTTCCTTTAGGAAATGTAAAAATGCAGCAGATCCAGTGTCAGGTACCATCTAGTGGAAGTAGCAGTGTTAACTGCCTCACAATTAAGAAATAAGTCAGTTTTCATTCAAAATTGATAAGCAAAACATTGCTGAACATGTGTGGGGCCCTCAAAAAGCAGGAGCCATGGGGGAATACATACTTCTCTGCCACTACCCTCTTCTGAGAGGCCCAAGTGATGAGCTGGAGTGAGATTTACTTGAGGCTGAAATGTAGGTGAGAAATACCACTTCAATCTGAACATCTTCACTAGGACTCAGTTGAGCCCCCCTTCTTTTCACTGTTTGAGCTCCTGTGGTTTGGTTGTTGTTCACCCAAAAAAGAAATGCAAAGTGGGGTTTAGTATCCTTCTTTGCTGAAGGATTGATTGATTGAAGGTCACAAGCAACTTGTAAACCATTGTACAGGGCCAGATTCACAAATGTGTGCCTACATGCATCTAATTGCATAAAAACTTTTTGTGATCCTGAATTAAACATTTCAGTTCACAGAATCAGGACCTGGAGTATTTGTAAAATGAAAAAGCGCACTTTTCAGCCATTGCAAGCTTTGATTAGGTGTGGGAAAGGGCAAGTGCTAAGGGAAGCTTTGCAGAATCCATGGCACTTTTACAAACCCATAAGTGCATGAACATTTGTGTGGCCATTTCCATCCTAGAACCGCCCTCCTTTGACTCCAGATAACAAAATGGGGTTAACATCCCTTTGAGTCTCCTATTTGGTGGTGAAGGTCTAGGTAAGGGCAAGGAGTAGGAGTCACAGAGTTGACCTTGCTGGTAGACTCCTTCTTACTTTCTACTCCTTCTGCTGCATTTGTGACCCTAAGATCAGGGACAGCAAATGCATGACATTGAAACAAACAGCAAACTGGAAGAAGCAACCCTGGTTACCCCTCCTCAAGACACGTTTTAGGGCAGGGCAAGCAGTACATCCGCACCTGGCATGCCATGTTTAGAATAGATTATGATTTGTAAAAAATCTGCTGCAAAGTTCCTTGTGTGTACAGCAGTTTTCAGACAACAATACTGTCATAACTCTGGTGATTAATGTTGCTGCTGGAGAGAGATCAGAGTTGTGTCTAGTAGCAGGCTTGGCTCATTATAAAGTAGGGCAGAGTGTTAATATGCAAGCTGCAAAGAATGTGCACAATGCAGATAACAGAACTGTATTTTATGTAGCTAGCTCAGTGGGTTACTGCTTTTGTCAGGGAGATCTTTTTGTTATCAAATGTTATAATCTTAATATTGCACAGTGGCCCATGGACTGTCATCAAAGAGCAACATCTAAAGCGCATGGTATAGGTCAAACATTATGGGCCCGGTTCACAAAGACAATCTGAGACCAAAGTCTAACCTTATGACTTTTGGTGTTCACAGAGGTCATTTGTGGGTTGTATCTTTACGTCAGCAGTCAGGCGCGAATCTCCGGCTTGGGCCAAACTCTCTGCAGCCAGGCCATACTCTCCTCAGCCAAGCCTTACTCTCCGGCTTGTGCCGTATGAAGTATAATCAATGGGCCAGAATGCAATTTTTACAAAAAGGAACATTAGGAATGTGTGATAAATGGTAGAGGAGGTCATGAAAATTAGTTTGGACAGGGAAAAGGGTGTGGCCAGACACTGCATCATATCCCAGAAACTTGCTCTCCTAATGGTACATGCAGTCCACAATTTGCACAACACTACAGTCAACACTATGGGGAGCGCAATGCCTTTAGGGCTGACTCTAATGTTGACACTACAGTCAACACTGATGGAAAGCGCAAATTGTGGACTGCATGTACCTTGATGCAAAGGAGCAAGCTTTTCTGGGATATGATGTTGTGTCCTGCCACACCCTTTTTCCTGCCCAAACTGATTTTCATGTCCTTCTGTACCATTCATCACATGTTACTAATGTTCCTTTTTGTAAAAATTGCATTCTGGCCTGTTGATTACATTTCATGTGGACCGAGCCAGAGAGTACGGCCTGGGTGAGGCCTGGGTGCGGAGAGTACGGTCCAAGCCAGAGATTCTGGCCCGACTGTGGACACAAAGATACGGCTCGTAAATTACCTCTGTGAATACCAACAGTTGTAAAGTTAGACTTTTGTCCCAGATTTCCTTTGTGAATCGGACCCATTGGTTTTATCCTCAGTCTTTCATTATCCTACTGTTGCTAAAAAGGGCTTGTTTGGGTAAAAATGCATTCTTATTAGTAAAGCCATCATCAACCACTGTGGTAAGTTTTAAGTCCTCAGTTTGTGCTTCTCCAGACCAAACACTTTTAAAATATACTGCCTACTAGTATGGATGACAGTTGACTCCCACACCTTGCAATCCTCATTGTCTTATGTTACATTTCCTATAAACTGATTTACACATGCTTGACTCCTTGTCTTTGTATATTGTGTCTGTGATGTACACACATCTCTGACACAATAATATTTTAAGAGTAACACAATAAAACAAATGAAATGCATGTGAGAGAGGGGCTATGAAGAGATGAGGGACACTGTTGGAGACTATCACCATCATTGGGATGGGGTGCCAAAACAAAACAATTGTCGCACCAGGCTCCATCAGTGCTAAAGCCGGCCCTACCCCTCCTAACTGACATCCATCTAACACACTCATAAAGTTGCTGCAGAAAAATGTTAGAGTAATTGTGTGGGAAACGCCCTCAAATTTTGTTGGAGTGCAGAGGAGGAAATTCTATAAATATTCTCTTTTTGAAGAAAGAAAAGAAAAGCAAAACATTAAACATGGAGGTACAAATTTCCACCTGATTCATTCACAGCAGATTTTCTACTAGAGAAAGATTATCAGGTCTAAATTTACCTAGTACAAGGAGTCTTGGCGATCTAACATTGCTGTAGATTACTATGATTCCTCCTTGGGGTGTTTGCTAATTCCCCTAAAGCCAAAACTCTACTTGAAATGTAGAAAAAATCTATGGAAATCGATGTCAACGTTTTAAGGAAGGGCTTAGTGGGTCCAGCCCAGGGGAAGGAACATATTTAGAAACAATCCAATAAGCAGCAAGGATACAACGACTTGTCAAATTTGAAACTCCATATATACTATGTTGATCAGTTTGACTCTAATACTTGAGTGGCTGATTTCCTTACCTAGTTGCCTTTAGCTTTTTCTTTCTCACCTTGCTACCTCTAAGTATTGCTTTTATTGACAGATTATGAGTGTGTCATGGTCAGATTGGATAATTATTGCATTGGCCAAATCTGACACATAGATGTTATAATTATTGCCTGTCCCGAGTGTTGCCCCAAAAATGGGGCATAACATGAGCATTGTGGTGCTTAACACAGCAAAATCCATAGGTCATTTTATTTTCTGGGTGTTTTTGACTCTTTAAATTCAGCAAAGTTTGACCTGTCGAAATTTGACAAGAGGTGTGAGTTTATCGTACCTATCAGTTGCCAGGTGCAATAAATCTCAGGTCAGTCAAAATTGTGATCCATTCGCAAACAGCTGTTTGACCAGAGATGGCAGTTAACCGCTCATTCATTTTCAGGTTACAAGTGTTCTTTTGGTAAATTGTGCTATTATTATTTAATTACACGTATTTGCAACATTTACTAATCAGCTGTCTGTCACTAAAGCTGAGAAAATGCATTGCCAAAGGCAAACGTTCTGGCTTTAAAGTAATGCTGTATGGGAATGTGAAACATTACATGTAAAAAGCATGTGAATGGATACATATTTGTGTGGAAGCAAATATCTGAATTTATTGCAGGTCAAAAGGTCAGGTGACAGTTGCACTGTCAAGCCAGAGTTCAACATCCATGTCAGGGCTGGACTGGGAACAGAAACTGGCCCTGGCAAACTGCTCAGCCACCACGCCCCCCCCCCCCCCGGGGTGAGGGGGAGTGCCGCCGAGCAGCTTGCGAGGGCCGGTTTCGCCCGATATTGCCGACCCCCGGTAACAAAAATGGCCCCCCAGGGGCCCAAAACCGGCCCCCACCCTAGCGGCCTACCAGCGAGACACCCGGAGCCCGGTATGTGCAGTCCAGCCCTGATACATGTAGGTTAATGAGTACCCTCCTCCCATCTGTGCTGCTGCCGGTAAAAACACCATAAATTATCCAGTTAAGACACTTTAATAGCATTACCATGTCACATGTGTGCCCTTGAAAGTTCAAGCTCAGGCAGCTGGATAAATAAACAAAATGATCACAGTGGTGTGGTGTGGAGGGCAAGCACTTTTTGTGGAAGCTCACAACTTCTGTCCTATCAAAACATGTACTCCTGGCTCCCAACATGTGGGCGGAGCCAAAGCCCTTGTCTAGTGATGCTCACATAATCGTCTGGGGACAGCTGCACTGTCAAACCATATCATAAAAAGGCGCACCCGAACATATTGAGACGATGGAACACTTCAAACATAGCAAGCTATTATATATACATTTTAAAGTTACGTTTTTATATGCTCATTTTATATGATTTATTCATTGCCTGCAGGATTCCTTGATTCTTTTTTGTACTATTGTGTTACTTTTATAATCTCGTCTGTATACTTTGATACCTTTTGTTATAATCATGTACATTGGGCAAGGCTTCAACATATGTTGACCTTGTTCTGCCATATGGGATGTGTACTGCTAGAGAAATTAACCACGTTGATGACGCCTATATTCCAGTAACATTTGCAAAAGTTTGCAAAAGGAGTGACCCAACGCCTCGGAAAATGGGAGTCTACTCATTACGGCTTTTAGTCACTCATTAGTCATATCACAGGTATAAATGAAAAAACAGATGGCTTGTTGGACATTATTTAGAAAGAGCACTGAGAAGTTGCCTTAAATTATTGGTCGCTGCATTTGAGCACCACACATTATTGATTCTGGCACTGAGGAGGCCCAGGGTACCAGCACTATCAAGTTCAACTCAAAGTTGTTTTCTTTTATATTGTTTTGTTACGTTATGTTATTTTTATTTGATAACACGCATGGATCTCCCCAACAGGGTATCTAGGCGCAGCAGGAAATCATTGTAGCAGGGCCACAAACAGCAGAGTTAGGAAAGAAAGGTTTTTAATATTTACTTGAATTTGGTGTACTCAGCAAATATGCAAATATAAACAGGTAAACCATTCCAGTAGGAGGGGCTAGATAGGAGACGGCTTTGCCTCCACATCTTGCACGTTGAATGCGAGGAATAGTAAGTAGATCTTTGTCCTTAGAGCGTAAATTCCTAACAGGAAGACATCGTTTAAGCTTTTGGTCAGTGGCAGCTCAACGAGGGAGTGCTGTGGGGTGGTGGGGAAGAGGCGCCAAGTCGGCGATGCAGCGCGCCCAAGGTAAATTGTTCTATTTATTTAATTACTTACCTTACTCCAGTCCGTCATATGTCGGACTCCACTATCCCCCCACCCTGCCCCGCCCTACCGCCCCGCAGCACTCCCTCGGCGAGCCGCCACTGCTTTTGGTTTAGGTATCTTGGTCCTTCCCCACTAGCAGCCGCGTCCCGTGGAGGGAGGTCCGTGGGGCGGTAAGGCGGGGCGGGGGAGGGCCAGGGTTGGGGGGTTCTAAAAACCGGAATATGGATAATTGCAGGTAAGTAAACAATTAAATAAATAAAAAGAATTTCGTAGCGCGCGCTGCATCGAAATGCGATTAGAACCCCCCCACCCTGCCCCTCCCCCGTCCCACCTTACCGCCCCACGGAACTCCCTCCACGCGCCGCGGCTGCCCACTAGAGCTTTGTGGGTAAGACAGCAGATCCTAAATGTAATTCTCTTTCTGACTGGTAGCCAGTGTAGTGCTCTTAGAAGTGGGAGTCATGCAGATCTGGTAGGGAGATTACAAATAAGCCTTGCAGCGGTATTCTGCACAACTTGTAATTTAGAGAGCAGAGTTTTATTGGCAGAAGCCATAGGAGCATTGCCATAGACAAGCCTGCTGACAACCAGAGCCTGTACCAGGGTCTTCCTAGCTGCAAGCGGAAGGGAAGGAAAGGCCTCTCCTAAATATCTGTAACAAGTCAAAGCACGCAATCATCCGGCACTACTGCAGATCAAGCAGTTCACGGAAGGAGTGATTATATATGATGTTATCTAGGTATTGCCGTACAATTTGCAGACATTTCTGACTGTTGGGCGATTCACCAGATATAGCATATTCAGTTGAAGAGAGCCATCATAAAACCACGTCACTGTTACCAGAACTGGTACATTCAGAAGAGAGCCATCATAAAACCACGTCACTGTTACCAGAACTGGTACATTCAGAAGAGAGCCATCATAAAACCACGTCACTGTTACCAGAACTGGTACATTCAGAAGAGGACCATCATAAAACCACGTCACTGTTACCAGAACTGGTACATTCAGAAGAGAGCCATCATAAAACCACGTCACTGTTACCAGAACTGGTACATTCAGAAGAGAGCCATCATAAAACCACGTCACTGTTACCAGAACTGGTACATTCAGAAGAGGACCATCATAAAACCACGTCACTGTTACCAGAACTGGTACATTCAGAAGAGAGCCATCATAAAACCACGTCACTGTTACCAGAACTGGTACATTCAGAAGAGAGCCATCATAAAACCACGTCACTGTTACCAGAACTGGTACATTCAGAAGAGGACCATCATAAAACCACGTCACTATTACCAGAACTGGTACATTCAGAAGAGAGCCATCATAAAACCACGTCACTATTACCAGAACTGGTACATTCAGAAGAGAGCCATCATAAAACCACGTCACTGTTACCAGAACTGGTACATTCAGAAGAGGACCATCATAAAACCACGTCACTATTACCAGAACTGGTACATTCAGAAGAGAGCCATCATAAAACCACGTCACTGTTACCAGAACTGGTACATTCAGAAGATTTCACAGACAACAGGCCGTCCACCGTGAACTGGCCCAGCACTGGTATCTTTCCTTGGGATGGCGCCTCTCTCTGCATCATTTCAGTCGGACATGCTAAGCGCCACACTCACCCTCACTGTTTCTGAGCTGTGCTGTCTGAAAATCCTGCTCTAACTTGAAGAAATGACACATTATATGCATATGCTTTAGATAGCTCAAAAACACAAAAAACAAATGATTGGCTCTGCACTGAGCCCGGGCAACTGTTCATGATACACGCCCCCAGTGCAGCACAAGCAGGGTGCGCTGCAAGGTTGCAATCATCTGTCACATGCCAAGTAGAAAGAACCAATGCAATGTAACCTCACATGTGGAACTGGTTTGGCAGTGGTAGCAACAGGTCACCCATATATCGCATATTTTAAAAAATCCCACAGCATTTGTGATTTAGTTTTCAAATATTTGTTCCTAGATCTGGTCCTTTCCCTTTTAATTTAATACTTTTCGTTTGTACACCGCTTTGGACAAATATGCTATAATAAATTCAGTACATTAATAAATACAATATCAAAAAGGTTTATCTTCTTTGAATTGAACCAAAGTAACGTACAGTATGGTTTTGATTTTCATGACAGATTTACACATCTATAAGAAAGAATCTAAAAATATTTGAAAGCCTGGAACAAAAGACAAGCCTAGCTTCATACTCTATGTCGTCTTTAAAATGTAATGGATTGCATTTATGAAAACCTATTCATCATATGTTACCCTTGGATTCAACTATTAAGCTTCATGGCCTAGATATAAGCAGAAAGCTCTAGTAAGCCTTTCTTCTCATTAGACCAGTTTTCAAAGCAATGTCTCGACATAGTCCAAGCCTGCGTTGCTGTTCAACAAACCTGCAGTGTGGTAACGTAGATGTAAAATGCATGCGTTGATACAGCGCTGTCTGTGCTCTTTCCTTGTTGCTCTCAATCACAGTATCCAGAGGGTATTTGACAGCGTGACATTCCCTCGACATGCTTTATCTATGAATGGTTTTTCATTATCCTCCCTTTGTGCCTGGTTTCTGAAGTGGAACTCCATTTTAAAGGCCTTCAAATTTGAAATGATGACAGTGAGGCAAGTGTCAATGTCTGTCAGAAAAAAAAAAATTGGCACATGACTTGACTTTTTTATCTTTAGTGACCTTGACACATGTCCTGAATGACAGGCTTCTTGTGTGGACTGGGCGTAATTCTCATTATGCCGGTGTAAGTTAGTGTATTTTGTTAAATTCTGCATTGCAACACTTTTGTGTAGTGCCCGAGATCAGGCCACTATTCTGTCTTGCATAAACAAGATGTCTGTTTGGGGAAAATAACAATAGAGGGGGCACAGGAGCAAAGCGATCGAACAGGGTCGGCTCCTCCGCTAAGGCGAGGAGCATCGCCCCACTGCCTTTCAGCATGGCAAAAAGGAAAAATGTAATGATAATAACGTGAAGTTCTTATCATTTTATTTTTCGTGCTGAGGCAGTTTTGCGTGTCGAGGCTGGACAGCGCAGGGGGCAGGAGCGGTGGCACTCTAAGTGGCCCATGACTGTTTGGTCGGCCATCTTGAGCCAGTCAAACAGTCATGCGCACGTTGTATGTTTTCCAGCCAGGCTGTATTACAGCATGGGTGGAGAACATGCCCAGGCTCCCATTCCCTGTCTGAGCACCGAACTATGGTGCTCAGACCAATAACAAAACTGCATTGCAGCTTTGTGATTGGCTTTGGGAGCCTGGGCGCTTCCTGTTTCCTGGAGAACATGCCCAGGCTCCCATTCCCTGTCTGAGCACCGAACTACGGCGCTCAGACCAATAACAACACTGCATTGCAGCTTTGTGATTGGCTTTTGGAGCCTGGATGCTTCCTGTTTCCTGTTTGCAGAGAAGCCAGGAAGAGGATGGAAGAGGCCGGCCAACAGATAAGTGATCTTTATTTTTAACCCCCCTTTCCCCCTTCCGCACTATCGTTTCCTGGTAGCAGCCGCCACTGCGATCGAAATGCTGCAACAAGATGATCAACCTGATAGTGTGTGGCATTTCTTTAAAGCAGGCACTGATGTAAGGACTCGAAAAGTCATTTTGTTGTAATTCTTCTGCCCAAGCAGAATGTTTAGGTAAATTGGAAGCATGAAATGGTTTACACAGCGGAAGTGGAGTAGGGAGTGAGGCTACTGTAGATATGGTATCAACATCCCCTTCCTCTTCTGAAGACGCCTCCCTCTACTTTTTCCAGCCTTGGTCATTTTGTATATGATTTTTGGAGGAAACACATAATTCTTCCTTTGTTTGCAATCCTTGTTGCAGCATCCACTGTTGGAATCTTTAATTATTTTCTTTTAATCAAGTACATTTAGTGCAGCCCTTTGCAAATGTTTGTTTTGTCAGGCATCGTTATTTTTGTACTTTTTTGTTTTTTTTCTCATTTTGCCTGTTTGTGTCTGATGGCCTGGAGTTTAATTTAGGGAGGGTGCAAGTAGGCTCATGTGAGATTAAGGGATACGTTCTGAATGGTGGAGGCAGGGGTTAATGCATTTTTACTTGTTTTCCCTGTGTTTTTTGTGAATTTTGTCCAAATTTATCTTCATAATATGGGGTGTTTTACATTTTAGGTCTTAGTCTGCTGTACACGTTGGATGTATTTTTTAATGTGCTTATCACATTCTTGCTGCTTGTGTGCTAAATATATATTATATTATTTCAGAAGCTTGTGTGTGGCTGTATAGCCATACCAAATTTGGTTTGTGTTTGTGCAAGATGCTTAATTTATTGCTTTTTTCAACTTTTAAAGGTATCTCTCAGGGATAATTGTTGCATTGTGCTGTTTGTTTGGAAATTTTAAAACATTTATTTTAATCTTTTCTCACTGTGCATTTTCCTGTGCTGTTGAATTTATTGTTGCTGCTTTACCAGTAATGCACTAGGCCCACAATAGGTCCAGTCACATTTTGGGTTTATATTTTTGCCATCTTTTCCCTGAAATCCTGCAAGCTTTTGTTAGAGGATGAGGAAGAAAGGGCATCAGAAAGGGGTCCAGCCAAGGTAGTGGAGTCAGGGTGTATTTGTTCTCTCTATCTCCTCCTTTGCTGGTCATTTGGTGAACACCATTTTGTGGGACCTGTATGTGTGTGTGTATGTGTGTTATATGTGACCATTTTGCCTCTCTTCTTCATCCATCCTTTTTTGCTGGCCATGCAGTAGCCACCGAGAGAGAGAGAGAGAGAGAGAGAGAGAGAGAGAGAGAGAGAGAGAGCGGGGGGAGAATGTGTGTGTGTGTGTGTCATTGTGGCAATCTTGTCTTTGTTCTCCTGGTCTCATTTTTTGCAGTGATTTGTTGGCTGGTGAGTGACCATGATTTTGTAGAGCCAGTGTGTATTTCCAATTATTACTCATTTTATTTCACTTTTATAAACCACTTTCTATGAGCATTGATAGTAAAAGAAGACCATGCTATATTTGTTCCTTTTAGCATTGTTTTTCCCTATATTTTTCCCTGATATAATTATTTGTGTCTGATAGTAGTAGTCTCTAGTATGCAGTTGTTGTTGTATATTAACTTATATTAGTTTGTTGCATTTTTGCCTGAACCCCACATCTTAAAGAGACACCTCATTTGTTTCCTCTGCCTTCAATATGGCCCCCATGGGCCATGGAGGACAGATGGGATTTTTATATTAATGTATTCAATTGTGACTGCCCCCCCCCCACACACACCACCACTACCTTCAACAGAGGCCCCATTGACCCTAGAGGTACATCAGGTACAGTCACTGCAGTCATGGTTGAGAGCAGTGAATGGTAAATCGAGTTTGTTAGACCTGGCATCTTTTGACGCTTTAGTCTCCTGTTTAGACCTTGTTTTACTTGCTTAGGGCTTGAGCCCTTTACCACAGCTGTGCAGTGCCAAAGTGCTGTGCTTGTCATATACATACTGGCAATTGTTGTATACATGATTGACTGATTTGAGTTAGCTGTAAGTCCCGTGTTCAGTGGTAAGACATATACCTAATTCATGTATCTCAAATGCCACTAAGTGGGCCTGCAGTACCAGTTGTGCCACCCATGGAGGTAGCTCTTCAAACTTACCACAGGTTTGCATGGCGGGGCATGTGTGTGCAGGTTAATGTTACTTAGCTTAGCATTTAAAAGCTACCTGCCAGGTTTTGCATGCCTCTCGCTACATCTGAATACTCCTGGGGGGCAGGGTGTGGAGCAGGGAAGAAGGGAGGCATGTGCACATGTACGTTGCATGTCATAGAGAATAACAGTGGGTGTTGTGTTCAGTACTGTGAGGAATGCTTCTTGCATTGATTACCATGGGTATCTGTGGAAAGGCTATTGAGCTGTGTTTCCTAATTGCAGAAGAGTATTAGTATGCTGTTTAGTATCGGTGGATTAGTAGTGGCAAATCCTCTCCAGTAGTTAGAGTGGATTTGACATTATTAATGTGGAAATACCACTTTGGGAAAGTGAACATTTCTATGCTTGTGGCCCTCTGTGTACCTGTCAGCCTGTCTCCAATCCATATCTGGGTGCTGAGGGATAGCTACATCTGTGCATTCCTGATAGATGGTCGTAAACTGTGGGCAGTAACAGGCAACTGCAGATCTCTAATTTTGAGGGGCCTTCCTGGGACGGATAAGAGGGGGCAGGTCCCACTAAAGATATTGAACTAGCCTCCCAGGGAAGGATGGCAGACAGGACTAAATTTAAAGAAGGCCAGTGCATTTCAAAGGTGGCCTTTTGAACTGACCTCATCTTCAAAGGCCATTGTGGGTATAACTAATGGGGCTCTGTCCTCAGGAGATTGGAGACGCTTTTGGGTTGGAACCATTCTACGCTAGTTCAATGCTGGGACATCGACAAGAGAAACCATTGGGGCAGGAGGGATTGCAACAGGATTATCCACAGATTTGTGGTGGTCTGGGGCTTGTGCTCCAGCAGTTTAACTATCACTTGGTGGATTTTTGCCTGGATCTTGCTGGCCTTCAGTCAATTGCCTCCTGTCGTGGCCCGGGGCCCTAAGCACTCTTCAAGGGCTGGTTGTCTGGCCTCCTGTCCATGAGATCCCAGGGACAGAAAGGATCTCCCCGATCCCACAAGATCATAAGGACCGCGCAGGGTGCGGCGGAAATGGGAGAAAGTTATTGTTGGGACAAGGACCGTCCTAACGTTTGCAGTAATCACACTGTGCAGAGGAGTGTGCTTATAAAGATCGGAGGCCCACCTGGGGTGCCATAACGTGAGGAGCTTGAGGAGTACTGGGGAAGTTTCCAGAGTCTAAGGGACCCAAACGTGCAACAGGAAACCTGTGCTAGCTTGCTCTTCGTAGGATGTGGTGTCCGAGGGGTGTTGGAGGATGTTTGCTAAGTCTGTGGGACCCCAGCCAGAAGCCTGATCTTTCTCTGACCTTCAGATCAGGAGGATGACAGTGCCTGACATTACGACCTCAGTCTGAGGTCGCTGGATCCCTCTTCCTGCACCCACGCCACAATGTACTCTGTTGTTGGTAACATCATCACTGGAATCCAAGTCATCTGGTTGTGCTTTCAGTGCAATTATGGCTGGCTGCCTGGAGAAACTACAGCAAGCACCTCTGCCTGCAGGGTAACATTTCTACAAATTGGAAGCGTGCCAGCTTCTGGCATCACAGTCTTTTGCCTACGGGCGGATAGCGATCCTGCACCCATGAGCGTCCCGCTTAGTGCCTTGACAGCCTAATCCGGGCAACGAAGCCAAGTAACCTTTTCCTTCCTCTTAGTTGGTCCTGACAATCTAATCACAGTGTTTACAGTGGGTACAAGTGTATGATTGGATAGCGTAGTTTGAGTGACTGCGGGGCTGGGTCACAAGGCGTAGGGGAGAACTGTGTGACTTCTTGACAATTACAAACTGTGAGTGGTAATGCTAATGTGATAGTGGGAATGTTGAATACCTCTGAACAAGCCTGCATATATGTTCTGTCATTTTGATGTAGGAGGGATAGCTTGGATCATGACTACCTCGGGAAAGTATGCACATGGGTTTATGTCACTTTCGAGACTGAGGGGATAATGGGGCAAGTGAATACCTATGACTGGTACATATATGTTCATGCTGTTCTGGTACTAATGGGAGAGTTCAAAAATTGCATATAACTGTAAAGCATATACAAGAAATGCATGCCTTTTTGTAGTGTAATCAGTGTGCTGTGAGGGCAGTGCAGAGCCAATACACTTTGACCCTTAGGATAAGCCTGGGTCCTCTGCGTCAAGCTACCAAAGGGTGAGCAAAGGTTATCTTATGGGTGTATCTTACTCATCCTATCTGGGAGAGTGGATTCTGTCTGGCTTTGATGCATCCCTGCCAGCCAGAAACCGCTGGGTCTAACAGAGTTGTCTTAGCAACAAATGGAATCTTCACAATAAGCCCAACATCAACCACAGTCTGCTCCATCTGGTCTTCTGGTGGTAGGATCAGAGCTGGAAGTTGAGTTTGCTGCTGAGCAAGATGTTGTTGTGACTGAGCTTCCATTGGACATACCAGCTTCACAATCTCCTGCAAGGAAAATAAATTTAACTCCCCATATTCTCTAAAGCCCCTATTCTGATGACATGGATTAGACCCCACTGAGACCCACCATGAGAGAAAAGAGAAAAGGAAGGATCCCAAAAGCCTTGAAACTGAGGAAAATTATGAACCAGTGAATCTTTGTGTAGAGAGCGGTACAGAACAAGTGGACATCATCTCTATTCAACCTGCTCAGATTCATGTAGTACCACCAAAACTACTTGCATCCATCATTTGAAGAGCCCAAAAAACCTGCATTGAGCACCACAACCCTTACCGCAGTCACTTCCCACCCAAGAGAAGTTCCAGCACAACCATCTAGCTCCTTCTGGCATTTGTTCAGAAAGTTTGGGACTTCTTTAGACTTAGGCCGCATAAAGAGCACATCACTTTCCCACAAACAAGTACATCATAGTAGAAGAGATTAACATTATAGTGCTGTGGACCAACCAGCCTATCTGAAAAATGAACATGCAATCATGTGGAAACAGCAGCTAAGATAAATAGCTTCTGGTGAGAAAGAAGAATAAGTTGGACTGATAAAAGTAGGTGATGGTGAGAAAGCACAAGACATCATAATGTGAAGCAATCCTGTGACTGTAGCTCGTAGGGTGCAGTCATCACCCTCAGCAACCTCAGCATGACATGAAGAACAGAGGGGTACAGTCACTCCAAAGCTTTCAAGCAGCTTATCTGCAACTGATAAGTCACTTGTGGAGGTATCCTCGCAAATAAACATCACATTATCAAGGTTATGGTCAGCAAGGATTCACCATATCACTGAACCCATACAAATTGTAGTTTATCTATTTTTAAGTTAGCCACAATCTTTCTGATTTACCTCATGCCTTTTTTCTTTGGTGGAAAAAAGGAGTTTCTGGTATTTGTGGAGACTCTCTGTCCAAAATGGCCAGTTCTAAGTCAGATCTATTTTTTTTATGTTTCTGTGCCAGCGCACTATTATGTACTGGCATTGGCTGGTAAAGGAATGACCGAGAGCACTGTTCTGTCCATCCACCTCACGACATGTGGAACAGCCACAGACTGCATGTGCCTCATTTCACACTGGGCATCTCTAAAGTGGGCTAAGCAAATGCTAGCTGCTGGTCTCACCAGTATGGATGTCTTTCAAGGCATTTTGGCAGCATGGAACAGTTGCAATATTTGCCAAAAGAAAACCTCTGCAAGTGCCAGCATCTTTGAAAAATGTAATACAAAAGTCTATAAATGGTTTTAATCCAGAGATTTCAGCACTGGATTTATTGCCACTGACAATGTAGTAATATAATCAAAGCCATGGCTGACAGAGGATATGTCAGACCCTTGTTTAGTGCATTGCATCAATCTAACTGAGAAGGACCTGCACAAAAAATAAATAATAGACAACAGCATATTGGTGACCTTATGCCTAATTTGCACTAATTTCAATCATTCTTTCAAAACCTGGAAACAGTTGATGATCATTCCAAGTGCTAATAGAGTCCCTGTAAAAGCCCTTATACAGGAGATACCAACCTTATTTAAACTCTACATTCTATATGCTGTGATGCCTGTTTGAGCAGTACTGGTCTATCAATGATCACTTACTACAAAGGAGTGGGGACTCAACATCCACAGGCATTTAATGGAGGTGGACAAATGGAGACTAGTGGAGTTTCTGATTCAAATGCGTGTGCCTTTTGAGATGTTGACACCACCAGCGAGCTCTGAGGACAGTACCACGGGGCTCAGTGCTCTCACATTAGCAAAAGTTGGACCAAACATTTTCTAATGTCAGTAAAGAAGCAGCTGCTTTGGTCTATGGCATAATCCTTTGTGGAAACACAAATCAAAGGCTACAAAAAAGTGTCTACTCTCCATAGAGTACATCTGTCCTGCAGTTCTGGATCCGTGGAACAAAATTGTGCTTTCACTTTCATTCCTCTTTCAACAGTGGATGTCTCTAACTCCAAAAATTGTGTCACCAGGAAAGCAGGTAACTTAAACATTAAACGATTGGAAATTCGAGGCCGTAGCAAAGCTGAAGTGCTGCTGTACACCTCTGGAGAGCATTGTGTTGGAGTATAATCCAAAAGCATGTCACAGCTGAAGCAGCAGAGCCCACCAGTTGTAAGACCATTGACTGCTACTAAATCTACAGCACCAACAGATTCACTTCCCAGATAGGAAATGGGTTGCTTTTTGGACATAGCAGGACTTGAATCCAGTGTTTAATCATAGGCACCTGAAAAATAGAAACAACAAGTGTCAAAAACAGTGACATTTGAGAAAGATGGTGCAGGACTTTGGATGACCCAACAGAGGTCTGCCTGGATAAAAACCCATTGACCTATTGGCATAGGAAGAAGGAACAATGGACCAAACTGGGCAGGCTGGCAATAAAGCATCTTGCATTTCCTGTAGCCATGGTATCTTTGGAGTGACGGTTCAGTGCACTGGCACAAACCTCATGGTCAGAAAGACCAGTCTTTCTCCTCAAAATGTGGAGAGACCTACAATGATTGAAATGAATACACCTTTTGTACCCAGTAACCACACCTGTGGGTGAGTTGTCCATCATAAGTGGGGTGTGTAATAATTCTCCAGATAATTTCCCTCAATTGGTAAATGAAGTCAACTTTCCAGATTAAAAAATAAACAGTTACATAACTGTATGCGATGAAAAAAAACTGAAAAAAAGTTTTCTTTTTAGATCTAAATAAACTTAAATGGATCAGTGTGTGCTGCACAGATAAACAATCAAGGACCATATTTACATTGTCTCTCAAGTATTGTCATTTTGTTTTTTCATTTTACTAAACTTTGCACTGGTAAAGAAATGGAACCTCCAAGGTGCTCCTGGTCTGAGGTTCACTTGTGCTCCCTAGATGGACAATGCAGAAGAATGCAGTTGTACCATTTATATATAGTATCATTCTTCTTCACATTTATTATACCTAATTGTGAACTGTGTCTTTTGTTGCCATTTTGGACCTCAGCCTACATAACTATTGCTAATTTGGGGAGTCTGTTGGGTGCTAAAATTGAGTGGGTTGAGTGAGTAACAGTCATCTTCCTTTCATGACAGATCTGCAGCACTCATGGTCATGCTAAATGCTGTATTTATCTCTCTAAAGTTTTATCTAGTAGCCCCTACCCATCCAATCAGCGATATCCCATCCCTCTTCCCCCAACACTGTGAGATCTATTGTGCTGTTATATGGTTCCACCATCAACAGATTTCACAACATGACGGGCAGATGTGTTGCAAGCAGCGTTGAACTGTTACAGGGGAAGGTTATACAAAAAATTGCTAATTTGCCCCTTTCATCCCCCTTGTCTAGGCTAGAAATGGACATCATAGTGCAGAGAATACAATTATAACAATGGTAAACCAAGAATAGGTGGTGTGCATTTTTTCTCCACAATATAATCCCCACAGTGAACCAATCTACGTGATGATGTAACCAATCTAACCTGCTTCTGACTTAAATATTCATTAAGTTTACTTTAGTAAATACCTCCTCCTATACACTGTGCTGATTTATGCTTGTATTTTCCCCTCACTCTGCTCTTTATGTTTCATGTTGTAAAATGAGAATCCTTCTTTGCTGGTTCCCCGGCTCAATTTTGAATACGAAGAACCTTGTTTTTTAACAACAAGGCTTGGGGAGATCGCAAACAATACATTTCTGCTCATGTAACAACTGGAAGGGAGAGTGGTTGGGTTTGGACAGGACTTCAGATTATGCATAAGAATGGCTCAAAATATTTGGTTGTTAGATTTACAGATTATTGCCCGACCAGTGACTTGAGATCCTCTAATGTTGGTGGACAGCCCTACGCTTTTTGTTTCTGCTCAGATGTGAAATGAGCTTCAATATATTGTACGATCCATCTCAACCAAAGTTTGTTTTAGGAAACATCTGAAAAGTTGTTTTTTAGAACAGTCTAATTACCTTGGTTTGGTGAACCCCTGCCTATTTAGGGCTGTGTCGCCCTCGCTGGATAGCTGGTTGCGGGCATTCATTCATTCAAAACATGAAAACACACTTTCAATATTCTGTTGATTGTTGTAAATTATAATCCTCCTGAGTGGTGAATGATGGCTAGGTGTGGAGGATGGGGCAGATATTACTACTAATAGTTGATGGGATGGTGGGTGCTATCAGGTGACATCAAGTGAAGTCATGAAGAGGAGAGGCAAAGGTAATGCATCATCCAACACTGATTGCAGGTGAGTGGACTTGAGGCCAGCATTGGGGATAACCTAGTGGTTATGAAGCTCAAGTTAAGTAGAGAGTAGACTAGAGAGAGGACTATGAGAGTGGATAATGGACAATTTATTTGTGAGGAGCCAGGCTAGGAACTCAGCATCTATTCTAAGCAGCATCCTTGTTTATGGATTTTACAGCGAAAAAGTATAAGTAATGATATATCTAATAGTAATCATATTTATAACCATAATAATGCATTTTTCAAAAACTCATGCATAGGAAAAACCGAAGTGCCTATTTTAAAAAATGCGCAACATTCCCTGTCCATACATCTCTCAAAAATTCACAAAACGAAACTACATAAACTAATCTACCCCTTCCAAAACTGTCCACATCCACACCACCACTAATAAGCCCATCCCTCTCCCTAACGTCTTCAAAAACTCCCAAAGCTAAACTATGCTAAATCTAATTTCCCTCTGCCCTACTGTTCCCAATCACGCCACCACCAGTAATCCCACCCATTTTACTACTGATGCCCCTCAAAATGATCCAGTCTTTTTTTCAGTCTCCCTCTAGCCCTTCTTTAGTTTGTTAATTCCTTCAGGAGTCTTTTGGCAGAGGACCTCTACGGTTGACGGATGAGTGGTGATGACTGCTGTGTCAGATGAGGTAGATCCACCCAGCCTCTTACAGTACCTGGAGTCTTAGTGCTTTGTTTCAAAGGTTGGGCACTAAACGTCAAAGTAACTGCTGCTACCTCCTCTTCCTCTTCCAGTATGACCAGCTGGTGATATGCCACCACAATTGCATCCATTTTTTGAGGGCACAACCAAGGGTCTACCTCTAACTGACACCTGTACTCTGTGGTGCTACCGGTGGAGCTCATAGATTAGCCTTTGACAGGACACTGTAGTATACAAAAAAGTAAAGGATGGAATGCTTGAATTAATCTCAACCACTTGTAATTACTGTCCACCCTATGTCACTGGACCCAAGCTATACCTGGATGATTAACTAGGGTAAAACCACTCCTAGGTTGCCTATGTTCTGACTCAGGGAGGAACTGGACTGGCTGTTCAGGCTGGAGTGTTCCCATTGGACCAAAGTCAACACTGATTTGCATATGGCTGGGTCCAAACTGAGGTGGCATTGTGTGCAAAATAGCAATGGACTATGATTCGGTCATGAGCAATTACCAGTGGTTGGGATTCATTCAACCATTCCTTCCATCACTTCTTTTGTGAACTTTATTGAGCCTCTGACAGGAACAGCAGGATTTTGTTGTGAGGAAAGAAGAAATGCACATAAACTGTAGCACTCATTGCAAGCACATTTGTATAGTCAATCAACCATATTACTGTGCTGGTTCTTTAGCGCTACTGAGATTGTTTTAGGATACAGTGTCTCTGTGACTTACACAATATTCACATAATTACCTTTTGCAGCATTTTACATTCATTCATTTACCACAAGCACCTACATAAGTAAAAAATATGGTTTGTGCTTAAAGGCAAGAAAAAGACAAATAGAAAAGTTTCTTTTACTCACCACTTAAGTAATGTGACTACATTGCAAAGTTATATACATTGGCATCAAAAACTTTTGTGCTTTAAATTTATGCTGCACACTTTATTTTACTAAATCATACAACATTGATAGAGCTAATTTTATGGCCAGCGTGATTTTTTGACAACTGTTGTCACATAACAATAAATCCAGTGGCGATACACTTCCCATTCTCCTATGTGACGCCCTGGGTCCCACTGCCACCACCATCACCCCTATTTCATTACCAGTATAACAAATATTGTTCCTGTGTAATGAAGTAAACAAGGGTTAGGTAGGGTTGACGTTTGAGGCCAGGGCTTAAGCTAGGCTAGGTTTAGGTTGGACTACGGACGGATGCAGTGAATTAATCAATCAAGTATATATGAGGTGTGGCAGATCACCCGTGAGGGTCTGAAGGCGCTGGAATTGCTAACTGTTTTCTTTTATTCTTCTTTAAAATGAAGGGAAGGAACTCTAAAAATGGGGGGAAAGCAGGGAGAAGACAGGAGCATGAGCGATACAGCAGCACAGGGATATCTGGGCCTGGTGCCTGCTCAATGGGGTAGCGCTGTGGCATCCATTAAGTTGTTTCAGGGAGGAGGGAAGGTGTTGGGAGGTGGTGGGTGGGGCTAGGTGGGAGTCAGGAAAATGGCAACAGACAGGAACAGCAATGAGGGAAGAAACAAGGAGAAAACAATAAAAAAATAGGGGAAAGCAAGGAGGAGGCAGAGAAAACAAGAGAAAAGCAAGGAGAAGGCACTCAAATAATGGGCAGAAACCATGGAGAAAGCAATGAAAATGAAGGGAAAGTAAGGAGAAGGCACTCTCTTGGATGGTTATTCAAAGATAGAAGGCAGACCAGCACAAACAATGGCATAGGAGGAAGAAATATACGGAATTCTGCGGCTTCTGTCGGAAATGGGATGGAATGGGAAGTGATAGGTATGGTATGGGTGACCAGCGGGTACCAGGAAAGAGCAATATGAATACGCCTCTTCTTTGTCCCTTAATTTAAATAGCTGGGTGGCAATGACAGAAATATAGGAAGGTTATCACTTGAAATGGATTGGGGATCAGGCTTAGGAAGGAGCAAGAAAGGAAAGGAACACTTTAACAAAATGCAACAATACAGTAGTTGTTGCTGAGAAGGGCGTAGGACTTACCTCTCATCCCAGCAGCTACATGCTCTTCCTTCTCCTTCTTGTGATCTTCATCATCGCCCTCCTACTCAATATTCACCTCAGCATGTTCTAAACAAACAAGACACGTATTTAGTAAAATCCAACCAACCGTAGTATGTTGCAGAAGTAAAAATCACTACTTAATGAATATAAATGTATTGCTACCCAAAGAAATCACATTGAAAGGTATACTTCTGTATTTTAAAGATCAAATACTCAAAATTTGAATACTATTAAAGTTTTAATAATGGTAGAAAAGCTATGAAAGGATTAGGAAAACAACAATTAAAGGAAGTAGAAGGAAATGGAGAGGAGAAATGTTAGCGGGATAAGGAAGAGGTTTATGATAATGGGACTGAGAAAAAAAGGGCAAGAAGGAAAAATTGAAGAAAACAGGAGGAATTAGGCTGTGGAAATAGAAGGGAATATTAAGAGGAAACACAAGGAATTGTGTAGGCTGTACAGATGCAAACTAAAGTAAATAAAGGTTAAGTTAGGAAAAAGTTAGAAAGATATTTAACAAAATAGCTTGACAGAAGCATTGCTATAGGTGAGATTGTTAACTGAAATCTAAGAAGAGAAAATAAATAATTGTACATGACCTATGGTCACCAGAGGGAATTAATCCAAAATGGTACTGGCAGCAGAGGATGCCGACGTACCCGTAGGGTCTTCCTCATCTTTGGTATTCTTGAAAGGAGGAAAGAAAAAGAAGACACTGACTATTAGTAGTGCTGCAATACTAAGGAAGCATGTGTAACAGAAATTACAGGCAACAATTGTACTACTTGAGTAACTGGCACAATCCCCCCTCACTATAGCCTATAAACAGTTTCTTTTCATGCAAATTAGTTACAACTTGAAATGATATTGATCCTTTGCTACTGTCATAAGTTCCACCTATCATCGTACTGAACCAATCTGGGATTTAATTTAACAATATTGCACTGTCCCTCCTAGAGGAGTAGGCTTTACAGTGACAGGAGAGTCATGGATGACCCTCCCCCTACCACCACCACTGAGATCTTTCCTCTGTCCTCCCCACTTCCTCCCCAGCCACCAAGCCTAAGCATACCTGGTTCCCATTCTGCCTGTTGATGTCCAATGTGACCTTCACTCAACATTGATTTGTGGAACAAATGTTTTAAACCCTAAAAACAGTCACTATTACTTGAAATCAACTTAATTCCCAGTCCTCCTGATACGCTCCCTGACATGCCACCTAGCCTCAGTCTGGACCAGCACTCCCCACTTGCAAACTAAGTCAAATGAAAATGTAATGTATATCATATCTTGGTGTGCATATGCTAAGGACACATTTAAAGATAATTAACTTTACTTAAATGTTAAGGGCCAAATTCACCAAGGTAACGTCCAATTTTGAGTAAGTTTCCACTTTTGAGTAAGTTTACTACTTATAAACTTACCAAAAGAGAAGGATTGAAATATGCTGTAAAAGAAAACAGCGACTGGGTGACTAATCACTCTGCCTATAAATACACTAGATGTGCTTACTAGGGAGTAAAAGTGTAAGTATTTCAGAGATATAAACAGTTGGGGGAAAATCATTTGATTTTTTAAGACTGTCCTCACCCACTATGTAATGGCATGCTTCATCATAAGGCCGCTGTCCACATCCTGGTGCAACCCAACAGACCGGGTGGAGTGCTGATTTTGTTAGAGAAAAGGGAAGAAACAAGAAAGAAAGAAAAGTTCTCCAAGTGAGGGATCCCTAATGCAGAAAGAAATACATTTAAAACTGCCTATGAGGGTACCTTATATACTAATTTATTGATGGTCCCCCTTGACAGGATTAAAAATTGAATGTTGTGTGTATAGGAGGAGTTACAGCTCCTGTACCCCATCTGCTTGTAATTACATATTTCAGCTAATAACTGTTGTCCCAATGGGTCACTGGCCTTCCTCAGGGTATTGATCCCTTGTTGTTTCAAGTGTTTAGAGTCAAATTTTGACCTACTTAGAAATTATCATTTAGGCCTTACGTGTTCCTTGTGAGTAACCACACTTGCCATTCACATCCAAATCTCATTAGCAGTTCTCTTAACCTGACATGGAAACACCAATCTTCAAGGGTTGGCGTCTCTGAATCATGGCACTCTGCGTCCTCCAACCTGGCATGATTCAGAGACGCCGACCCTTGAAGATTGTGTTATATATATATATATATATATATATATATATATATATATATATATATATATATAACATATATATATATATATATATATATATATGTATAACACAATATATATATATTATCTACTGGTGGTCGCCAGTAGATAGTTATAGTTACAACCTATTTTCCATAGGAAATCTCAAAATTCTATTTTGAATAACTTTGGCGCCGGTTGACGAATCCTCGCGAAATTTTCAAAACAAATGGGGCGCTCCATTCAGCTCCTACCCTGAAAGTCTCGGGGTGATTCGTCAAGAGGGGGCCGAGAAAAAGGGGGGGTCCCAAAACGCGTTTTCCCCATGCATTTTTCCATAGGACCTTTAGTCGCAGCTACAGCCCGAACGGCTGAACACAATTACGTGAAATTTGGCAGAGAGGTAGCCATAAGGTCAAGGAAGTGCCTTTTGAAGGTCTCGTGTAAATCTGTTCAGTATTTCCTGAGAAAATAGCATTTAAAACCATATCAATATCTATACGCGCTCACCGTGCGCGCACTGTGCGCGCACCCTTACGTGCGCGAGCGCAATTCTGATTGGTTGTTAGATGTCGGTAAACATTCGAATCGGTCGAAACCAGGAAGTGTCGGCCGCCATTTTGTCTCTCGCAGTCTGAGGGTGTGAAAAACAAAGGTGGAGAACGTGAAAAGGGGGCAGGGTGGACAGTTCCTGACCCCCTAGCCTTTGTCAGGGGGTCCCGGAAGGACCCCCAAGGGCAAAAAAAAGTTTTGTTTTTTTTTCGAAAAATCGCGGAGTGCGCGCACCCTGTGCGCACGGTGAAAAAACTGAAAAAATTCCGTGAAGATCGCGAGTGCGCGGACGGTGCGCGCACGGTGCGCGCAAGCTGAAAATTCCATTAAAAAAAAAATACATACATAAATTAGCATTTAAAAAACCTTTGAAATTCACTGAAAAAACCATAGGTTTCACACAAGTTATAGTTACGAATTAGCATTTAAAAAACCTTGCAAATTCACTTAAAAAAACATAGGTTTCACATATGTTATAGTTACCTGGACATTTCACTCGTAAAAAACCAATGAAATTCCCCCGTTATAGTTAGTGCAGGCAACTATAACTCACGCGACCGCAATCCTCTGCTGATGACGTCAGATATTACATCACTGATGACATATGTGTCTTTCTGAAAAATAAATATTTGTAATATATGTGTAGCTGAAGATTAATGGAAGAAGACATGGGTAAATAAGTGTCTAAATACATTGATGTAATATCTGACGTCATCAGCAGAGGATTGCGGTCGCGTGAGTTATAGTTGCCTGCACTAACTATAACGGGGGAATTTCATTGGATTTTTACGAGTGAAATGTCCAGGTAACTATAACATGTGTGAAACCTATGGTTTTTTAAGTGAATATATATATATATATATATTATCTACTGGCGGTCGCCAGTAGATAGTTATAGTTAGGACAGTGTTTCCATAGGAAATCCGCAACATTCTATTTGGAATAACTTTGGCGCCGATTGACGAATCCTCGCGAAATTTTCAAAATAGGTGTGGGGCGCTCCGCTCCGCTCCTACCCTGAAAGTCTCGGGGGGATTCGTCAAGCGGGGGCTGAGAAAAAGGGGGGGTCCCAAAACGCGTTTTCCCCAAGCATTTTTCCATAGGACCTTTAGTCCAAGCTACAGCCCGAACGGCTGAACAGAATTAGTTGAAATTTGGCAGAGAGGTAGCCCTCAGGTCAGGGATGTGCCTTTTGAAGGTCTCGTGTAAATCTGTTCAGTATTTCCTGAGAAAATAGCATTTAAACCAATATATATATCTATGGGCGCGCTCCGAGCGCTTACCGTAAGCTTACCGTACGCGCACGCTGCCGTGCGCGAGCGCGATTCTGATTGGTTGTTAGATCTCAGTAAACATTTGAATCGGTCGAAACCAGGAAGTGTCGGCCGCCATTTTGTCTCTCGCAGTCTGAGGGGGTGAAAAACAAAGGTGGATAACGTGAAAAGGGGGCAGGCTGGACAGTTCCTGACCCCCTAGCCTTTGTCAGGGGGTCCCAGAAGGACACCCAAGGGCAAAAATTAATTTTAATTTTTTTTTGAAAAATCGCCGAATGCGCGTAGCGTACGCGCATGGCGTAAACGGAGAAATTCCGCGAACTTCGCATAATTACGCGTGCCGTGCGCGCACGGCAAAAAAATTTTTACAAAAAGGAAAGCTTAAAAAAAAATAAAAAAAATTGTGAGGTAAGGTTGGCTCTTAAAAGAGCCGTTGGGTTCATACAGGGATGGAGGAAAGAAAGAATGGGAATATTATGAGCGTCTACAAACGTGCTGGTCTATCTTATTGTTAATAAGGGAAACACTGGTCTCCCCAAAAACAATAAGACCACAACACGTTGTACACCTCATTGCAACCCTCCCAAATCGAGGGTTAACGTCCAGAGGAGCAGAAGAAGGTGATGCTCCCACCTCAGAGGAAGGGCTCAGCTGAGCTGCCGATGATGTACTCGGCTGAGCTTCTGAGGTTGGGCTCTGGTGACTTACTGAAGAGTTTTCTCCAGTATGTCGAGCAAAGGTCCTGGGATGTCTATCCCTAAGGTGTCTCATCATAGAGTGATTTCCAAAGGAATACTTCTTCCTTGGATTTCCTCTAGATAAAACACGGTCACAAAGTGTGCAAGTGACCAATGGAGTATTGACCTTTTTCTCCCCCTCTGGAAAAGTAAAATACTCCCATACAAAAGAATTCTTTTGTTTCCTCCTTCTCTGGATGATGGTGGTGCTGCTAGCCTCACTCTCAGAAAAGGTCTGCTGTTCTGCCATTGTATCTCAATGTCAATTCAGCTCCTTCTCCTAGGGGATCTCAAGCAGTAATGAGGAGAATGGGTGTGGTGTGGGAAGTTTCTGGAACTGAAAGTAGTTTCAACCAATGAAAAGTGTTCTTTGAGGATCACATGACCTACCGTGCGCGCTCCGTAAGCTTACGGTACGCGCTCGGAAACAAGTACGCATGCGCGAACGTGACGCTTACGGAGCGCTTACGGAGCGAGTACGTAAGATGCACTCGCGCATGCGCATTACACGCCCCTGCGTAACCGCAACGTTGCTTCTGCGTGTACGCGTACGTCACGTACGTATCACGTAAGCGCGCTGTACTTAGGACGTACGGAGCGCGTAGCGTCAGCTTACCGTACGCGCATCGTAACACGTAAGCACACAGTACTTATGACGTACGGAGCGCGTAGCGTCAGCTTACCGTACGCGCACGGAAAAAAATGCATTAAAAAAAAAATTAACCATTCCATAATGCAGGATAGTACATATATTATTTTATACATAGGTTTACCAAAAATCTCAAAAAAAAATTTGCATTTAAAAACCGTACAAATTCACTGAAAAAACCATAGGTTTCACACACGTTATAGTTAGGAATTAGCATTTAAAAAACCTTACAAATTCACTGAAAAATCCATAGGTTTCACACATGTTATAGTTAGCTGGACATTTCACTCGTAAAAAAACCAATTAAATTCCCCTGTTATAGTTAGTGCAGGCAACTATAACTCACGCGACCGCAATCCTCTGCTGATGATGTCAGATATTACATCACTGATGACATATGTGTCTTTATGAAAAATAAATATTTGTAATATATGTATAGCTAAAGATTAATGGAAGAAGGCATGGGTAAATAGGTGTCTAAATACAGTGATGTAATATCTGACATCATCAGCAGAGGATTGCGGTCGCGTGAGTTATAGTTGCCTGCACTAACTATAACGGGGGAATTTCATTGGTTTTTTACGAGTGAAATGTCCAGCTAACTATAACATGTGTGAAACCTATGGTTTTTTCAGTGAATATATATATATATATAGATATATTCACTGAAAAAACCATAGGTTTCAGGGGCGTTATAGTTAGCTGGACTTTTCACTCGTACAAAACCATAGAAATTCCCCCGTTATAGTTAGTTCATCTAACTATAACTCGCGCGCCCGCAATGCACTGCTGATGACGTCACATATTACATCACTCATGACATGGTCAGTGACATCACTGATTACATCACTGATGACATCTCAAATGACATCACTGATGACATCACTGATGACATCATCCAGTGAATGTGTGTTTTTCTGAAAATTACATAGGTTTTATATATGTATATCTCAAGGTCGATGGAAGAATACATGGGTATATAAGTGTCTAAATGGATGATTTGTTTTTGAAAAATTGATTGTATAACTGACTGATTAAGTGAATCTTAGTGAATACATGGCTTAGTGAGTAATGTTTAAATATGTTAATATCTGTATCAGTCTCTCACTTTGTGTATAAGTGGCTGCATGGGTTGGTGAGTAGCTACATGAGTGTCTATATAGGTTATTAGTTGGTTTTTTGAGTATCAGTATAAGTGTCTGATGTCTGTATGGTTCGGTGGGGGGTATTACGTAGTGCATAGGTGCATGAATGAGTGACTCACTGTTTGTATGTGTTGAAGACAGCATGTGTGGAGGACTGTATGGGTGGATGAGTGTGTGCATGGGTGTGTTAGTGAGTGAATGACTGTCTCAATAGTGTCTCTATGAGTAACTACATATCTTTAAACTAGTATATGTGACTATTGGTGTATATAAGTGATTATATGTGAGAGTGAGAGATTGAAAGAGTTCCAGTATGAATAAGTATGTGTTTCTATAAGTGATTGTTAAAAAGACTAAGTATGTGTAAGTTTCTGTAGAAGTAAGTGTGGTGGTGTGTGTATAACTGTATATGCAGGTAAACGGATGTTTGATTCTTTATTAGCATGAGTGACTATGTGTGATTGAGTAACTTTATGGATGAGTGGCGTTGTGTAACAGGATGTATAGGTGTATGAGTACATATGATGAGTGAGTACATGTATGAGTGACTGTATAGGACTGTTGGTGAATGAGTGGATGTGGATGTGGATCTTACAATTACTGAATAGGTTGTTGTAACTGGTATTGGTATGTCCATTGTTTTGAAAATTTTAATTTCTATTTTTGAATGTGTGTATCAAAGGTTATATTAGGGGGAGAGGAGGTCTGCCACTCTATCACAAGGATGATGTCATCAGTGATGTCATCAGTGATGTCATGAGTGATGTCACTGACCATGTCATGAGTGATGTAATATGTGACGTCATCAGCAGTGCGCGCAAGTTATAGTTAGCTGAACTAACTATAACGGGGGAATTTCTATGGTTTTGTATGAGTGAAAAGTCCAGCTAACTATAACGCCCCTGAAACCTATGTTTTTTTCAGTGAATATATATATATATATATATATTACCTACTGCCGGTCGCCAGTAGGTAGTTATAGTTAGGACCACGTTTCCATAGGAAATCCGCAACATTCTATTTTGAATAACTTTTGCGCCGGTCGACGAATCCTCGCGAATTTTTCAAAATAGGTGGGGCGCTACGCTCCGCTCCTACCCTCAAAGTCTCGGGGGGATTCGTCAAGCGGGGGCTGAGATAAAAGGGGGGTCCCAAAACGCGTTTTTCCCATGCATTTTTCCATAGGACCTTTAGACACAGCTACAGCCCGAACGGCTGAACAGAATTACTTGAAATTTGGCAGAGAGGTAGTCCTCAGGTCAAGGAAGTGCCTTTTGTAGGTTTGGTGTAAATCTGTTCAGTAGATTCTGAGAAAATAGCCTTTAAATCAATATATATATCTGAGCCAGCTTACGGTGCGCTTACGGTGCGCTTACCGTACGCGTACGGTGACGTGCGCGAGCGCGATTCTGATTGGCTCTTAGATCTTAGTAAACATTCGAATCGGCCGAAACCAGGAAGCGGTGGCCGCCATTTTCTCTCTCGCACTCTGAGTGGGGCAGCATAAATGAAGCCCAAAAATGTGTAAAGGGGCAGTATATTGAGATAATAATCACCCAGCAGTGATATACGGGCCCCCAAACAACCCCCAAGGCCAAAAAAATTATTATTTTTTTTTCGAAAAATCGCCGATTACGCTTACCGTACGCGTACGGTAAAAATTTGTTTAAAAAAAAAAATTATCCACACTCTCCCCACCCCATGTTCAAATGGTGCCCGAATGGCACCATTTGTGCATGGCTTAACAACTAAACGAAAATAATAAACAAAACATTTCACAACGATGCGCATAATATGTCCCCCATGTGCGCACGGTGCGCGAAGCGCATCGTGCGTACATGGCCCATCCAGCATAATGTGGGCACGCGGTGCGCTGCGCGCACCGCGTGACCACCGTGCGTGCATGGCACTAACTGCGTAAAGTGGGCGCGCGGTGCGCGAAGCGCACCGTGCGCGCACGGAACGAACTGCGTTAACTGGGCGCGCACGCCACGAATGGCGTAAAGTAAGTTAGCATTTAAAAAACCGTACAAATTCACTGAAAAAACCATAGGTTTCACACACGTTATAGTTAGGAATTAGCATTTAAAAAACCTTGCAAATTCACTGAAAAAACCATAGGTTTCACACATGTTATAGTTAGCTGTACATTTTACTGATAAAAAACCAATGAAATTCCCCCGTTATAGTTACTGTAGGCAACTAGAACTCACGCGACCGTAATGCTCTGCTGATGACATATGTGTCTTTATGAAAAAAAAATATTTGTAATATATGTATAGCTAAAATTTAATGGAAGAAGACATGGGCAAATAAGTGTCTAAATACAGTATTGGCATCAGCAGAGGATTACGGTCGCGTGAGTTATAGTTGCCTACAGTAACTATAACGGGGGAATTTCATTGGTTTTTTATCAGTAAAATGTACAGCTAACTATAACATGTGTGAAACCTATGGTTTTTTCAGTGATATATATATATATATATATATATATACAATTTTTTATATAATTTGAGATTAGTTATAATTTGGAAAACATAATTTATTATTTCAATACAAAACCAACACAAAAATTCAAAAGTTATAGATATAGCTTCATAGTTAAAACTTATAGTTATTATTTACTCCTCATGCAAAAGTTACTATAATTCACACACCTCCGTGCAAAGTGTTGTCAGCTCATTTTGCTTTCAATAGCTATTCCTCCATAGTACTGCAGTATCTCCTTAAAATTTTTACATTATATTTAAACAAAAGACTTATTTTGTATTTCAAATATGGATTGAGGATTTCATGGTTAGTTTTGTTTTTTAATGGTATATGTGTTAGTATTGTAAGCGTTGGTTGTATTTGTAAACTACATGGGTACCACAATAGTGATGCAGTAGTATTGCAATACTACCTTGGTACTTTCGCTTTTGGAAAACACCATTTCATTGGCTTAGAACTCTGTCAATTGTAGGAAACAGGAAGTGTATACCCCTTATCCCTATTCAATGTGATATCTTCCCAGGAGAAGGTTGTGTTCTTTGGGAGAGGAAAAAGCATTTGTTTCAAAGCTACTTTGGAAGTTTGGGACTACTGCAATGGCTGAAGCTGATCCTTTGCTGTTGCAAAAGGAGAAACAAGAGGTGACACGGAGGAAAATATTGAAAGATTTCCATGTATAGTAATTTGTTTCTTTGCTACTTAGAGGGAGAAAAGTTAATGCAAAACTTGTTACATGCAACCTATATAAAAAGGTTATTTCCCAAGGGTACATTAAGCAATACTCCTTAGGAACCATGGGAATGAGAAAACCCCTAGGGCAATTCATTCCACCAGATCGGCATCTGGAGAAATAAGGTGTCAGAAGGAGATAGAAGAGTCCAAAAAAGGAAGATTGGCAGCAGCCACCTCTTTGGTTACTGCAACACTTTTGACTTTATCAGAACTTCCAGTACCGCCGCTGCATCTGTCCCTACAGTAGCATCTTTTGCTTGTGCACCATTGCTTTTGCTTGTGTTCCACCAACATCCGGTGCATCTGTCCCTCTAGCAGTACCTACTAATGGTACCGATGTGCCAATACATCTTTTAAGACAGAATTGTGAGATAATAGAGCAATATGGCAGTACATTAGCATACTGTCTACTCTGCATACTGTCATTGTAGCGGGAGAGATATGACATTCCATCGTGAGCTTTTCATGGGTAACAAGTGTCCTCCCCAACAGCCTTAGTTTTTTTTTTTTACTTTGTTGTCCTCTTGTTTCTTGTTGCTACTACTTTTTGGTTGCTCATGTCAACATTGTAAAAAAATAAAAGGTCCAGAAAAAATCTAAATACAAAAAAGAAAAAAACAAATGTTATTTTCAGAACTAACTACATATCTCAAAAGGTAACAAGCTTCTACTAAATCTAACCATACTTTTTCAGGTATCAGAAATGCTGAATTGCAATTAATTATAAAGATAAATAGTAAGTTAAAAATGTGCCTTATGATGGCTTCAGTGGGCTGGTTTTATAGCCCTCTTTGTGTTATTAACCAATCACAAACTGACTTTCTTCTTAATTTTATTTCTTATCTAGTTTTCTATTAGTTTTTATTGTTATAGGTACCAGAAATATGAGTTTCAAATGCCTTTCTGATATTTATTAAATGTCATTGTAGCATACTAGCTTATTTTCTTACCTCATTTTGGTTTTTGGCAGTATTGAGCTATATTAGTAGGCCATATTGTATTCCAGCCAATAATTGTCCTCCTTTCAAAATTAAGTTGTTGGTATGATGTAGCTTTGAAATGGCCAATAATGTATCTCTTTATGCATTTATTTGCCTCTGTGCTCCTTATTCTTCTATGCCATTGTATGTGTAAAATGGTTAGGGTTTAGTTTGTTGAGCCCAGTTTCATTTTTTGGGCCAGAAACCATGCTAACAAAGTATGTGTTGAAAATGAATTAGGTTTGAAAGAGTTGAACTATCATGGATTGGTTAAAGTGGTTTGAAATGGAGTTAGTTAATCCCTCTACTTTCCTCTGTTAGTAATTTTGACCTTCTGCACTATATGATTACCTACGGTACTGACAATGATATAGCCCACTTAAATGGAGTAGATTATAAATTGAGATGAAGGAGACATTTTCGATCTTAATATCTATGTTCCCTAACAAAAAACCGGGTACGAACCGTCGGTCGGAGCGTTTTCTCCGTCCGACTCGTACCCGGTTGTAAAACTTTACAAACATGCAAGTACGATTCGCACGGAAACACCATTTCCGTACGAGTCGTACAAAACACCGACCGACGAAAATATACATACAAATGTGATCCGGGAAAGCGCCGACGTGACGTCGGGACGCTTTCAGGCAGCGTTTCACGAACCAGGAAGTACGATTCGAACCGACAGCAGTCCGGACGGCAATATTTTTACGGCACCCAAAAAGTGCCGGAAAAGCGAAGTAGGCCGCGAAACGACCAGATTAGGGGGCCCGGTACGCGCCGTACCCCCCCCCAGCCCCCGTGAGTACGCGCCGAACCCCCCAGCCCCCGTGTACGTACGAGTCGAACCCCCCGTGTATGTACACCCGTGTATGTATGAGTCGAACCCCCCGTGTATGTACACCCGTGTACGTACACGGGTGGGGGTACAACTCGTACGTACACGGGTGTACATACAAGGGTGGGGGTACGACTCGTACGTACACGGGTGTACATACACGGTGGGGTACGACTCGTACGTACACATGTGCACATACACGGGGGGCACCCAAAAAGTGCCGGAAAAGCGAAGTAGGCCGCGAAACGACCAGATTAGGGGGCCCGGTACGCGCCGTACCCCCCCCCCAGCCCCCGTGAGTACGCGCCGAACCCCCCAGCCCCCGTGTACGTACGAGTCGAACCCCCCCGTGTATGTACACCCGTGTATGTATGAGTCGAACCCCCCCGTGTATGTACACCCGTGTACGTACACGGGTGGGGGTACAACTCGTACGTACACGGGTGTACATACAAGGGTGGGGGTACGACTCGTACGTACACGGGTGTACATACACGGTGGGGTACGACTCGTATGTACACATGTGTACATACACGGGGGGGTCGGCGCGTACTCACGGGGGCTGGGGGGGGTTCGGCGCGTATGTGGGCACATGTCTCCATGGTTGCTATGGGAGTTCGGTGCGGACGGTGTTTTTTCCATACGGGTGTAACATCGGACGCACGGGATGGATCGTACTTGCGCGGTCGGACTTCACTTTTCACATTTGTACGGTGAATCGTCCGGGGACGTGTCGGACACATTTTCCGACCCGAGGACGTGTGGGGAATTTTTCCCAATGCGATTCGTATGGACTTTTTCCCATGCGAATCGTACTTGGCAGTTTGTACGGCACTTGTACGATTCGTACGGTAAAAAGACCGGATACGAGTCGTACGGGGAAATTTTTTCCAGGATCGGAATCGGCACCTTTGTGTTATTAAATATTTGTCAGAGACTGAAGTGGTCTACTTTAAATGCTGCTTAGTTTGAAAACACTTGAGGATATGTGAACAAGATAATGTCAGCATTCCTTTGTGATCATAAAATGTCTTCCATTTTTCATTTAAATAAAAAATGGTAACGCAGCACTGTATCGTCCTGATGGTGTACTTTCGTAAACCAATGGAAACCATGTTTTAATTTCAAACCTTAAAACCTGGCTTGACAAATATATATAAATATGTTTTATAAAAAATTAACAAAGGCTCTTTAGGAGCCACCTTATATGATGTTAAATTTTATTTTATTATATATACATTTTCATTTTAAATTTCAATAACTACTGAAGCACTTTCTAGATACTTTCGAGAAAGTACTGAGGTACATCGTAAACCTTTTTAAAACAATACATACATCAATGAAAATACTTTTCCAGAACTCCACAGACTTTCCTAAACTGCCTCATTTCTTCCTATATATTACAAAAAGACGATAAGCCATATTTGACTTTAAAACACAGAAAGAAGACGAAGTGTGGTATAAACAATATGTCTGCCTTTTTACTTTGCAGGGGCTTTGATTAACCGATAATATTGTGTTTCCTCATCGTCAGGATGCTGAAATTGACCAAGGATGCTGGACTGGTGATGAGGGTCTTCCTGGGGTCACCCTTCACTCCTGAACATGATGGGGTGATTTTGGCCACAGGGGTCGATGTCCCTAGAACTATGGGTGAAGTCCAGGCAAAAAACAGTTTCCACTGGTCTACTGGTCTCTGGTCACAAGAAAACCAGTGGTTCCCTTCAATTGGCTGTAACTTCCTTGCTGGGTGACCCAACTGCACTCCAATGATTTTCCCAGGTCCAGCAGACTCGGGTGCAACCTGTGACTGTCTGGACTCAGTCTCCCAGGCTGGAATTCAGCTGTCAGTGGCTATCGAGCATTCTTGGCTACCAACTCACCAAGTCAGCCTTCTTCAGCTTTTGTGGCCCTAAAGCTGTGCCAGGAAGTCAGCCAACTGACTCTTTGAGTCAAGTCTTCTGTCTGTGGTTCAGGGACAACTCTCAGTGGAGCAGGGCACAACAGTCAAAGACCTGTCTTTGCTAGCCCAAGGAGCCAGTCTTTGGTCCTCTGTCCAGTTAAGATTTGATCTGAGGTCTGGATGCCAGGGGTGCCACTTGTATGACCAGTTTGTTCCTTTGAGGATGTGATGACTACTAGCCAATGGTCTTCCAGGTCCTCTTCCCTAATGATGACTTCCTGTGAAGTGTGACATCTAGCTAGCCCAGAATACACCATTCAGCCCACTCCCAACATGACAGATCCCCACTGTGAAGCTCCCTAGCTGATTCCAGAGGTGTGCCTGCCTGGGGACTACATGCCCGTGGAAAAAAGGTTTCGCCATGGCCTTCTCCTGTCGATCCCTGTTGCCAGCCTATTTGTAAAAACAAAAGAGCAGCCCCTTTCATGCATGGCTACCATTTGCCCTTCAAAGGCAACTTCCTCTTTGAAGCTTGCCTTTTGGACTCACACTTTGCTTGGCCATCCAGCCAGGAGGAGTTCACACCACTTACAATGGCAGTTTCTTTCTGTCACTTCGTGAGAGGTGTTCACACCTAACCACAGGAGGGAAGAAGGTTGTCTTGAGTTCAGCAACCGTAAACGGACACTGGAACGTTTTAGCAAAAATGTGACAACTTTCTATAGTTGCAATTTGTGCAAAAGTTACATTCAATTTGACTTCAACATCAAGTTAGGTTTAATGCAATGATTTGTTTGACACCTCGAGTATCATATTTAGTAGTCTCATTCCCAAGTTAGTACTGCTGAGTTGTCAGAGTGTAACTCTGCACTCGCCAATGGAGCTATTAGCCTTTCCACAGTAAAAACAACAATGCTGGAATTTTGCTGCTAGGACATATAAAGTTTAGAACACACATGTCCAACTTTTTAATATAATGCACCCTGCCGATAGAGCTCTGTAGGACTGTGGTCGGTGTAACTTATAAATATTAAAAAGGAAGATCTAGGCTAAGTCATTACTTTAAATGGCAAAGTCCAGTGAGCAGTGCAAAAACTGCTCTACCAACCAGCAGTAGCAGTCTGGGAGTAATGCTTTGCCTGGTCACACTCTTGGTGGCACACCCTACCATATATATGGGACTTAAAAGTCAGTTAACTAATTGCAATTTGTGGATGTTGCAATTTCTCTTATAGCTTTAGGGGGTCAGATCACTGTCACTGAGGCCTGTTTGAGCACTGAGTCGAAATACCAGCAACATCGGCCCAAACACTTGTGGGTGATCATGCAAAAAGAGGCATTTTCTTACACGGGGCCCCTTCAGACGAAAGGTGATAAGCAACTAACCTACACCCTGATGGATACCATCATATAAATGGAAGCCACTGTAAAGGCCCTCTGCATTGGCATGGTCGCTCCCAGGTCTGTGTTCCACTGTAAAGTGCATGCCCTGTAGGTAACTGGACCACCTCAACAGTTTAGGTTTCTCTCCTCTCATCTGTATGAGCTAGCTAGGAGGCCTGTAGCCAGGTTGAACTACAGTGAGTCCCAAAAAATGTAGAGTCTCAACTTCTTCATAGGCCAACCCACAGCAAAGGATTCCCTCTCAATGGCACTCCAATGCTGCTCTCTAGGAAAGACTTGCCACTAATAATGGCAACTGGTAGGTTAATCCTGGCCCTCATCATGTACCTGTGCCAACATTGCCCTAATCCCATATTTGGAAGCATCTGTCTAGACAATGAACTCCTTGCTATAGTCAAGTGCTTTTAAGACAGGCGCTGAGCACAAAGCTTCTTGCAAGGTGTCAAAGGCCTTTTGGCACTCCTCAGTCCAAATTACAATTCTGGTCTGTTTCTTGGAAGTAGGTTCTGGTAATGGTGCCACTCTGGTTCCCAACCCATCACAAGCATGTGATACCTAGTCAGGCCAAGAAAAGCTCTGACCTGGGTCTGAGTCTTCTGAGCCTCCCAAGCCAGGATGTTCTGGACCTGGAGCTGAAGACGTTGTCCATGCACTCCGCCCATTAGATGACCCAAGTACACCACAGAGCCTTGTCCTATTTAGCACTTATTTGCCTTAATAGGCCTGCCTGCTATAGGGCCTAAAGCACTTCCTTAAGGTAGACCAGGTGCTTCTCCCAGGTGGAACTGAATACGACATTATTATCGAGATATGCTGCACTCAAAGCTTCCAGACCTGACAACTCTCTGTACCAATCTTTGGAAGGTGGCAGGTGCATTCTTTAAAACAAACTGCATCACTTTAAACTGGAAGTGCCAATCTGGAGTTGAAAATGCAGTCAGATCCTTGGGTGAAAGCAGTCTGCCAGTAACTTGTAGTTAAATTAAAAATATTTTGGTACTTGGCATCCCTGGACTAGTCTATGAGCTCATCAGCTCTGGGCATGGGGTGATCATCAGTCTTAGTGGCTGCATTTAGTCCTCTGTAGACCTCACAGAACTTTAGTTCAAGTTCCCTACCTTTTGTTTTTATTGTTTTGTAGTAGCACTGCTGGACTGGGTCAAAGACTGTTAGAGGACTAAGTCACCCCAAGCTCTAGCATTTTGGCAGCCTCACCCTTAATCTTAAATGCTTTAACCTGGTCTGACAATCTGTAATTTCTATTCTTGATATGCAAGCTGTAACTTATGTCCACATCACGAACACAACAAAGTTGTCAGACCTGACGTCAAGGAGAATAGATCAGCAAAATGTCTCAGCGATTTACAACAGTCCCTTTACTGTTTGTCTGTCAAAGTGGAGGAGAGCACTGCTCCATCCATTGTGCCATCCTTGGCATTATGTAACAGCAGATCATGAAGAGGCTTGTTTTTCTCTTCTTCCCCAACATCTCTCACCATGATCATTATCATGTCTGCCCTATCAAGGTGTGCTTTACACCTCTTGACATATATCCACCTGTGAGGGTGCCTTGGGGCACATAAGTCCACCACGTATGTGATTTCCTCTTCTTTTCCAAAACTGAATAGGGCCCAGTCCTCTTGTCCTGGAGGGCCCTGGAACCCATAGTCTCCAAATCCCACACCAACTGACCTGATTTGTGCTCCACTAAGGAGGACGTCTGGTCATACCAGTGCTGAACAAGTTCCTGGTTGACCTCTAGGTACTTATTTGCCTTTCTCATGTGCTCAGCTGCCCAGCAGTGAACGCCCAGTGCATAGACCACTATGCTCTGTTTTGGCTTTTTGATGGGCTTCTCCTGAAATAACTTCCCTAGGGGAAACCTACCTTAGTAAATATACCAAGACGGGCCCTTGACACTGCAGGTGCAGTGACTGTCGTGTTATTACTTTTGAGTAAATTATGGCATGGTCCACTACCACCAGTATAAACCTGTTTCCAGATGTGGTCCGAAGGTCAAGGGTCCAACAATGTCTATCTCTACCCTCTCAAAGAGGGTCCACACCACAGGTAGTGGTGTCAGATGAGCCTTTGACTTCCCTCTGGCTTGAGAGGTGACATAAGAGTAACAAAACTACTTCACTTTCTCTGACATCGGGCACCAATGAAAGTAATTGACCAACCGTTCCCAGGCTTTAGTCTGCTCCATATAACTAGAAAGGGTAATGTCATGGGCTAGGTTGAGTTGGAATTGTCAGTACTATTGAGAGACCACCACTTTCTTGTTGCCCCTGGTGTGTGGTCCTTTGCATCACTATATAGAACTTCCTTGTCCTAGTGCATCCTGTGAGTATCCCGTTCATCCCCCTGATCTTGCCTTTCACCTAGTTGCTTAGGTCCTCAAGAGTGGGGCAAGTTCTCAGCCCCTGGCACAAGTCCTCCCTGGAGGCACTTCCTTCCCCATGAAAATCTACCAACTCCGGCATGTCTTTCAGGGGGGCATTCTCCTCTGCAGACACCAGGTCCTTCAAATCAGAATTAGACTATGTTTGGGTCTGAGGACTCTTGGAAGCTGGCTGACCAGACTTCACATTCTTCCTCTTGTTCCTAGGGACTTGGGCCATTCTTTCAGACTTCAGGTTCCCTTGACATACCTGTAAAGTTGTTTAAGCTCTTGTTGCCACACACACCCAATCTGGGAGTCAAATGATTGCTGCATAAGTCTTCCTTTCTACACCTGCACTAGCAGAGGTTTCAAGGTCATTTCCCAGCAGACACTCCACTGAGTTGGCAAGGAGCACAGCTCCCTTTTTCGGAACAGTAACCCTTCCCCAATCAAAGTTCATTCGATTCTGTCATTGTCAGCGTGTACTGTCTGGTGGACTTCATCAGGAATGATTTGCTCAGGAGAAACGAGCTTGGCCATGAGCATAGTTTTGCTGGCACCTGGATCTCTCAGAGCCTTGACCTCAACCATATTGATCTTTGGCCACTGCCTTTACTTTTCCAGACTTGGAGGCCAGATAACCAATGTGTCAAATTCCACCCCACCCACTGATACTAGGGTGACCTCAGTATACTCCTTGGAATTCCCAAGGACTTCTTCTACTCCCATCCCAACACTGGCAATGCCCTTCGAATGGCCACCAGTAGGTGACTTCTTTGTTCACACAGAATCTCCTTTCTTGTACCCTGACTGTTGGCAGCCAAAATGCACCCCAGCCTGTGAGGGTTCATAACGCTTTCCCAGGTACTTCTGCCCCTTCAACAGGGTGGAGCTCAGGTATACACCACCTGGGCATTTTTTTCAGGCCCTTTAGAAAACTCTATCTTTTTATCTTTGTTGTTCACAGCATCCCACTGAAGAGGCGTCTGACCTCCCTTTCCTAGAGTCACATCCATGGCACTTCTTGGGTACCCAGGTAGGTACCCACTTACCTCCCCTCTTGCCCAGCACTCTGAGAGTAGATAGCTTTAAATCTACCAGATGCTGGTGTAACTTCTCTGTTGGACAATTAGTAAGTATACACTCCTTAACCATTCAATTATAAAGCCTTTCATGTGTCTACCTTGTTACCCTTTACTAAAGCATCCACAAAGCTCACCCATGTCAGCGTTTCCCCCTTGTGCGTGCTCCAGAATTTCTATTGATAATCCTCTGGGAGATCCCAAACAACTCTAACAGTGCTGCTTTCAGGTGAGTGTAAGACTGCCACCTCATCCTCCAAAATCAAGACACTATTTTTCCCCACCACTAGAACCAGTTTCCACAATAAGGACCCCCAATGCTGGGCACCCACCATCCTCATTCTGAGAGCTCTCTCATGAGATGCCTGCCACTTATCTGTGTCATCCCCCTTGACAAACCTAGGCACAATATCTTTGGGCAATCTGGGTGCATGGGCACCCCATGCAGGTTCTTCTGATTCTTTGCTGCTGCCACCATTCTCATCAGACTTCAAGTCCAGCTTGACCCTCCTCTCCTGAGTGTCAGTCTCCTATCCTCCAAGTCCAATCTTCTCTCCTTCATGTCTATAGGCTTACTTGAGACTCAAGTTCTCTTGGCCCCCCTCTCAAAGTAGAGCTTCTCCCACTGCCAGATACTGAGGGGAGCATTGGTCAGATAGTGGGGGTCAGGGTATAGCTGTCTCCCTCATCCTCCTCATTGATTACTTGCCTGTTATCATCCTCTTCCCCACTGTCCTGGGGGATTTCACGCTCCATAAGTGCATGGGTTCTGCGGGCTTCTTCCCAAGCTCTAGGTGCCTTCTCAAAATCCTCCTATTTTGCTGAAGAGCCCAGATTAATCTTTCTGTCCCTGTATAATCCACTCAGCTCATTGGTTTTGAGGGTAGACAGAATGCCAAAGTCAATCTCCATGTTTCCTAAACCTTTTTACGACTTCCAGAATCCTAGCATAAACATTTACACCTGTTTTAAACTTTTCCAAAACTTTTTTAAAGTTTGCAAACTTTTGAAAACAGTGCTCTGGCGACTTCGGAAATTGGCAAACTCATTGGAAATCACAAGTACATCCTTATAGTTGTTGACTTGGTCGATTTATAGTATTCTAACAAATTACCTGAATAGTGCTTCAACCCACTGCCAGACACCAATATGAGGAAAGTGGTTTATTAAATGGTATGGTTGAGCGTCCTTGCTATGTCATAAAGCCACAAATCTCTACTGGGTCCAGTCAGGTTTGTGTAAAAATCCTTAACTCAACCCTGGATAGCTTTGGCTCTGAGCAATTTGGCTTTATCAAAGGAATAAGTGTAAATCATTAGAAAGTACCAAAACAGTGGAATAAAAATGAAACACAACGCAATAAAAATTCAACATCAGTTTATAAAAATAGGTTGTATTTTTATCTTTAAATAGACTCCACAAAAACAAAAATCATTTTGAGGATACCTGAGGTATGAATTTTTAAAAACAATAAATCACAGATTTTCACTTACCAGAATACATTTTAGTAATCTACAGCAACTCGCAGTTTAAGGTTAGCCACATCAAGTAACTTGAAATCAGCTATCAAGGCACGCTTGTGGTGACCAACTCTGGCAGGAAGCCTCTGGGACCACTAAGGTTGAGCAGAGCAGTTTCCTTGCAGTCAAAGCAGTCTGAGTCCAGTTCCAGTATCTATGTGTGAACTGCTATAGACTTTAATCAAGTGGTCCTTTTGCAAGTAATACAGGATACTGAACATGCACAAGGATGCTGGGTCAGTGACAGGTGTCTTCCTGGGGCAACTCCTTGGTCAATAAACACAGTAGGGCAACTTTGGCCACAGGGATCGATGTTCCTTGAAGTCCAGGCGAAATCCAGCCAAAAGACAATTACCACTGGTCTCTGGTTACTGCGAAACTGGTGGTTCCCTTTAAATGGTCATACCTTTTTATTCTGGGGGACCCAGCTGCACACTGAAGGATCTCCCGGGCAAGTACACCCGGTGCAACCTTTAGTTTTCGGGGCTTGATCTCCAGGGCTTCACTTTGGCAATCAGTGGCAATCAGGCGTTCTTGGCTACCAACTCACCAAGGCAAGCTTCTTAAGCTTTTATGGCCCTGTAGCTATAACATGAAGTCATCCAACTGGTTCTTGGAGACACTTTTTCTGTCTGGGACTCGGGATGACTTTTCTTTGAGTGGGGCACCACAGGCACAGTCCTCTCTTTGCTAGTCTGAGAACCAGCATATACAGTCCAGTCTTTGATGCAGTCTCTCTTTGCTGGGTCAAGGGAACAGCAGGGCAGTCGTCCTTCTGTCATCTCTATAGGTCAGTTGTGATCCGTAGTCTGGGTGCCAGGGATGACACTTTTACTTCCAGTTTGTGCCCTTGGAGGATGCAGCAGCTACTAGCCATTGGGCTATCAGGTCCACTTCTACCTAGTGACAACTGCCTGTGACGTTTGGCATCAAGGTAGGCCAGAACACACCATTCTGTCCTCTGTCAACAAGGCAGAACCCCCCTCTTGATGTGTGGTGCTCACCCACTTTGTCCTTGATGGCAACCTGTCTGCAAAAACAAAAGAACAGCTCCTCTTGTGTCTGAGTACCATTTGTCCTTTAAAGGTGGATTCCTTTTTGAAGCTTGCCTTTTGGACTCACGCCCTGCTTGGTCATCCTGCCATGAGGAAGTCACATCTTTCCAAATGGCAGTCCCTTTGTTTCCCTTTATGAGAGTCGATCACACCTCCCGCCAAGAGGGCAGAAGTCTGTGTTGAGTTCAGCAACAATAAATGTTCACTGAAAAACTTTTAGAAACAAAGTGGCGATTTTCGAAAGGTGTAATTTGTGTAAAAGTTACATTAAATTTCACTTGAGTATCAGGTCGAGTTAGATGCAATAAGTCGTTTGATACCTTGAAGTATTGTATTTAGTAGTCCCATTAAAAAGTTGGCCCTTTTTTGTTGTCAGTTGTTAGAAATGGGTTTCTGGTTGGCTAGGATATGCACCTAAGCCAGGCAAAACCCACCACTCAAGTCAGGGTTAGGAAGTTACACACCCTAGATAACCCCTGCTCACCCCCTTGGTCGCTTGGCAGACCAGTCAGGCTTATCCCAGAGGCATTGTGTAAAGCATTTGCGCAACACACACACACCAGTAACACATCAGGCACAACACAAAAAGAGACTCCACATAAGGTTATATAAAAATGTCCTTTGTATTGTACAGAAAACACCTTAGATAACAATCACATGAATCATTTTGCCAACTAGGCAATTGTCATGACTTCACATAAATCAAAAGTTACTTTGCCAGCTTGGCAACTATCAAAACCTTACAAGTTGGTGCATACGTTAAAAAATCACCATCACTGCACATATAAGGCGAATCCTGGAATAATGCTTGATATCCTGACCAATGCAAGGTAAAACGACATATATTAGAGCACATCTGGGCCTAAAATTCAGACTTTTAGGTAAGGAGATACATACATTTCTAAGAGCACAGTTATCATAATACCACTGCAATTACTGTAATTTTGTGTAGAGGCAAATCACGTATTTCACACAGTATTGCCATAAGCACATCCGCACTGTTTCAGTACACCAGTTTAAGGTATCCCACCAAAGGCATGACAGTGATTACAAGTATCATGATTACAAGATATTAAGCATTTTACCCACCATGCAGTTGTGAAGCTTTAGAACAAAAATACACTACTAAAGCAGCCTTCGAGCAATCGTGGACCAAACGTACTGCGTGATTACTTGAGGCTTTGCCATAACCTTCATGCTTACAGCACTCGTGTTTTAATTATGGCCTCTCTGGAACGTGAAGGCAGAGACAAGTACCACCACTCTGTGTCCCTCCAGGTATGTACCAACATGGGAGTCCACAATGCCTATTTCTTCATGGATGAACCACACAGCAGTGCACTGCTTTTACAAGGGCAGTACCTTCACCAAAAATGCGGCTGAGCGGGACCTCTGTTAAGGATTCCGTCCCGCTCAGCTGATAGGCCGTAGAGTGACAAGGGCACACATCGGCCCGATGTGCAAGTGTCAGGCTGCCTCTTTGGCCCTTGCTCTGTCCCCGTGGGACCCATAGTTCACCCGAGCCCGCGAGTCTCTGTCTGGCATTGGGCGGGGCTTGGGCCACTACTCCTTCTCCTCAGTACGAAAGCCTCGGGCGGCCTGGAGAGTCATTGCCAGCCACTGGGAAGATCTTCCTCTGTGTTGGTTGCAAAGCGACTCTTGGTTGTCCCGCTGTATTACTTAGGGGTGAGAAGATAATTCCACCTAAGACTGTACAAAAGAAAGTGTTACAATTGTGTCATGAAGGACATTTTGGCATAGTTAGAAGCAAGTTGTTGGTCAAAGGAAATTTTTGGTGGCCAGGTGTTGACATGGACGTAGAGAAATTTGTAAGGGAATGTTCAGTCTGTTCTTCTGCGGATAAATCTTTGAAGACCTTGAGACCTCCAATGAGTGAAGGTCTCATCCCTGATCTTCCTTGGGAGGTGATAGCAATCGATATCTTTGGACCAGTTGGAGAATCAAAAGAATATATATTAGTTGTAATTGACTTGTTCACCAAATGGCCTATAGTTAAGATTGTAGAGAAAGTGGACACTAATGCTGTTTTGAAGTTTTTAGACAAGTTATTTTTATCAGAAGGGCTGCCTGTTTATCTGCTAAGTGACAATGGAGTACAATTCACATCAAAATTGGCGAAGGATGATTTCCAAAAATGTGGGATCAAACACAAAACTATCTCTCTTTATAACCCAAGTGGGAACGGTACTGTAGAAAGATTCAACAAGGTATGAAAAGGTGTAATTCAGGCTGCAATGAGTAAAAGGCTAGAGTGGAAGATTGAATTACAGAAAGCCATTTGGGCATATAGGTCTACTACGCATTCTGCAACAAGTTTATCCCCTTTTGTTATGATGAGAGGTAGGACTCCGAGATGCAAGTTCAACCCGAGTTGGATCATGGGCGGGAAGGTTGAACAATGGTCACCTAGCGAGGTTAAGGGAAATTTAGTTTGTACACATATAAAAAGTAAAGAGGATTATGATGCACAACATGGCACCAAGAATGTCCCTGTTGTGGTAGGAGATTGGGTTTGCATCAAAAAACCGATCAAAATTCCGAAGGGTGAGAGTATGTATGAGGAACCTCAGCAGGTGGCAGAGGTTCTTCGCAATGCTATAAGACTCAAAGATGGTAGAGTGTGGAACTTGAAAAGTGTTGGTCTAGACCCTAATCAGAAGCATGAAGTAGATACTAGCAATTCTGAGCATCCTACTGACTTCGAGTGGGTGGAGGATTATTTTGATCAAAGTGCCTTACAATCTAAGTTGGGGACGGACTCTTGTGCGACAAGTAAAAGTTTTGTGTGTGAAAAACCATCTATGATAGGTCAAACTCCCAAAGGAGTGTGTGAAGAAGTTTTTCCTCCTCAGGACTTCTCTTCTTGTTTGAGAGGAGAGAAGGGGTTTTCTAGTACTTCTAATTGTAACAATAAACTCATTCAAGAGGGTGACAAGGTTGTCATTGCGAAGAGGAAAAGAGTTCTTCCAGGGTGGTTGAGTGAATATGTTAGATAATAATTTTTCATTTGTTTTGCTGTCATGTTAGACTATGTATTGTTATTTATTTATTTATTTATTTGTGCTTTTCTCTTCAAAGGGAGGGGGATGTGTGGTATTTGCATTGTAATTGTAATTGTCCCTTTAACTCTATTATGTGGAGCGTGGGGTGGAATACTCATTGTCACCATCATGAGTTCCAACCCAGGACGTCAGTTACTACTGGTGTCCTGGAGTGGAGGTTGTACCGCCTGGCGCTCACCTGTTTCCTGGCTTAATAAACCTTTATCCTCCTACACTACGTTTCATCATTTCTACACAGTCCTTCTCATAACCTCACAGTCTGCAGGTCAGCACAAGGAAGGGAGTCCTTACACTCCAAAAGTCTTTGTTCTGGGGGCACTTCAAACAAATTCAGAAGTGCACAACACCCCCATTCAATCCCCATTCCTGGCTCAAGACACACTACAGGGTGGCAGAGACAGCATTGTGGAAGGCAGGCACAGCCCTATTCAGGTGCAAGTAACAATTCCTCCAACCACTCTAATTGCTGACCAGGCTTATTCAGCCCAACTATGAGTCACCCAGGAAAGGCAGGACACACCACAACTCCCATTGTGACTGTCTAGAGTGAATACAAATCCCCTGCTCCAGTCAGTCTAACTCAGACATTGAATATACAACCAAGAAGGTCACAAAGTCATGAGCACAGAGAAACGCCCACTTCTAAAAGTGTCATTTCTAAAATAGTCACAACAAATCCACTTTCATCAATAGCAGGATTTATCCCCACTATTACAAACATACCAAACATGGCCACACTACCCCTGTCATATCAGAACTTACCACTGCAACACATATCAGGGAATTCCCTGTTTGTCACTACCAGGACATGCCACAAAACAAAGGCACATGTCCTACCTTTTACCTACACAGCACCTTGCCCATAGGGCTACCTAGTACCTACCTTAGGGGTGACTTATATGTACTAAAAGGGGAGTTTTCGGCTTGGCAAACACTTTAAATGCCACGTCACTGTGGCAGTAAAGCACACGTTGACCCTGCAGCAGCAGAAGCCTGAGACATGTTTAAAAGGCTACTTCGGTGGGTGGCGCAAGCAGCGCTGCAGGCTCACAAGTAGCATTTAATTTACAGGCCCTGGGTATATAGGATACCACTGTACATGGAAGTTACATGTAAATTAAATATGGCAACAGGTGTAGACCAATCTTACCACGTTTACAAGAGAGAGCACATGCACTTTAGCACTTATCAGTAGTGGTAAAGTGCCCAGAGTCATACAACTAACAAAAACAGGTCAGAAGAAATACAGGAGGAAGGCAAAAAGTTATGGGATACTACTACAAAAGGGGCCAGGTCAAACACCAGTGTGTACCTCTGTAGCTGCCAATGGGGTGACTAGCTTTTTCACAGTAAAAACAACAGTGTGGGGTTTTCACTGCCAGGACATGTAAAGATAGGAACACACATGTCCAACATTTTAATATAATGCACCCTCTCTTTAGTGCTCAATTGGCCTGGATTAGGGGGGACTTTTAAAAAGGAAGGTTTGGGCTTTGCTATTACCTTACATGACAAAGTCGAGTGAGCAGTGTAAGAGTTGCTCTATTTCTCTGCCAGCCAGCAATGGTGGGATGGGAGTCATGCTTTGTGTTGTCACACTCATGGTGGCACAATAGGAGTCACAGCCCATGAGACTTTAAGTTACAGGCCCTGGATACCCCTGGGACCATATACTAAGGCAGTCTTTCCAAAACCGTGAATCTTGAACGCTGGTGGTTCACAACATGATTTTTGGTGGGCAGCGAAAGACCAAACAATAAATAAAGATGACTTTCAAATCTGTATTTATGATATTATATTTGTTGCGGTTCAAAGACAGAGGGCAATTATCAGGCTATATCTTCAGAAAAATTGCTGCTTATTTTTTAACATGTGGATTGGTGTTTACAAACTCCTCTCACTTTGCAGTCAGAGAAAGAAAAGTACCATTGAGTTGGGTAACAATAAACACATGTGATTCAGCACCCTTGAGTGAACGTGCGCTTTACAAATACACATGGTATGTTATGTAAAAGTAAGGCGAATTATGTGACAATCTTACTTGGACTCAGGGAATTTGAAAAGAAAAGCTGTAGAATGTCAGTTTTTGGAGCATACAATAAAATGTAAATGCAACTGTATATATTCAGCAGTTTGGAAAGCAAAAATAAAGCACATTTCTGTGGGGATAGAAACAACGTGTTTGATAGGATCAAAATAAATTAAGACACATTACTTTGTGATGCCCAAAATGATATTCAGTGTAACCTGATTTCCACACATTATTATCTTTGTGTGTTATAGTTTTATCAGTAAACCTGTATGTCTATTCAAATGTAGTGCATATTTCAAAATGTGGAGTCTGTACATAACAGTACGCTATGACATGATGCTTAAGTTACATGAAATAATTGGGTCATGGTCTAGAAAAGTTTAGGAAGCATTGTACTATTCATTTATAAGTAAGTTATCTTATGCTAATAGTGGGTGAGTCAATTAGACATACACCTTTACAGGGTCAGAGCACTGGCACTGAGGTCTGTTTGGCAGGGCTCAGTGCACTTATTGAGTCGAGAAACCAGCAAGTTAATGTGTGCTTGTTCCAGAATAGTAGAAAAAGGGACGGACAGTTAAAGACTTGCCTTTGAACAATGTGTCTAGTAAAACACACAATAGATTTAAGCTTATTTATTTATTTGGAATTTATGTATATCACTGCAAGCCACCAAGGCCACTTTCACTTGTAGCAACATACCGAACAGTCCAACGAAGAGTCATTCACAGTACATGAAAGTTAGAGTCCAGGCAGAGGCATAGAATGAACCTGGATTGTGTTTAATCCCATAAGAACCTTTGGATTAGAAACATTTTCAGGAGTTTCATGAACTAAAGGTAATTAGCTTCCATTTGGAAGTGGAGAGTTAGGGCTATATGTACCTCCACATTTTCCCATAGACACAGAATGGTTTAAAATCTTTGATACATCTGACCCTAAGACTATTCCATATTTTCCAACTCTTGGACCGCAAAGATTTTCTGCACTATTTATGTGTTTCTGCATTTGCTTTATTTGAACAGGAGTGCAACGGATGAATGCTGATTTCTCACTTTGCAGGTAGTCTGGTCATTGACTTTGAGGGCCTCATTTATGAAAACTGTTGCATTTCTGCAATAAAACAGCAATGCAACAGTTTTCACTGAGCCCTCCTTGCTACGCGATGGATGCGCTGTATTTAATATACAGCGATACCAAAGGGGATGATGGACGGGGTGCTTGAGCTAATCAAACACTCACCCCCAGTCAACTGATCTGGGTTTAATCCATCATCATTCTTTAGCTCACTCCACCACCCCAGTTCAGACATGGCTATATGCAAATCAGTCTGACCCTGTGCCTCATGGGAACAGTCCAGCCCAAACTGCCAAGCCATGTCTTCCCTGAACCGGAAACAAGCATCCTGGGACCGGTTTCGGGTTCATAACCCTCATCAGCCAGGCCTTCTTGAATCCAGTGGCAAAGTGAGCAAGGGACCCACGTCTGGGCATACCCTGCCAACTTAGGGCGAACAAAGCGATACCAAAGGGGATGATGGACGGGGCGCTTGAGCTAATCAAACACTCACCCCCAGTCAACTAATCTGGGTTTAATCCATCATCATTCTTTAGCCACTGGAATCAAGCTATCCTGGCTGAAGAGTGGTGAAAGCCCGAAACCGGTCCTAGGATCCTTGTTTCCAATCCGGCGATACCCGCGGTTAGCAGGAGTTTCAATATCGCCTCGCAAATCTTGTTAATACAGCGCTGTTGTGTTAGCGCTCTCTTACATGTTGTAACTTCGACGGCACGCCTACTTTGCACCTCATTAGTGATGTTCATCGCTGGAATGAGATGCAATGCAAAAACGGCTGCTAACATGCGTTAATGCATGTTAGCGCCGCATTGTAAATATGGAGATGAAATTATTGCCGCTTTTTTGGCCTTTAAAGCCAAAAAAGCGGTGAATTGACCCTCGATAATATGCTCCTTGGTTATGGAACCTAAAATGGCATTCAATGAAAGTAACTTAAAATGTACATTCACATATGTTGCACTATTTTTTAATTTTTAATAAGTGAAAGCAGAGACAAACATTTGAAGTGGTAGCTTGCTGGCTAAAGACACTAAGAAAAATGATAGTAGGCATATAACGTGCGATTCGTCCCACCATACTTTGCCCCCTTTTGCCCACCACAAAAATGCACCATACAAAGTGGCTGGTCTTCACTGCGTAGTCTTTATTAATTCTCAGATAAAGCCCTCTTTATTTGTTGATGCATTGTCAACATTAGACCAACTTTATTAAACCAATCCAACACACATTGATAAACATTGGGTTGTGCAGTATTCGTTTGCCCCACAGGTTACAATTGTATTTACAATTCAGGATCTCCAGAGCCACCTTGGATGCGGGTTGTACCAGCAGGCCACAACCCATCTCCATTACTTCCATTCCATTCCAGGTAACTACCCATCGTCTACCCCCTAGACGCGGCCACCCGGTACTGCTTTGCGCCTTTCCTTGCGCACCAGCTTTCACCAAATTGCTTCTTCCAAGCACCGGCATCTCGGGTAGGGCTGGAGAGTCCAGGACCACCAGCAGGACGGCCCCCTCTCCCGCCAGCCCGGAGCCCCATTGACTGCCCTCCCTGTTCCAGGATGAGCCAGTCCCCGCCAAAAAAGGAGTCCCCCCATTTTTCTTGCCCGGGACCCCGCCAGTTCTACCTTTAACAACAGGGATGGGTGGGTGGGCAACTTGCTTCTAGCTGCGACCGGCGGCGCCTGTGGCAAGAGGACAAAGAGGGCGTCTCCCGCTTGTTTAGTGCTCTTATCCCTTTCCCTGGGGGGTCGCCTGCGCACCTAGGTGATGCACTAAGATCTTGCCCTACCTCCTCGTATTTCCTGTTGACCCCTCCCACTCCCCTTGACCACATGTGCACTGGCCCAGCCTCTCTCTTGCCGCCTCTCGCCCGAAATGCCACTAAAGGCCCCCCGCCCCTAGACGTGGGGGGAGCTTCTCATTATCTTGTTAATTTGTTCCACACGTGGCAGCGAAAATGCGAACAGGAATCTTCCATCGCTTGAAAATGGAGAAAAAAAAATCAGGATTGATCAGAAGGTGCCCCGGACAGGACTGAAGACTAAACCTCTGCTGTGAGTCACATTTCCGGAGCAAGCAATGAGTCTAGATCTAAATGGGGTGTGTGCTGCAGAGAGAAGTTACCAAAGTTCCAGGAATGTTTTCTGGTATGTTGAAAAGGAGCTCCAGTCTATGTCTATACCCTTCCAGAGACACCTGCTTCGTCTGATCAGACATCTATTGGTGTCTTTTTTGTCAATGTTCTATAGGTTAAGGGTGCTTGGTGGAGCTGATATCTTTGTTCAGTCTTTTCTGTTTGCATAAAGGAAATGTATATTATTGCACCCTAACTTTGTTAAAAGCATTAAGTCCAGATAGAAGTGCTTACTGAAATAAATCAATGTTCATATCAGTGAGTCTTCTTTACATAAAGCCAGTGCCCAAAACGCTGAAAGTTCTCAATGCGAGATACACATAGCCAGGACCACTAGAATTTTCCATATTATTTTGGATTTGCCGCATTTGCTACATAATCCATCATCTGCATAATCTGCAGATTTTTACAAATGAGAATGTTTTTTTTTTAGCTCAAACGGATCAGAAGTTACTAAAAACACATCAGAACGTGTTGCTACACTCTGAAAGGTCCTTCACAAAGGTTGACTGTTCACCTTCCAGTTGCTTATTTATATGTTTAGGTGCTAAACTTGTACTAATGAGGTGAAACTTTGCCCATGAGTAAAAATAACAAAATAATGACATAACACTATCACAAAGTGTGCTGCATTACCCCGCTTAATTTGCCTTTTCTTGCCGTATAATATAGCTAACCATGGTGCATAAATCGTTATTATCCTGCTGCCTAATTCCAATGGCCATGTACATATCGGGCCTGGTTCACAAAGGGAAACTTAGAGGTTTGCTCTAAACGTAGACAAAACTTCTAAGTTTACAACTTTGGGAATTCCTAAAGGGCATTTATGAGTCCTATTTTTATGTCCGCACTCGGGGTGGAGAGCCGGCCCAAGTATGGGCATAAAAATAGTACTTATAAATGCTCTTTGTGAATTCCCAAAGTTGTAAACTTAGACGTTTGGTCTAAGTTTAGGCACAACGTCTAAATTTACCTTTGTGAATCAGGCCCAACATTTATAAAGCCTGCTCGAAGGTTGTTTGACATTGAGTTTTTCCTTTGCAAATATTTCTTGTGATTAGGAATGATATCAGTTGGATTGTGACATATTTGAGTGGGCTTTAAAAGCTTGCTCCTGGGAATGGTTTTCTACAATTCCACCTTGAGACAGTCATGTGTTACTCTCTAGGTGGGATATGTTCACTGGTTAGCAATTATACACACAGCTTGATTATCCTATGCCTGAGATGCAATGTGTGTGTACCTGGAGTTGTATCTTTGCTATGAGAACCTTAGCTTAGAAGAATTTTTTTATCTGGGGATAGCTTTGCTGTCAGAGATTTGAGTCTCTAATATCTACGAGTTCCAAGTATTCCTTTTTTTCTGATCTCTCAAGTTGGAAGATATGAGTAAGTTAAGAAACATGATGTTAATGGGTAATATCAGAGAAACTGGCATAATGCTGTTAGAAATTATAGTACCTACAAAGATAGCTTTAATAAGGATGCACTGAGGACCTGGGGTGATCTAACTTGTGTTTCAAGGGCAAGCAAAGACAGAGCAAACCAACGTGAATGTTCAGAGCCCTGCAGCTAGCTTTGTATGTGATGAGGATCATTTTATTGATATAAAATGATGAGCCGTGATTGTATACTGTCAAATGCAGAGACAACGTGCTTGAAGGAAGTCTCAGGGTAAGTATTCCCAAGCGAAGAGGCCAATGCCCTAAAATCACTTTTACGCAAAGATTTTCCTAACTTGGAAGATGTTTTAGAGTAGAGGTGATTTTACCAATCACAGTAGTCAGTGAAGGCGATCGCTGGGTGAAAAGATCATAATTCCTAACCAATTTTAGTAGATAAATCTTTAACCAGGAGTATCGCTTTTCCCCTGGACAGTCAAGATTTCCCCTAAATTAGGTAATGTTGATATTTCCAATGCATTCATTATGTTACGGAGATTTACTGTCCAGGGGGCAAGAATATTTTACTGTAGATAACATTTTATTAGGTGTCTCACCCTTCCTGCAGGAACATTAATTAAACAGAATCAATAATTTTACATTATTTGCTGATTCATTAGCTTGATTCTCATCAGACTGAACTCCAGCCTTAGTGCACTGTTAACTGACCCTTTAAGGAGACAAAGCTGTCTTTTCTAAAGGTTTATTTCGATAAACTGCAGATTAATTATATTTTTCTCAACAAAACTTTCGCAGCTACAGGTCAACAGATTTGTGATTTTCAAATTGTATGTTTCTTTCAAAATTTGAATAGATGCCTCTCCCTGTGATGCCTGGGTCTGGGAGATGTAGTATTTTGATGCATTGGAAAGTTTACAACTTTTTATAAATTTATGAAGGTGCCAAAATCCATGGGTGGATGCTTCGGAACACTCACACTCCACTCATGGAAGACCCCCCCTCCACAAGGTAACACAAGGCAGTGAAATGCGCTGCCTTGCGTTACCTTGGATTTACTAAATCACGCAGAGCCACACAAGTTGGCGTTGCACGGCTTAGTAAATTCCAGTTAAGGGCTTGCGTTGCGTCGCCTTGCGTGATATATGGGCAATGCAAGCCCTTAGTAAATCTGGGCCCTAGTATCAATGTATGTTCCATGAATTGTCTTTCTCATGGTTCTTTCTCATTCCATGAGCAAGAGGTCTCCACATTCATTTCCCAGACTGCTGCAACATTATAAACCATTCTTCATTACCAAGGGCCTGATTTCAGCATAGATAATACTTTATTTTGTCTGTAAGACACAGCCATAAAAGCACAATACAAGCATAGAAAACATCATTAATCACATATCTCATGGTCTTCTCAATTAAACAAGTTTAAAAATGGCTAATAAAATATTTTTTTTAAAACAGTAAGTGTCCCCAGCTAGCAAGGTAAGAGTGTCTTGGCATGGGGCTCAATGTACCACAATCATCACATAGGCAAGTCAAACTAACAGGATCAGGCTATCAAAACAACATTTGTTTCTCTTGGTGATAGCACCTTTTAAAAAAGAACAAATGCAAGTACAAACTTTAGGGAGTTTAACCCTTGCAAATACAACAGGGTCTCAACAAATCTTCTAATGCCACAAGTTTGGATTAAGGGAATTAAAAACCTTCTGCAGTATACCAAGTAAAACTTGCAAAGGAAAGTGAAATAAAGCAAACTCGGATGTGAGGACTCGTCACAGGAACAAATTAAGACATTATTCGGGTTGAACTGGCCCAAAGGGAAGCTCATGTGCTACTTGATAATGCCAAATACAAATCTAGTTAAAAGGGCTCTGTCCCAGGAGGCATCTTGAATTAGTTTTTGGCAGGACTCCTGTCCTCCTTCCGTGGCGGCGGTTACAAGTACTCCATCGAGCTGACGGAGTCCCGCCCACTGTATTTAGATGTGGGCTGGCCGATCAGTCATCCGCATCAGCAAACTGTTTACCGACGCGTAAGTGGCGAACCTCCATCGACCTGGTGGACTTCTCCGCTAGGTTACAGTACTCCATTGCTGTCAGGCCGGTAGGCTTTCACCAAGTTTATTTAAGTTTCCCTGTTGTGCTAGTGTTGTCCTATCGACGGATTCCTGACAGAGTAAGTCCCTGGTGGTGTGGAGACTGGTAAGTACTACTGATTAATGTATCAATACACTTATATGTTGTGTTTGCTCCTAAAATATATGAAGGTGATGTATTATGCCCCTTTTTCACATATGGCATTGCACACAAAAAACATGCACACACTATTGAATGTACACCCACAGGCACCACAATCACAACACCCACAACTACCACAACAACATATATACATTTTTTGGGAAGTGTCAATACAGGTGTGTTCATTTCACCTTGATAAGTTGTAAAATGAACACTAATGCATTACACATGAAAAACAATTGAATGTAAGAGCAATGTAAAAGTGCACGAAGCCAAAGGAATTGCCAACACACGATTTATAGAAAGACAAGTGTAAAATCCGGCTACCTTATATCCCGGCGACAATGGAGTTGATTACTGTCTTGGTCAAGCAGACTCAGCAAAGGAAGGACCTGGACGATGGGGTTCAAGCGGAAGTGAGAAATGGAAAAAAGGTATGTTTCTACCTCATTTTCTTCGATTCCGCCAACTCAAAGTAGACGGAATCCCCGCCACAGTTTCCTCAATGGAAAGGCACATCATGATTTGCCCGGCTGTAATCTTGGCTGGATTCCTGCCAACAGCCGCTTCTGCCTATGAATCCGTTGATGCAAGTGACAATTCCTGACGGAGTAGGCAGCACTAGGACAGCCTTTCGTCCATAGACCTGCCAACACCTAAATAGAGCGGATGGTGAAACTGTCGAAAAAGTGACGGCAGAACCAGATCCACCAAGATCTAAATCAGGCCCTAAGTCTTTTGACCATCTTATTACTGGTTTTCATACAGACATAATTAAAGGGACTGACACAGAAAATTTAGATACTCAAGTATTTTACTTATTTTGCCACACAAAGTATTCCACTATCCAAACTCCAAACAACAGCATAAACAGAACTCTAGTGCTTTACATTATGAAAAGTGAAGTCATTGTCAATGCATGTTGTATATATAGCACCTGCAAGCAGAGTTGTGTCCTTTTGTAGAACTGTAAATAACAGGTGTTAATATTACACAACACAATGTTACTCAGATATATCTCCCACAGAAAAATGAGAGGCTGAATCAGCCCTATCTGGGTTTGAATTTGTGGGTCACATGCAGAACCCCCACAAAGAGTGCTTCATTCACAGAGGCAGCTCACTAGCAGCTGCAGTAATATAAATATGCAGTCCCTGCAAAGAGAAGATTCCAAGCTAGAAAAACCTCAATCAAGGGAAAATACTCAAGTTTTTTACTTAGGTTTTGAAAACATCAGAGTCTTCCACCAACCAAACTCCAAACAGCATAAAAAGAACTCTAGTGCTATACATGATGAAAAGTGAAATATTGTCCTTATCAATGCATGTTGATTATATAGTACCTGCAAGCAGAGTTTTGTCCTTTTGTAGAACTGTAAATAAAAGGTGTTAATATTACACGACACAATATTACTCAGATATATTTACCACAGAAAAATGAGAGGCTGAATCAGCCCTACCTGGGTTTGAATTTGTGGGTCACATGCAGACCCCCACAAAGAGTGCTTCATTCACAGAGGCAGCTCACTAGCAGCTGCAGTGACATAAATATGCAGTCCCTGAAAAGAGAAGATTCCAAGCTAGAAATACCTCGATCTAGGCAAAATATCAAGAAAGCACATGCTTTGTTCTTTACTAATTTAAAACCATAACTGTGCTGAAAAGGCAGAGGTGCAAAGGTCAGAGAATGTGCTAGGAAACCAAACCAATGTACCAACTTTCATCTCACTTGTGGTTCTTTCAAGATGCTTGCCGTTACTCTAGGAAGAAAAGGATGCTTCAGGGCAGGGATGCTTTAAATATCAAAGAACCTAAGTTCATTTCTCGCGTCATGGGAAAGTCCCCAGAGTCCATGTGCACGTCGCGATGTTGTATATTTTTACATTTCACAGGTAAAAATATGCACCTGTACCCAGGTGCCATTTGCGCTCGAAATCAATGTTTCAAGTGCAACTGAAATATTTACGAACTCAAGAGATTCACAAAAACCTACTTTGCAGTCGAGAATCTATTTACTCAAGTGGAATATTTCCAAATGCTAACATAAGATGCTGCGTAGAAATCCCTGTCAAGTGGTAGGGCAGTTGCATATCACAAAATGATGGGTCTGTCGTATAGAATGTGATGAGGGGCCCCTGACTCCCCATTTTGTCTTGGACTCAATGGAGGCCCCTTAAATGCTTGTGGCGGCCCCACCTTGCACTTCGGGGTCTGCAGGGCCCTCCCTTATGCCCCCGGGTAGGATGCGAACGTGTTAAGGCATGCTAAGCCTTAAAAGTTTGCGAACTACACACATGTCAATTTCTGGCCGACTTGTCAATTTCTGGCCATTCAAAAACGTCCCTCTCACCCTTTTCTACTAAGGAAATTATCAGAGATATGCTCCTTTTGAAGTAGGTATGGGAACATACCATCACCACACTTTGTGAGGCTATAACGGAAATGGACTGCTCCGTGGGGGGAAAAAAAGCCCAATGGGAGAAAAAACAAAAAAGAATCAAATGTGCAGTTAAACAGGGGTGCTGGTTTCCCCATGCTGAACTGCAGCAAATGTACAATCACATTTGGGAAACACTCATGCAAAAGAGTCCCATGGATTTCCCACGAGGACTCCTGGAAAGCTGCCCCAGCTCAGCCAGCTGTACTTCAGGAAAGTTTTGTGAATAGTCCAAAGTCATAAATCTGCAACCCCAAGTACGACTACTACGGGCGCAGTTTCATCACTATTTTAGTGAACCAGGCCCTATGAACTTCCCAGCAAGAGCCTTGGCAATTGCTGCACATCATATTCAGAAAAGATTGCATCATGCTGAGGAGAACTAGCTGAGACCGGAAGACCATATTCAGGGGCCAATAAGCACACTCGTCTCAGTGTGCGGTGTAAATAATGAGAAGTTCCAAGAGATGAAACAGATGATTGAAACTTGAAAGGCGGTATGAAACGACGTGTATACACCCGCAAACAGAACGCAGGGGACTTATTTTTTTTAACACTTTTCTGCATCAGCCCTGTCCCTTAAATGACAGTGGTAGAGCGTTCCACAGTCTGATTGGGTAAGCCACCTGCAAATCAGATTGTTTGAATTATCTAAAAAGGTGGGGGGTGGATGGGGGGGGAGGGGTATTCAACCCAGCTATGCTTCATTTTACATCGGCTAGGGAGCGGACCCTACTTCTTGGATTAGGGTATTCTCCCTGGGGTTGGGACATCTGTAGAAGTGGGGTGGGCCTCAGTTCCAGCATTCCTCTCTGTGTGGCACAATACCTGCGTTTTGGTCACCGTTCCAAAGCAACCCCATGCTGTTATGGCTACATGTGGGAATACTAATTAGATGTGAGGCGTGGGGGCTCATTAGCCCTTTTTGCTTAAGGAGCACGCACAATTAATTACTTGTGAGACCTACTGGTTCTGTGTGTGGTATATAAGCGAGTCCATCTGCATGAAAATCGCGCCTTTCACAGTGTTTACATCACGAAGTCCTCCTTTTCCCAATTTGCGAGAAGAAATTATCTTGTGAACGTTTCCATGCGACTGTCCACTCTGCAGTTTCTTTAAATTCTGTTTTAAATGTAGTTGATGCTAAAATGCGTTGTACACACGGGAGTTCACAGTTCCCCGCAAGACATTTCCGCAAGAGCAACTCCCTTGTGAGAAAGGCTACTCCGTCGACATAGGTGTGAGGAAAATAGGAAATGATGAGAGCTATGGGCAGCCCAAAAATCACGCTCACAGCGAAATTACCTTTATGCTATCAAACTCTTGCACGGGCCAAAAAATAATCAACAGTCCCGGTTCCTGTAACCATTAAAACCAGGAAAAACAGTATTAGAGACACTTAGAAAAAAGTGTAGATTCACGCCGGTATGGTTAAGTGGGTGGGATTTGTCCCTGCGGGGATCTGGGAAGAGGTTCATTGTGCACCGATGTATTGGTAATGCATAAACTAAACTATATAAATTCATTGTTTAAGCTGTTTGCAATTTCACTGAAAGCATTGTTCGCTCTTTTTGTCTCAGTATAGAACAGCGCGGATAAGTGCTCGGTTTTATCACAGGAAAATGGTATATTTTTATAGCTGTGCGCCATAACGATGGCTTTAACTCTGATATCCGTTGCTGTCACTCGGTCAAGGCCAGGCAGAAAACCGGAAACCGTCCGGGGGGTCTCTCCTCTAAAACTCCCCTCCTAACTGTGGGTCACGGAAGCAGGAGCAAGTGCAGCAAAAGGTTCAAAGCGCGCCAGAGAAAACAAACACGCGCGCGTTTCACCCGCAGTCAATTGTTTCTACGGATAACGTTTTAGGAAAGTTTGGAGAGCGGCCACTCACAAGTAAGGGGGTTTCTTTCACACGTAAATATCCCTGGATGCTGAGGGCCAGATGCAATTACTATCCCTCAGGGAGGGCGTGGACAGGGGCCACGGCCCGGTAACAGGGGTCACGGAGAGGGCAGTTCAATTCCCAGCTCTGCATGAACTTGTGCTAGTCATCCCGCTTTGTTTTGTGTTATCTCACTTAATTCAAAGCAGATATGAGACCCCTGACGCGTCTCTTTTTATATTAGACCAAGAACAGGAAGCTATGAGTCACTCCGGCTTGTTTTATGGTGTCCAGTGCAGCAATGTTAAGTGCTCAGCCTCAGTGTTTCTAGAAGGTTCTGTTGCTCTTTGTAAGCCTTTCAAGGTGGACATGTCTGACCTTAGATTGTACGCAGAACTGATCTAAGGCACCTGGGCGCCTGGTCACCTGCCTCTCATTGAGCAAGCATCACAGAGAGAAAGGAAGAAAAGATGTACAGGTATTTGAAAATGTATTGTGGATAAGGGATTTTATCCTCATATAAGCCACATTAGGACGTCTTACCTCTGCCATCTTCAAGCCACGAGGCCATACAGCCTTATAGCCCTTCTGCCTCGGGCTATACCGCTTGTCAAAGGCTCTGAAACGGAGCAAGGGCCTATAACGATTGCCTTTAAGAACCGGTATTGCCGTAGCAGAAGGCCTATAAGCTACTAGAACATTCCACCCACTGAGGGTAGAATGTTCTAAGTTAAAAAGGGGGAAGAGACATGAAAACAAACATTGGAATGTTGGAGCTCTGGGATTGTACCAGCCATTATAAGTCAGTGGTTGAGGTGGGTGGGAACTGAGGGGCACAGAGTGCCCATACGTTTTTCATTTCTGAAATACAGTTCCCCAACTTTTTGTGAAAAGACAACCCTCTGGGGATGGTTAATTCTGACAGTTCAAATTCTTCAGCAGAAGTGTAAGCAGGGAGTCTCTTGTGCTGACAGCTTGCCGGAAATAAATGTGAATGTGCACAACTGGTTGCAAATTTAAAGGGTGTTTGGAAGCAGGTATTGGTTTTAATTGATGGAATCCCTTGAAGCTTCCTAATGACACTGACATATTTTTTGATTGGTATTGCAAGGTTGAGCTGCGAAGTGTGTGCTTTTAAGAGAAAATTATTAAAAATGTCCTTACATAAAGTCTGGGTATTACTAAAATCTATATTTTGGAGGCAGTTTTTTATCTTCAACATTTTAGCGTATTTTGTAGCAGTCTATCTTATTTTGTGTGTAATGCAAGATTTTAATTATTTACTTAAATAGTCGCATTGCTTTCTGTCACAGACATAGACTTTGTAGCACTACACATACACAAGTCACTATTCTCCACAGCACCAACCAGGAGGGAAATTCTTTGGCCCTCTGGTTACAGACATTTGCCACAGACCTCTGCAGTGCATTAACTGATAGTGGTTTCATAATGTAAACTAGTGTATTTCCCACTGATTAACTTAACTTGCGTGCATTTTTCATTTAATATGTGCATTATTTAATATGTAGTCACCTGAAGGTGAAAGGCCGAAAAAAGTTACATAATAGTTTGTTTTCTTAGCCACACCTTTGACCCTATCCCCACGCTGACTCATCCCGCCCCAAACTACACACAGTAACACAGCTCCCATACAATTTTTTAATGCACTTCGAACGTTGTTATAAGCCCGGAGCTACTCCATAGTATTCACATGGACCTCAAAGCATTCCAATGTTCCAATCACTGATATAGGCTGTCTGCCTATTACCAGCCCACTAATGGACTTGACTTTCTTAGCCCAACTCTCTAAATATGTCACAAATATAATTGTGTAATTATTATTTTATTCAGTATTATAACTTACATTTGGGTGTGCATCCCGCAGGAGAACATCTAGATGAGTGGACTAGTCTATTCTCTCCCTCCCTACAGATCCCACAAGAGAGATGCAGTTCTTTGTGCCATGTCACAGTTACACTGCACACCGAGTGGGACATCGGGAGATGGACAGATAATCGGCCTGCTTCCTTTGTGTACACTAGTGACTGGTAAAGGCCTGCTGTGGAAGCATTGTGTAGTAGCTGTCCCTCTGGTGTACCCTGTGTTGTTGGGCTCAGGTTCAGCCCAACCAACTATAGGATGTTTGAATAAAGGTTGGCAGTGCGTGGATTTCAATCCAACATCCTGTGCCAGCAACAAACAGCTTTTCTGTACCACTGACATCTTCTGCTCCTGGTGTGAAAATGTTTGACCTATGTGTCGCATGGTCTAGAAAAAGCTCGGTTTGGAATCCTGTCATTAATTTGAATGCCAGAGTCCCACGCCTGTTACTTTCTGTATTTGTGACCTTGCTCTGTTGATTCAACAAACATGCTGCTGGTGGTCCAGTTAATAAAATTCTGGTCCCAGATATGCAAACCCTTTTTTTGGCATCAAAGAAATCATTTTTTTTATAACTGTAGGTTTACAATCGCAAAAAGGCAATTCACAATTACCTATAGGTATATTCCAGGTCGAAAATGGCTTTTCCAACAGCAATGTACACTTTGTGACTCATCGTAATTAAAAGAAGGAGGGGGCGTGAAAGGGGCGTTCCCCTTCTTCCAAATTGCACTCCAAAAGCCTCTGTTTGGAGACTAAGGACCAAAGGGGTGTGATATCCTTTCGGTTGGTGGAAACTTTCTTTTGTCATAGCAGTATACCTCTAAATGATACTGGCAACTTAGAAAAAAGCTTCTAACATCTCCTTGCCTCAGTGTAAGCTATTTTGTCGACCCTGAGAATGGAAATGTGGGTAGAAGACACCACTGGGATACACACCAAACTTAAGTCCAGGTACTAGCCTTCCATCGTCTTCTTAATGGTCTTTGTACATAGCATGTTCAAACATTTAGAATTGAGAAGCTTTCTAAACCTCCAAAATTGACTCCTCTTTATTGACATTTCTTTCTAGTACTGTAATGAGTATCATGAATGTTTTACTTTTTTTTACAATAGTAACTGTAATTAATTGCTAATCTATAGTACAGTATAGCTATATTATGTTTTCTTATATTAAATAAAAATAAAGGTTTTCTTGGGGAAATATGCTGATCTGCGCATAGAAACTTTGTACTGTAGCCCTTCACAGTTCCTGGCACAAGGAGTAACTGTGTGTTCATCACATTGAATGTAAAGAGAGGCACTCAGAAACAATCTAAATAAATTACTATATAATAATAAATTATTTAAAAATACATTTTCTTGTTTAAAATGTACTCGGAAATCTTCTTTCAGATCCAAAACTTCAAATCAGTGAAAATTACAACATTTTTAGATTCACATGAAGACTTAATAATCAAATATAGCAAGCATATGTTTTATGTTTCAAAACAAATTGTTTCACTTTTTCGGGGTTATACAAATGGATGAATAGTAACAAACAAGCTAAAAATGCATAGAAAAACATGGAATTATTCCCAAAAAGGTTACTGTAGCATCAAATCATCATATTTTTTTAATAGCCCATCAATCAAAAATTAACAGTATATGTATTCTAAATAAAATTAATATTTCACAATTCAGAATTACAATGTGATAGATGACTGACGTATGTATTTCTAAGACAAATCATCATTGTTTTTTTTGGTACATAACAAATTATTCACAAAAGTCCCTACATTTGTTGGTCTTCTGTTTACATAAATGTTGTTTGGCATAAATACAGACATATCAAAAACAGTTTCTATCTTCTTCCTTGCTGTTATGATTAAAGATTATTTTCAAAATCTGCTATATAAATAAAGACCGATCTGAAATCTAAATGCCTTGATCATAATCAATTTGTTTGAAAAAATTATATACTATTTTGATGTCAGTATACAATCCATACAACCTTCTGCATATAATACATTGACATGGAAGACATTAAATGTTATTAAAGGAACATTTTATTATCAAGCTTTATCTTTTGATTTTTTTATTTTATAAACATTTTTCTATTGTATGCAACTTTAAATACATGAAAGGGTTGTCATAGCACATCTAGTATTTCAATTTTCTCATCATATCTTTTTTAACATTGAATTCACAGGGCAAGCTAGGTCACTCCCGTCAGAACGTTATGCCTTGACACAGATGTCTGGACCCCCTAAGAATTTAACAGAAAATCATCTTCCACTTGAAACAGAGGTTTGTCGCTGATAGACTCATCATCTTGGACCTACTCCATGAATTGAGGCCTGGTCATTATTAGAGCTCCATGCCAGAGATCTACAGTACTACAGCCTGCCAACTTTCCTAATTATATCGTTTTCGACTAAACATAAGAGAAATTGACATCCCTTGGATGCAATATAGAACTCTTCTTGCAAGACAATTGTGTACTTATATTTCTTGAAGACATCCCGTGCATGTTTTTAATTGTATCATCAACAAATTTTGGTGGTTCCCCACTGAAACGCGCGTAGACCGCGAATTGTTTCCTGAAAAGTGGGTCTTGGAGATTTGTATCCTCTATTTTCAGATGGTGCTGTGAACTGAATGTATTAACCCGCCTGCTAACACCTTGGAGATCCATCTCAGGGTCCTATTCTTTATTTTAGACAGTATGTTTTGTAAAGGTGCTATATGAATGTAAGCATGTGTGAGTATGATAGCAGTTTTTTGAATGATTGGTAATAGTTAGTATTTCTATTTATACTTATTTTTGATGTTTATGGGATGTCCTCTGTGAATTCAATGTTAAAAAAGATATGATGGGGGGGCGTGGCTAGCTGCCGAGCGTAATGGCCGCAGCCTGAAGGAGCTCCGGGGGTGAGACCGTCCTCCCCGCCATCCGTGCATTGATCCGCGTCCTGTGGCGAGCTTCACGACTACGCCTGCACCGCCGCAACGAAGGGGCGCCTGACTGCGCCGCCCTGGGGTCTCTCTGTGGCCGGGAAGGCAGCCGCAGCCGCGCCGCGAAATTGGGCCTGTCCCTTCGGCGGAAGCCGGGGCCTCAAGTGAGACAGCGTGCCCGGGTGCTGCGCAAGAGCCCCGGGTTCACGGAGTAGCGCCCCCCCCCCTGCCTTGCAGTTGGACGGATCGAGTGGCGGACGGCACGGGGGAGCGGCCTGGAGCCTGACTGCCCTGGCGGGCGCCCACTTGCCATACGGACCCCCGGTGCAGCCGGGGCATCGCTGAGAGAGGAGCGGAGCAGCGTTGCGGAGCGGTGGCGGCTCGGCGCCAGCGGCGATTCCCCTCCGGGACAACACTCCTTGACCTGATCGGAACCGTCGGCGATGCTGGGAGTGCTGTGGCGGCCTGAAGGTACTATCGGCAACGTACAGTAGCAGAAGCGGTGACCGGAGACCGGGGGAGAGGAGGAGTGCAACTCCTGGGCGGCTGTGACTTCGGCGGCCCTAGCGCGCTGGTGGTGGCTCGCTGCTGTGCCGTCCGTTGATCGCCCTGTCCCTTAGAAGTGCCGGTGCCTGAGGGGTGGCAGTACTGTCTTGGGTCCAGCGTGAAGTGAAACGGCCCCTGGTTTTTTCCCCCTGGAGTCGTGGGGGAGATGGCCCTTCGCGGAGTTTGGTCCCCAGCCTCACCATGAGCGGTAAGGGGAGTAGGGCGCACCACCAAGGGAAACTGGACAAATATGCGTTTACTAAAGGCTCACCCCCGCCGACGGACCACGACAAGCGCGCAGACACGGCCTCTGAACTGGCCGGCCCGCCTAAAGTAACACTAGAGGACATCATGGCCGCCCTGACCAATGTGCAAACGACGGTGGGGTCGATATCCACGGACGTGACGCTCCTCCGGGCGGACTTCCAAAAAATGTCCGCCAGGGTCACAGAGGTTGAACAGGTGACTACCACTCTGAAGAGAGACACTGGCTTGCTGCTTCAAAAGGTGTCGCGACTGGAGGCCGAAAATAAGCGCATGGTCGAGAGGCTTGAGGACCAGGAAGGGCGCTCCCGCCGCAACAATGTCCGCATCACGGGCATTCTGGAGAGTGAGGGGAGCCCAGCCATGGACCTCTATGTGGAGAACCTTATAAAAACTGAACTGCAGCCCAGGGGGCTCTCTGCCTTCTTCTCGGTGGAGCGGGCGCACAGGGTGCCCGGGGGGAGGCCGAGGGTCGCGGCTCCCCCCCGGCCGGTCTTGGCCCGCATTTTCAACTTCCGCGACCGCGATGCCATTCTGCAGACGGCCCGCGTGGCCCCACCCTTGCGTATACAGAACTCACAAATATCCTTCTTTCCGGACTACATGGCGGCGGTGTCGGCGCGGCGGCGGAGCTTCCTGGAAGTCAAAAAGAGCCTGAGGGCCCGCGAACTTTCCTACTCCATGTTATTTTCGGCCAGACTGAGAGTGGTGGCAGAGGGAAAGACCTGGTTTTTCGAATCGCCAGAGGAAGCACATGACTGGCTGGAGGGGTGGCAACAGGTGAAACAGTCAAGCCGTTCAGACAGGCGAAAACGACCGCCCGGAGAGGCGCCGGACCCCACTGGCCGAGATGAAGCTCTGGTAGCTGCCACCCGGCTGCAGCACGAGGCCTAACCCGAAGGCGTTGGACACTGCTTGCTTAAATGGACGGTGCAGGGTAAGGGGGATGACCCTGGGGTGGGGAGGTGTCTGTGCTTCCTAATGTAGCTCGGGACATATGGACACTCGAAATGGGGAAGGCACTGGTCTTCCTCGGACCTTCCACTCCTTGTGCACGAGTTAGGTGCTGGGATATGGGGTCAAAGCGCTCTGCTGAGTTGGGGTGGCGGGCAGTTTGGAGTCCGCATGGCAGGGAGGCAGGGAGGGGGTTGGAGGGTATGAGGGTAATTTGTTGGTTCTTTTTACTAGTTAAGGTTTACATTGGCAGTAATGTTTGTTGTGCGGCACATGCAACCACTACAGAGCACATATTACGCGCCGTTTGCTGCGCGCCGCTACTTCCCCTGGTACACAAGCGTTCTGATGGCTACAGACTGTGAGGGGGTGCCTGAGCTGTGCTCCTTCGCTCCGATACCGCCACTCTCCCTGCTCACGTGGAATGTGCGTGGCCTCGTTTTGCACAGTCTTAAGAGATGCGCTCCAGCGATTGTCCTATTGCAGGAAACCCACCTGATCAACACCACCAGTAAAGCGATGGACAGGTGGGGGTACAAAATGGTAGCACATTCGGAGTTTACCTCCGGGTCTAGAGGGGTGGGTATTTTAGTACGGAAGCACTACCCACTTATTATACACAAACATAAAACGGACAGAGCGGGGCGGTTTGCGGCGATAGCCATCCAGTGGGAGGGACGGCCCCTTAACATAGTCTCCGTTTACATCCCTCCCTCAATGCACGCCACCGCGCTGCCGGCGCTTAGCGAATTCCTCCTCGACCTACCGGAAGGGGAGCTGCTCATTGGCGGTGATTTTAATGCAGTAGTACACGAAGCACTTGATAGGCACCCTCAGCGAGCGGGTAGGGCGGGACTGTCCCGATTCGGAGGTTTTCTGGAGGCCATGGGGTTGCTGGACTTATGGCGGTTGCACCATCCAACAACAAAGCAATACACGTACCACTCGGGGGTGCATAACAGTCTTACTAGGATTGACTACTTCCTGGGTTCCGCTAACTGTCCTCGCCATATAGACAGTGTTGAGATCAGACCTAGGGGTATCTCCGACCACTCCCCTATACTTCTGAAGTATGAATGCTACCACTTCGCACGTCGCCGTATTCCGGTGATACGTCCCGGTTGTCTCCAGGTCCCAACGATACATAAAAAGCTGTCGAAGGCGACGGTTCTCTTCTTTAAGGAAAATGCCCCTTCTGCTGCTTCACCGACGATCTTATGGGAGGCATACAAAATGGTCCTCCGAGATCAGGCGCTCACTACCATGGCGGCGCACAGGCGAGCGACGCTGGCGGAGTTACAGTTGCTTGAACGGGAGCTGCACTTGGCGGAGGCTCGGCAGGCTCGGGACCCAACCCTGGAGTCGGCCGAAGCCCTGAGAGCTGCGCAGACCAAGTATCGGGCGCACCTTACGGAGCATACGAAGCAACAGCTGCTGGCCACACGGCACAGGCTATATAACCTGGGAGATAAGACAGGGAAGCTCCTGGCGTGGCTTGACAGGAGGGAGGGTGGAGCCAGGTGGATAGCGCAACTCACTTCTGAGGAAGGTCAGGTGCTAACAAAACCTAGCGAGATAGCGGAAACTCTCGCGCATCACTTTTGGCGGGTCTACTCCTCCACCTCCTCCATGACAGAAGAGGAGGCAGGGACGTATGTGCAGGATCTGGCGATGCCCCGGCTCACCCCTGAGGCGGCGGGTGTCTTGGAGGCTGACATTACAGTGGAGGAGGTGCAAATGACAATCCTTGCTCTGCAATCGGGTAAGGCGACGGGACCGAACGGTATACCGGTCGAGCTGTACAAGCGAATGGCCGGAACGGTCGCCCCTCATTTGCTCAACATGTTTACGGATAGTCTCCGAGCGGGTGTACTCCCGCAGGACCAGCGGACAGCTACTATCGTGGCCATACCAAAACCTGGCAAGCCGGCGTCGGAATGCAACTCCTATCGCCCTATCTCGCTGCTGAATGCGGAGGCGAAGATCCTCGTGAAACTCTTGGCATCCAGACTAACACCGCATTTGCCGGACATTGTACACCCAGACCAATCTGGTTTTATGCCCGGCAGGAGCACGGCCCTTAATCTGCGGCGATTACACGGAGTGTTGGCCCGTGTGGGGCAGGTGCGGGAGCCGGCGGTGCTGCTCTCGTTGGATGCGCGAATGGCATTTGACATGGTCGAATGGCCCTTCCTCTTTGCCGTACTGTCGCACTTGGGCTTTGGACCCAAATTTAGGGCCTGGGTCCGGCTCCTATGTGCTCAACCAATGGCCCATGTGGCCGTTTACGGACACATATCTAGAGACTTCCCCCTGACGCGTGGCACCCGACAGGGATGCCCCCTGTCGCCCCTGCTCTTCGCTCTGGTGCTGGAGCCCTTGGCGGCTTGGATCCGCTGGGAACCCCAGATACGGGGACTTAAATGGACGAATGACTGGGAGGATCGTATCTCCCTCTATGCGGATGACGTGCTGCTCTATCTCTCTTCCCCGAGATGCTCAATCCTTGCACTACTTAATATTTGTGAAATTTTCGGGAGAGCGTCCGGTTATACTATCAACTGGTCGAAAACGGTGCTTTATATGCTGCATGACCCCTCTCCCCGGCTCCCCGTGGACTGCCCGTTACAGACGGTGACGGAGTCGTTTAAGTATCTGGGTATCCACATCACGGCCAACCCCGCGGACTTTCTACAGCTGAATCTGCAGCCCCCATTAGACCGTCTCAGGCGCGATGTGCGTCACTGGGGTACGCTATCGCTCACGTTGCTGGGGAAGGCGGCCCTTTTTAAAATGATGGCCCTGCCCCGGTTCGTCTACGTGCTGGAAAACACACAGTGTCGCGTTCCGCCAGATTACTTCCGTGCGATAGCGGCACAGGTGACTGCCCTTCTGTGGGGTGGCAGACCGCCGCGCATAGCGCAGTCCAAATTGACTCGCGGCTGGTACGACGGGGGGATAGCGCTTCCCGACATTCAGCTCTATTACTGGGCAGCGCAGCTCAAAGTAATAAACCATTGGCTTCATGTCCCGCATACGGACCCGGCATTCAAAGCAGATAGGGACATAATGGGGGAGCGAGGTGTGTTGGCAGCCCTGTATGATGGTAGACTGACTTCTGCACTCGTCGGCCCTCTCAGACAAACGGTGGCCATATGGCATGCAGCGCAGGCCAGGCTAGGGTGGCGCGGGGTTTTGACCAAGCTCACACCTCTGTGGGACACCAGGCAGCTCGGGAGGCTCAGGCACAGCAGGGGATTTGACAAGTGGGACGCTATAGGAATCTCTACGATTGGCGACATGTGGCATGGGAATGACATTATCACATTTGACCGTCTCCAACAGCAATATGAACTGGCGCCTTCCGAATGGTTCCGGTACATGCAAATTAAACATGCCTTGCTGGCACGGCTAACACCGGGTGTGGCGGTACCAGAGGCATCGCCCTTGGAGGACCGGTTATTAACGGACTATATGCCGAAAAGGGCCACATCGTTTCATTACCGTAAGCTGATTAACAACCTGCCAGACCCAATGGGCCCTCTCCGCGAGAAATGGTCCCGTGATGTGGGGGAATTCGACGAACCGGAGTGGCGGGAGGCGCTGGCCTCGCCACGGGAGGCGGGTATACCGTCGAGGCTCCGGCTGGTGCAGCTTCGCATCTTCCACCGCTCCTATTACACCAGGCACACACTGCATAGTATAGGCAGCGCGACACATCCTTTCTGCCTGCATGGCTGCGGGGAGGTGGGAGGCTTCTTCCATACCATATGGGAATGCCCCGTGCTTCAGGAGTACTGGCGGGGGGTGATGCACATGCTGTCACAGTCGGGGGGAGTCACGCTGGTACCGGAGGCCAGACGCTGCCTGCTGAATATATGGGAGCCTAACGACCTCTCGCGCCTGGCGCAGGACTGGGCCACATTGGGATTAATGATAGCCAAATGCAACATAGCTCAAAAATGGGGGACAGGGGAACTGCCGCGCCTCACTGCTTGGGGCACGGACATGGACGAGGCCATGTTTGCGGAGAAGTCGGCCTTTATTAGGCGGGGCTGTCCTGGCAAATGGAGTAAAGTATGGGGGGCGTGGAACTCCTATAGGGGTGACATCTGTTACCCGCCCTCGGACCCTGAAGACGATGCCTCAGACTCAGACTAGGATGGGGGAGCCCGGGGGTGGGGGAGCGGGATGGTGGATGTTGGAGAAATGTACTATTGTGGAATTGTTTTCTGCCACCTTGTCGCATTCAGGGGCTATTACATTGCTCTTCATCATGGAAAATTATGTGTTTGATTGCTGTATTGTGCTGCTGCTAATGAATAAAATAAAAACAAGTTTAAAAAAAAAATTAAAAAAAAGATATGATGAGAAAATTGAAATACTAGATGTGCTATGACAACCCTTTCATGTATTTAAAGTTGCATAAAATAGAAAACCGTTTATAAAATCAAAAAATAAAAAGATAAAGCTTGATAATAAAATGTTCCTTTAATAACATTTAATGTCTTCCATGTCAATGTATTATATGCAGAAGGTTGTTTGGTAATTCAGAACCTTATTGGGTCGTTTAACCCCTTCAGTGCCACGCCCTTTCCCCCTCCTGTGCCGGGCGTTGCATTAGTGGGTGGGGTTCATGACGAGATAGTCTCGTCATGGGCACAGCGCAACCGTGCTCCATGACAAGACTATCTCGTCATGGGCACTGAAGAGGTTAAAATCAAAAAGGTCAGATTAGAGGTTTTCTTTCCGTTTTTGCTCCTATCTACTCCCTCCTCTAGGACCTCGAATTATTTCAGGGAGTGCCAATTTTCCCCTTACTTAAGTATAAATTCCATTACATACTGCTAGAATGAATTCTTGATAGTTTTTGCAATCCCAGCACTGATAATAATAGATTCCTCATTCTACATGATAATGTCTAGGAGGCTTTGGGTGCAGGAAGGCTTTGAAATGGCATGATGTGAGACCACCCCTGGGTGGCATTCTCTGAAGTTTGGCTGAAAAATAGCTCCCTATGGCAGTTTGCTGGAATCTTGCTAACAAACTAAAATTTTGACATGTTCTTGAGTAATACCATTCTGCAATATTTTTTGGATAACAATGACTCCACGGAGACAACATTTGCTTGGAATACATTTAAAGTGATAATACGTGGCATTATTATTTATTTTTTGCTCAATCCAGCAAACTAACACATTACCTGCCCTGCAGTATCCTTTGAGAAAGCTTGAACAAAGCATTGTCAACGAAAAGTTATATGAAGCCTGCACAAAATGGGAGAAACACAGTGACAGGCTAAATAAAGTTGTAACTCAGCGTGAACTGAGGATGCAAAAACAAAAGGCTAAAAGCTTTCTGGAGAAAAGTGTGATATTTGTCCTTCTTGACCCCCAAAAACCAACAAGTGGTACATGGTGGCTGTCAAGGGTCGCCCTATGTCGGATAATTCCATTGTCAAGAAAGTATCAAGTATCTCAATCACTATCAGAAGATCTATAGAACTTAACCACAGATCTTAACTGAGAAAGTTTCTTCAAAAACGTATTTTTTTTGCCCACCACAAGCAGCAGTCTGCACCCTTTTGTGTACTTTCTCCATGCAGAGCTTTCATATGTCACTTTTCTCTTCCTTACTGTAAGAAAATGGGTTTTTGTTTGGGTGGGGATATGTTAACCCTCCTCAAGCAACAACCACAATCCTCTGGTAGCTTGGAATAAAAACAGTCAGACTTAACTTAGATACAAAGTGTTAAGTATTTTTGCAGCAACCAATAGTGATAAAGTGAAAAAATACAACACCAGAAGATTTCCAAACCAAGTTAGAAAAATACATTGTGCTTTAATAAATAATTTGAGACCAAAATGACAAAAAAATCCAATCAGTAGAACTGGAGATATATAATTATAAACTTTAGAAAAAAGTAGCACTAAAACACACAAAGTGCAAATTGAGGATATCTGGTTGTACTGGCCCGGAACAAAGTCACAAGTTCAGGCTGACTGCGATGGAGTACAGGCCAGGCACATGACTAAATATGGCCTGCTGAGAGTTGTACATTATTTTGTTGGTGCGAGGCTTGCATGGCATTGCATTGGGAGGCTGTGCATTGTCTGGTGTTGGCCCCTATGTAGCAATGTGGTCGCTCTGCATTGGTTCCAAGGAAACTGGCAGCTGAACAGCAAGGCTTTGCAGGGCTTTATGTCGCTTAGTGTCGGTTTCTTGAAGCTTTCAGCTGTGTGGTGAGGCTTTGCGTTGCTCTACGTTGCTTACGATGAAGCGGGCAGCTGGGCGTAGTTCACGAAGTAGCGCTACGCGTAGCTACGCAAAGTGCACTTCGCACTACGCGAGCTTCACGTAGCACTTCACGAACTGCGTAGTATCCTGTTCGCACTGTGCAAGATGTCGTTTTCAAGGATTGCACAGTGCGGAAAAACAACCGGCACTGTGCAATCAATGAAAACGGCATCTTGCACAGTGCGAGCTGTAGTTTTCTGCCGCTCGAGTAGATTTTTACTCGAGCGGCAGCTTTCTCAACGCGGACTGGTAGTTTCTCATCGCGAGCGGTCGCGAGCATACACGACCACTCGCAATGAGAAACCTGACCTCCCCACGTTGAGAATCTCGCTGGGAGGTTTATTTTCCACGCTCGCGATCGCCAACGTGATGTTGCTGATCGCGAACGAGGAAAAGTCTCGCCGGGATGTCATTTTGCTTGCTCGCAGTCGCCAACTTGATGTTGAGGACCGCGAGCAAGCAAAAAATGACCGCTGCACTACGCAACACTACGCTACGCATGTTTGCACTGTGCTACGTGCAATTCGCGTAGTGCGAAGTAGCGCAAACTTCGCAAACTACGCGAGCGTAGCGTAGTGCTTTGCCCAGGCTTAGTTTGCAGGGCTTGGTTTTGCTTGGCATTGGCTCAGATTAGGCTTTCAGCTGTGCGGCGAGACGTTGCTGGTCTTGGCTTCGCTTGACATAGGTGCTAATGTAACTTGTAGCCCTGTGGTGAGGCTTTACAGGGCTTCACATCGCTTCACTTCAGATTTGATCGCACCTTCAGTTAATCCAGGAGGAGTTTTCTCTGATGCCAGCCAAGTGTCAAGGCCCTCGGGAAGCACCTCTTTGGGAACAGGAACTCAGTCCAGCAGAGGCCAGCAGAGCTCTGGCAGGTCAAGTTGCTGGTCCAGGCAGGTTCGGTGCAGCAGGTCAGCTGGGCATTTGCAGGGAGGTCTCTGGAACTTGTTATGTCCCTGTAGCTTAGAACAGAATATCAGCCAGCTGACTCTTGTGGTAACTCGGTCTGCTATGAAGGAAGCAGGTCCAATCTCCTTCCTTGGAGAGCAGGGCAGTCCTCAAGCAGCAGGGCAGTCTTCTAGCAGCAAGGCAGTCCTTACAAATTTGGTTCTGGAATGTCTTTCCTTCCCCCACCCAGGCCCAACGATGTCTGGGATAACAAAAGGCAATGTGAAGTTCTTTATGAATACAGGAGACAGCCCCTATCGATATACAATTGTTGCAGGTGACAATTCTGCCCCCATTCTGACACTGTTTAGGAGGAATACACAAAGGCCAACTGCCACCTACACCTACATCTAGTAATATGACCAATGACCCATGCTGCAGACACCAAGAGGTTAGGATAAGAAAATGCCAACTTTCTAAAAGTGGCACTTTCAGAGTTATGACTTAAAATTCGACTTTACCATTAGAGATGATTTTAAATTGCAATTCCTTAGAGACCAAACATGACATTCCTACCTCTTCCTAAGCACATTTTATCACTAAGTAAATGTAATAAGGTAACCCAATGTTATTCCATGGGAGAGGTAGCCCTTGCAGTAGTGAAAAACAAGTTACAACTACCAGGACACATACTAAAGGACAGTGGTATTCTTATTAGGGCAAACGGCGCCACTCAGGAGAGTAGCACTAGTATCAATATTTGGATATTATCTTGATCTCGGTGCTGCAAGGTAAGGAGAACCACTCATCTCCCCAAAGCCAGTGGTCAGAGCCACTTGAATAATCAGAAGAAAAATCCCCAGCACACAATAGTATTGTAACAGAATTATCAAAGTGTGAGCACAAATTTAACGCAGAGAAATTAGTTCTTGTTCTTTTTTCTTTTATTCCTCGGATCTTCTAACAGCCGACACGTGTTTAGTCGCTAACATGGGAAATCGTCTCGTGACTTTATCCAGGCTCTCTTCTCTGTATGTCTATCCGTTTTTTGTGGTGATAATTCCAACCCACAGTGGGGCTCTGTTTTCATAGATGTCTGCCATCGCAGTCTATACATCTCCAAATAAGTTCTGGTGTGTCATAAGACTCGTTATTTGTAGTCACCCGTTGCGGACGTCTTCCCTCGTGTCTTTCTGAGTACGGAACCGTATAGACATACAGAGAAGAGAGCCCTGATAAAGTCGCAGGACGATTTCCCATGTTAGTGACGAAACACGTGTCGGCTGTTAGAAGATGACCGATTAAACATGAGGCAAAGAAACAAGTCAGGGAGATCCTAGATCAACTTGAATATCAGGGTGTGATAGAGAATTGAACCTCACCTATGAATAATCCCTTGTTTCCTGTAAATAAACTTGATAATTAATATAGTCTAGTCTTAGATTACAGATATTTGAATGCATCCACATGCACTGTTGCAGTACAGAATGCACAAGTGCTGCAGTAATGAATAACATTGTGTGAAAGAAATACAAAACAACTCTAGACATCTCAAATGGATTTTCATGCCAAAACATAGTGCCTGGAAGCAGGTATTTGACAGCATTCTCGGCGCTAGGCTCACAGACAAATTTTGTCGATTTCCCCATGGGTATAAGAACAGCCCTGGGTTGTTCTCAGTCAGGGTAACAGAGTTAAACACAATTTTAATATAGAGGCACAAGAATATCCTCTACCGAATGAAAGAATGCCTCTAGATCGATAAGAATGTATAATTTCCAGTGATGGATCTGCCCAGTCACCCCTAGGAGTAAAACAGCAACATTCTGCGGCATTCGCAATCATAAAAGGGCACATGCAGGATGGAAAGTTTCCTCCTGGAAAAATACACACACAGTCTCTAGGAGACTGTACGGCACAACTGGCTGAACTAAAATCTCTGATACTGGCACTACAAAATAAGGATCATGAATTCCCCACACAAAGGGTGTGATTCATTTTACTGTGTCCAGTCCTATAACGAATATTTACATTATTGGGGCCAGAATGGATTTAGGGATTCTAACGGTGCACAGTAAAGCACAAGATGCTCTGGGAACAAGTGGCAAAGCTGAAAGAATGCCTGCCACAGGCTCATGTTATTCATACATTGAGTCATCAATGTGTTGGTATTCACGTTTAAGGAAATTCAATGGCAGAGGAAGCCCCCATGGCAACAGTGCATACTGCTGCAGTTGCTGCAATAACTCGCTCTAGTACGAGAATAGACAGAGCAACTATGATAGCTGTCAATGCCACGTGCAACAGCTCAGCCCTGCCGAAAGGCTTTCTGCTCTCGTACTCCTACAGATTAAACGTGCAAAACATTTGTATGCTCAAATGCCAAAAGTGAGGGATATAGTAATACCAAACACTGATCGCAGATTGGGATTAATACTAGCTGCACATGAGGGTCTGGGTTCAGCACATGCAGGGATCGATGCTACAGTTTCAATACTAAAGCAGCGCTATTGGTGGCCAGGCCTAACTAAACAGACCAAGGGCTTTGTCCTCAAATGTGACATCTGCCACTAGATGAAAGGCTTCACCATTGCACGTCCACCACAAAAACCTTTATTTATCTCAGACAAACATCTTGCATGTGCCTATTTGGATCACTGCAGCCCCTTATACTCTGGCGGAGCTTACAATTACATTTTGGTGGCAGTAGATTCGTGCTCTAGATTCCTGTAGCTTTCACCACTGCGCTCGGCCTATGCTCGAATTGTCATAAAGGATTTGCGAGTCTTTATCGGGACATACGCAATTGGTACACTACATTCCGACCAGGGCCCGGCGTTTAATTCTCAGGCTTACAAAGAAGCCATGGGGAAATTCGGTAGTTGAGAGGAAAAAATGATACTTAAAGCAGTCCTCACCAGCAAGAGTATTATGCTTGGGTGGTAGTTAGGTGAATCACCTATGTGGGTCCCGATGGCACTTAACAACATGCCAAGAAAATGCCTGGGGGGGGTCATACATCGGCAAGGATTTGGGTACCTGACCTCGATCAGTGTCAGCACAGTGGCGGCTGAAACACCATTTGACCTCAATGATTGCTTGGATGATTTACAGGACCTAAAAGAATACAGAGCTTTACAAAGCAACGTCCAAGTAAAACGCACCACCACCGGGGAAGTGAAAACGGTAACAGCAAGACCTGCCTAGCTCCCAGAGATTGGGGACTTGGCCAAAGAGAAAACCGTGAACAAAAAAGAATTTGGGCCATTTTACAGAGCACCTGTACCTATCCCAGCTGTCAAAGAAATCAGAACTGTCCTTCTTCCGCCTCTTGCTGGCTGTCGAGACAAAAGGTTTGTCTCAATGTATCTGATCAAACCACACTATGTGGCCGATTCTCAACTGTAGGCCGTGTGGGCTCCTGTGTAGCCACCGCACTCCTCTCGCTACCGTACAGGAAGTTCAGATGGAAGCTTTGATGATGAGTGAAGAGTCCATTTTTCAAAGAGAAGCAGTAAAAGAAAATGAGATGATGCTTCTCCCTGTTGAAACAACTACAATTTTACAGTGAACAAGTAAAGAAATTTTAATTCAAAACATTTACGACTTCTATTTCAGCATGCCACAGATCTTAAACCATTCTTTTTAAATAACATTATCACCTCTAGTACTTTCTGTGATGATTGGGACATTGAACCTGTGCAACATTTGCTTTCAGAATTAGAGAAATCAGCTGCAATTTCAAAATATAAATTATATGAGGGTACAAGTAATTTTGGAGACATGTTCTGTTACCAGCATTATGGTCACCGTTTGTTACATAAAATCAGTATCCCACATGCTGTGTATAATTGCACATAATGGGATCACTGCCCAACACAGCAAAAAGGTAGTGTAAAGACTTTTGCACAGAAGTCTGCTTATTGTTTAGGGTTTTGAAACATCAGACCCAACCTCATATTACTATAGGCTTGCAATTACACCTGCAAAGAAAAATATGTTATGAAACACCAAACTGATATACTCTGCTTCCTTTATTTCCCAACTGTCTACACAGAGTTTCAACTTTTGGAAAGACATAATAGACACAAAGACTATCTGGGGGGCAAACGATTGGCCGATTCAGGGGACAGAGGCCTTATTGAGAGCATGCCTCATACCAAACCAAATGATTTTCCTGAACAAGACAGTTCAACAAACTTCATATCTAGGTATACCAAAAACAAAGGTTTTAAACACACCCATCGTATTTCACGCATTCTCACGGTTCGAGAATTGCAGCACTTTACACACTTTAGTGAGGATACTCTAGACACTATGATACATAATGATTCTTTCAATTCATCGGACCCCGATTGGAAGAGTTGGTTGGTTTGGCATGTGGACACAAATGGGTGTCAATCTAGATACTTGGGTCACACCGAAGGATTTAGGATCAATAGGCCTGATCAACGATATGCACAGACATAACACTCAGGAGTTGTGATGTTATATAGTGTTAAGAAGGTATGCCTAGATTGGCTAAAAAACTCGACACTTTCCCAGTTCAAACAACACTTGTCCCTTCTTTCTGATGACATTGATCTCAAGAATGTTTTACTATGTCCCCGGAACCCACATCCAAAGTGCTTTTATGTATGGAATATACAATGAACTGCGGAAGATTTATCAACTAGAAGCTGCTGAGAGATTGTTTGAGATTGATAGGGTTAATTTAGAAAAGGCTTTGACTATGGTTGACAATGGTATGACCACTTTATCATTCAGAATGTATTCACTGGGCAACATAGTGTCTTCCACGATTGACATAATACATCAAGACATGTCTACATTACAACATGGGCAGTCACAATTACGGTCAATAGTAATATCGAGCTGGACGATACAAACTTTACATTCTGGCCACATGCCATGGTGTGACATTGACAGTACAAATCTGTTTTCAGCATACGATCTAACAGAAAGACGGATAATAATGGTACATAGAGATGTGAAATATAACATGTTGCACATTGACAAATTAGACAAAATTACCTTTCCACATGGCTGAGAGACCATCCACTGACTGGATAGTCCATGGTTACATTACCCTGCCAGTCATGACCTTTCAATTCCGATATTGTCTCCAATACCAACAGGTAGGCAGATATGAAGCACTAGGGTAAGGATATGCCCACAAGTATTGGGAATTACCTTTCAGGTTTTGATGCAGAAATGGGGAAATAGAAGGTTTTCTTAGTGGGTCAGACTGTGCGTAACCCTAACACAGTCTTTTGGTTTGCAAGGACATTTCTCTCCATGGAGCATGCAATGCTTCAATGGCGAACTTGTCTTGTTATCTGAAGGGTTCCCCAGCTGCCGTAATTTATCCTGTGTTCAGGCTGCTCTCCATTGAGAGCTATTTGATGCTGAATGATCAAGGTTGCTGCGGAATGGAACTGGGCACTGCTTATCTAGTGACAGTTAATTCCATTGTCACTTTTGTACACAAGTACTGTTTCCACCTGCCCAAACAGATAGGGACGCAGTGCTATGCCTTCAATAAATGTTTCCGTCATAAAAATTTGACTCCCTGAGCAAACTGAAAGCCATGCTTTAACAGAAGGATGTGCTCTTAACTTCGGCCATAGAGACATTTGATCTCCAGGTTGCAAGAACTTCGTCTGAGATACAGACATTACTCCACATTACCTTACGCCTGCATTTTGGGGAGCTGGTCCATCATATCTTTATCATGTCTGATACTAAAGGAATAGCGCACTTTTTAAAATGTATTCGCCTTGGTTTGGTTGGCACCTTTCAGGCGATATTCATAGTTATACCATAGTTAATACACTCCATGTTGGGAAGTGTTTTTGGAGAATTCCGCTTGTGCTGGTACTTGTGGCTGGAATGCTGATTTTATTCTATCTGCTCCACAATGGACGTCCCAGTTAAACTCAGCATGGAGACAACACTGCTTGTGCTGTGTTTCCGTGAACGCATGTTACACTGCTTCGGCAATAAGCCTTGGCGGAGTTCGCTTAGCAGCACTACGCTGAACTCCACGAAGCGGTAAAAAAGTCCACAACGCTACACAGAGATCCGCAACCTGGCGGAGTTGCTTTTCTCAAATGTTCGATGAAATTTCTGTCATACAACAATGCGGATTGCGTGTTCGAGGGATATATCAGGAGAACTGCTCCACGCTGTCGCGCATGTGTCGACCATCTTATTTTCATCTCTGTTATGGTGCTGGGACCTACTTTTTGAATCCTCCCTAAATCTTATTAGTCTTCTTAAGTGTCTATTTTCCGTTTTTTTCTACTTAGTGAATTGGCCCGTCAAAGGGGGTTGAGAATGATTGCGAGTGAGATTGGAACTTAGAAGCAAATATAATTTGTTGCAATTTATTCCAAAATCTTTGGAATAGGTGGACTAGGTAGGTTTAGGAAATGTGGAATAGATTGGACGGTCCGCGATACTACACTACTATTAGTTGATCTTATTTTGGAAAGTTCTGTGTTATTGCAATTGCTGTTTGCTGTCCAAAAATCTTTTCTGAGAGATTATTTATTTACCACCAATTATTTTGTGTTTCTTTAATTATTTCTTACATCAGCATGCAAGGGCAAGAGCAAGAGGTCATCTGAGGTGGGTGCGGGAGCAGGAGGTGCCTCCCAGAAAAACACTCCTCCGCCGATGGCTCTGCTGGCCCCAGTAAGTCCTCCTGTTGATAATATTAATATATATTTTTCCTAACTTTTTCTGCTCCTTAATTTGAATTATTTTCTACCTGTTTCCTAATTTAATTTTTTCTCAAATCCTCTTTGCCCTGTCCATTTAAACAATCTTCTTATCCCTGTTATATCTGTACTGCTAAGTCAATAGCTTACTTTCTTCTGATTTTTCAGTCATCTTTCCCTCTCCCCTTATATATTTTGTTGACTGCCTAGTGGTGGTACAGTAAGACTCAGACAACCCATTGGTCCTTACTACTAGTAGTTCTAGTACTACTATTCTGTAGAGCAGAATGCATGGCCAAGTAAGGTATTCTATACATGTTTGTCGAGATGAGAAGGCTTTCTTTTACTTTCCCATGCTCAATCAATAAAACAAGAGAGTGGCCATGGTCATGTTGGACAACCCAACGTTGAATCTTCTTCCTATCTAGGCCTAGTATTATTACAAGCAGTTGATGGTGAACTGATTACCCTGCACACTGTCTGGAAGAAAGTATGAGGAGGAGGACGGCCCCATTACGGTTGCCAACCAAGAAGCCCTTATGTCCGATTGTCCTCCCAGTTGGCCACTCATTTCTTTGAAAAAACTCAGTTTCACCAATAGAGCTAGCCACTCAGTCCAGTCCTTTACAGGTTGTCCTCATGAGAGGCTTTTTCAAAAATTGCCACCGGCAAAATGCCCAACTGGATATTTTATTATTTTTGATAGGACATAATGTCTGTACCCGAATTGTAGTGATGTGTGTGGTGTATGTATTTCCAATTTTGCTACGGAACAAAATAAATAGGGGGAGGTGCATATGGCATCTAAAAAATGTGTACTGTTTTTTTCTAACTGCACCCATTACCAGTGCTGGGACCAGCGGGGACGACTGCGCCATCCAGGAAGCAGTTGCAGCAGCTGCAGGGGGTGAGCTAGCAGCAGTGGTAAGCAGTGTTAAGTCATATTGCTTGCTTACTAATAATTTATATACTCACTGCAAAGGTGTACACTGCACTGTTGAGATTTAGTTGTGAACAGTTGAAGACACCCCTCTTCATTTAGCATTAGCAAATTCAGCGGGAGTTGAGCAACTAATGGTCTCTTCTATCTTCAACTCAGCAGAGAAAGTTCCATGAAAAAGAGTCAGACCTTGATGGGTTGATGGAAAAGGAAAAGAAGAATGGAAGGAGGAAGGATGGGTGAAATGTAATATGACTGGCAGAGAAGGATGTGTGGGTAAAAGGATGCATATGGGTGGCTGACAGGATGAAAGGGTGGGTGAAGGATGGGTGAAAGGGGAAAGGAAGGATGCCTGGCTGGGTGGGTGAAAGTGTATGGTTGAAAGAAATCCTCCGGGTGGGGGGTTGATGGGTCAAAGTAAGGACACATGGGTGGTTAAATGACCAATATATGTTGTTGAAAGGTTTGTTGCGAATGATGGCCATGTTTGGATGGATGGATGGTATTCACAGGTGAAGACTGGATGAAGAGAATGTCAAATGTAAATGGTGACTGAGTAGCAAAGCCAAGAGTGAAGATTAAAAATAATGCTGGAAGAACAATGCAATGATAAATGGAAAAATCCCTGGGAAGAAGAGTAAACAAGGAATGTTTTTATCAAGGTTTTTGATTCAAAGGTTTGGGCGAGGTTGTGTTACAGACTACTCCCTTAACTCACAGTAGTTTTCAAGCACAACATATATGATGTACCCACCCATCATCATCAATAGCCTCCCTCCGATGCCCACTCCCTACCCATGGCATTTCACCAGTGTCAGCCATGGGTGGCCTATCGGCTGCATGGTTACAATAGTAGTACCTCATGTCATGCTATATATTATTCATATATTAGTAACTTTTTATTTGCCTTGTTATAGCCAAGGTGAAAATGAAATTGAGCATTTAGCAGAGCATGGCCATGATAGGGAAAGAGATAATTGTGTAGTACAGCTGCTCCATCTGCAGAGAGTAACAAAGTAACATGACACGAGTATGTCTGTCTAGGGTGTAAGCTGAGCTGGCATGCCTACATTAATTTAGCTAAACAAGACATAGAAGAAGAATACTTGTATACTCCATAGTGCTTAATGCCTGAAACTCTAATAACATCAAAATGGAATGAACCGAGGAATCGGGAATACCAGCAAATGTTATGTACTGCTAGTGCTACTGTCTGTGCCACTACATAATTTTATCTGTTATTGTTTTGCTAGGATTATTGGTTACAATTTGTCTTTTTTCTTTCTTGAACCCAACAGGCAGGAGGTAGCAGCCAGGACCTGGCAAAGGAAGCTGGAGGCCATCAGGGCTGAATACCAGAGGCTGGTGGTCCTTGAGGAGGAGGAGGAGGAGGAGACAGCAGCAGCTGCAGCCTCCAATGCCCTGGGCCCCAGCTAGGCCCCAGTGCCTCCGGTAGTACAGTGCCATGGTCAGGCAGCTGCCCGTCGCTATTCAACTACTGCTGCTAAATAATCAGAATGTTGAGCTAGTAAAAGTTACAAAATGAAGTTGACTCGAGCTATGAAGTGGACAAGCATAAACTTTAGTGCTGGAAGGATGATGATTTTGGCAATTATGAGTTATGTTCCTCTGAAAAAAATTGTATATATTAAATACTATGAATAAGTGGGTAATCTAATATATATAATATTGTCAGTGTGGGCTTTACCTACAGTAGAGGTCGATCTTCACCCTGCCTTGAGTTGGTGTTGCTTTCTCCATATCCGCCCCACCAAGTGTGTGATCAATTAATGGTCTAAATTTAATTTATAATATCAACAGGAGAGAGAGGGATAATCCCTCTTATTCCCCCTAACGAGGAAACTTGATAACAACAAAAGAGTGAATATGGAGGGAAGGGGAAAGAACTGCACGAGGAAAACCTCTTATTTAAATGAACCCTCACTCACCAACCTAGTTGGTGACATGCTTCATCTTTGGGTTCCCACCAGAGAGGCCGAGTGCCTCCCTGGTGTGCTTCAACGCCTGAATTACAGCAGAGCAGGTTTTTGTGAGATGGTGTCAGTGCAACAGTGAAAATGGTACAAATTAAAAGATGTCTGGTTTTATCCCAAAACAATTTTAATGGTGGAAAACCAGATACCATTAAAAACAGGTGAGATGGACGTTAACTGTCTGGTTAAATTGACCAGGCGCATCCAAATTAGTTTAAAAGTGATTGGTGGTCGACATGTTTCTGCTTGTAAAGTGCGTTTTGCTAAGCATTCATCAGGATCAAGACTCCACAGCGGTGTATGCTCTCTAAGGCATACCCTAACCTGGGGAGTTGTATGAATGGTAAAACTCATGGTTTTACCACGTGGCCTTCTGGAGTTCCAAAAAGCCAAAGGACTGTGAAGAAACAACTGTCTTCACGTCATGGGTCCGGGTGGGGGTTAGAGATGCTGGTGGAATTTCCAAATCAGCACTCTCCTGCATCAAACCTATCTGGACCTGTCCTTTTTCACTCTTTTGTTGTTACCAACTAAATTTAATTTATTCACAACTCAAGCCGGGGGGAAGAGGGTTAGGGGTTTGATGAATTGATGGGAAGGGGGATTTGAGGGAAAGGTTTGACAAAGACAAACACCACACAAGGACAACATTCATCTTGGCAGCCCACCATCATAAATCTGTTATGGGAGGGAAAGGAAATACATGAATGATGAGTACTAGTACAGGTAGACCAAATCAAATTGTTCATCTGCCCCCAGAGAGACCCAAGTTACACAATGTTCTGTTGTATCGAGCTTTGAAAGATAGCAAATAAAGTGAAAATATCTGTAAGAGTCAAGGAAACAAACATAAACAACACACACAGTTCTAATGATTAAAGAGAAAAAATTATACTGTATTGCCAAATTGGGAGTTGTGTGTGCATTACTCTTGGACTGTCCGTCAATCTTGGGTTCCTGGCGGATGCGGTTTGGTAAGGTAAGTGTGAACATGGTATATGGTTTTCTAGTATGGCGCAGGGCATAGGGCCTGTAGACTGAAAAAGAAAATTGATATTGAAGAATGAAGGAGAAAAGTTAAACTGCATAAGGAGAGCAACAAAAAGACTCAAAGGCAGTATGGCTAAATGTCTGTTTCTAGCAGTTACCCTCTACAGCAGGACCCCCACCCAACCACGACTTAGCTTCGAATTTGAGCCAGTCAGCACTGAGAACACACACACACCCAGCAACATAGCATTTTTCCAATTAAGTAAAAAATCAACTCACCGCTGTCAGTCACACCACTCACCACCACCAGTACATAGACTTGACTAGGTCTGGTGTTGTTTACCTTTATGCCACTTTAAAGTCATCATCATCCAAATGAGGGCCCGCTTGCAGCATTCCAAAACTAAATTCCTGGGTGTTTCGTAGGTCCATTCTTCTTCAAACAGGATTTCCTCAATGATGTTGAGGGTGTCAATATGTGGGAGGCTGGTATGAAGGCTCTCCACGTCTAAAACACCCAGGAATTTAGTTTTGGAATGTGCATGTGGGTCCTCACCAAGAATTTCTTCCACTTTGATGACACGTTGTACCTCCAACAGCACGGGACCAGCATGGGCAGCACCTTTGCGCCAATTGTAGCCTGCCTCTTCGTCCATCACCTAGACACCCTCAAAATACTAGCACCCCACAACCCCTTTAGGAGCAATATTAAAGTGTGGAAAAGGTATATTGACGATGTCCTAGTGGTCTGGGAGGGCGACGAATGCAAAGCACAGGATTTCCTACTGTAGCTCAACACACAAGATGAGTTCCTCAAGTTCACAAGCACCCTGAGTAAGAAAGAACTGGTGTTCTTGGACCTTAACATCATAATAGATGGGAACAACAAATTGAAAACAACCACACACGAAAAAGCTGCAGCAAAGAACTGCCTTTTACTCTACAACAGTTTCCACCCCCGCCATCAAAGGGAGAACCTTCCCTTCAGGCAGTTCCTGAGACTAAGGAGGAACTGTTCCGAATTACAATACTACAAGGAGCAGGCAGACCACCTAGCGGAAAAACTTATCATGAGGAAATATCCCAAGAGAACTCTGTAATGAGCAAACAAGAGGGCCCGGAACAATAACCAAGAGTCCCTCCTGGAGCCACCAAGCACAAGCAAGAAGGAGATAAGGCCTATTTGTATAACAACCTACAATATAGCAGCAAATTCTGTGTCTAAGATCATTAACAAACACTGGTGAATTCTCAACAGTGGCGTTTTGACAATACCACGCCCTATGTTCTCACATAAGAGAGGCAAAAGTTTAAAAGACATTCTAGTACACACACGTCCACAGAAACATCAAATCCCAAGACTAAAAACACAGAGGACCCTGGCCCCTATAACCGGCCACTATCCGTGTGGAAACTGTAGCGTTAGCCATTTAACAGAACCCACCAAAATGATCACACTCAATGATAGGACCACATGGCAACTTAGGAAGTTCACAAATTGCAACACAGAGAGGGTTGTCTATATGATTACGTGCCCTTGTGGCCTTAACTATATTGGAATGACCACAAGAAAGGTGAAGACCAGAACCTGTGAACATAGGAGTAATGTGCGTTGCGAGAGGTCAACTACCAAGATGTCCGCACACTATATAGAGATGAAACACACGGTCCAAGATTTCAAATGGGTCGTACTGGAATCAATGGAGCATCATGATTCAGTAGAAGCCAGACTCCATGAAAAGGAACAAAGATTCGTTTTTAGGACACATGTGAAGGGTCTGAACGGCACTATACCATGGAATAGTTTTGTTAGATAAACATTATACCACAAAGAGCCAACCGCTGGAAACACCTGACTAAGATCATATATTGCGAGATACCAGTATTTTTTAATATATGTGTTTGGGGACGGAACGCAGAGTAGGTTCACCAAAAAACATAAGGTGTTTCACTTCCTTAAAATGGTGTGGCCTTAAGGAGCCCCCATAGAGTTGACCACAATACCTCAAACAAAGTGGAAGCAGATACCCTTTTTCGTACGTAACACATTAACTCAGCAATGGTGTTTCATGAGGTGCTCCCCAAAAATGTTCAGGTACATGTCATGACCTTGGGAAAACAATATTTCTAGTGATCCCTTGTAAAAACATGACGTCCTGTAAACAACATTATTAGTAATTATAAAAAAATAATAATAATTATTGACCCCTTGTAAACACCACCGACAAGTACACGTGTTTAAAAACACAAGAACAACCTTTGTAAGGGCAAGGGACAATTTTGCCCTAAAACTAGCTTGGAAAAAAGACCTCCTGTTGTTTTTTGCCTCATAAACAATACCCCACCAATTGGAACTAAAATCAGCAACATTCTACGACATTGCCGTTATTCGAACAATTGACATGGGTTGAAAATTACCCTGTTACCTATCTCGACAATATGGTCATGGCCATAACATTTTCATACTTCCAACTTTTGCGCATCGGCCTACACATGGCGGCCATTTTTGCAGGTCAGCGCATCATTTGTCCCTTCAAACAACGGCCCACGGCAGCACGTGTATCTTTTTATTCAACTTCCACAGCAGGACCGGGTAAGATGCGGTTCCCGAGCGGCAAACCATTAGGTATTTCTGAGGAGTACGGCTGAGACGAGGTGAGTCCTCAACAAGCCCCGAAAGCAGAGACTCACTAATCTTACGTAAAAGATCGTATTCCCTCATAATACCAATAACTTTAAACTATTTTTCCCGCCACAGTGTATAACTAGAGGATGAACTCCCCGCCGGTGAAACCATGAAGCGCGGGTTTCATTGACAATATGTACATGATTCCTCGTTGTGTGTTTATATGTGTTTTGAGTGATGCTAAAAGCTACCATTTATTCTACTGCCCTTAAATAGGCATTCACTCGATATAATGCATTACGAGTGCAACAGGCAATATCGCGTGTGTTTCTTTTTATTTAATGACCACAAGCTTTTCACTAGAAATGTCACGGGCAACCACAAGCGATATTCAGACAAGTCACTAATGGATTGTTATTTCCTTTCACCTAGGAGGTGCACACATTGTTGAAGGGCTTAATGGTTCAGCCCTTCCTGGTATGGCAGAGACGACATGGAAACAGATAATCATTGTTCTTTTACCTTTTCTCCCCCTTCTTACAGAAATTAACAATGCAAAGACCAGGTGGTATGAAAGACTTGTACACCTGAGCATGCATGTGCGATTGTTGCACTTTGTTGTTTGTTTTTCTTTGTGAATTGCAATTAGAAAACAGCTAAAGGAGTAGAACTAGTTTTTTTTAAAAATGCACTGTACTAGGTCCTGAAGAATAGCCGAGAGGGGTAGGCTTGAAACATTTCGACCAGTAGGGTGTAGGAACCTTATGCCTAATGACCTTATTCATTCCCTGTTTTTAACCATACCGACTAGGGGTCGGAATAAAGTACTTTACCCAATAACCAGGTAATTTTAAACGCACTTTCCTTTTACTTCACTCCTTTCCTGCAGGGACATCTGCCTCTCATAATCTATTAATCAGTGCTCCCACGTAATCTGTTTGGTCGCAGCCTGCCCCGTTCCATAGCGGAACGGGAAGGACCCTATGATGAAGAATGCCACCAAGGGGTAACTCTGGTGGGTGAGGGTTTTACAAAAGAACTTAAGGTTTTCCCCAGGTAAAGGAACAAGATATTCCTCACTTAAGTACGGTTGGGTCCTTTATTACACAAAATGCCCGACAGCCACATGGTCAGAAGCTGGAGGCCTAGAACAAAGACTGCATACAGGCCTATGATAAAAGCACACTGGCTGCCTACACAAAATGTCCACCAGCCACATGGTCACTCATAAGTCACAACAACAAGAGGCAGGAGGCCTGTAAAACAAACAGCACATGCAGGCCTAAGGACATTTCAATGACTATGCAAAATGGCACCTGGCCAGTGGCCACAAGGCAAATGGTGGCCTATGGCAAACACACACTGGCCAGATAAAGGATGCTTAGTAAAACAGAGAGAACATCATTAATTCAGCAATGCCAAAAACAAAAATTATTGAGCTAAAACAAATGTTTACAACAACACACATCCTTCAAAGGCATTACCCAACTTAGTCCTATACAGTGTCTGCATGAAAAAAAACAATAAAATAACTCAAAAAAACATTTTATATTGCAATCCAAATCCATCCATGGCCTAAATGCTGTAAACACCACAGAAACAGTTGTTTCATGCACCCATGACTAGCACTGGGCCTTCTGGCTGGAAGGCCAATTGGCAGACTAGGCCACATAGTGAATTCAATCAATATTGCAAATGTATTAAAAACATGGAGAAAATGTAGTAAACAGTGAAGCATTTTTCCTTTACAAAAGAAGAAAAATAAAATACAAAGAAATCAGTGATCACTAGGCCCCTACTGAAACAACAGCCCACCCACCACAATACATTTTTAAAATCCATTAACAGTACAAATAATAAATCCAGGTGGATGGCCCCAATCAAACAAACAACACCAGTTTTTCAACTTACTTGTGAAATCTCAAATGCAAAAGAAATGACATCCAATGGGATATGCAGCAACAGGCACAAAGAGTGATCCTTCCGGATCAAATGCAAATGAATAGTGACCAGGAGATGGACAAAGCACTGGGAGGAGCCTTCTGTACAAGAACAGGAAGTTGGAGACTCTGGGGCACTTCCCTCCAGGTTTAACAAACGTAAAAAACCAAAAAACAGACTCCTTGTACACAAAAAACACAGCCAAATGTCAATTTGAGGAGGCTTTTAACTCCAAATCGTCAATTCGGGAAGATTTTGATGCTTCTCAACGAGAGAATCTTCCCCAGATTGCAACTGCGGTAGATCCTACGCGTTAGGGATCGCGTACAGCAGAAAACATCCGCCAGATGTCTGTGGGGCACTCAAATGACGTGTTGGCGACCGCAAAATCTAGCGGAAGCATGCGGCCAGCTAGCAAACCTTGTGGCGCCCGCTAATGGCCCTAAAAATCTTGTGATGGATCACGAGTGCCCGGCAAGTCGCTTCAGCACATGCAAAATCACATTTGAAGAGCGCGCACCAATAAAAAACTCCACTCCGTTGCGGATTGTGGAGTTTAATGGTAACTCCACGTTCTCCGTGGAACGCGGAGCTGCCGAATTACGCAAACCCTGCAAACAGAGTGGAGTTTTACACCCAGGCTTATTCGGCACACCTCAGCTACAAGAACAAAATGAGCACTGGTTCTTCAGGCATTCAGGCCGGTCTGGCTTGACTGCATTTAACCTGTCTTCCGCTGCCTGCTTTGCAGCCAAGAATGCATTCTGGATATATGTCTTGGATCAGAATTGGTTGCCCCACTGGACATTGAAGTACTGATGGTCCCCCTAAAGGCCCATGCATATGGCTGTCCCCAGCATATTCCATTGATGATGAACGCATTCTTCGAGCCACTCTGGAATGCTTCAGCTCCTGGTGATGTGAACAACAGCTCTGCAGATAACTTGCTGGATATGACACCTCCCTCAGCGGCTGCTTTGGGAACTGGATGGAGTCACCTTTGCTCCATGAACATGCCAGGAGGTGCGCCTCTGGGAGCGTTTGTGGAATACATAAACAATTGGCCTTTTACGTGTCGAAACAATGTGTTTTTTTTAAATGTACCAAAACAACTTTTTATTTTTCTAGGCACCATGGCTTTCGGAGGGCTTGGGATCTCAAAGGATATAATGACTTATTAAACCTTTTACATATTTTATTGGGTAGCCTGCTTTTAGATGCTTTTAAAGAGTAGTTTTTTCAATGTTTTTAAAACTATCTGCTGGCTTTTTAGATCGTTTTTGAGATATTGATCCTTAGTATGAGGAGCGGGTTGTATATTCCCCTGGTTAGGCCCATGTAGCGAAGCAGCTAATTTCTAACATTGTCCTCACAAATAACATCTCCAAGCTGTAACCTTTGGCATACATTTGCACGCACTACAATGTAGGATTAGTGTCTTGGAAACTTAACTTGTTTTACATATAGCTTTGCTCAACATTAGCACAATGCCCTGAACATCATGTACAAGGTCTCGTTCCTTACTACATACAAATGGCATTCACTATCTTCATCCATGGGGCAACAGGGCTATCTACATATCCATAACATTACTAATCTAATGCGTACATCGCATGACTGCTTTCTATTATAAAAGATGAGCATTCCAATAGATTAGTAGAGGAGGTACTTTTGCTGAAACAGAGGGTCCTTGCATGCTGAGACTTCACCACGCAGCGGCCTGACATCTCGTGAGGGGAGTCCAGTTCGTGACTAAGACAGGGTCCTTCACTCTATCCCGTCAGGTAATGAGGTTGGATCGTTCCTTAGGGGGATTCTTGGCTCTACACCTACATACACTCTAGGTACACTTAGAGTAGGGTTTGCATAGTAAGAGTACGCCAGATTACTGCCTTGTTTATATGCCTGCATATATACAATTGTTTAGCAGCATGGTAGAACTATATCCACTATTTACGCTGTTAGTGCTTGTAATCACGTTTATCTGCTTCTGTCTACTAATCATTGCAGCACACGTATTTTATGCAAGAATAACGTTGCTTCAATAAATATTATTGAAAACGTCCCATTGTCTGTTTATTTCCCTGAGAATAATTGAGCATGAGTGACTGAACCAAAGGGTTTGTACTGTTTCCACGATTCCTGAGGAATCAGGGTTGTCATGTTCAGAAGTTGCCCGAAACCATTCGCTCCCTGGTAGGTTAGGGGGGGCTTACGGTGGCACTGTGAGCTTGTTGGTCTAGAGGCCAATATATCCTGCAGGGGTGTCTGGATTCAGTCTTGACACCAAGCCCTTAGTTTATGTTGCCTGAACAATGTGCAGGTCCTACGGATTGGTAGGAACTACGCGACAGGGCTGGACAGCTGGGAGTCAGGAAAGCGGGAAGCGGGAAGCGGAAATCGGCGCTGCAGGGGATGGGGCCACAGGGGACGAGCAGAGGCAGGGACACAGAAAAGGTGCAAGAAATAAGGAGAGAGAAGAAAGTGAAAACAGTGAAAAAAGTGAGAAAAAGCAAGCAAAGAGAAAGAAGGGAAATCTTTCAACTCACGCAGCCAAGCGAATATGGAGCCTCGAAGCCAGGTAGGAGAGGGGTGAAGAGTCAGTTCTGTGCAAGGCAGCAGCGGGTAGGTTCCCCCGTAGGCTGAGCCCCAATTCACTAGAGCGACCTGACCAGGCTCGGGTGCTGCTTTCTGGCGGTGTGTGCTCCCGCGCCTCACTACTTATTTACTTTATTTTGTTTATTTTATTTATTTATTTTACTTCATTTTACACAAGCTGCTACTATCAACAGGGAGACGTGTTCCTAACCCTCACCATCCCTCCCCTCTGTGACAACCTATAGCTTGTGGCAGCAAAAAACTGAGGGGAGCAGGCAAAGGAATGGGACAGCATATAAACCCAGCAGGTTTGACAGCCTAAACCAAACCCATCAGCGCTACTGGCACAAGGAAGCTTACAGAGGGCGCGAGGCGGAGTTGAGTGTCAGGAAATTAGCAATTAAGCAACTGCTCCCATGGGACGGACTATTCACCAGAACCCCGTAAGCCCGCACACATAGACCTGTCAGCAGAAGAGTGGTAGCAGTAGCATTCCCAGCTACTCGCAAGGCCTGGTACGTTCGTGCCCCCTCTCTATAACTGCAGGGTTCACACACCGACCAGACACCGGGCCACCACATGAGGTCTGGGAAGAACAGGAGGATGGTGCCTCAGCAGCCAAAAGGAGGAAACGAGGCAGAGATAATAGTTCCCCTGCCCTGGTGAGGGAGCAAGTGAGAACTAAGATGAAGCCCAAACTACAACTTGAAGAGGGGCCCTTATTATACCTCTCTGCCTGTGGCCAAGTGGAAAGGGTGAAGGAAAATTTGGGGACACTAGGAAACTGCTCGACCCCCTCTAAGAAACGTTATACTTGCACCACGCCCAACAAGCTTGCTACCTGTAAAAACAACCAAATATCCAAATATCTACACAAAGTTCAGCCTCTTGTTGGACGCTGGCTTATCTCTTTTCTCGTAAGTAACTTTGGGACAACTTCCCTCGCCTGCAACCATCGATCTTCAGTCTAGACCCTCCATCAAGTCCCCACAAAAGTGCTTTGAAGGCAGCCTGAGATTGACAGGGCATGTGTACCTCTCCAAGATGGAAGGGCTTCCATCTGACAACTCCTGCGACGTCAACGGAGAGAACCATGCAACCCCACGGTGAAATGCAAGGATTAGTTGGCCCTTTGCGGCTCTTGTGCAAGGAGCTGGCCCAGCTCTTCATACCTATGTAGGCAACTCAAGCAGCACTTCAAACTCCTCCAGTCTCACGGAGTGCCTTTGGGGTTAAGCCCTCAGCATCCTCTAAGGCCCAAGAAGATGCTGAAAAAAAGCATCATGGGGGGCTCATGCACTTGTAAATGCCAGAATGGGAGGAAATGCTGGCTACCAACTCACAGGATTGCGACCAACCATCGCAGACTCCCTGGCCTTCTACCACTCAAGGCGTAGAGGCAGAGGCAGGCGGGGAAAACCAACCAACCTTAAACAGCGTTTGGGTGTCCCTTTTGAATACAGTACAACTTTCTGTGAAGGCATTGCAGTGCCAATCAAATAAGATAGACATCCTGCTCTCACTTCTTAACACCCTGGCAGTGTTTGTGGCTGGGATCAACGAAAGATCAGGGGAACTAAACTCCTTGATTAAATGGGTACAGTCCGACAGGGTTTTCAAAAATGTCAGGCACAACAACAAACATACTGGCTATCCCTCTTTTAAAGAATGCAACACAAGGTGCCAAAATGCCATTACACTTCTACTTCATTGATTTTTAACCGGCCTTCGACCATGTTGACCGGGGAAAGCTGTGGTGCAAGTTGGTAAGCTTGAAAATACCTCAAGACTTGTTGAACATGCTAATCCTGCTTCACAAGGATACCTGGGTACGGGTCAAGCTAGGTGCTGGAACACACCCCTCAAGGGAAATTCCAACTACCCATGGGTTGAAGCAGAGCTGCGTCCTGGCACCGACCCGTGTCAATCTTTTTCTGGCTGACCTGACTTCTCAGCTGCAATCCTGAAAGTTCCACGCTCTGAAATAACGAGGCGCGCCAATATGAAGCTTCCTGTATGCCGACGACATGGTCCAGGTCTGCCGCACTCAGATGAGGTTGCAATTGTTGCTAGACATTATGAAAGCCTATTATATGGCCAACAGTCTGACCATCAATCTTGGCAATACCAAGACCATGACATACAACAACTAGAAGAAACATACACCGACATGACTGTGAGGAGAAAACTGGATAGAAAACGCAGACAATACAAATACTAAAGGGTCATCATCAATAAGAAGGTCTGCTTTACCGCCCAGAAAGATGAGATAAGGAGGAAAGGCTTGTCTCTGGTGGCAACTCTTAAAAACCTAAAGAAAAAATTGTCTGGGCCCTCATTGATGCACCTCCTTCAAGAAGCATGAGCCAACCTCATACCAGCGATCTGAAACAGGAGCAAACTGTTAAGAGGCAGCGATGCCAGAGTCTTGGATAACACAATGATACGCTCTTCCAGAATTATCTTTTCACTTCTGCATTTCCCCTCACCGGTACAGATCCGGGTGGGATTAGAGCTGCTGAAGCTGTCAATGGCCAGGCAAGGAGCATATTTAATATGCTGGAATAAGATCAGGAATGCAGCACACATAGAATGAGAAAAACGCCTCTTGGGATTGTTTTTGTGCAGGAAAGTGCCCCTTTCTGCACCAAAACAATCATGCCACGCCACCATGGTGCAAGGGTGCCTGGATTGGCACAAGGCAGCCAAAAGGCACCAGCACAGTGAGAAAGCAGGAATGTGCTGTACATCATTAATAAGGCACATTCCTGCCCTTTCCTTTTGATTCAAGGCAGCACAGCAAAGTGACTAGCTGCGCAGTTCTTCGCCAAAAACTCGTAAATGAGGCCCCTAGTGTCTAGTGAACGTTATATTTCTCTGGGTAAGAAGACTGGGGGTAAACCCTCAATCCACATTTCTTATGGGGCAGAAAACTGTCTTGGGCCAAGTCTGATTCTATGATAGACCAGCCCAACTCCACATTCCTTTTATTTAAAAAAAACTCTTTTCATTGTTTTTTCTCTGTTTTCTGACCCCAGTGTGGCTGATTGGCAGTAAATTCACTGCACCTGCAAGGGGGCATAAAGGCTCTAGATAGCCGGGTGGATGGTTAAGCATTCAATCATGTCACTTTAGCATTAGTAAATCACTGTTTGTGGCTGAGCTTTGCCCCCAAGCAAAAATCAAACGTAAAGCAACAGGAGGTGTTCTCATTTTCACATTTGGTAACTTCAGTGCGCATGAAGTGATGATCATTATCAAAATATAAAGCCTGTAAAGCTTGAAGCTGCTGCACTGATGTTTTCCTTTGAAGCCTCAGATGAGAGAAAAGGGGAATCCCTCTGGTGCATACACCGGAGGGAGTCCTTGCCCTGGGTGCAAGACAAGGAGTCATCTAGAAAGGTAGTGCAGAGAACATAGAGGTTGCGGCCTCTGCATTTAAAAGACAGCTGTTCTGAAGTTGTTCTTTCGTATCTGTGCCTTCACTTTGCTAAGATGTGAGAATTGAAGCCAGAATAGACAAACTGCATTTTCAACTCTGAATTCAAGAAAACTCTTTGAGTGAATTCCAAATTCATTTTTTGATTCTTAGAAATATATATTCATAACTTTTCCTGCTGATTATTATTTTATTTTAATCCATAAAGTTATTAATTATGTGCTCTAAGAATGTTTGTTCTGCTTAGAAAGTGATTACTGAGCACTCACTCCTTTTTCACTTTTTAGGTTTCGCCTGCATAGTGTTTGCGCTGTGCTTGTGAAATCTCTTGTATTTAATATATCTTAAAAGGGGGCTCTTATAAGTTTTCATGACCGAATTACTGTGTTCATTTGCATTTGTGTGGATTTTTTTGTTGTTAACTTCTCTTGGCTGCATCCGTTTGCGATACTTCTACTAAAGCTGTTTGTAGGAGGATAGGATCTGACTGCATAGTTACCCCCAATGTTTGCCTGGTGTTTTGCTGGTTTTTGACTAGTCTGACTGGGATCCTGCTAATCAGGACCCCAGTCTACCTGCTTTCTCCCTAAATTTGTCTTGTTATGTACTTAGGTACACTCCAGATTGGATACGGGGATACCCTTGTCAGTCCCTAGTATATGGTACACATGTGCGCAGGGCATAAGTACCCCAGAGGCCTCCCATGGGCTGAAGCATGTATTATGCCACCCATCAGAGGCCATGCAAAATGGAACTACAGGCCTGCCATTGCAGCCTGTGTAAGATGGTGCATGCATCACTTACCTTAGATATAGGTTTACTATATCTATAGGTCACTACACTTAAAACCTATAAGTCACCCCTATAGCAGGCCTTGACAATCCTTAAGGCAGGGTGTTGGGTTTTACGTGAGAGGGTTCCCCCTGCATGAGCAGAGCATCCATGCAGCCTTTGGAGACCATTCTCCCGGGTTGTCGATGACGCGGCCAGACATATAAGTAGAGGTGCATTATATGCTCATGTAAAATGCTATCTCGAAAAAGGCTGCAATAAACCATGCCATGTTTGGTATCAAACACCTTAGAATCATACCTCCACACCGGTAACCGTTGTGGAAGGTGTGATTCCACCCTTCAGAGGCAAACTTCGTGGAGTGCCTGGTCTTTCTGGTACCAGCCTTCTTGACCCGGACAGCACAAAATGGTTGCTGCCGACCAGAGACACATTTCTGCCCTCCTGCTGCTGAGCCAAGCTCGAGCAGAGCAAGGCAGCACAATAGGCATCCTGTCACAGGGAGGTGTGACCACCTCCCAGACAGGATTTAGTGTATTGGGGCTGGGTGGGCTTCCAAAGTGCCTGGAAGTCTGCATGAGGGGCACATTTGGTTTCCCTGTGCATAGTCCAGTTCAAACCAGTCCTGGGAGCCGTTGGCTCCTGCTCTGGCATGAAACTGGACAAAGGACAGGGGAGTATCCTCCCCTCTGTCCTGACCCTCCCCTGGGAGGGTCGCCTGAATCTGTCCAACGCTCGCCCGTGGGTACAAAAGGGCTTACCTGGCTGCAGGACCCTAGATTCGATGTCGACAAGATTCTGATCAAGAAACCACTGACCTTGAACTGTGTGGACACTCTGGACTTTGCTGGACTGCAACTGGGCCTGACTTTGTCTCCCTCTCTGTCCAAAGCATCGTGTGTGCCCGTGCACCATACAGGTTCCGTGCAGGACCTGTGGAGCATCAAGGACAACTGAGGTATCTCCCTTGGGGTGAAGGAGTTACTTCCCAGCATTCACAGGCACCATCACGTAACTGACCGATCTGCTGATCCAGAGCTCCTGTAGACTCCGAAGGCTCCAGCAATACAGGAGGTGGGTTCCTATGTTCCTTGAGGCCTCTCACTGAGTTTGAGGCCATTATCCCTCGTGGGGACTGCATAACCCAAACCCCTGTGCACCGTGTACTTTTGCAAGTCCATATGCTTGTTGGCATTCCCAAGTGCATTTGGCTATCGATAGCCCCAACCTCTGTGCACATTTCGTACAAATAACTTTGGCCTCCTCACACTCTGACCTGCAAGCTATGACTTTGTGAAACTGCTAGAGGGCCTCACGACTTCTGTGCCTTCTGCCTGTGGGTCCACTTGAGGGACAACACTGCTTTTCTTGGGCTCCCCTGGTTTCTCCAGGCCTGCCCTGACTCCCCTTGCTGTGGTGAGTCTCCTGGTCCTTGCTGGGCCAGACTGTAACCTTCTTCGTGTGTTGCCACTGCCAAGGCTTGTTTGGTGCTCCCACCGGACATCTACCCCTCAGCACTCGACATCCTTCGAGGGACAGCTCGTATCCGGCTCCTGGTTGTCCTTGACATCTCCTGGTCCCTGCAGCTGTAGAGTCAAGGTCTCCATCTTTATACCTTTAGCACCCGACAGCAGTGGGCATTCGTCTACCGAGCCCCTGGTCACTCCTGACTGACCCCGACTCTGTACCCTCTGCTTTCAGGCACTTTTCTTCTTTCCAGCAGTGGCTTTCTTTGAAGACTCCCATTGAGAACAACTGCGGTTTCCGACACCACTTCAGCCCTATGCACCGGGGATACCCTGGGATAGGTAACTCTGGTACTTCAGTATCCACGGGTGGGGTGGCTCTCCATGCTTCTATGTTCCAAAGGGTTTCCTCGTAATCCACTAGAAAGGGTCCTTAAACTTTAAAACTGCAACAGCGGCACTCCCATTGAATTGTATGTAGCATGCGGTCGTGTTCTCACACTGAACCCATCCTCCGTGGGGTCCCTACTTACTCACCTTAGGTGGTTTCTTGGGGTCCCAGCGATTCTACATCCTCTAGACACTGTCTTGACTCGAGTCGTCATTCTTATACCACTATTTTAGTATATGGCTTTGTCTCCCCCTGGAGCCAACTGTGTATTAGTGCTCCTTACAATTGTTTCTGTGCTACAGGATTGTGTGCTTTGTGTTTATCTGCTTGTAGCAGATACTGTGAGTTATTTAAAGTGTGTTATAATAATTAATACATATTTTATAACTACTGTGTGGTTCTCCTTTCATTTAACCAATACTATAAGGTTGCATTCTGGTAAAACAAGCTACTTAACATTTCTTCACGACTAAGCCTGAAGACTGCACTCCACAGTTAGTACTTGGATAGCTTTCTAAGGTTATCCTTGACCTCTTAAATCACCATAAAGGTTGCTTTAATTAGTGGACATCATATACCAGGCCAACTTCTCACACTGTTCAAACTGTTTAAGCCCCATTCACTCTCAAGATAAGGTCTCTACCAATGGAAATGGCAAACAACTTTTAACAGTATGCTGGAATGCTTTCTTTATTTTTACTTAGTTGTGTTAAGTAGACGCTTTAGTCTTAGAACATTTGTGGCATTTCCTATTCATGCCTCAGTACCTTTCTTTGCACTTTGTAGGCATTATCGGATTGATTTTTCAACTTAATCTATTTTGGTCATTATTATCAAAATCTAAATGTTGTAATAAACATTGTATATTAGAACTAAAGTTAATATACAAGAGCTACGCTATATTTTAGTACTAAACAGGCAGCCACAAGGGCAATTACCTTGCAGACAACAGGGTCATGATTTGAATAGTGCAGCAGGTGCAGTAGCACCGAGCCCAAAAGTTGTCAGAACTCTTCCAAACACATAATATTACTATTTTTGACTACTAAACAGGCAGTCACTATTGCAGTTACCTTGCAGTTCAAATGGACTTGATTTGAATGGTGCAGCAGGTGCAGTGGCACCAGGGCCAAAAGCTCTAGGGACCCCCCCTAAACCCAGATTTTTGCTAAAATGTAAAACTAAAGACAGTCACAAGTGCAGGTACGTTTAGAACAACAGGGTCATGATTTCAATGGTGCAGCAGGTGCAGTGACACCAGGACCTAAAACTCCAGGCACCCCACTAAATACCTAAAATTGCTGTATTTTACTACTAAACAGGCAATCACAAGTGCAGCTACCTTGAAGACGACAGGGTCATGATTTGAATGGTTCAGCAGGTGTAATGGCACCGGGGCCCAAATTTCTCAGAACTCGTCTAAACACCTAATATTGATGTGTTTTTATTACTATACAAGCAGTTGCAATTTCAGTTACCTTGCAGTTAAAAGGGGCTTGATTTAAATGGTGCAGCAGTTACAGTAGCATCGGGGCCAAAAGTTGTCATAACTCCACTAAGCACCAAATATTGCTATATTTTAGTGCTAAACAGGCAGTCACAAGGGCAATTATCTTGCAGCAACAGGGTAATTATTTGAATGGTGCAGCAGGTGATGTGGCACCAGGCCCAAAAGTTTATCAGACCTCCTTTAAACACCAAATATTGCTATATTTTATAACTTAACAGTGAAGTTATCTAGCAAGCACTAGGGTTACGATTTCAATAGTCAGCAAGTGCAGTGGCACCAGGACCTAAAGCTCCAGTCACCCCACTCAAAACCAATCATTGCTATTTTTTACAACTAAACAGTCACAAGTGCAATTATCTTTCAGGCACTGCATTATATATTACTGCTAAACAGTGCTGTAATCTTTCACACACTAGGGCCATGATTTGATGGTGCAGTAGGTGCAGAGGCACCAGGCCAAAAGGTTGTCAGAACTACTCTAAAAACCTAATATTGTATATTTTACAACTAAACTGGCAGTCATAAGTGCAGTTATCTAGTAAGCACTAGGGTCATGATTTCAATAGTGCAGCAGGTGCAGTGGCACCGGGACCAAAAGCTCCAGGCACCTCACTAACCACCTAATATTGCTATACTTTTTCTTAAACAGGCAACCACAAGTGCGTTTACCTTGCAGACAACAGGGTCATGATTTGAATGGTGCAGCAGGTGCAGTAGAACTAGGCCCAAAGGTTGTCAGAACTGCTCTAAACACATAATATTGCTATATTTGATAACTAAACAGGCAGTGATGACAGTAGTTACCTTGCAGTTAAAAGGGACTTGATTTGAATGGTGTAGTAGGTGCAGTGACTCTGGGGCCAAAAGCTCTAGGGACCCCACTAAACTCAGATTATTGCTAAATGTTACTACTAAACAAGACAGTCACAAATGCATTTATCTAGCAGGCAATAGAGTGATGATTTGACTAGGGCAGCAGGTGCAGTAGCACCAGGACCAAAAGCTCTAGGCACCCACTAAACGCCTAATGTTGCTATAGCTTACTAATAAACAGGCAGTCACAAGTGCAGTTACCTTACAGACAACAGGTTCATGATTTGAATGGTGCGGCAAGTGCAGTAGGACAGTGTCCAAAAGTTGTCAGAACTCCTCTAAACACTTGATATTGCTATATTTTACACCTATACATGCACGCACAATTGCAATTATCTTGTAGTTAAATGGGGCTTGATTTGAATGGTACAGCAAGTGCTGTGGTACTGGGGCAAAAAGCTCTAGGGACCCCACTAAACACAGAATATTGCGAAATTGTACTCATGAACAGGCAGTCACAAATGCAGTTATCTAGCAGGGACTTGGGCCTTGATTTTAATAGTGCTGCAGGTGCAGTTGCACAGCGGTAAAAAGTTGTCAGAACTCCTCTAAACACCAAGTATTGATATATTTAACTACTAAATAAGCAGTCACAAGTGCAATTACTTTGCAGGTTCTAGGGTCATGATTTCAATAGTGTAGGAGGTGCAGTGACACCAGTGCCCAACTCTCTAGGAGCCCTTCTAAATACCAAATATTGAAAATTTTTACCACTAAACAGGGAGTCACATGTGCAGTTACCTTACAGGCAATATGGTAATGATTTGAATGGCGCAGCAGATGCAGTGGCACTGTGGCCAAAGGTTGTCATAACTCATCTAAACACCAAATATTGATATATTTCACTACTAAAGAGGAAGTCACAAATGCAGTTATCTTGCAGGCAATAGGGTCATGATTTGAATGGAACTGCAGGTGCAGTGGCCCGGGTCCAAAAGTTGAAAGAACTCCTCTAAACACATAATATTGCTATTACATCCATTAATTGTATTATTTCCCCCTTTCATTAAATTTTTCTAAATGTTGCTATTACTTAACCACACTATATCCCTAATAACAGCACAATATATTGTACAACTTACAACAAAAACAGCTTATTATTCATCACATAGGCAAAACCTAATGAATTTACCAATGCATGTTTCTTTGTACGGTTTCCTTGCTATGACTCTTGGTTTTATAACAACCCAGTGTCTGTGCATTCACGTATTGCCTTTTCTCATAGATTTTTCTCAAAGTTCAATCTTATTTTGTCTGTCTCTAATTTTATTACATGTTCACATTTGCATGATATTAAATTTATTACAAAACGTTAAATCTACATTTATTGTGGTTTCATGTTTAGAGTATAAACTGAGCATTTTGTCACAGTACTGGTGCAATAAATCATACATTATACATGTCAAAAACTGTTTATAATATTGGATTAGGGTTCTGACAGTACAATATTGCCATCCATTTAACAAAGACATTTTGATAAACACAATGGATCTAATTAAGGTGACATGAACATCAAATGTTACACTTTATTCAGATACACGGTGTGATCGCCTTAGTAAATTGACTATCACATGGTACCTTGTAACTAATAGGAGTCAGAGGTACTTACCACTCATTCTCTGAACGGGACTAATACTAATCACCAGGGGAGACTGGAGAAGCTATGGTAATTACAGGCATGATAAGGGAATAAGGTTTGAGAGCAGGGCCAGACTGGCTGTAGAAAGCACTGGGCATTTCCCCGGTGGGCTGGAGGGGTGGTGGCCGGTTTTGCAGCAGTGCTGCAATATCTGCCCCCTGTAATAAAACTAACAAAAGCGGGAGCGATGCTTCTTGCTACCACCCCCCCAACTCCCCTCCACCGCTCCCAGGGTCGGTCGAGCAGCATACTGCCAGGGTTGGTTGCTGTTCCCAGTCTGGCCTCGTTTCAGAGGGAGAACGCCTATTCTCCTTTCCAGCTCTTTTTGACATGATTGCAAAGAACACAAGAAACTGTGAAAGCTGATAAGTAAAATCTCACAAATAGGGTTAAACCAGTTATTACACAAAGATAATCTAGCCTGCAATTAACCTACATCTAGTACCACATAGGGATAACATTGATAACAGAAACACCAATTGGAAGGGAAACAGCAACCCCTAAAATCAAACTGTACGATTGTGGAAATATTTCTGAAGGTCAGTGGTGGCTCCTCCGCTAAGGTGGACGAGCATCACCACACTGCTTTTTAGCAGTGAAATAAAGGAAAAATACATTGATAACTTGCGTTATTATCATTTTATTTTGTACTACTGCTGCAGCTTTGCTGGGCTGCTCTGCTCACAGAGCAGGGGAGGAGAGGTAGCACCCTCTTAAGTGTGCAATGACTGTTTGGCTGGCACATGCGCACTTCATATCTTCTCCATGCAGGCTGCATAACAGTCTGCGTGGAGAACATGCCCAGGCTCCTAGTCAGAGTCTAAGAACAGAACCAAGGTACTCTGACCAAACTGAAACCTGGACCAACACCACCTCGGGACTGGACATTGCCATCGCCATTCCTCAAGGATACAAGATCTCCAGGAAGAACCGCCCCACCTGCCCGGGAGTAGGAATCGCCATCGTCCACATATCCACCCTCCACCTGAGCACACTCCCCGACGAGCCCACATACCTGATGGAACACCTTCACTTCAAGATACTGGCCAGCCCTACCTCCACCCTCCAAGGAACCCTCATCTACCGACCCCCTGGACCCCACGGACTTTTCGCCAACTCCATCACGGACATCATCTCCCCGCATGCCATCGCGTCCACCAACTACACTCTTCTGGGAGACCTCAACTTCCACCTCGACAACCAACTGGACCTCAGCACCACATCCCTCCTGGACAACCTCCACAACATTGGACTCCGCCAGATCGTGACCGAACCCACTCACTCAGCAGGACACACCCTCAGCCCCCTCTTCACAACAGGAAACTCCATCGCCTTCAGTCACGCCACTGAACTCCCATGGACTGACCATCGATGCGTCCACTTCACCTTCAGAACACCCACCATCCACAGACACCAGCACCTGCTCCCACGAAGAAACTGGACCAGAATCACTGACGACCAGCCAACCTCATAACTCAGCAACTCCACCCCAACCATGCACAGATGGATCTCCGACAGTGCCAACACCATAGCCCCCCTCAAGAAAAACAACAACACCCACGCCAAGAAAGCTAGGTAGTTCACCACCGAACTTCGAGAGTCCAGACACACTTGCTGCCACCTCGAAAAGACCTGGAGGAACACCAAATCCACAGAAGCCCACAACAACTTCAGAGCCGCCACCAACGCCCACCACCAACTCATCAGAAAGACGAGGAAAAAAGCGATTGAAGACAGAATCTCCACTCATACACACAACAGCAAAGAACTCTTCAACATCATCAAGGAGTTAGCCCAACCCACCAGCAAGTCCACTGACATCCCTCCCTCACAAGACCTCTGCGACAAACTCAGCACCTTTTTCCACCACAAAATCAAGAGTATCTACGACAACTTCGACGAAGACAACCAACACACTGAACCCTCACCAACCACCCCGACACCCTGAAGCCAGCGATCGACAACTGGACAGCCCAAACCACCGAAGACACACTGAAGACGATGAAGTCAATCTACTCCGGGGCCCCCACGCACCCCTGCCCCCACCACATTTTCAACATGGCTGCCGACACCATCGCACCCATGCTCTGCCACACCATCAACCGCTCCCTGGCAACCGCCTCGTTCCCTGATGACTGGAAGCACGCTGAGATCAACCCCCTCCTGAAGAAACCCTCAGCGGACCCCACCGACCTCCAAAACTACAGACCCATCTCCCTGCTCCCGTTCGCAGCAAAAGTCATTAACAAAGCCATCAACAGCCAACTCACCACTTTCATCGAAGAGCACAACATCCTCGACTCCTCCCAATCCAGATTCAGAAAAAAACACAGCACGGAAACCGCCCTCCTCACCGCAACAGACGACCTTACTGGACAAAGGAGAAACAGCAGCCCTCATCCTTCTCGACCTCTCAGCGGCGTTCGACACAGTCTCTCACCGCACCCTAATACGCAGACTTCACGACACAGGGATCCAAGACAAGACCCTTGACTGGATCCACTCCTTCCTCTCTGGCAGAACGCAGCAGGTCAGACTCCCCCCTTTCCTTTGGGACCCTACACCTACCACCTGCGGAGTCCGCCAGGGGTCCTCCCTCTGCCATACTCTCTTCAATGTATACATGGCTCCGCTTGCCCCCATCGTCAGAACCTACGGACTCAACATTGTGTCATACGCAGACGACACCCAACTCATCCTCTCCCTATCCAACAAACTCAACACCACCAGACACAACTTTCGAGAAGGCATGGAAGCCGTCGCCAAATGGATGAAAAACAGCTGCCTACAACTAAACACCAACAAAACGGAAGTACTCATCATGGGCCGAAACCCCAATGCCTGGAACAACACCTGGTGGCCCCCCTTCCTCGGAACCCCGGCCACCCCCATGGACCACGCACACAACCTGGGATTCTTCCTGGACTCAGAGCTCAAAATGGACCGCCAGATCAACTCCGTCTTGTCTTCCTGCTTCCACACCCTCCGCCTCCTACGTAAGACCTTCAAATGAATCCCCCTCGAACACAGAAAGACCGTCACTCACGCCCTGGTCACCAGCAGGCTCGACTACGGCAATGCACTCTATGCCGGAATAAACAAAAACCTCACCGCAAGCCACAGAACATCCAAAACGCCACCGCATGACTGGTCCTCAACCTGCCAAGACACTGCCACATCTCCCAGCACCTGCGCACACTCCACTGGCTCCCCATTGAAGCTAGAGTCACCTTCAAGATGCTAACCCACGCTCACAAGGCCCTCCATGACACCGGACCAGCATACCTGAACAGCCGACTCAAATTCCACGCACCCCAAAGGACCCTACGATCATCCCAGCTCTCCTACGCCGTGGTCCCCTGCACCAGAAAGACCAGATCGGGAGGCCACTCCTTCTCTTTTCGCGCGGCCAGAGTCTGGAACGACCTTCCGCTCCACCTCAGGCAGATAACATTGCTCCCAATCTTCGCAAGAAACCTCAAAACCTGGCTCTTCGACAGGCCCCCTCCTTGATGGACTGGAGCCTGCGACCCCCCACCCCCCGCGCCTTGAGACCCTTACGGGTGAGTAGTTGCGCTTAACAAACACCTGATTGATTGATTGATTGATTGATGATTGATTGATTGAATCACAATGCTGCTAAGGCAGCGTCGTGATTGGCTGACTTGGAGCCTGGGTGTGCTTCCTGTTCAGGCGTAGCGGGGGACTACAGGGGAGAGACGCGCCGAGGAAGTGGGGAGAAGGTAAGTTTTTTCTTTTTCTTTTATTTTTAATACCCGCTACACCCCGCGTCCTCCCACTACAGCCCCTCTACCTCCAATCTGTGCCGGCCTCTGCTGCTGGAGGCACCTAAGAAAGGATGAGCAGGATGTAAGAAAAATAAATCGATAAGCAGACCAAGACCTCTGAACTATGCAGAAACTGCAGACCAGAAACTAGAGAAATGTTATACATGCTAAATTCAGAAGCAAAAGAGAAAAATTGGATAACTGGAGTCTCAGGCACTTCCACACTATATAACAGAAGGGAGCCCATACTGACTGGAAGGGAAAGCATCACTACATTATCCTTTGGAAAGGCATGTGTGGTAAAGACTTTGTGAGGTGACTACTTTCCAATGGGAAGATGTGTAGGAATCTTGCCCCCATGTCCAGATGGACTCTCCATGGTGCACCAAGATATACATTGAAATTTCCACCAACCGGGACCTCATCAACCCCCTCACCCACAGACCTTCCATCAATCTGCAGCTTACATCATAGATATCAACCACGTCCCTGTTAATTAGCCATCATTAATGAGAAGTAGTTTGCAGAATGCCTGCAGGAGCAGACAGCCAGGTGGTATTTTACTGCACTGATAGAATGCCTGGAGGAATTGGAGGACACTGGAAAGGCCGTTTACAGTACATCAATATAGAAACAAGTATCTTCGCCTGGGGCGTGGCTTGACGCCCGAAACGCATGGTGGCGTCCGGGTGAAGCTCTCCGGTGCGACCTGGCGGCACCGCGTCCTTTGATCTTCCCCGCAGAATGAGTGCCGTTTTTGACTATCGGAAGACCCGCTGACTGTTACGAGGACCTCGCCATCTCTGTCTCATAGCGGGAAATGCTATTTTCAACACAGTGAGTCTCTTGTGGAGGCGACGCGATTTCGCGGCCGCCATTTTGTTTTTTCAACGATCCTGAGTTACCGAGTTTTCTCAGAGGTGGGCTTAATTTTTGAGTTGTGCATTATGCCTGACAGCGCTCAAACTAATGTATTCCCACTTTCCCTCCTTTACATTCTGCCGCCAGCTGCTGTTCTTTTTATATACAGCCATTTCTACAAATATCTGAGGAGAAGCATTTATGGCAGCCATTTTATAATTTATCCCTCGGATCTGTGATTACACGCACACTCACCAGGCTGCAGTGTTGTTTCACATACCTGTATTATGGAGCATCAGCTGCACTTGTGACTATAACCTGCCTCATTAATTCTCTGTTTTCCAGAGGTCTCCCCTTTTGCTTGCTGTATGCTTGATATTTGCTGGATTATGCCTACTTCTGTGGCCTTCTTTCCTCGCCAGTGACTCTTATTTTATTTTGACCGCCTTTATCCCCCTTTTTGAATAAATCCTGTGCCTGGTTTGAACTCTATGGGTAGAACAAAAGGCACTTTCTCTAAACAGCCCACGCCTAAGCATATCTTTGTCAAAAACTCAACATTTTTTACTGCCTTCTCCAAATTAGAGGATTCTTTGTTGTCTCTATTTTAAGTCTCCGCGACAAATATGGATCCCTCTCCCCCACCAGCATCCTCTGGAAAATCCGTCATCAAGCGTCTAAAACAAAATCCACCTTCTCCACCTAAAATAATTTCACCTGTTTCTATGGAGACGCTGTTGGAGGAGATTAGGGCCCTGCGACCCTTTATGGAAGAAACGAATACCGATACTTGGTCTCAACTTGACACACAAATTACTGCAGTTGAATGTAATATGTCTTCTTTTAAAGATACCGCCACCAGTGTGTCTCAACTCCAGTCTCAAGTATCCGGGCTCCAGCGTCAAGTCGAGGATCTAGAAAATCGCAATAACCTGCGCATTTACGGTCTGGTGGAGGGGACGGAGGGATTGGATCCTCCTGCTTTCTTTAGAACTTTCCTACCCAAGATTCTTCATATGCCAGAAACCACCACTCTCAATATTCAGCGAGCCCATAGACTACGCCGTCCTCCCTCATCTGCTTCATCTTCACAGAGTCCGAGAGGTGTCATTTTGTATTTCTTGGAATACACGGATCTACTGAAGGTTTTGTCAGCAGTTAAATCTTCCCAGCGCATCACCTGGTCCGGCTCAACCTTGTTTTTCGCACAAGAGTATGCCAAGTCTACTGCTAACAGACGTAAGGCCTTTCTTGGCATGAGACCTGCTCTCCGTTCCATGGGTGCACGCTATGGACTCTTTCATCCTTGCTTATTTAAGGTCACGTTCAACAACAAAACGACAACCTATGAAGATCCACTGCAACTACAGAGTTTTATAAACTTTACCAAGATGGATGCTATGGATTCTTCAGGCTCTTCGTCTTCAAATACTACTTGACTTCATGTTTTTTCTTACAGGTTTTTCATTTATTACTCCTCCTCGCAGCCATCACTTGTGTACCATCTGTTATTTCTCTAGACTTTGGTAGACTTGCAATTTTGACTTGGTTCTCCAATGCATTAGTTGGTCTGTTTTTTTTTCTGGGTCGCATTATTCACTATTTGTTATATTAATAGTTTCAGCAGTTTCCTTACCTTTTTGACGTGTTGCCCCTCGTCCTCCGCTGGGTCCACCCTGGATGTGCCGTCTGCGTCATGTGGCTTCACCCCTCCCCCTTGTTTCCTTGAATCTTCTTTATGTAAGTATGTTTCCTGTTCACATGTTCTTTTTTTCTCTTCTTTGTTACCTTTTTTCACTGTTCCTCTTCCTCTTTTCTCTTTTCCCTTCTTCTCCTCCTTTTCTCCTCTCCTGCACTTCTCTTGCTTTATTCTCTTTTTTCTCTTTCCTTTTTATCTGTTTATTAGCAATTTCACACCCTTTGCTCATCGCTTTTTTCTCCAATTGAGTTTAGCAATATTATTGTATTTAATTTTTTCCTCTTCCGCTTCCTTGTTGGTATATTTTTGAGTTCTCACTTTTTTTACTAATTTTAACCTTATTATTGTTTATTGCATTGTATGTTCATGGTTTTACGATCTTATTCATCTCCAGTTAAATTCAGAGTTATCACATGGAACATTAAGGGATTGAATAATCCTATTAAAAGACAACGAGTGTTATCCCATTTAGCTAGATTAAAAACTGATGTTGCTTTTCTTCAAGAAACCCACTTATCTGACACTGAAGCATCTAAATTAAAGAAATGTTGGGTAGGCAATGTGTTTTCTTCCCCAGCTTTAGGTAAGAAGAATGGTGTTCTCATTCTTTCTCATAAGAAGTTTAATGTTTCGGTTACTTCTCAAGATACTGATTCTGAAGGTCGCTGGGTTTTTGTTAAATTACTTATTGACAAAATACCGTTGGTTTTCTTTAATGTTTATGCTCCAGTTTCTGTTGATAATGTTTTTTGGCTGCAAATTTCTGATAAGTTACTTTCATTTGATGATGATTATATTATTTTTGGCGGTGACTGTAATCAAATCTGTGATCCCATTTTGGATAGGAATTCCCCAGTCAAATTTGTGAATAATAAAATGCACTCACAATTTACTTCTACCATTCATCGAAAATCTTTAGTTGATATTTGGAGATTGTGCCATCCTGATCTTCGAGAATACAGCTTTTTCTCCCCCCCACACAAATCACAATCTCGTATTGACTACCTCTTTTTAAGTAAATCTTTATCTCAACATGTGCTCCATTCTGAAATAGGGTCCATTTTAATTTCAGACCATGCCCCGGTTTCTGTTGATTTTGTCCTTTTGCTTCGGAATTCTTCACTATAAATACAACTCATGACTCCCCCCCTGCTATGATCTGGGATTCTTTCAAGGCAGCTGCAAGAGGCTTTATCATCAATTTTGTCTCTCAGAAGAAAAAATGTTTTGAGAAACATTCGACTCAATTACTTGCCAAAATTAAAAAACTAGAATATGCTTATTATCATTCTTCTTCCGAATCCTCTTTAAAAGATCTTATCACTGCTAAGATCACTTTTAATAAATTATCTACAGAAGCGGCCTCTTCTTATTTTCTGAAGAGTAGTGCCCGTTATTATGGAGGTCAGAATAAAATGGGGAAATTATTGGCTAACTATCTAAAAGCGTGCCGAGACAGAACTAGGATAGACTCTCTGACTAATTCTAGTGGTGACATTCTCCTTAAAGACGAAGATATTTTAAATGAATTTATCTCCTTCTATAAGAACCTTTACACTTCTGAGACTCAACCACTTCACTCTGATCTATCTTCTTATTTTGCAATCAATCAACCCCACCCCTTCACAACACATTGACTTTGATTCGCTACATCCAGATATTACTTTGACAGAAATTTCCCATGCTGTCTCGGTTCTGAGGCGAGGTAAAACCCCTGGTCCTGACGGATTTACCATTGAATATTATGAGCATTTTTCGAAGCTTCTTCTCCCTCAACTTCTTCTTTTATTCACCTCCTTTATTGCGAATGGATCGTCTCAAGGCACCTTTCAGGACGCTATGATTTGTTTAATTCCTAAGGATAACAAGGACCCTTCTTTTTGTAAAAATGATAGCCCCATATCTTATAGTTAATACAGATTACAAAATCTTTGCAAAAATCCTTGCCTTACGTATTGATCTTGTCTTACCCGAACTTATTGGGCCAGAACAGTCGGGCTTTGTAAAAGGTCGATTATCTTCTGATAATTCTAGAGTCTTTTTCGATATTCTCATTCTACTATACTTTGGTCCCAAAGCGTCTATTTTTGCTAACGGTAAGGTCTCAGACTATTTTTCTCTTTTTAGAGGGGTGCGTCAGGGTTGCCCCCTATCCCCCTTATTATTTGTAGTTGCCTTAGAACCTTTTCTAACTAAAATAAGGCAGGATACTCAAATCACAGGTTTCCAATTGGGCTCCCAGCAAGTTAAAATGTCTGTTTATGCAGATGATATTCTTCTATATTGTTCCAATCCAGACACCTCTCTCCCCTCTTTCCTTTCTCAGGTAGATGCTTTTTCGAAACTATCGGGTTATCGCCTAAATCGAGATAAATGTGAAGTTTTGCCCCTTAATGTCTTGTGTCTCAAACACTATTTTAGTCAAACTGGATTCTCCTGGCAGTCCTCAAAATTAAAATATTTAGGATTATGGTTTTCCCCAACTATCTCAGAAACTTTAAAATTAAATTTTGATTATATCACTAAAAAATTAAATGACTCAATTACTAAATAGCATCCTCTCCTTCATTTCTTGGTGGGGTAGATTAGACTCTATTAAGATGATGCTTTCTCCCCTTATTCTATACTCTCTTTCAATGATACCTGTACATATCCCGGGCTATTATTTTAAGAAAATTGATAGCATTTTATTAAAATGTCTTTGGAAAAACAAGCCCCCTCGAGTGGCTTTATCCATTCTTAAAAAAGATAAATCAAATGGCGGACTTAAGTTTCCTGTGCCCGATTCACAGAACTAACTTAAGACAAAATCCTAAACTTACTACCATTTTGGTATTCACAGAAGGCACTTACTCATTTTGGTATTCACAGAAGGCACTTACTCATTTCGGTATTCACAGAAGTTAGGACTCTTAAGTTTAGGACTCCTAAATGCCTTCTGTGAATACCGAAAGTCTTAAAATTAAGATTTTTCTCAGTTTAGTAGTAGTATAGTTAGGACTCCTAACTTTAGGACTCCTAAATGCCTTCTGTGAATACCGAAAGTCTTAAAATTAGGATTTTTCTCAATTTAGTAGTCCTAAATCTAACTTAAGACTACTAAATTGAGAAAAATCCTAATTTTAAGACTTTCGGTATTCACAGAAGGCATTTAGGAGTCCTAAAGTTAGGAGTCCTAACTATACTACTACTAAACTGAGAAAAATCCTAATTTTAAGACTTTCGGTATTCACAGAAGGCATTTAGGAGTCCTAAACTTAGGAGTCCTAAACTTAGGACTACTAAATTGAGAAAAATCCTAATTTTAAGACTTTCGGTATTCACAGAAGGCATTTAGGAGTCCTAAAGTTAGGAGTCCTAACTATACTACTACTAAACTGAGAAAAATCCTAATTTTAAGACTTTCGGTATTCACAGAAGGCATTTAGGAGTCCTAAACTTAGGAGTCCTAACTTCTGTGAATACCGAAATGAGTAAGTGCCTTCTGTGAATACCAAAACGAGTAAGTGCCTTCTGTGAATACCAAAATGGTAGTAAGTTTAGGATTTTGTCTTAAGTTAGTTCTGTGAATCGGGCCCCCTGACTTTAAGTCCTACCATTATGCGTTTTCTCTAAAACAAGCCTCTCGCTGGCTCTCTTCTGACTCTCCTACGTACTCTCCGGTTTGGCTGTCCATAGAAAAATTCTTCACTTCCCCCTTTGAGTTTCTGGAAACCCTTGCTTTCACTGCTAACACCTCCTTTTTGCGTCATTCTGTCATTTCTCATACACATAAACTTATAACTCCTCTCCTGCCATCTTCCTACCCCTCGCTCATCTCGCTGTCTCAACAGCCTATCTGGCATAATAAATTGCTACGTATTAAAAATCGTACTTTCTACTGGAAAACATGGCAATCCAAAGGTCTGTTATGGATTTCTCAACTCTTATCTGATAATAAACCTTTATCTTTTTCAGATCTTAAACATAATTTTGCTCTTCCTAATTCTTTCAAGAAGCAATATGATTTTTTACTCCCTTCCCTCCACCAATATCTTTCATTACTTCCACCTTTTCCTGATCTCCCTACAACATGTTCTACATTATTTCCGTTATTAAATACCTCCCCTTCTGCATCTTCTCTTTATAAATGTTTATTGTCATCCTCGGGAAGGTGCAAATCCAAAACTGAATTGGCGTGGGAAAAGGATATATCACAATGTTGGTCTGTCTCTGTCTGGGACAAATTATGGTTAAAGATTCACAGAACTCCGTGGGCGGCCAACACTACCCAAACTCTTTATTTTGTGTATCAACGTTTATTATTCTCACCTGCAATGTTAGCTTCCTTTTCCTCTACTACACCGCCATCATGCTGGTCATGTTCATGCTTAAAGGCCGATTTAAAACACATGTTATTTGAATGCCCCAATATTGACAAATTCTGGCATTTAGTTTGGTCTCAAATTAACAAAACTTTCAACACCAAAGTCCCCTTTTCCCTACCAAATATTTTCCTAGGTTCCTTATCCCCTTCCTGGCCTCAACCCCCATCACACTTTCAGCTAGTTGATTTGTTACTTGCTATAGTTCTACACTTACTCACCTCCAATTGGAAACATGCGGATAAAGTCACTTACAAAGCCTGGTGGAATGCCCTCTGCTACCATCATAGACTTGATACTAATTATGCTACCCCTGTATCCTTAGCAATTAAAAGAGACTTACTATGGCTTCCCCTTACTACATACTTATCTGATTCCGCTTCTTCACATACTTCAATTCCTACTATTGTGAGAACGTCGGACGATGTCCGCAAACCGCCATGATTATAATGCTTCGTTGTCTTTTTGTTTAGCAATCTAATGCTGTTATTGTATCTTACATTTATATAACTATATTATTATATCCTTTTTAGGTTTTTTAATTACATACAATGCCATACTTTACCGTTTCATTTTGCTTTGAGCCTTTTCCAATGACATTTATATTGTTTCCATCCCCCCTTATTTCCTTTTCTTCTTTTTCTTTACCCTAGGATACAGTGTTTATTGTAACCATTGCGCTTCTTATCCTTTATTATATATATGATTGTTACTTATGTTTTTAATTGTTTTTTGATTACATCATTGTTATGTCTTTTATGGTTCAATAAACTCAAACTTAAAAAAAAAAAAGAAAAGAACAAGCATCTTCTATATGGTGATACACACGTAAAGTTCTGGTAAAAAGAAGGCTGTTGTATATGTGTGTATTTAAAAGTCTACCATTTGCATTCATTAAGTAAACTGAAAAATAAAGAACCCCGGGAGAAGTCTAGCAGTCATATCGATTAAAGCATATTAAATTAAATTGAAAAAAGACCAAACCAGCAACAATGTCCACATCATCAGGAACATCTTTGAAATCAGCACCATGGGCGTGTTTTAGAGTTTGGCAGAGAGGGCACCCTGTCGTAAGTGTGACAACAGATTAACCTTCCCGACAAAATCTCGCCCCGCCTGCCTTTTCAAGAGATGTAGCACAGTCTAAAAGACAACGGTTGCCTCGGTCTGTGCTAGTAAATACTACTTCAGAACACTAGATAGGTAAATGACTGAATCAAAGACTACTCAGTGGAGTTAAACTGATAAAAACTGTTTTTATTATTTCTATGATAAGAACATGAAAAGAACAAACAAGTAGGTGGTCCTTATGACGGCAGAGTGCTTGGTGATTAGCGGGAAAAAAACTGAAAGTCTATTATAGATTTGTGCCACAGCATTTCTCTATGACCTATTAGCTACTCAGAGGATGTTACCTTACTGATGTCCTGATAACAACCTAATTCAAAAATAATACTTATGGGGTCGAAATGTCGTTGTGATCACTTTATTGGTTATGTCAAACAATTGTGCAATTTACAATCCTGAACTAACATTGTAGTCAATGTTTTAAAATGTATTGTATAAATGGCCAACATTGACTTTCACTTATGAGCTGTGCACTTTCTCACAAATCACCAAGCACTGTGCCATCAGAGTGCACCAACTTGTTTGTTCTTTTCATGTTGCTATAATAGAAATCTAAACAAATGATGTTTATCAATTTAATTCAATTGATAAGTTTTTGATTCAGTCACTTTAGTATCTCTTGCTATCAAGAGGTCTTTACATACACAGCCCAAGTGAACCCTGGTCCAATTAAACCACAATTTTACCCAGGATCCCAGGAATATCGGGCTGGCTATTGTTTATTTCTCATTCAGAGTTGGGCGGACCTTAAGAATTCATTGATGAAGCCTCCTTTGGCTCCTTCGACAGAATACTTTCTTGGATGGCCCAACAGAGATGGGGCTGTCAGAGGAAGGCCCCCCTTTTCAGGGTCGAATGAGTAATGTCTTTTTTTTGTCTGTCCAACATTGCCAGGAAAAACATAGCTGTGAGGGAGAGAAAAAGATTACAAGGACCCCATGCTGTGGGAGTAAACTCCCTGTGTGTGGGCATCGTTAGTTTTTGTTTTTTCAGCAACAAGCTCCCAATTTGACCCCCTCGTCCCTCACTTAAAGCCATATTTTTTGAGAAATCAGTGTATTAAGAGGGACTCCGGTTGGACAAGAAAGGGTTAGAAAGTTGGGAAAATCTGGACGGTTGGTCCAGGTGGAGTCCCGCGCTACAAAATATTAAAGAATAAGGCCTTGTGCATGGCCAAGGGTGCTTTTTGCAGCCACTGTTACATGATTTGGGGAATTAATCCCCTTGTCCAGAATTTGTTTGTAAAAAAAGGGCAAAAGGTGGCAGGGTAGGGACACCCTGACCCCCAGGCACTTGTTGAGGAGAATCAGAGGGACCACCCGTCCAGAGGTTAAAATAAAAACAATATCTGGCCATGGGTATTACAGTACTCCCACGGGGCAAAGTGCAGTCCTCTCATAAGGTACTGTGGCACTACAGCAGGAGCCGCTGTACAAGCTCCAACCTCCCCATTGGTATCCTGGTACCATGCAGGCTTCCCAGAGGAAGCTTTCATGGAGAAAATAAACAAAATTATTAGGAGAAGAAAATGCATGTTGAAACCCATGGGGAGTGGGCTGCCCATCAGGTTTGGATAGGACCTTGCCAGAGGCCGTGCACATTGGTTTGGATAGCCATGGCATTGTTGGGTACATGGTCTGACTGCTGAGCACATCCGAAGGCCAAAGACCACAGGCTGTGTACAGCGGTGGTGTTGGCTGTAGGTTGCTCAAGATGTAGAGTATATTTTACATGAACATGATAGAAAAATCCAGAAATTCTGTGAAAAAAACAAGGTTTACAGATGCATTAAAGCTTGGTATAATAATACGATTTTATAAAAAAGAACACTGTTGTGTGTGTGTGTATTGAAAAGTTTACCATTTGCGTTAATAAAGTAAATGGTTGCGTCAGACTATGTTAGTAATGACTTCTTAATATCAATAGAAAGGTAAATGACTGAATCAAAGACTTATCAGTGGAATTAAATTGTTGAAATCAGTTTTTATTATTTCTATGATAGCAACATGAAAAGTGCTTGGTGATTAGCGGAAACAAAATCAGAAAGTCCTCTATAGATTTGTGCCACAGCATTTCTCTATGCCCTAATAGCTAGTAAGAGGATGTTACCTTACTGCTGTCCTGATGACAACCTAGTTCAAAAATAATTATTTAGGTGTCGAAACACCACTGTTATCACTTTATTCGTTATGTCAAATAATTGTGCAATTTGCAATCCTGAACTTACATTGTAGTCAGTGCTTTCAAAATGTATTGTATAAATGGCCAAGATTGATTTTCACTTATGATCTGTGCACTTTCTCACAAATTACCAAGCACCGTGCCATCACAGAGTGCACCCACTTGTTAGTTCTTTTCACGTTGCTGTAAGGTTACATTTGTGTTATAGTTAGGTGTTGTATTATAGTTTCTAGTTGTGCCCGCTTTTAGAGTTATCCTTGCATCTACTAAATCAGGTTCCCCATTGGATCCCTGTCCCCCTGCAGTACTTGATGAGCTCTCCTATTCTGTTCTGGAGCCTTGTACACATCTAATGAATCTTTCACTGTTAAAGGGCTCGGCTCCTAAAACTTAAAAGACAGTTTTGGCTACCCCCTTGCTGAAAAAAACATATTTGGAACCACTCACCTAGTAAAGTTACAGACCTCTATCTCTGTTACCCATGTTTGCCAAGGCGCTGGAGAAACATGTGACCCAACAACTTACAGTACATAAAGGAGCGTGGCTACGCAGCATAGCGTGATGGTCGCTGCCTAAACCAGATCCGTCCAAACCGACTCTCCCCCTACCATCCGCCACACTAATCCTGCAACCGAGTGGTGTTCTCGTGACCGAAGGGTGTATAGAACCCGATCCAGCAAGAAAGGAATGTGATCAGCAATTAGCAGCTGGAGTTACAGCCATAATGGTTTCCGGCCTACACTGGGTGCCCAAGCCGGGGCCTGGAATGATTGCAGTGGCCACAAGCGTGCTTACGTAAAGGGGCACGGTCGGTCGCGCACCCGGTGAAGTGGACAGGCACCGGACTTAATACCCTGGGCCAGCGACGCTCGGTAGGGGGGCGGCACCGCCTGAAGTGCGACACAAGGACACCAGAATAATAGCAGGTCGCCCGGAGCCTATGCACAGCAGTGCATGAAGGAGCCCACGCTGTGATATTTCCCTTGGACCTGGAAAGCGGAGGAGTAGCGCGGAGGTGATCGGGAGTCTGGGGTAAGTCGTGGGACCCCCCTGGTTCCTCCCACCCCAGCGATCACGCTACAGTGTGGAGCGGCGACCGGCACCAACTGGGATATGGACATTGGTGGATGCGGGGGTCCATTCAGCACATTCCTCATTTCGGAGACCGGAGGGTCCGGGGTTCGAGGCCCCTGGCTTCCTTCGCTCATTCCCCACGAGCTCATCCGCCTGCGGCACCCTGTGGGAGAGATCAGAATTAGCTGTGCACCATTTGTCGCGATTGCCTGTAGGAAGTGGAGAGTTGCTGCGGACATTTATTGTTACAGTAGGGAGCATGCAGGACCGCTTGAGAAACGGCCCAATGTCGTCCACACGGGGGTCTGAACCAGTACAAACAAACAAGCTAGACTGTTATGCATTCCCCAAAGATATGCTACCAGTCCCAACAACCCGAGACAAACGCACTGGAGAAATGGGGGATGAGAGCCCAGAACTCACCTTGAAAGACGTGATGGAGGCAATAACTAGGGTCAATACCTCACTGGAGCACAAGATGGACTCGCTATCAATAGAAGTGACTCTCATTCGTGCAGACCTCACACAAATCTGTGAAAAAGTCAAACAGGTGGAAATTACCACGGCGAGCCTGGTGGATGACACGGCGCAACTTCATGGCAAAGTCCGAGAGCTACACACTTTACAAAAGTTCGCAGAAACCAAGCTGGATGATTATGAGGGACGCCTCAGAAGAAACAACATTTGCATACTGGGGGTGCCGGTGAAATCGGAGGGCCAGTCTCCGGACCTCTTCGCAGAAAACCTGATCCTTAAACACTTGCAGCCCAAAGGATTGAGTAAATTCTTTGTCATAGAGAGGGCGCACAGAGTCCCCGGGGGTCGAGGGCAAGCACTGTCCCTAATTGCAGGCATGAAAAAAGATAGACAGAAAGAAATTGTAGCTCCGGTTGGAAGAGGAGCTAGAAATAGAGGTTACCAACGAGGCACTCCACGCACTGCAACTCAAACAGGAAGAGTATAAAGCATTGGCCACTGATAGGGCTAAACTCCTGGGGAGAAAAAAGCTGAGGAGAATATATGGTCTTGGGGATAAGGCCGGGAAATTAATTGCATGGCTCGAAAAAAAGGAGTGAGCTAGTAGAATAGTTCCGGAGTTGAGGGGTGCTGACATCACATCCATATTTGATCCACAGGACATAGTGAATCAATTTGCCAACCATTACCGGGAGGTCTACCATACTAGTGGAGCATTCACGGAGGAGGACTCTCAGTCGCTGATACGAGATTTTACACTTGCCACACTGACAGAAGAGAATCGCCACTTTCTGGAAAGTGCATTCTCCAATGACGAAATAGCACAAGCTATCAGGTCATTGCACTCAGGCAAGGCCCTAGGACCCAACTGTATTCCCATTGAGTTGTACAAGCTTAGACCTGATAAATTAGCCCCATATCTCCAAGCTATGTTCATGGAAAGGAGGGAGCTGGGAGTGCTACCAGATGATCAAATAGTGGCCACTTTAATCGCCATCCATAAGGAGGGTAAACCAAAGACTGACTGTGCCTCCTATAGGCCTATCTCCCTGCTCAACGCTGAACCTAAAATCCTAGCTAAACTCCTGGCTAATCGCCTGGTGAAGGTGATCGTGGCCTGGTTCATCCCCACCAGTCGGGTTTCATGCGGCATCGGAAAACCGCACTAAATTTGCGAAGAGTACACGGTGTGTTGGGGAGAGTGGCTACGATTCAAGAGGCAGTAATAATAGTGTCCCTAGATGTGACAATGGCATTCAACACTAGCGAATGGCCATATCTCTTTGCAGTCCTAACTAAACTGGGGTTTGGACCGGGTTTTGTTCAATGGGTTTGGCTCCTATATTCGGAACCCCTGGCCCAGGCCAGAGTTAATAATAAGAAATCGATGGTGGACCTGTCAAGCATGTCCCCTTTCACCTCTACTATTCCCCCTAGCCTTGGAGTCTCTGGCTGCTTTGATTCGTGGAGACCCTGTCATACTGCGTTGGTCCTCCGAATGGGAGGACCGTATTTCACTCTACGCAGATGACATTCTGCTCTACCTGGCCTCCCTTAAGGTGTCGCTCATAGAGGTGTTGGATATATTGGCCGTATTTGGGAGATATGCTGGCTTTCTATTAATTGGGGTAAATCCCTCATTAACGTTTTAAAAGGGGCTCCACCTACCCCTCCCAGGAACTGCCCAATTCAAATCAGAATGACGGGCTCCAAATATCTAAGTTTTTTTATCTCCCTAGACCAGACACTCCGTTTTAATCGTAATCTTCTCCCGCCCCTTCAAAGGTTCTCATTGGGATCTTGCACATTAGAGATGTATGGGTTAAAGGCGAAATTATTCTGTTTGCTTTCTTGCAGCAACAGTATGAATTAGCCGACTCAGAACTTTTCAGATACGCCATGCCCTTGAATCCCAGCTTCCAAGAGGCACATCCCTCCCAGATGCCTCACCACTGGAGGAGAGACTGCTAGATGGCTATCTGCCTGAGATGGCCATCTCCTTGACTTATAAAAAATGAATCAATAATATGGCGGACCCCCTCCAGTCACTCAGGGAAAAATGGATATGTGGTGGGATTGATCTGGACGATGAGGAATGGCAGGAGGCTGTGTCTTCCCCGCGGGAGGTGGCTATCCAGGCTAGACTGAGACTGGTCCAACTTAAAATTCTCCACAGAATCTACATTATAGGGCCTGGTTTAGTTTGCATGGGTAGAGCAGAAGTAGAAGACTGCAGGCGACAATGTGGGAGAGAGGGTACATTTATGCACATATTATGGGAGTGCGACCTCATACAAGCATATTGGCGTAGCATACACGGTATCCTCAGTGGAGTACTCAAACTAGATCTGCATGGAGGCTCGGAGATGCCTTCTAAGTGTGTGGGAGCCCACTGACCTCTCTGCCTACAACAAACAATGGATCACACTGGGGCTCATGTTAGCAAAGAGAAATATAGCACAACTGTGGGGAGCCTTACAGCCGCCTAGAGTTGAAGCATGGAAAGAAGATCTAAACTGGTGTATGTTCAGGGAAAAGACAGTTTATGTGGCCCGGGGCTGTCCCAGGAAGTGGTCTCGGATATGGAGTCCTTGGAACAGTTACCTAGGGAACATCTGCACACCCCCCCCCCACCGCAGTGTGCTGCTCAGGAGGAATACCCTACCCCATAAACTTGTTTCCACTGTGTGCTGTTGCATGAATCTACTAGAATCTGTACCTGTTGTGAAGTGTAATCTGTCTCCTCTGTCTCGTATACTGCAAGAACGTAATGGCCTTCTCCACCTATTGCAAATTGGGTTTTGAGCGGGCCATAGCACCAAATCTGCTCTTCTTGGTGTTACTGAGTTTTTGAGGCATCAACTTGGGAATTCTTTTAGACCTCGGTGCAGCATTTGACACTGTATATCACATTGCGCTCCTACGAAGATTAGAGGGTATGTGGATACAGAACAATGCTTCATCCTGGCTGAAATCCTTCCTGCGTGACTATACCTTCCAGGTCCACACTAACCAGCACAGCTCAAAATCCCATCCCTTAGCCTCAGGTGTGCCCCAGGGATCCACCTTGAGTCCACTGCTCCTTAACCAATATGTTAGACCTTTAGCAGAGATAGTGGAAAATTGAGCTCTCACTCGTTTTTCGTATGCTGATGATATGCAAATTGTAGTACCTCTGCCATCTAAGGACAATCAGACGGTAAAGGCTTCTATTTCTTGCCTCACCCATGTTTCAGCATGGATGTGTGCCAACTCCCTAAAATTAAACGGTAACAAGGCTGAGGTACTGTTGGTGGGTAATCACCCTACCCCTTGGGGATTTCACTTGTGGCCTGCCACCATGAGCAGTCTCCCCAGGCCAGCCCTAATTGTCAAGAAGCTGCGAGTTTGGCTTGATGATGAACAGATAAACAAGGTGGCCACTAACTGTTTTGGTTTCTTGAAATGGCTCCGAAAGATACTTTATTGCCTCCCTACCTCTGCCCAGAGAATTGTGGTCCATGCCCTAGTAATTTCTAGGCTGGACTATGGGATGTTTTATACCCGGGAGTGGCAAAATCATTACTCAAATGCCTCCAGATTGTTCAAAATGCTGCTGCACATCTCTTGCTCCACCCTCCCAAATTCACCTCCATAGCCAGTATGTGACGGACCATACACTGGTTACCTATCGAGCGACGTGTGCAAATCAAGGCACTGTGCTATATGCACAAACACCCGGCCTGTGGTATCCTAGTATTCTCCCGCTTGCTTGTTGCAGTCTAGTCATCTCAAACTGGACGTATTTCCTAGAATTAGGAAATCTCACCAAGGAGGCAGAGCAATCTTCTTCCTTGGAACTAGATTTTTGAATGATCTGCGGCCAACACTGAAAGAGTGTTACTCAATCTCTCTCTGTTTCGTAAATAATTAAAAAGGTAGGTGTTTCAACCTTCTGAATTTCTCTAGCTATGCATTTATTAGACAGCATTCTGGAAAATGGTGCATTATAACCCACCTGTTTCATCATACACTAATAACCCCATCTCCTTTTCTGATCATTCCTCTTTTGCTCTGTCATCCTTTTTTTGGATCCTCATCCCTCTTCCCTAACCTCTATACCTTATTCTCTCAGCCTTTCTTTCTTCTCTCCTTCGTATTATCACTCTCTTGTTTTTACCTCAAACTTCTTCATTCTCTCTCTCAGCATCCGTGCCATTGCTCCCATCAATTTCTCTCATCATGCCCTATGATTTTTAATCCTTTTTACCATCATTCCTCTTCTCTCTTGCACAGAGTTGCTCTTCTCCAACCTTTCTCTCTCTTTCTCTGGATACCTCTTTTCTCTATTCCTCCCTTCACGTCTCTCCTCGTCTCCCTTTCTGATGTTACTTCCACTTTATCTTTTACTTTCTGTTCCTTTCTCCTATTACTCCGTTCTCCTTTCTGAGCCATTAAAAGCACAGGCAATTAGCAACAGAGGTAGTGCTTGTCAAACCTGCTCTCCAGTAACGAAGGGAGGGTTCGATGACCATGTAGAGTATGACAATATGAACATCCTGGACACTGGATGGCCATAATTGGCATGGGAGGAATTATATTAGAAAAATGCAAGGGTAAATTTGGAGACAACATAAAGTTGGTGAGTAAATAATGGCAATGGATGGAGGGGTGAGCCATTATACCTGTTGCAATTTCTTTCATGGCAGGAAAGAAAATATAAAACAAGCCCTGCTTTCTAAATGAAAACAGCAACTTGAAACCAATAAACGCAGCAGACACCAGCAAAAACAAGTTGCATTGGCAACAAGTTTTTAATCGTAACTGGAATCAAATGGATATTCCTCAGTAGTTCAGTAGCTAACAAAATCCATGTGCCAGCAACTCTACAATTAACATCAAGTGGGGATATAAAAGCAGACTGCAACAACTGCTGTTTATGTAGATTCAGCAGAGGCCATCCGTTGTCTCTATGTGCTTTACTTTCGTGAGGGCTTACAATTGTGCTTGCTTCCTAAAGTCTATGCTTTCAATAAACAGGGGGAATCCGAGCTTTTCGGTTATGGCCTGTCCTGCACCTGTCAACAATGCTGATATCTAATGGGGCACTATTTGTATTTGCTTACAGTGATGCTACACAGACACACCTCAGGCATGTCTTACAATGCTCCTGCAACTTTAATTAATTAGTTACTATCTACAGCTGTCAGCTTTTTATTATATAAAGGGGCACAAACTGTACCTGCTATCAGTGTTTATGCATACAGCAGAACTGTGTCTGAATTTGTTAACAGTTATGCAATATTATAATGTTTCTGTGCCTTCAATTGTGTGCTTCATTTCTGCTGCAAAGCGTATGGACATCTTAGCAGAATTGTCATAAATGTAATTGGCTAGTGTTTGCATTGTCAGAAATGCTTTGTAATCAATAGGTATCCTACAATAGGTAATTAACTACACTTCGAGGATTGGTTTTAGGCCGCATACACAATCGCACATTCCAGAATTCAGAACACGTTAAATAGTGGACGAGCAGGCCAGCAGAGTCACATGTGAAGCCCACATCCAGCAACAGCTGGCATACTTTCCAACATTCTGTTTTGACAACTAAGAAGTACCATATTCCATGTTTACAACTGCCAGGGCCAGTAGCAATGAACCAGGTGCGGACACCATCTTTACCTGGCATGGATTTTCTCGAGATGGCAAGAATGATATTCCTTTTTTGCCAGTGCCAGAAGTGTTTTCTTGGTTTATAAGAACATTGTGTCACTGCCTGCTAATGATGATCAAATAAAACAGATACATCACTAATGTTTATATTTTAGCAATTAGGAAAAATGTATTACCATCAGTTCCCTTCTGCAGGAACATTGCCCAACTGAGCTGGCTTACGACAGTGAGCCAAACTCTTCTAGCAGCTTTTTATGTAGTATAGGTTTCATAGTTGTACATATATAATGTGCCCTTTTTTCCTTGTAAACTCAGGGGAGGGAATGGGGTGGATTGAATTAGGGTGAGGTTGATTGGACTGGGGTAGATTGGATTTGGCTTTATTGGGGTGGATTAGATTGGTGTGGGGTGGATTGAATTGGAGTGAGGTGGATTGGATTGGGGTGAGGTGAGGTGAGGTAAGGTGGATTGGATTGGAGTGGGGTGGATTGGAGTGTGGCAGATTGGAGTTGGGCTCATTGTTGTGTATTGAAGTAGGGCAGCTTGTTTTGGATTGTAGTGGGGCAGATTGATTTGGAGCAGAGTGGGTCAGATTGTTTTGGATTGTAGTGGGGCACATTGTTTTGGATTCAGTGGGGCAGATTGTTTTACATTGTGTGAGGCAGACTGGTGTGGGGGAGATTGGAGTGGGACAGATTGTTTTGGATTGGGGTGGGTTGGATTGTGCTGGATTGACTTGGATAGGTGGATTGGGGAGTGGTTGGGATCATTTGGATTGGGGTGGGGTAGATTGGATTGAAGTGGGGTAGATTAGATTGAGTTGGATTGGATTGGGGTGGGGGTTTGGATTGGAGTGGAGTGGGGTGGATTGGAGTGGGGTGAATTGGGATTGAGTGGATGGATTGAAGTGAGGTGGATTGGATTGGAATGGGGCGAACTGGAGTGGGGCAGATTGGAGTGGGGTAAATTGAAGTGTGGAGGATTAGAGTGAGGACTATTGTTTTGGATTGGAGTGGGGAAGATTGGAGTGGAATAGATTGTTTTGGATTGGAGTGGGATGGATTGCAGTGGGGCTGATTGTTTTGTATTGGAGTAGGGCGGATTAGAGTGAGGCAGACTATTTAGGATTCGTGTGGGGCGGAATGGAGTGGGGTGGATTGGAGTTGGGCAGACTGGAGTGGGCAGACTGGAGTGGGCAGACTGGAGTGGGCCAAATTGGAGTGGGATAGATTGTTTTGGATTGGAGTGGGGAAGATTGAAGTGGGAAGGACTGGAGTGGGGCAGATTGCTTTGGATTGGAATGCGGCAGACTGGATTGGAGCTGATTGGGGCGGATTGTTTCAGATTGAAATGGGGCGGATTAGAGTGGGGCATATTGTTTTGGATTAGAGTGAGGCGAATTGGAGTGGTGCGGATTAGGGTTGGGCAGATTGGAGCAAATGGGTAAGCAACAGGCAGGTTCCAAGTCCTTTTTGGATACAAGAGTGTCTCGCAAGCAAAGCGTATGCGCTAGCACATGGTCTTGAAAGCTCAACCCTAACAAAGGGACAAATGGGGGCATAGGACTGAAAGAAAAGCAAAGCAGGGTTGTTTTTTGGGCTAATTCTGAGCAGGCCTCTTGAGAAAATCATGAGGCAGGGTCCAATATGGAAGGCAGCCCTGTGCGATCTGCGAGAGAAATCAGGGTGCTTCAGACAGTATGGGGTGTTAATTGCCAGGCACTGCTAGGTGATGTGCGAAATCAGCTAGGATGCATAGCTATCAGGTAATATACATTTAAACCAAATAATGCATGCTACAACTTTACCTGAATATTTAAAGGTGAGAGGCACAGCCAGGTGTCCTGTAATCAGAGCAGCTAGCTTATTGACTGAAGTCAGGTTCCAACTGTAGTGTAATTACTAAGGTGCATGAACTCTCAATGACTGTGTTTTTTGCTTCTGTGCTTGCACAGAAGGACTTCACATGCATGCTAAAAACCCCTCAAAAGCACAGGGCCTTTCTTTTCTGTACATTTCTAAGGTAGTGCTCAGGGGAATGCTCAATGCAAGTCATAGCCAGTCTGTCAGTAGCCCATGGGTCGCAGTGAGTGCCAGGGGTCGCAGGGGGGAGGTTAGGGGCCACAACTGCGACCCCTGGCAACCCCTAAATGACATCCATGATGCTATGTGGCCAGGGCCTACTTAATACAGTGAAAGGCACTACCCAGTGTGTATTTGAGGTGGTTGACAGGACAAAGGCCACACCTGAGCGCTGCATGGAAAGCCCACTGGCCCGGCTAAAGGTTATGTGTTATTGGCTCTGAGGGTTCCTGTGCAGTATGTGGTTTCACAGCAAATATAATTCATGGTAAACAATTGCACAAAAGCTTCCAGGAAGTGCTAAAAAGTGGAAGGAAATTGAAGCGTGTGCAGAATTTCTTTTAAAAGAATAGTGGGAAGTATGAAAAAGTTTCATCACAGATTTTCTTCTGTTTCTGAAGCTGATGCAGGGTAAGTAGAGCAAGCATCAATGGCTGCCTAGGCAAACTGGTAAGAAGCGAGGGGCAGGGTAACAGGGTGGTGAAGCAGAGAGCTCGAAAAGGGAAGCAAGGTGAGGGTAAGAGGATACACAGGAGAGTTAGGCATACGGGTGAACTGTGGGTACTGACTCCTGCATCATACACAAAGAAATACACTAAAATATAGCATGGATGATATGGAAAGAAGAAAAAGGAAAATGAAGGCGGAGGTGCGATAAGCGTAGAAAGTGTCAATAAAGAGAGAAAAAATGATGGGAAGTAGAGATGGGTGTTCGAACAAGGTGGAAATTGGGCTTCACAAAAGGGTGGTGCACCCCCCTGAGGGCAGTCCTCTGGAGGGGTGATTGAGGGTCTCAAGGACCCCCAAACACCCCCCCCCCCTGCAGGTGGGTGCACTCACTCACTGCACCCACCTGCAAGGGGATCTCTCCCCCATGTTTAAAGTACAAACAGCATGCCACCTCCACAGAGAAACGCAGAGCGTCTTTGAAGGAGCCACTCTGCATTTTGCTGAATATGCTGCCGCCAAGGCCGCGAGTTCACCGATTCCCTGAGGGCAGAGCTTTCATCAAACCAGGGCACACTTACCCTGTTTGTGCCAATCACTCCTGTTTAAAGGTGTGCCATGATGCAAACAGAATCTGTGCCCTATTTGTAATACAGGCCTAGTAATGGAGAACTAAGCAACATCACAAAAATATGTCACAGATGAAATTGTAAATTACTTCATCAGTGACAGAACAAATGTCAATGAACATGACATTACTGTGGACATCACTGAAGCGGCAAATGATTGCTCTTTTATACATCTGTTGACTAGCAGGAGAAATATTGCTTTGTTCCTATGCTAGGATATCTAGGCCTGTATTACACATAGGGCGCACTGTTGTTTGCACCACGACACACTATTCAGAAGGTACGCCAGATGGAAACAGGGACAGTGTGCCCTATTACAATGAAAGCACTGCCCCCAGGGCCCGACACGAACTTGTGCTCCCATGTGGTAGAGCATTTATAGAAATATGGAGCGGCTGCTTCAAAGCCGCTCCAAGTTTCACAGTGCAGGCAAGTGAGTGACTGCACATACTTGCACAGGGACCACTTTCATCTCTCGAGAGGCACTGTCAATGCACCACCCTTTTTGTGCGCCACTGTCAGTGCGCCTCAGAAGGGCATGTTTGCCTCTGCGCCTACTACGGTAATATGGCATTGGTGCAGAGGCAAAGAGATTCCCTCATTTGCATGGGGCCTTGTCCTCTCAGGATAGCAGTGACACTACTGGTGCGCCAGCGCTATCAGTATGACAGAGGGGGCTGCCCAAGCATCTGTACCCCGTTCTGTAATACCATAGTGCCACAGGCCACAAAAAGCAGGCACACATGCCTGTGTAATTGAGCCCCAGGATGTTGAAAGCCCGAAGCCAATAGTATTCTCATCAGGCTATTGGGTGGGCTCACTGAGCACATACTCAGGGTGAGGGCCAAATTAGTTCCAGAATCTGTCTGACAAGGTAAAACATAGATGCCAGTGGGCTCTGGGGAGTGAGTTGCCACGCAACACACATTGACACCATCTGAAAGAACCATGACCTTAAAGGGCTTATACCAGGCAAAAAAGACCCACAACTAACCACAACAGCACAAACAGGGCGAGTTCACCCCCGCCATGCCCAGCCTTTTCTCCATACTGCCTAGCTGATGAGCGCACTTCTAGTCACAGGAGTAGCCAAGTTCCAACAACAGATACCTCTTCATGCCATGAACCCCACTGATAGTCATCCCGTGACTGCCTCCCTCTAGAGCAAGTCACCACAGCAACCTAATTATTATATTATATATACTTCATGAAAAAATGTCTATGCACTTAACTTTGTAAACTTTAAAAACAGAGAACAATCCTGTAGATACGGCTTAAAGTGCCTAGAAACCTACCACTATGTCCTTCATTCTTGAAATCGTGGCGCACTGGAATAATATATCCATGAACTTCACTTGCCGTCGGCGGGTGTTAGTTACACATGTATTTTATGCACCACCAACCGCCGCAACATAAATATATCCATTTTCTGTTGAAATTACAGTCACCGATCTGCTGCGAGACTATAGGCCGTCCCGTGGTGGTGAAGGATGTTGTAATCCCACAGACCGCTGGAATGTCTGTTGCTGTCGAGGATGTTTCAGACACACACATGAATAAACGGAAGGAAAGAGGACTTGGCAAACTTGCAGAGATGATAAATATATTCCGAAAAAAGGCTGTCAGTTTATGTTCAGAACGGGGCATAGCTATCAATGGTGCGGCAGGTGCAGTGTCACCAAGCCCCATATGTGTGAGGAACCCTGCACAACCCCCATTTATGACTGTCTTTCACTACCTAAGTGGGAGTAAAATGGCACTACATGAAAAGGCGCAAAATGGGTAAATAAACAATTTTCCTTGCGTGCATTACGGCCCGTGACACTCTTGTACCCCACTGGTGTTGGCATGCGACCAGTGCTTTCAATGGGCCGGTACTGTCCAGTACTAAGGGGCATATTAACAAGGGCTTTATCTTCACTTTTTTTGGCTTTAAAAGCCAAAAAAGCGGAGATAAAGCTATCGCCCTATTAACAAGAGGGTGCTAACATGCATAATCACATGTTAGCACCCTTTTTCCCTACACCTCCCTTTGCATCTCTAATGAGATGCAAAGTGGGCGTTCCACACCTAAATAACGGGAGAAATGTCGCTAACCGACATTTCCCCAATTAACAAGCTGCCCGCTAAACAGCATAGCGATAAGAAAAGTAGTGCTAACCTTGGTTATCGCTACTTTCCTTACGCCTGCTTTCAGTCTTACTTAGCCATGATATCCTATGGAAGGTGGATATAATGGCTAAGTATGCCCTGCCCTATCATCAAGCTTTTGCCAAACGTTGTGCGATTATCGCTGGATTTCCAGCGAAAAACGCACTTTTGGCAGCTTGCGCTTGGAATTGTGTCGCTTTTGAGATAAGCGTTGCTGATCGCACGTTATCTCAGCGATACAATCCAGCGTTAGCCGGCGATAATTATCCTCGCGCTAAGAGCGCTGAGCAATAATTATCGCTGGCCCTTGCTGATATGCCCCTAAGAACCGGTCCTTTTTAGGTCTCGCCTGACCCAGCGCATGCGCTGGTCTGGCGAGACTTATTGAGAGGGCTCCAAAAAGTGCTACTAGGCCAGCCTAGAGCTACAGTGCATGTGCGTGGGCGCGCGCGCCACACTTTACCACGATTACTTTCACTTTCGCGGCCGCATGGCCGCTTTGATGTTTGATTGCGATCGCTTTGCATAGCCAATAGGTCTCGCTTTTGGGACCTTATAAGTATTTAGTTATGCAACTGTTGCATGGCTAAACACTTATAAGGTCCCAAATGCGAGACCTATTGGCTATGCCAATGCTTGTTAATTTTGAGAGGGAGAGTATCTACACTTCTCAAGAAAAATGCAATACTTTTAATTGGAGAGTACCAGCACTTCTCAGAAAAAAAGCAGGTACTCTGTCACAGAGTACCTGAATATCTATTTCTCCATTTCAAGCACTGCTTCTGACTTTGCACATATTTTGCCCATGAATAAACATGCATGTTGATATTCATCCTGCCTTGTACCTTGATTCCAAGTTTGACCCAAAATAAGATGAGGTCAGTGATACTTGGAAGTATTACTGATGACAATCACATCTGCCACATTATTGTGTGGCCTTGTGAGACGGTTTGATCTTTTGCAGCTCATTTATGCTGCCCTGTGCTCACTGCTTGTTCTGTTTGCTCAATTGCCCCTATTTTGCATTTTTGAATAGTCTTCAACCAAGAGATTGCTTTATTTGATGACTAAGGCCTTGTTTTGGAAGACGGAACAAAATACCAATCCCTGAGCAAACTTCAGTTTGTTGCAGGGATCACAATTCTGAGTCCTGAGAAGTTCTTTGCAGGTGTTTATTAATTGTTGTTCGGCTTTACAATGTAGGCATTTACTACGCACGCATTTACCACATATTTTTTACAATGTATGCATTTACCACGCATCTACCTTTGCCACGCACACCTTTACCACACAGGTAAGTAGAAATAAGGTAAGTCAAATATATATATGTGTGTGTGTGTGTTATATATATATATATATATATATATATATATATATATATATATATATATGTATATACACAAATATTTTATTTTATTATATTTTTGGGGGGCCCAAGCCCCTATTTTTAAAAGTAATACATTTATGTTATTTTTATGGGGGGACCCCCATACCCCCTTTATTAATTACCCTTACCACCATGTGCCCCTATCCACACCCAAAACCCCAATATACCCTTACCACCCCATACCCTTAACCATCCCTAAACCCTAAAAACACCCTTTCCACCCTATGCCCCAACCCACCCATAAACCCTAAAATATCTTTACCACCCTGTACCCTTACCCACCCCTCAATCTGAAAAACACCCTTACAACCCAATACCCTTACCCATCCCAAAAATGCTTTTTCCACCAAATACACTTACCCACCCCTAAACCCTAAAAATATGCTGTCCATCCTATGCCCCTACCCACCCATAAACCCTAAAATATCTTCACTACTCTTTACCCTTACCCACCCCTCAATCTGAAAAACACCCTTACAACCCAATACACTAACCCATCTCTAAAATACTAAAAATATCCTTTCCACCCAATTCCCTTACCCACCTCTAAACCCTAAAAATATCCTTACAACCCAATGCCTTCACCCACCCCTAGACCCTAAATAACACCCTTACCACACAATTCCCTTACCTACCCCATAGACCTAAAATCACCCTTACCACTCGAATCCCTTAACAAACCCTGAGCCCTAAAACCCCCCTAACCACTGTATACCCTTACCCACCCCATTGACCTAAAATCACCCTTACCACTAGATTCCCCTAACCACCCCTAAGCCCTAAAAACTCCCTAACCACCCTATACCCTTGCCTACCCCTAAATCCTCAAAACACACTTACCACTCAATTCCTTTACCCACCCTAAACCCTACAAATACCCTTACCACCCTATACCCCTACCCTCCCCTAAAACCTATAATAGCTTTATCAACCCATATCCCTACCGACACTGAAACCCTAAAAACGCTTATTCAATTCAATACCCTTACCCAACCCTAAACCCTAAAAATACCCTTACAACCATATACCCTTATCCACTCCTAAATCCTAAGAATGCCCTTACCATCCAATACCCTTATCCTGCCCTAAACCCTATATATACCCTTACAAACGCAATACTCTTACCCACCCTAACCCCTAAAAACACCCATTCAACACAGTACCCTTATCCAACCCTAAAAATACTCTTACACCCCAATACCCTCATCCACCCCAAAACCCTAAAAATACCTTTACCTCTAAATACCTTTACCCCACCCTGAACCTTAAAAAAAAACCTTACCACCCTATACTTCTATCCACCCATAAGCCCTTAAATGTAGCACCTGGTAACAACCAATAGCAGCTTTAAAAAGAATATGTCTACAGCAGTGGTTCTTAAACTTTTGACTTCTGTGGACCCCACTTTATCATTGCTGGAACCCGGGGACCCCCACATAATAATTATTGTAATCTGGAGACCCCCACTGAGTCATTACTGGAAGCCGGCGACCCCAGTATATGCATTTTCGATGATCTGAACCACTAAACCATAAACAAAAAACACAGAAGCAAGCATTCATCAAACAAATACTGAAACATTTTCTTTAATTCACGTGCACACACACACACACGCACACATACACACACAGTGATTGTTTTATGGAGATGACTAAAGGGAATCGACTGAAATTAATTACAAGAACTGTGATATTTATACCAAAAGATATATTTCAATCGCATTGCTAAAACATGATTGTTTCTGATTTTCTATTTTGGACTATAATAACCACAATGCATCATTGCAACTCCGACGTGCCATTGGTATAAAGGACAACAGTCACATGACAAGTTGATTTGCCGGTTACACCCATGAATAAGGTCAGGTGACCGAAACGCGTCGAGGAGGCACTCATTGTGTTATGTCCTAGTGAAAATAAACGGATTGGATGCTTGCAGTCGTGTGCCTCTCTCCTTCTCTGTGGGAATTGGAGAACTAAACTATAAATATATATATATATATGTATATATATATATATATATCAAAGCTACCTGTTGCCCCCTCGGCAAGGCATAACTCGAGCAGCAGTCATCGCGGGTACAGCACATCCCCGCATGCCGAGAACTCTCTCCGGCACTCATGTCTTTGATGTTCAGCCTGACGCGTTTCTGAGCCTTCGCTCTCATCAGAGGCTCGACTTGAGGTGAGTATTTGGACACTCCTACTTGGCAAATTAATAGCCCTCCAATGGGCGATTCGGGTGTGACCCGCACTGCCTGATGGAATTCGTAGTTCGTGTCTTTGACCATGGATTGGCGCTTGTGCTCACTACTGTTGTAGATGTGTGGCCCTTGGATGGTCCTCGGGGTGCGAGGTGTGCCTTCATCCCTCAACTGCTCCTTCACATAGAGAGCTCGGCATGATTCCGAGCTCGTGACCCCCATTTTCTTTGGGGTGGTGCGTGCCTTCGCGGCTGGGCTTGCCGCGTGAAAATCAAAGCTACCTGTTGCCCCCTCGGCAAGGCATCACTCGAGCAGCAGTCATCGCGGGTACAGCACATCCCCGCACGCCGAGAACTCTCTCCGGCACTCATGTGTTTGATGTTCAGCCTGACGCGTTTCTGAGCCTTCCCTCTCATCAGAGGCTCGACTTGAGGTGAGTATTTGGACACTCCTACTTGGCAAATTAATAGCCCTCCAATGGGCGATTCGGGTGTGACCCGCACTGCCTGATGGAATTTGTAGTTCGTGTCTTTGACCATGGATTGGCGCTTGTGCTCACTACTGTTGTAGATGTGTGGCCCTTGGATGGTCCTCGGGGTGCGAGGTGTGCCTTCATCCCTCAACTGCTCCTTCACATAGAGAGCTCGGCATGATTCCGAGCTCGTGACCCCCATTTTCTTTGGGGTGGTGCGTGCCTTCGCGGCTGGGCTTGCCGCGTGAAAATCAAAGCTACCTGTTGCCCCCTCGGCAAGGCATCACTCGAGCAGCAGTCATCGCGGGTACAGCACATCCCCGCACGCCGAGAACTCTCTCCGGCACTCATGTCTTTGATGTTCAGCCTGACGCGTTTCTGAGCCTTCGCTCTCATCAGAGGCTTGACTTGAGGTGAGTATTTGGACACTCCTACTTGGCAAATTAATAGCCCTCCAATGGGCGATTCGGGTGTGACCCGCACTGCCTGATGGAATTCGTAGTTCGTGTCTTTGACCATGGATTGGCGCTTGTGCTCACTACTGTTGTAGATGTGTGGCCCTTGGATGGTCCTCGGGGTGCGAGGTGTGCCTTCATCCCTCAACTGCTCCTTCACATAGAGAGCTCGGCATGATTCCGAGCTCGTGACCCCCATTTTCTTTGGGGTGGTGCGTGCCTTCGCGGCTGGGCTTGCCGCGTGAAAATCAAAGCTACCTGTTGCCCCCTCGGCAAGGCATCACTCGAGCAGCAGTCATCGCGGGTACAGCACATACCCGCACGCCGAGAACTCTCTCCGGCACTCATGTCTTTGATGTTCAGCCTGACGCGTTTCTGAGCCTTCGCTCTCATCAGAGGCTCGACTTGAGGTGAGTATTTGGACACTCCTACTTGGCAAATTAATAGCCCTCCAATGGGCGATTCGGGTGTGACCCGCACTGCCTGATGGATTTCGTAGTTCGTGTCTTTGACCATGGATTGGCGCTTGTGCTCACTACTGTTGTAGATGTGTGGCCCTTGGATGGTCCTCGGGGTGCGAGGTGTGCCTTCATCCCTCAACTGCTCCTTCACATAGAGAGCTCGGCATGATTCCGAGCTCGTGACCCCCATTTTCTTTGGGGTGGTGCGTGCCTTCGCGGCTGGGCTTGCCGCGTGAAAATCAAAGCTACCTGTTGCCCCCTCGGCAAGGCATCACTCGAGCAGCAGTCATCGCGGGTACAGCACATCCCCGCACGCCGAGAACTCTCTCCGGCACTCATGTCTTTGATGTTCAGCCTGACGCGTTTCTGAGCCTTCGCTCTCATCAGAGGCTCGACTTGAGGTGAGTATTTGGACACTCCTACTTGGCAAATTAATAGCCCTCCAATGGGCAATTCGAGTGTGACCCGCACTGCCTGATGGAATTCGTAGTTCGTGTCTTTGACCATGGATTGGCGCTTGTGCTCAATACTGTTGTAGATGTGTGGCCCTTGGATGGTCCTCGGGGTGCGAGGTGTGCCTTCATCCCTCAACTGCTCCTTCACATAGAGAGCTCGGCATGATTCCGAGCTCGTGACCCCCATTTTCTTTGGGGTGGTGCGTGCCTTCGCGGCTGGGCTTGCCGCGTGAAAATCAAAGCTACCTGTTGCCCCCTCGGCAAGGCATCACTCGAGCAGCAGTCATCGCGGGTACAGCACATCCCCGCACGCCGAGAACTCTCTCCGGCACTCATGTCTTTGATGTTCAGCCTGACGCGTTTCTGAGCCTTCGCTCTCATCAGAGGCTCGACTTGAGGTGAGTATTTGGACACTCCTACTTGGCAAATTAATAGCCCTCCAATGGGCGATTCGGGTGTGACCCGCACTGCCTGATGGAATTCGTAGTTCGTGTCTTTGACCATGGATTGGCGCTTGTGCTCACTACTGTTGTAGATGTGTGGCCCTTGGATGGTCCTCGGGGTGCGAGGTGTGCCTTCATCCCTCAACTGCTCCTTCACAAAGAGAGCTCGGCATGATTCCGAGCTCGTGACCCCCATTTTCTTTGGGGTGGTGCGTGCCTTCGCGGCTGGGCTTGCCGCGTGAAAATCAAAGCTACCTGTTGCCCCCTCGGCAAGGCATCACTCGAGCAGCAGTCATCGCGGGTACAGCACATCCCCGCACGCCGAGAACTCTCTCCGGCACTCATGTCTTTGATGTTCAGCCTGACGCGTTTCTGAGCCTTCGCTCTCATCAGAGGCTCGACTTGAGGTGAGTATTTGGACACTCCTACTTGGCAAATTAATAGCCCTCCAATGGGCGATTCGGGTGTGACCCGCACTGCCTGATGGAATTCGTAGTTCGTGTCTTTGACCATGGATTGGCGCTTGTGCTCACTACTGTTGTAGATGTGTGGCCCTTGGATGGTCCTCGGGGTGCGAGGTGTGCCTTCATCCCTCAACTGCTCCTTCACATAGAGAAATGAAAATAAGTGATGCCTTGCCGAGGGGGCAACAGGTAGCTTTGATTTTCACGCGGCAAGCCCAGCCGCGAAGGCACGCACCACCCCAAAGAAAATGGGGGTCACGAGCTCGGAATCATGCCGAGCTCTCTATGTGAAGGAGCAGTTGAGGGATGAAGGCACACCTCGCACCCCGAGGCCCATCCAAGGGCCACACATCTACAACAGTAGTGAGCACAAGCGCCAATCCATGGTCAAAGACACGAACTACGAATGCCATCAGGCAGTGCGGGTCACACCCGAATCGCCCATTGGAGGGCTATTAATTTGCCAAGTAGGAGTGTCCAAACACTCACCTCAAGTCGAGCCTCTGATGAGAGCGAAGGCTCAGAAACGCGTCAGGCTGAACATCAAAGACATGAGTGCCGGAGAGAGTTCTCGGCGTGCGGGGATGTGCTGTACCCGCGATGACTGCTGCTCGAGTGATGCCTTGCCGAGGGGGCAACAGGTAGCTTTGATATATATATATATATATATATATATATATATATATATATATATATATATATATATATATATAATAGTACAGTCTCCACACTCTCACGAAGTTTCTGCTTCCACTCGCGAAAAAAGGAGAAACGGACCCTCACGGCTCAGGCAGGAAGATTTTATTTCATTTAACTCCCTCTGCGACGCGTTTCGAGCACTGAGTGCCCTTGATCACTGCTGCAAAACTCCTTCAACAGTTATGAGAAAGAGCACAGCACTCGCGGGGGCAGTTTATCGATGTTTTATTTCAGTGCAACGAACGCGTTCCAGAAGACTCCTTCTTCAGTGTTTACACACCACACTGAGAAGCGCCACTTTTAAAATGCAATTGCATTATAGACATCAACATTGAAAATGGACCATTTACATATTGCCGTATTTCGGGCGCCATATTGATAGTGTTCATGTTTTCATATTATGAATTTCCACATCATGTCTGGAGCAATTTCAGTTCATCTGTAACATGTTACCATTATATGTAAACAGTTGATTTCATCATAACTTATTTCGCCGTGTATCAGCACATCCAACTGTTATACCCATGCATCGGAAAATTCTCAATGCCGGACACATTAGGCTCAGACGGGGAACACAAATTTATATTAAATTGTATTCGAATGGTACCAAATAATCACAATTACTCATTCATATTGTGCCGTGAATCGGCATCCCCTCCAATTATCCTACTCCGTTCTAAACTTATCCTTCATTAAAATCCTCATCAAGCCGTGTATCAGCAACAATTTTCTAGTCACATATCTGTTTCGAAAAGAAGAATGGCGCTTCTCAGTGTGGTCCCCCAATTTACAATGCGCCAGGGGGCGTGTTTGCACAGTGGTGCAGGGTGGGGGTGGGGCCTGATATTACAAGTGTGGCACTTACTGGAGATACCTGGTGGGCTAGTTGGCCCCCAGGGACCCTCAGGATTCAAGAGGACTTAATCCCCAACTTACAACGCACCAGGGAGCGCGTTTGCACAGTGGTGCAGGGAGGGGGTGGGCCTGATATTACAAGTGTGCAAACACACTCCCTGGCGTGTTGTAAATTGGGGGATTAAGTCCCCTTGAATCCTGAGGGTCCCTGGGGCCAACTTGCCCACCAGGTACCTCCAGTAAGCGACACAGAGCTACGTTGCAGAGAGGTGGTCTGAGGCCACTGTGCACTGCTGGTGGGGCGATGAGGTCCTCTTGTGTTCTGAGGACCTCAGGATACAAGTGGACTTCATCCTCTGAGCAGCAGTGCACCAGAAGCCGCGTTTGCAGCGTGGTGTAAAAAGGGCATGGCCTCAGAACACCCTCGACACACCAATACCAATTACTACATACGCACTCACTGATTCCTGGGTCTACATACACCTCCACTTATTCACCCATACAATCACTTATACATGCAGTCACTCATCAATACAACACTATCATATGCACTCATACACCTATACAGACACTCACACACCACCACTCATCCAAAGTTACTCACACACCTAGTCAGTCATGAAAAGAATCAATCACACTTCCATTTACTGACCTATACAGTTATACACACACCACATCACTTATTCAAACAGAAACAAATGCATACTTACTCTCTTATATAATCACTGAGGTTAAGTACACTCTCATCCATACAGCCACTCTCACAATCACTGACTCTCACGTATAGTCATTTATATACACCAACTCTCACATATACTGCCTTTTACATATGTAGGTACTGGGACATGTACTACTGAGACATCCATTCACTCACCAACACACCCATACACACACTCACAACCCATACAGCTGTTTCCACATGCACTCTTGAACCCATACACCAGTAAATCAACCATTCAAACATCTATGCGCAGAGTCACACACCTCCCACCCACACACACACACACTCAGGCACTCATACAAATACTCAGTCAACCAATCGATAACCCATATAGACACTCATGTAGCTACTGACCAACCCATGCAGCAGCTTATACAACAACAGACAGACTGATACAGACATTCATACAGTTTAGTCACTAATCCATGCATTCAGTAAGACACATGTAATCACTCACTTAAACAGTCAGTCACGCACCTACTAAATCCTCCATCCAGACACTTATACACCCACTCATTCTTCAATACACCTTGGCATATATAAAACATATTTAAACTTTATACAAACACAAAGTCACTGGATGATGTCATCAGTGATGTCATTTGAGATGTCATCAGTGATGTCATCAGTGATGTCACTGACCATGTCATGAATGATGTAATATTTGACGTCATCAGCAGTGCATTGCGGGGGCGCGAGTTATAGTTAGCTGAACTAACTATAACGGCGGAATTTCTATGGTTTTGTAAGAGAGAAATGTCCAACTAACTATAATGCCCCTGAAACCTATGTTTTTTTTCCAGTGAATTTGTAAGGTTTTTTAAATGGTAATTTCTAACTATATATATCGTGCCTGAAACCAATGTTTTTTTCAGTGAATATACATATATATATATATATATATATTCACTGAAAAAACCATAGGTTTCACACACGTTATAGTTAGGAATTAGCATTTAAAAAACCTTAGAAATTCAGTGAAAAAACCATAGGTTTCACACATGTTATAGTTAGCTGGACATTTTACTCGTAAAAAACCAATGAAATTGCCCCGTTATAGTTAGTTCAGCTAACTATAACTCACGCGCCCGCAATGCACTGCTGATGACGTCACATATTACATCACTCATGACATGGTCAGTGACATCACTCATGACATCACTGATGACATCTCAAATGACATCACTGAGCTAACTATAACATGTGTGAAACCTATGGTTTTTTCACTGAATTTCTAAGGTTTTTTAAATGCTAATTCCTAACTATAACGTGTGTGAAACCTATGGTTTTTTCAGTGAATTTCTAAGGTTTTTTAAATGCTAATTCCTAACTATAACGTGTGTGAAACCCATGGTTTTTTCAGTGAATTTGCAAGGTTTTTTAAATGCTAATTCCTAACTATAACGTGTGTGTAACCCATGGTTTTTTCAGTGAATTTGCAAGGTTTTTTAAATGCTAATTTTTTTTTTTATTCTTCATTTTTTTCAAACATATTTTTAATTTAATTTTCTTTCATTTTATAAAGACTATGCTTAAATTTTTAAAATCCTTAAATATTTTTTTTTAATATATTTTTTAAAATAAACATGTAAAATTTATTACCAGATTTTTTTTTTTTTTTTTTTTTTTTTTTTTAGTACGCGTACCGTAAGCTCACGGTAAGCGTACGGTTTACGCAACGTCCGTAATCTATCTACGCTGCTTGCGTATAGTTACGCAATTTGCGTAGCCGCGCGTACTGCGCGTGGGACGCGTGCGCGCTTACGCCACACGCGCACGTTACGCGGAAGTGCCCGGGAGTGACTGTTATGCGCATGCGCGGAAGCGCGTGTCTTTTTTACGCGCACGCGTACTTTTTGCCGTAAGCGTACCGTAAGCGTACCGTAAGCGTACGGTAGGTCATGTGATCATGAAACACAACTTTTGATTGGTTGAAACTACTTTCAGTTCTAGAACTCTCCTACACCACACCCATTCCCCTCATTTCTGCTTGTGATCCCTTGGGAGAAGGAGCTGGTTTGTCTTTGGGATACGATGGCAGAACAGCAGAGCTCTTCTGAGAGTGAGCCTAGCACCAGCAGCACTGTCTTGAGGCAGAGATCGAGGAAACAAAAGCCTTCTTATGTTTGGGATTATTTTACTTTTCCAGAAGGCCAGCAAAAGGTGAATGCACCCTTAGTTACTTGCTGTCTGTGTAAGCGTGTACTTTCTAGAGGTAATCCTAACAGGAAGTATTCCTTTGGGAATCACACCATGAAGAGGCACCTCCAGGATGTACACGGAAGGACACATGGTCATCTTTTTGGAGGTAACTCTTCAGAAAGACGAGCCAGTACATCCACAGCAGCTCAGCCTGGACCATCATCTGCAGGGCTGACTCCTTCTTCTGCAGGTCAGGTGAGCCCTTCATCTGTGGGGGGAGCATCTCCTTTTGCTGGCCCTCTGGAAATGAACCTTCGATTTCGGAAGGTTGATATTCATTGCACATTTTGTAAAGGTCTAATTTGTCATAGGGAGACCAGTGTTTCCCTAGTGAACAACAAAATAGATCAGCACATTTGTAGCTTTGAATGATTTTCCCATGCTTCCTTTCCTCTGTCCCTGCATGAACACAACGGTTCTTTTAAGAGCCAACCTTATCTTTCATCTTTTTTTTACATATGTTTTTTAAAACCTTTTTTTTTTTTTTTACCGTACGCGTACGGTGCGCGTACCTTTTTTTTATTTTTTAAAAAAAACACTAAAAATCAATTATCACATTACAAGGTCCTTGAGAGACTACAATTATTATTATTGACTGTTTTTTTAAAAAATAGTTTTAAAAATGGTTGTAGTTTTCGAAAATTTTCTATATCGATCTGAAAAAAAAGAAAAAAGTATTAATATTTTTTTAACAATTTATAATACAGTATACATATTTACATTTTTTTCAAAAAAATATTTTTGCCTTATTTTTGCTGTTTTCAGAATATATTGCATTTCACTATAAATTGTGAAAGCAATTGCATTCATCATTTTACAGCGGGCAAAAAAAAATAACAATCTCAAAGATTGTATTAAAAAAGCCCAGAATCTCTTCTCACTTAAACTTATCATTACAGAAATGCATATTATTCTAAAAAAATATCATCTAAAAACAATACTTATTTCTTTAAAATACCGTCTGATATGTTTGTTTCAGAAGTATAATCACAATATTATATCTCAAATAACTCCAAAATACATCTGATTTCATTTCCTTTAGGCCAAATAGTATTTTTTTTTTTTTTTTTGGAATAAATTTCCAAGGGAAATCCATTAAAATTCTAAAGTTTAATCTGTCCAGATCTCACCGATTCTCTGTAACATTTTGGTTCACGAAAATTTTTTGAATAATTTATTTAGTCCACAATAGAATTGCTTACTTTTCCACATGGCCAAATAGTAATTTTTTAAATCATTTTTGAAAAAATTTCCAATGGCAGTCCAATAGCATTCCAAAATTTAAAATGTGCAGAAGTTACCGATTATCTATAAATTATTGGTTTTTCAAAATTGCATTAAAAATTAAAAAAGTCCACATTACAATTGGTTATCTTTCCTTTAGGCCAAATGATAATTTTAAAAATATTTTTTCTACAAAATTGCAATGGTAATCCAGTAAAATGGTAAAATTATTTTGTCCAGATCTTGCCAAGTCTCTCTAAAATTTAGGTTTCAGGAAGATTAGATAGGAATTTGCTAAATCAAAAGGCAAACGTTGTTTGAAAATCAATTGGGAATCATTACACAGTGTCCAGCCTTTTTCACATTTTAGATAAACTGTGTAATGTCCAGAAGTAACAGTAGGTCCATCATGGAAAATTATTGCAACAGTTACAAAAGTTTTTCCTGAAATTGATAATTGCTGTCCTGTAAACTTCTTTATTAAAGTATCCAATTTTGAACCATCAGCTCTACATCGTTGCATCATTAAAATTACATACTGTCCGTATTCCCTTAATATTAATGTTGAAAACATGTCAGATTTACACTCACCGCATTTCATGCTATGATTAGCATCTTTAACTAATTTTGCAAAAGTGACTGTTTTACTCTCTGGCAATGTCAAATAAATAAACCTTTCATTATCAACAATAGAGCCACATATATTATAACAATTATCACAACTATGTTCCCATTTATAAGAGAGACCAAAAAAAATGTCAATGGGAACTCCTTCTTCTTCCACTACCTGAAGAAAATACATCAAAAATTCGTGTGCATCTTGCTGTTTGTGAAAACTGTGTTCGTCCTGAACATACATCTAAAAGTTTTCTAATATCAGTAGCACTTTCTATTTGAGTTTTATCTTTACTCAGCTTTTGAAAAAGGAGACTCAGCTCTGAACAGAATCTTTTTCCCTGATTTACTATTATCTGCTCTTGCAAACTTTCCAGATAAAATGCAACATTCAGCACTACATTAGCGTAGCAGTTGACACCAGAGCTATTTTCAAAATGACATCCTACAACCTGTTATTCATTGTCCTTTTTCTTTTTGCTTGCAATTACATCACTCCTCTTTTTTTTCCTCTTCTCTATATCTTCATTACAGATATTCTCATTTCTCCTTTTACGAGAAACTACACATTTCTCCAACACAGGATACTGACCTAAATGAGGAGCATAGCTTCTTCTTAATCTATTATACTCCTTTACACAGTTTGTATCAGCACTAACTTTTGAGTCATCAAAGTCTATCATGAATAAACCTGATAATGTTTTGACTCGTGACAAAGCTACATATGCCATACCTTCTTTGAACACAGTTGAACCAATGTTCACAAATGCACAATCTACAGTCAATCCTTGAGACTTGTGGATAGTTACAGCATATGCTAGAGAAAACGGAAACTGCTTCCTACGTACATATAAGTCTTTCACAAGCATAAAACGAACTGTACAACGACAAATATCTTTAACTTCATCTATCTGATCAAATTTTATCTGTAAACATTCAATTCCTTCTTTTTTCTGATAATTAATAAAACCCACAACTCTTCCCATCGCTCCATTCACTAAGCCTTTCTCAACATCCAAATTTCTCCTTAAAAATACTCTACAGTTCATGCAAACATATAGATTTTTTTCTAATCCTGCTGTTTTGGAGATGTTCTTCTCTAGTGAGTCCAATTTATTTTTCAGTTTGCCTGTTACTGTGACAGTAATTCTTCCATCCTCAATTTTGTCCACTGCTTCCAATTTCCTGATCTCTTCCTTTTCCAATTTCAAAAGCTCCTCATTAAATATTGAGCATTCACGTAGAGTTGGCATTAAGCAGATGACACTTTTGTTTTCTGCAATATTCTTGTATATTTTCTCTGCAACTATTTCTTCCTTTGGAAATAAATTATGTAGCAGCCGACTCTGTAATGCTTTTTTCCCAACTTCTGTGAGTAGTCCAATTCTGATATCTTTCAGAATACTTCCATATTCTTCATCGTTTGCTTGCCTCATATTAGTTGTAAGTTCCTTGTACTCAAAGAAGGACCAAATATTTGTATTTCCAATGCTTCCCAATGACTTCTTCGTGTCTTCATGTGTCACAGTATTAAACACTGGTTGTCCTTTAACTGGAGTAAGTTGCAAAAGATCCCCAAAAACTATGACGTGTTTTCCACCAAATAACACGTCATAGTCTGTCTTCAAAATTTGCTGCATTCTTAAATGCACAAAGGCAAGCATTAAGTTTGATACCATGCTCACCTCATCAATAATGAGAACTTGCATCTTCTTCAATACTCTTGAAACTTCCAAGGATGCTTCTCCAGTTAGCTTGTTGAATTGTATTTTGTTCTCATGCTCCACTGGTAACATTAGCAAACGATGTAAGGTGATTCCTTTTATGTTATATGCTGCTAACCCAGTTGGAGCAGTAACCACACAAGACAAAGTAGAATCCGTTTTTTGCTTTAGGTAGCTTCTGATGACTTTAATTAGGAAACTTTTTCCAGTGCCAGCTTGTCCGCTTACATACATCCTGATTGGATGAAATGATGTGCATGAGCACTCTTTTTTTATATGTAGAAATCCGTGATCAATTTTGTTTTTGATCTCTTCATAAATGTGTTGCTGCTCTTGATTCAGTTGTCTTTCCAAATTTTGTAAGTCTATAAATTCTTCTTGAGCTTGATTCATAGCCGTTTCCACTTCATTCATGGCTATTGATGCTTCATTTTCAACGATTGGTTGTCCTAGGGGATCTTGACTGTATGTTCCTGAACTTTGGCTGTCCTGAGAACTGTCTCTAGCTATTTCTGCTGCAATTGTAGTTTCCTGTTCAATTTCTTCATTTAACATTTGCAGATAAGTTGAGAATGTACTGCATTGTATGCTGTCTTTGCAAGCATTAAAAGAATCTTCATAGCTCTGGAATTCTCCCAGTAGTTCATCCTCTGTACGCCATGGTTTAAACAACTGTAAAAGAGCCAAGTAGTAAAATTCTTTCTTGTCGGTTGTGTCGCAACTCAGCTTCCGGTGATTTATCAAACTTCCTTTGGTTTGCTTCACCAAACATCCTTCTTCACCAACAACTTTATATTTTCCACTGTTGATGTCTTCTGCAGCTTTCCGTGAATAAATGTAGTTCTGCAGCACTTCATAGAGACACATGTTCTCCAGATGATGACTTCTCTTGGGATAATATGTGTCCAACATGTTTGTTTTCAATATATCTGTACTTTCTGGGTCATTCTCGGCCAAATATTCAATTTCTCCAACAGATTTCAGTACCCGATTTCTCATTGCTGCAAGGCCTAAACTTGCCCAAATTATTCTTCTTGACTTCGAGTAGAGACTTGCAGAAGATAACCTATCTGAACATTCGTAGGATCCAATTTCTCGATGCGATAACATCTTCAAACTGAAACTGTACAGCTTCTTACTGACAGTCTTCTCGTGAGAAATCTCTTCCCACATTTCCTTCAATTCTGTTTTTTCTGATTTCGTAATGTAAGACGTTACATATCGTGCAACAGCAATGGAATTGTCAGCTACATACTGTATATCCATGTTAGCGTTCCACATGGATAAAATGACTGGGTTGTAGTCATTTATATTTTTTGATTCTTCTTTTCTTTTAAGGTTGTAGGTATTCTTAGGTGATTTTCTTGTGATAGTATGTCTCACAGCTGACATAAAACTGTTGACTCTTCCATTTGAAAGAACAGGTCTAGGAAATCCAAATCGACATTTAGTGTAGTATTTTTCTTTGCTCTTGTATTTCCGTCGACAGTATTTTCCACACCGATGACTTTGGAAACGTAGAACTTGCTCCTTTAACTTGTTCTCTTCTTTGCTTTTTGGTATACCACATGTTGCATATTCTTCAATGTAAGATAACACTGCTTCATCAGTATCTGTTCCAAACTTTGGGGCATCCTTGATCCACAGCAGCATATGAATATGAGGAGCACCTCTTGCCTGGTACTCTTTTCTCCAAAAGAAATCCACTACTTCTCCAAGGGGTGGATTTTTTTTATTGCAGATGAAGGACATCATAGCCTCAAATCTATGATTGAAATATCTGCAAACATTAACCGGATCCAATGAGCACAGTTCTCCTGCTGTCTTGTATTCGATGTTTTTAATGTTTGAATTGGCCTCTCGTAGAAAATCCAGTAAATCATCCCAAGCGTACTCGGCACAGCTTAGGGTAAGGAACCATGTTGGTGTTCCTAAATTGCGTAACATGCATTTTAGTTCACCATGGCGTCGGTACCAATATTCATTTGTCCCACGCTGACAAGCCATCAGATTGATCAGTTGTGTTTCCAAATGATCATCTCGGTGCTGCACTTTCTCCATAAAATCCTTAGCAGACACATTTTGTAAATGTACTCCACTTTTTAAAATGTGATTTACTGCATAAGACAGTGCAGACAAGTCGCTTTCAAATAAAAGATGGAACAAATAAGGAATACTTTGTCGAAATCTGGGATCTTCAGCATATAGTCTTGTAGTCCGATACTCTGAAGCTGGAATCTGTTCTGGACGTTCATCGTATCGTCCTCCTTTTCCTTTAGGAAACAGCTGGGGAAAACATCGAGCTTCCAAGCTCTCCTCCCATACACTCACGGGATTTCCTTTTGCTTTCTTCATCTGAAAGAGATCAATATTGTCTCCCATAACTTCTTTCGAATGGAGAGGATGTATGCTAAAATGTTCATAAATTTCTTCTTCCTTTGACTTGTCCACTTTTTCAATTTGTCCAGTTGGTGTTTCTGTGTGTTCTTGAAAATCTTCTTCTTCTTCTTCTTCTTCTATATAAATTGATTCATACCATTTGTTATTTTTTTTCAAATACAAATTTGCTCTTTGTACTTTCCGCACATCTACCAGCTCCTGCCAAATCTTCTTATTCTTTGTAGGTACACCATTAACCAGAATAATTAATGGTTCAGTTTCCAAAGTATCCGCATCAATAGTTTCCATATTTTTTTTCAAATCCAAGGGCAAATACACCACTCTACCTTTTAAACCTCTCAGTAAATCTGAAGGAGGTAATTTACCAGTTTTGGGCTCCATACGTACTATGGTCTGGAACGGATGAACACATTGAATGAGTATAGACTCATATGTATTTAATTCAGAAAGTTCAGCAGGAATAGCATCCAATTCTAAATTATTATGTACAGCTCTGGTCGGCATTCTATTTTCCTCTAACTTGTTGTAACAGTATTTACAAATACGCTGATCTTCACCCAATTCAAAACAATTTTCAAGAAATATATATGTGGCAAAATCCATCCACTTATAATTATCTTCATTTTCACTCTTTCTGTAGAGATCAACATTCCTAGTTTGTTTTCTATAATGAGTTCTGCGGCAACAAATACAAGTAACATTTGGTCTTTCATTAGAGACTATTGCAAATTTTGTTATGTGATCATTAAATGTGTTACTTACAGAGGGTTCTACATTCTCTTCCACTTCTGCCTCATTTACTGTGTCCTTCTCTGCACTGTTTTGTTCAGGACCAAAGTAACAAAACTGAATTTCATCAACAACCTTCTCTACATCTGATACCGTTCCTCGGAACAGAGCCCTATTCAATTCATTTAACTTTATTGCTGGACTTTTGGCAAAATACAACCGTCTCACAAACTTTCTCATTTCAGTATGATGAACAGCCAGCATCCTAAAATGATGGAAAACACTATTGCACACTTTTCTAGATAGACAAGCAAGAGAATGACCCTGCAAACCAGTATTCTCTCTCACTCTGCATGGATCCAGACTTTGAAGCACCTTAATCTTTTGTTTTACACTTTTTTTACTATATTCTCTTAGAAACTCTCGAAATCTGTCAATAGATTCCTGACGCACAGTGCAAATACTACTACAATTCCAAGTGTACACTGGGGCTTTAGGACGTCTCCCCATTGCCTCATCTGCCATCACTTGTACCTCATCTCTTGGAACCATTATCTCCTTCTCCATTATGCAACCATTTTTTACTTCGTATGAACGACCTCTGGTGTCAACTGCATGCAGCAAACTATTACTTTGAAAATAGCTCTCTTCATTAAAAAAAGGTTCACTACTTGAACTATGCATCCACTTTCCTAAAAACACTTTACAAAAGTTTGTTCTGTTCACTACTCTTTTGCTTTTGCTTTGTGATTTCAGTACATTAACCATTTTATCTAATGTACGCATCCTATTCAAAATTAATATGAATAGTTTCCTTTTTAATTCTAATGCTTTTGCTGCAATGGCTTCAATTTCTTTTTTTCTCTTGTAATATTTTGCCTTTTGCTTATATTTCTTTACATCCTTTATCAAATTGGACATAACTCTTCTCTGAAACATTTTTCTACGTATCTCTTTAAACGCTGTTTTTCTGTTTATGTTAAACTTTTCAATTGCAGAAGGTATATTTGCATTAACTAAATTCTCAATTTTTTGCTGTTCTATATGTTTTGTTACATTTTTCCGAGGACAGACATTTTGTACATTTTTCTTTGTTTTGAATATTTTGTTAAGAAATTGTTTTTTCTGCTTACCAGAAGATTTTTTCTTTTTCCCAACATGAGCATCTTCTACTAACTTTGGTCCTCCAGTTGTCTTCAAATATAGTTTTTTTTTTAGCGTTTTTTGAGCTCGAGATTTTGTAGGCATCTTAAATTTTGTTCACTGTTCTTCAGCAATACCTGAAAAAAACTAAAAAAAAAATCCTTTATTGTATTTAAATATATTACTACATTTGTTTTCACAATAGTCATAAAACAAAATTTCTTTGCCAATTTGAATGCACACAAACTGCTCTTTTTTTTGGGCAAGTGAAAATCTCTTTTACAAACTGTCACATTATGAAACCACTTTTCAGATTTTTTAAAAAGCCCATGTCCACAGTGCTACACTCCACCAAGGGCAACCAGCCTTAGTGAAGCTCAATGTATTTGCATTACAGACTGAAACCTGAAAACCCCACTGGCTTCTAAATACTGTGCATGACTATACACGGCAAGCACATGGGTGTGTGCTAAGCCTCTGCTTCTTCCCCCAAAAATTCGCTCCCCCTTTCCATCTAATGCAACTGTGAAATCACCAGAGCAAGACGCAATAAATCTCTGCCTATAATTCCTCTATGCACACAGAGTCATGTTTTCACATTAGTCCTAAAACGAAATTTCTTTGCCAATTTGAAAGCACACTTACAGCTCTTTTTTTTTAGGGCCAAGTGAAAATCTCTTTTTACAATTTGAAATCACTTTTACAGACTGACACATTATGAAACCACTATTTTTGATTTATTTAATTGCACGTGTACAAACTGTTTTTTTTTCAGACCACCACCATGTGCATTCTCTGTGACTGCCTACACTCCACCAAGGGCAACCAGCCTTAGTGATGCTGAATGTATTTGCATTACAGACTTAAACCTGAAAACCCCAGTGGCTTCTAAATACTGTGCATGACTATACATGGCAAGCACATGGGTGTGTGCTAAGCCTCTGCTTCTTCCCCCAAAAATTCGCTCCCCCTTTCCATCTAATGCAACTGTGAAATCACCAGAGCAAGACGCAATAAATCTCTGCCTATAATTCCTCTATGCACACAGAGTCATGTTTTCACATTAGACCTAAAACGAAATTTCTTTGCCAATTTGAAAGCACACTTACTGCTCTTTTTTTTTAGGGCCAAGTGAAAATCTCTTTTTACAATTTGAAATCACTTTTACAGACTGACACATTATGAAACCACTATTTTTGATTTATTTAATTGCACGTGTACAAACTGTTTTTTTTTCAGACCACCACCATGTGCATTCTCTGTGACTGCCTACACTCCACCAAGGGCAACCAGCCTTAGTGATGCTGAATGTATTTGCATTACAGACTTAAACCTGAAAACCCCAGTGGCTTCTAAATACTGTGCATGACTATACACGGCAAGCACATGGGTGTGTGCTAAGCCTCTGCTTCTTCCCCCAAAAATTCGCTCCCCCTTTCCATCTAATGCAACTGTGAAATCACCAGAGCAAGACGCAATAAATCTCTGCCTATAATTCCTCTATGCACACAGAGTCATGTTTTCACATTAGTCCTAAAACGAAATTTCTTTGCCAATTTGAAAGCACACTTACTGCTCTTTTTTTTTCGGGCCAAGTGAAAATCTCTTTTTACAATTTGAAATCACTTTTACAGACTGACACATTATGAAACCACTATTTTTGATTTATTTAATTGCACGTGTCCAAGCTGTTTTTTTTTCAGACCACCACCATGTGCATTCTCTGTGACTGCCTACACTCCACCAAGGGCAACCAGCCTTAGTGATGCTGAATGTATTTGCATTACAGACTTAAACCTGAAAACCCCAGTGGCTTCTAAATACTGTGCATGACTATACATGGCAAGCACATGGGTGTGTGCTAAGCCTCTGCTTCTTCCCCCAAAAATTCGCTCCCCCTTTCCATCTAATGCAACTGTGAAATCACCAGAGCAAGACGCAATAAATCTCTGCCTATAATTCCTCTATGCACACAGAGTCATGTTTTCACATTAGACCTAAAACGAAATTTCTTTGCCAATTTGAAAGCACACTTACTGCTCTTTTTTTTTAGGGCCAAGTGAAAATCTCTTTTTACAATTTGAAATCACTTTTACAGACTGACACATTATGAAACCACTATTTTTGATTTATTTAATTGCACGTGTACAAACTGTTTTTTTTTCAGACCACCACCATGTGCATTCTCTGTGACTGCCTACACTCCAGCAAGGGCAACCAGTCTTAGTGATGCTGAATGTATTTGCATTACAGACTTAAACCTGAAAACCCCACTGGCTTCTAAATACTGTGCATGACTATACATGGCAAGCACATGGGTGTGTGCTAAGCCTCTGCTTCTTCCCCAAAAAATTCGCTCCCCCTTTCCATCTAATGCAACTGTGAAATCACCAGAGCAAGACGCAATAAATCTCTGCCTATAATTCCTCTATGCACACAGAGTCATGTTTTCACATTAGTCCTAAAACGAAATTTCTTTGCCAATTTGAAAGCACACTTACAGCTCTTTTTTTTTAGGGCCAAGTGAAAATCTCTTTTTACAATTTGAAATCACTTTTACAGACTGACACATTATGAAACCACTATTTTTGATTTATTTAATTGCACGTGTACAAACTGTTTTTTTTTCAGACCACCACCATGTGCATTCTCTGTGACTGCCTACACTCCACCAAGGGCAACCAGCCTTAGTGATGCTGAATGTATTTGCATTACAGACTTAAACCTGAAAACCCCAGTGGCTTCTAAATACTGTGCATGACTATACATGGCAAGCACATGGGTGTGTGCTAAGCCTCTGCTTCTTCCCCCAAAAATTCGCTCCCCCTTTCCATCTAATGCAACTGTGAAATCACCAGAGCAAGACGCAATAAATCTCTGCCTATAATTCCTCTATGCACACAGAGTCATGTTTTCACATTAGACCTAAAACGAAATTTCTTTGCCAATTTGAAAGCACACTTACTGCTCTTTTTTTTAGGGCCAAGTGAAAATCTCTTTTTACAATTTGAAATCACTTTTACAGACTGACACATTATGAAACCACTATTTTTGATTTATTTAATTGCACGTGTACAAACTGTTTTTTTTTCAGACCACCACCATGTGCATTCTCTGTGACTGCCTACACTCCACCAAGGGCAACCAGCCTTAGTGATGCTGAATGTATTTGCATTACAGACTTAAACCTGAAAACCCCAGTGGCTTCTAAATACTGTGCATGACTATACACGGCAAGCACATGGGTGTGTGCTAAGCCTCTGCTTCTTCCCCCAAAAATTCGCTCCCCCTTTCCATCTAATGCAACTGTGAAATCACCAGAGCAAGACGCAATAAATCTCTGCCTATAATTCCTCTATGCACACAGAGTCATGTTTTCACATTAGTCCTAAAACGAAATTTCTTTGCCAATTTGAAAGCACACTTACAGCTCTTTTTTTTTAGGGCCAAGTGAAAATCTCTTTTTACAATTTGAAATCACTTTTACAGACTGACACATTATGAAACCACTATTTTTGATTTATTTAATTGCACGTGTACAAACTGTTTTTTTTTCAGACCACCACCATGTGCATTCTCTGTGACTGCCTACACTCCACCAAGGGCAACCAGCCTTAGTGATGCTGAATGTATTTGCATTACAGACTTAAACCTGAAAACCCCAGTGGCTTCTAAATACTGTGCATGACTATACATGGCAAGCACATGGGTGTGTGCTAAGCCTCTGCTTCTTCCCCCAAAAATTCGCTCCCCCTTTCCATCTAATGCAACTGTGAAATCACCAGAGCAAGACGCAATAAATCTCTGCCTATAATTCCTCTATGCACACAGAGTCATGTTTTCACATTAGACCTAAAACGAAATTTCTTTGCCAATTTGAAAGCACACTTACTGCTCTTTTTTTTTAGGGCCAAGTGAAAATCTCTTTTTACAATTTGAAATCACTTTTACAGACTGACACATTATGAAACCACTATTTTTGATTTATTTAATTGCACGTGTACAAACTGTTTTTTTTTCAGACCACCACCATGTGCATTCTCTGTGACTGCCTACACTCCACCAAGGGCAACCAGCCTTAGTGATGCTGAATGTATTTGCATTACAGACTTAAACCTGAAAACCCCAGTGGCTTCTAAATACTGTGCATGACTATACACGGCAAGCACATGGGTGTGTGCTAAGCCTCTGCTTCTTCCCCCAAAAATTCGCTCCCCCTTTCCATCTAATGCAACTGTGAAATCACCAGAGCAAGACGCAATAAATCTCTGCCTATAATTCTTCTATGCACACAGAGTCATGTTTTCACATTAGTCCCAAAACGAAATTTCTTTGCCAATTTGAAAGCACACTTACTGCTCTTTTTTTTTCGGGCCAAGTGAAAATCTCTTTTTACAATTTGAAATCACTTTTACAGACTGACACATTATGAAACCACTATTTTTGATTTATTTAATTGCACGTGTCCAAGCTGTTTTTTTTTCAGACCACCACCATGTGCATTCTCTGTGACTGCCTACACTCCACCAAGGGCAACCAGCCTTAGTGATGCTGAATGTATTTGCATTACAGACTTAAACCTGAAAACCCCACTGGCTTCTAAATACTGTGCATGACTATACATGGCAAGCACATGGGTGTGTGCTAAGCCTCTGCTTCTTCCCCAAAAAATTCGCTCCCCCTTTCCATCTAATGCAACTGTGAAATCACCAGAGCAAGACGCAATAAATCTCTGCCTATAATTCTTCTATGCACACAGAGTCATGTTTTCACATTAGTCCCAAAACGAAATTTCTTTGCCAATTTGAAAGCACACTTACTGCTCTTTTTTTTTTCGGGGCAAGTGTAAATCACTTTTACACACTGTCACATTATGAAACCACCATGTGTAACTACAACAAAAACAATTCCCATTTCTATTATTCATTTCTTAAGTTACCACATACATCCCCTCTCAAACTCTAAACTCACCTTTAAAATTAGTTAGTTGTGAAAGAAATGTGACACTCAAACAGCAGATTATCAGAGCCAGGATCTCTGTTGTGTTCACCTCTCTCCTCTCAGCAGAACCAGATAATGGCAAACTTTCCCTCTATTTTTCCACACATATACATGTAAGTTTCAAATCTCAGTGCTTCCCCCTTTTTTTCAAATGTAATCACACATTTCTATTGGTTGAAAACCAACCCTTTTCCAAAAGTACCCTGCCCCCAACTTGACTTCTGCCTAGTACCCTTCCCCCAACTTGACTTCTGCCTGCTACCATAGCAACAGCTCATGGAACACTGCTGTGTGCAGTTAGGTCAGAAGTTCGACACACAATGTTTCAATTCCACAGAGCAAGAGTGCTTGACTTTTCAAACCTTACAGCAAATCCATAGTACTGTTCTTTGGTTACACATTTTTTTGTACCAATACAAAACATGCTTCTATTAATTTTCACATACAGCCTAGTTTTTATTCTAGAATGGTATGAAACAGCCAATCAGTTCTTTTTGTTTTAAAAACATATGTATGCCTCCATTTCCAAACTGTCTTTCTTTTCATATTGCCATTCTACTGAAAGACACCTCCTGAGTGCATCCAGTTCTCCTTTGAAGATGTTCACAGTGTGGATTGTAGGGCACAGCTATGTCTTCTGGAGTGAAAAGTTTGCAGAGAAAACAGATATGGTGAGAGACCTTGCTTTGCCAAATGTAGACATTAAATGGATTGGTCAGAGAGGGTTAAAGTGGCACCAATTGATGCCATTGGTGAAATCCTTCATTCAAATCCAACACCCTGACCTCATAATAGTGCACTGTGGTGGCAATGACCTAGGCACTTTGACTGGGGTAGGTCTGGAAATGCTTATGAAGGACACCTTTGCACAACTGTTTACACTTTTCCCTAAAACTGCCTTTGTGTTTTCCAACATATGCCAAAGGCAAAAATGGAACTGGTCCAATCATTTCTGTCCACAGATTGACAAAGCAAGAAAGCACGTCAACAAATCTGTTTCAGCTTTCCTCCGTGACTATGGTATGGGTGCCATTTACCACAACAACTTGCGTTATGACATGCAAGACATTTATAGAGGAGATGGTGTGCACTTCAATGATGAAGGGAACAGAGTCTTCCTCTTGAACCTTAGACTCTGCATCGGTACTTACTTGTAGGTACCACTAAAAAAATGACTTCATAAACACAACAGCTCTTTTTAGAGCTCCCTAATTTCTAAACTCTTAAATCTGCTTTTCATTTATCTATTTTTATTTTTTTTACCGTACGCTTACCGTAAGCTTACCGTACGCGTACCCCGTGATTTTTTTAAAAATCAATAAATGTTTTTTTTGTACTTTTCTGTCCTTCTTTGACCCCCTTACAAATGTTAGGGGGTCTGTAACTCTCCTCATTGCCCCCTTTCCTTGTTTTCACTCTTTTTTTTCAGAGTGAAATACACAAAATGGCGGCCGCCGCTTCCTGGTTTCGGCCGATTCGAATGTTTACTAAGATCTAACAGCCAATCAGAATCGCGCTCGCGCACGCCGCCGTACGCTTACCGTAAGCGTACGGTAAGCGTACCGTAAGCGGGCTCAGATATATATATTGATTTAAAGGCTATTTTCTCAGAATCTACTGAACACATTTACACCAAACCTACAAAAGGCACTTCCTTGACCTAGGGACTACCTCTCTGCCAAATTTTGAGTAATTCTGTTCAGCCGTTCGGGCTGTAGCTCGTTCTAAAGGTCCTATGGAAAAATGCATGGGAAAAACGCGTTTTGGGACCCCCCTTTTATCTCAGCCCCCGCTTGACGGATCCCCCCGAGACTTTCAGGGTAGGAGCGGAGCGTAGCGCCCCACCTATTTTGAGAAATTCACGAGGATTCGTCGACCGGCGCCAAAGTTATTCAAAATAGAATGTTGAGGTTTTCCTATGGAAACGTGGTCCTAACTATAACTACCTACTGGCGACCGCCAGTAGGTAATATATACATATATATATATATATATATATATATATATATATATATATATATATATATATATATATATATATATATATATATATATAAGCAACGAAGTACTGAGATATCAACAACAGCAACAGTACACAGTACACCTTCTTGATAGATTTCATAAGTCATATTTATTCTTTCTTCAGATTCATTTTTTATGTAAACAATACATCACATCAGCCACAAAACAGCCAACACGTGTTTCGCACTCCACTGAGCTTCTTCAGGGCTTGTCATGTCTTGTGTTCTAAATTCTGCTCTCCCATATTTCAATAATATAGTCTTGCTTCATCTGTTTATTCCTTCACCTTCCAATCATGTGCAGGATCGGAAGGTGAAGGATCGGAGGCGTTCAGCTGACATCGGACCCGTATCAAGGGGGACATCATTTAATCATGACAAGAGAAAATTAATTCTGTAGCAGACTTTTGGATTATAATATCACCAAATAAGGAAAGAAGAGAATGAGGATAAAATCAACAACACATTTACGTGTTGGAAATCCATAAAATTGCAACCAATAAATAGCTCATATTAGATATTGGATTCAATTACAAAGATATCTTAAACCATAGACAATCAGCCAATATTTTATACAGGTAAATACATAGTGAAAAGTAAAACCAAGTGGTTAATGGCGATATAGTCATACATGGCATTTAGAATAATATAATAAGTAAAGATCCAAAATACATGTTGGAAGAATGGTACTGCTGTCGTGTAGCCAAACAAGAGGGAAGGGTACAATGATAAAGTGCAGGTGCAAAAAAATAAATATATGAACTTCATCAGAGGTGTGGCGTCGCGGCCAGGGCAACTGACTCCGGAGGAAGAGGTGTGGCGCCACGACACTCCGGAATCTGGGGATCATGGTTCGATCCCCGGCGCCGGCGGCAGATTAGCCCAGCACCATGTGACTCTGGGCAATAGCTTGCTTAATCTTCCCGACAGTCCCCAGCGCTAGAGACCCTTACGGGTGATTGTTCGCCCTTTACAAATGTGGATTATTATTATTATCTATTATCATTCATAGATGAAAATGTAAAATGTAAAAATAGCGGAAGCCATGGTTATGCCTTGATCATATGGCGCATAAAGTGCAAGTGCACTGTAAACATATTGCAGAGTGCAAATTCATGGCAAGCAACAGAAACAAAATAAGATAAGAACATATAGCAGAATACAACGCTTCTAATCAAACCATGCAAAACAGCGTATACTATACATAGAATCATTGCAAGTGCAGTAATAATAATAGAGCGCTGGTGCATGTTTGTAGATGTCAAAACGGTTCATCATGGAAAAGTGTAAAATGTATACAGTACTGGGATACTAGAGGGCTTAGGAAACTGTTTAAATACCAGCTTAAAACCACGTAAAACCAAATAAAACCGGTAAAACCAGGTAAATTCAGTTAAACTAGGTTAAAAGCCTTGTAAAAAGACTAGGCTTAAGAAACGGATACCTTCAGAGCCAACTATTATTCCAATTGAACACCATAAAAACATCCTAACTTCAGTCTATAAAAAGTTCTGCATGTCTTCTCCTGTGTTGAGTCCATTTGGCATCTTGGTATTCAATGTAAAGATATAGTGGGACTCTAACTGTCTGAGTTTTCTTTCTCTATTTCCTCCTCTGAGTGACTTAGGTACTAAATCCATTACAAAGTAGCTCAGGTCATTAAGATTGTTACTATGTAAAAGTTTAAAATGACGGGCGACAGGGTAACTGGAATCTGAATTAACTACTGCTCAAAGATGTTGTAGTATACGGTTGAACACTTCCAGCTTAATGCTGCCCACATATTTAAGATGGCATGAGCATTCCAATAGATATACTACATAATCTGTTCTGCATGGAAACAGACCTTTGATTTTAGTTGGTTGAGCTTCAAAGGCAGTAGTATATTCAAGAGTATTTTTTCCAAACTTGCAAGCTCGGCATGAGCTGCATCTAAAAAAACCTGTCCTTTTAGATAACCAATTTCCAGAAACGTTTACCTCAGGACTAGTCTGGACTAATGCATCCCTCATAGAGGGTGCACATCTAAATGCCAGTGATGGACGTTCTGGCAACATTTGAGACAAAGGTAAGTCCGTCATAACTATAGGCCAATTTTTGTATATGATTTTTCTCACTGGTTTCTGCTGGCTACTATAGGTAGGTATTAGTCTCACTGAGTCACTAAGTTGGGGCAGAGTATTTGATCTCTCAGAATTCGTGGATGTGGTCTTAGAAATGGTGTTCTGTAAGCATTCCTCTCTAGAATGGCAGTTGGCCCTCTCAATAGCAGCGTTCAGTTCTTTTATTTTGTAATCACGGGCACTAAACCTTTGGAAAGCTTCTGTCTGACAAATTTTCAGATCAATGTCAGAACTACAGATTCTCCTTATTCTTAAAAACTCTCCATACGGAATGCTTCTAATGAGGTGGTTAGTGTGGGAGCTGCTGGCATGAAGCAGAGAATTGCCAGCAGTGCTCTTTCTATGGAGTTTGCACCCATTTAAAACCATTCACAGGGCAAAAGGACACTCCCAATGAAAGTAGTTGTAATTCTGCTACTGTAAGGTCCAAATCCGAGAGGTTGATAACAGTGTTATCCGGACTGTTGGAATTGTTTATTGTTCTGGCCACCTCTTTGCTCGTGCCCCTCTCCCCCTGTTGTTGTCTCCTGTGTTTGCGCCTCCGTTTCCTGCGCTTATTCCTCCTTCGTTGGTTTTCTTCACTGGATTGCTTGGCCGCAAAGTTTAGCGGCAGTCTTTGATTAAAAAACCCAATTCTTCAGAAGGTGAGAAGTTTGTCGGCAGCTGTGCCCATGGGTTGTTAGCACTGCTTTTTGGTGTGCTGGATTCACCAGCAAATTTTGATCAATAAAGTTAGTTAACGCGCTGCGCGAGCCAATCTGACTGCGAGATTACTTTGTAATGTTACTGGGCACCAGTTAACAGCAGAAAAAACACGCATGCATTTGGTTTTAACAACGGAAAATAATCCATACGCGTAAATGTAAATGGCTACTTCAATTGTCGAACGTAGCATAGAATGTATATCACTTGATGGTGCCAGATAATATGTGACAAAGATTTAGTGAGTTAAACATTGTTTGTTTTTGAAGAATTATTAGTGATAGATACCACTCTTTGTTTCATAGATTTCCCAGGTGAAGGCCAGCAGGCCGAAATGCATTGGAATAGGAATATATGGATTGTTGGGAACATATGGATTGTTGTAAAAGGAATTGAATACCAAGTATAAACTATTGAATACTTCCATGAATATATCTTCATAAGTATGAATAAAATACTGCAATGAAGAGCAACTTCAAGTTTGGAAAACTTTATTGATCAAAATTTGCTGGTGAATCCAGCACACCAAAAATCAGTGCCCTTTGTGACACTAGCACTGATCAGCGCTAGTGCTTTCCTCAGTTCATAGCACATACTCCAAAGCAGGGAGTAAACGAAGGAGCACGATTTACGCCTTTAACCTAAAGATTACCTTGGAGCTGTGCACGACTATCATCTAAATCATTGTTAGCACTGCTGTCATCGGAATCAATGCTGCTGCCCGACGAGCTCATGTCTGTGTTTGATGATTCAATATATGGTTGCCTGGGTACTGAAATGTCTGCTGTTTTAGATGCAAGTGCTTGCCTTTTAACTGTATCAAATTTTCTCGAGAATGTGAACACCCTACCCGTTTCATAATCTCGTTTGTCACGGGCAAACTTGAATACTCTTCTTGCCTTTATTGTTTCTTCATGCTTTTTTAAACTTGATTTAGTCTCTGCCCTTCTTGATTAGTTCCTTTTGCTTGTGGGCTTCTAATGTCTGATTAATTTTGTCAATTTCTTTTAGGAGTTCAATCCTATCGATTTCCGCATATTTAATTAGGATGGATACCATATTCATGGAGGCTTCGAGATTGTTGGTGGCCCATTCGTTTAACATAAGGGGATTAGGGTTTTTCAAATGATGGCGCTATTAACACCCTTAAGCCTCGCGGCATTCGGCCCACTTTTTTGCACTTTTCTAGTGATTTTTTCTCCCACCATTTCGTAAGCTCCGTACGGAGCATTTTTTCCAAATTCTTGAGTAATGTTTTGACATCTTTTTTTAAAATTGTTACTGTTGCTTTGCCCTGTTTGCTCATCCTCAATGTCTGGCAGGTTTAATAACAAGGCATCTGCTACGGCCTCCCAGTCCCGTAGCGCGTCTGCTGAAGATGTCATAGTCAGGTGCTTTATACCGTATCGTTATGCACGTTAGTGTCTGCTGAGATGATTAAGCAGGCTACTCGAATAGATGTATGCACATTTCCTTCCACCCTCAAATGTCTTCTTTGAAAGTGCTCGAACCGCTTACCACATTGGAGCACGACTAGCTCTTTGGCGTCCTCCGACTCCTTTGAACCACCGAAACTCCTACGGGAAACACGGTTCTCTGCTTCTTTCCAGTCACGACTGCGGGGAGCTGGCGCGGAGAATACTCCTTCAGGGTTGAGCAGCAATCGCGTCCACAATGTCGGCTGTGTACCGGTCAGCCACAGATTGTATATATTCAGATTTTCACGTACAAAACCATAGAAATTCAGCAGTAATAGTTGCATAAGCTAACTATAACTAACAACCCAGCTTGATCTCACATATTACATCACTCACAACATGGTCAGTGACATCACTGATGGCATAGCAAATGTCAAATGTGTTTATTTAGGTCCAGCCCCAGGGCGGTGGTGGTCTCTGAGACAGAAAATGGCACAGAAATGGGGCAGCATGGCCCCCCTCCCTGTAAAATTGTGTCTCTTCTCTGGGGAGGCTGTGGTCCCCAGGCCCGAATATGGCCCAGGAGGGAGTACGCGCGGCCCCCACTTATTTTACGATAAAACTCCGGAGATGTGGCGGTATCTGGGGCCATAAAAGTCCTACGGAGGAGGGCTTGGCGCCCCCACTCCTCAGGTTTTAACATTCCACTGGCCCCGGGGAGGTGGTTGTCTTGGGGACCCATGTCAGCATACAACATATATAAAAATAAGCCCCTGGGAACTGGCCCACCCAGGGGCTCACATTCAAACAAGCACGTGGACCACGCTTGCTTTTCATTTTATTTTCATGGAGATTTGGAATCGTAGGTATTTTTGCTGCAAAAAGTTTAAAAAAATGTCCTTTGGAACCCCACCACCAGGCCTAGGGGGCCAGGGCATTCCTACTCTGCCCTTTCCCTTTTTTAGGTCTCTCCTGACCCAGCGCTGGTCTGGCGAGACTTATTGAGAGGGCTCCAAAAAGTGCTACCAGGCCAGCCTAAAGCTACAGTGCATGTGCGCAGGCGCGCGCGGCGCGCTTCACCGCAATTACTTTCACTTTCGCGGCTGCACATCACGATCGCGATCAATGCTTGTTTGCTCTCTACTTCACATTACTTTTCACTGCCTTGCCCCTCCTCCCGCTCTCTGATTCACACCCCTCTCTCTCCACCCTACCCTTTTCTTTCACTTCCTCAACTGTTTCACACTCCACCTGGGTCAGTTTCACGCTCCGATTGAACGCGCACTCCACCATTGCCCCGGGGCACAAGCAGGGACTTCCCTGCTGGCTCCCATGTTCCTTGTGCACTCCCCATGGCTCCCGGGGCCAAAGCAGGCAGTCACATCCATGTGCCTTTGTGGTGTGGGGAATTCCTTGAGACCGGCGTACATGTCTACTTGTACATATTCATTTGCGGTGCTTAAAAGTGCAGCGTTCTTTAATGGTGCAGAGGAGCTTGTTTTTATGTTTTTTCCTGCTCGTGTTCAGCTTTGGCTCCGTATTTCATTGCATCTTCCCACCCACCGCCTCCTGCTTTTCCTTACAGCAGCTGAGCAACCTTGCAGCTTCTTCTAAGGACGTTCAGGGAATATAATTTGAGAGTTTCCCTTAAAAGGTGCCATTTTAACTTAATTACTCTGCAGCGTGTGGTGCATGAACAAGCTGGACTGCCTTCTATAATCATTGTGTTTACTCTGGCAGCTTCGCATTGCAGGTTGGGCCTGTGTAGTGCTTCTTTTGGCAGGAGGTGGGTCTAGCTGTCCAACAGGGCCTGGCTCCTCCCGGGTGGCACCGTGCCTCCCATCATATCCCTTGTGCTGCTGCTGCAGTGATTCTGGGAGACCATGCTGCTGGATTTCGCCCTGCATTCCAGGACGGAAAAACAATAACAGGTGAATTTAGCATTGGCCAGGCATGTTTGATGGGAAGTTTGGAGGAAGTTTTGGGTCCCATAATGTTGTGAGTGGACGGACCACCGAAAGGAGAATGCGGCCATTAGGATTTGGGATTGAGTACTAGCAGTACTTTAAAAGGGCCGGTACTGTCGTGTACGGCGTACCAGCACTTTTTATTTTGTGCGGGAGAGTACCGGCACTTCTCAAGAGAAAGGCTATACTTTTAATTGGAGAGTACCGGCACTTTTCAGAAACAAGCAGGTACTCTGGTACAGAGTACCTTCACTTCTATTTTTCCATTTCAAGCACTGAGTACTAGGATCCCCCACAGCAGACCCTGCAGCTGGTGTTATTTAACTAACATCACTCGGGTCACAGGGCGTTTTATGGGCTGAACCAAGAAGTCCCCTACTTCTAGACATCTCTTTGTACTAAATAATAGCCCTTCACACAGTCTAGTTAAAAGAGTTGGTAAAACTTTATATAAACAAATCTAAGAATCAGCGATGTATGGTCTGCAAAGCTCATGTGATCTGCCCTCAAATTAAATGCATCATGCATTGCAACAAAATAATCATGTAAAGCCCTCAACCATGTAATCTGCGTTCTATTTTTGGTCTAGCATTTGAGATCTCTTGTATATACTTTAGTTTATACTTATGTGTATGTACTTTGTGGGTTCTGGAGATCAGCCCTATGACTTGTCTGCCTCCGCTTAGGCACTTTCTTTTCTGTTCAACTGCCTCTATGTAACTGTCTTGATAGAAAACGACCAGTAGAGGTCAGTACAATACCAGAATCGCTTTCTGCTGAGGGACTTTCTCTTTTTTTTTTTTTTCTGGCAACTGCCTCTATTTAACTTTCTTGATAGAAAACGACCAGCTGAGGTGAGTAAAATACCAGAATCACTTTAGCATTCTCTAGATTCCAATCAATGGAAATTGTCTTCCACGAGCACCCATAGACAATAATATTTTTTTCAAATCTTGTATTTTCAGAGTTATGACCACTGAAGGCCCTGATTTTATTTTAAAAACAGAGCTTTGGACCATACCATTTCCTGCTGAAAGGCTATATTTCTCTCCATGTGTTCCCATACCTGGCGTGTCACGCAGTTTGGTGCGTACTTTCCCACCATGTTAAAGAACAGTAGATGTTTCCGAACCCAGGCTAATGTGCTGCATAGCTAAATATATATAAGGTCTCAAAGGCGAGACCGATTGCATTGCAAATGCTTGTTACCTTTTTGTTTGGGAGTAGGCTGAGTCCGAAAATGGCTGCCACTTCCTGGCTGAAGTGTTGGCAGCCAATCAGATCTCAGCATGAAATCTGTGGGATTCGTGAAGGATTTCCGCCTCTAGATATCTGTATTTACTTTTCCTTTAATATCTCAATAAATACTAAATGGATTCCCCCAAATCACAAAAGGGCTCTTTCTGGACCATGAAATAGCTTTCTGCCAAATTTGGTGTACCCCGAAACTTTCCACGTACAACTACAATCAGGAGGTCACCTTTGTTTGGGAAAATTTTGTGACGATTTATCAAACTGCGGCAAAGTTATAAGCAAGTCAAAAAACCCTTTTCTAACAATAACTACCTAATGGCGACCGTCAACAGGTTATATATATATATATATATATATATATATATATATATATATATATATATATATATATATATATATATATATATCTCCAGTTCGTAACACCTCGTAACTGCTTTGCGCATCAATGACGAGGGCAGACCTCCAATTGTGCTAATTATTTTTATTTTTCTTAGTCCTCTGCCATAACGCGATTCGGCCGTTCAAGCGGCCTTGATCACATGACCAGGAGGTCACCTTTGTTTTGGAAAATTAACTACCTAATGGCGACCGTCAACAGGTTATATATATATATATATATATAAAAATATATCTATATATATATCCTTGTACACTGTGAGCGTGCCCACATGGGAAGAAGTGTTTTATTTTGGACATTCAGCGGCACCCACAAGGGTTTTATTTTAAAGCGGACTACGAGGACCATGATGCACTCGCACACACGCCCACTGGGGCGGGATAATTAATTGTGTGCAGGTGGTCCGCTTGCTGTTGAGTGTGCCTGGGCCAGTGAACAAAGGCGGGAAATGCCCGAAACGCGTCTGGCTGGACATTTGTGCTCTGCATGTGCTTAGCAGAGGGTTTGTGCAACCATCAGAATAAATGGGTTTACTCACCGGGAGTGGTCTCTTCAAGTTTGTGGCAATCGTGTTTTCATGTTGAGGCCCGTCCAGGTCACGAAGAGCCCCACTGCAAATTATGCGGGACAGCAGCAGCAGAAACAAAGAGACGCTGCATGTGCGGTGAGTCCGTTCTGAGGGCATGTATTGGCACAGACTTGATGCCTTGTACACTGTGAGCGTGCCCACATGGGAAGAAGTGTTTTATTTTGGACATTCAGCGGCACCCACAAGGGTTTTATTTTAAAGCGGACTACGAGGACCATGATGCACTCGCACACACGCCCACTGGGGCGGGATATTTAATTGTGTGCAGGTGGTCCGCTTGCTGTTGAGTGTGCCTGGGCCAGTGAACAAGGGCGGGAAATGCCCGAAACGCGTCTGGCTGGACATTTGTGCTCTGCATGTGCTTGGCAGATGGTTTGTGCAACCATCAGAATAAATGGGTTTACTCACCGGGAGTGGTCTCTTCAAGTTTGTGGCAATCGTGTTTTCATGTTGAGCGGCCCGTCCAGGTCGCGAAGAGCCCCACTGCAGATTATGCGGGCCAGCAGCGGCAGAAACAAAGAGATGCTGCATGTGTGGTGAGTCCGTTCTGAGGGCATGTATTGACACGGACTTGATGCCTTGTACACTGTGAGCGTGCCCACATGGGAAGAAGTGTTTTATTTTGGACATTCAGCGGCACCCACAAGGGTTTTATTTTAAAGCGGACTACGAGGACCATGATGCACAAGCACACACGCCCACTGGGGCGGGATATTTAATTGTGTGCAGGTGGTCCGCTTGCTGTTGAGTGTGCCTGGGCCAGTGAACAAGGGCGGGAAATGCCCGAAACGCGTCTGGCTGGACATTTGTGCTCTGCATGTGCTTGGCAGAGGGTTTGTGCAACCATCAGAATAAATGGGTTTACTCACCGGGAGTGGTCTCTTCAAGTTTGTGGCAATCGTGTTTTCATATATATATATATATATTACCTACTGGCGGTCGCCAGTAGGTAGTTATAGTTAGGACCCCTTTTCCATAGGAAAACCTCAACATTCTATTTTGAATAACTTTGGCGCCGGTCGACGAATCCTCGCGAATTTCTCAAAATAGGTGGGGCGCTACGCTCCGCTCCTACCCTGAAAGTCTCGGGGGGATTCGTCAAGTGGGGGCTGAGATAAAAGGGGGGTCCCAAAACGCGTTTTTCCCATGCATTTTTCCATAGGACCTTTAGACAGGGCTACAGCCCGAACGGCTGAACAGAATTACTAGAAATTTGGCAGAGAGGTAGTCCTCAGGTCAAGGAAGTGCCTTTTGTAGGTTTGGTGTAAATCTGTTCAGTAGATCCTGAGAAAATAGCCTTTAAATCAATATATATATCTGTGGCAGCTTACGGTGCGCTTACCGTGCGCTTACGGTAAGCTTACGGTAAGCTTACGGTACGCGTACGGTGCCGTGCGCGAGCGCGATTCTGATTGGCTGTTAGATCATAGTAAACATTCGAATCGGTCGAAACCAGGAAGCGGCGGCCGCCATTTTCTCTCTCGAACTGTCAGGGGGGTGAATAAAAAAGGTGGATAATGTGAAAAGGGGGCAGGCTCGACAGTTCCTGACCCCCTAGCCTTGGTCAGGGGGTCCCAGAAGGACCCTCAAGGGCAAAAATAAAAAAAAAAATTTTTTCGAAAAATCGCCGTATGCGCGTAGCGTACGCGCACGGTGACCTGCGGAATTCCACGAAATTCGCGGAATTACGCGTACCGTGCGCGCACGGCAAAAAAAAATTTGCAAAAAGGAAAGCTTAAAAAAAAATAAAAAAAATTGTGAGGTAAGGTTGGCTCTTATAAGAGCCGTTGGGTTCATACAGGGATGGAGGAAAGAAAGAATGGGAGTATTATAAGCGTCTACAAACATGCTGGTCTATCTTATTGTTAATAAGGGGAAGACTGACCTCCCCAAAAACAATAAGACCACCACATTTTGTACACCTCATTTCAACGCTCGCAAATCGAGGGTTGATGTCCAAAGGAAAAGAAGAAGGTGATGCTCCAACAACAGAGGAAGGGCTCAGCTGAGCTGCCGATGATGTACTCGGCTGAGCATCTGAGGCTGGGCTCTGGTGACTTACTGAAGAGTTTTCTCCAGTATGTCGAGCAAAGGTCCTTGGGTGTTTGTCCTGAAGGTGTCTCATCATAGAGTGATTTCCAAAGGAATATTTCTTCCTTGGATTTCCTCTTGATAAAACACGATCACAAAGTATGCAAGTGACCAATTGAGCATTCACCTTTTTCTCCCCCTCTGGAAAAGTGAAATACTCCCATACAAAAGAAGTCTTTTGTTTCCTCCTTCTCTGGATCATGGTGGTGCTGCTGGCCTCACTCTCAGAAGAGCCCTGCTGTTCTGCCATTGTATCCCAATGTCAATCCAGCTCCTGCTCCTAGAGAATCACAAGCAGAAATGAGGGGAATGGGTGTGGTGTGGGAAGAATCTGGAACTGAAAGTAGTTTCAACCAATGAAAAGTGTTCTTTCAAGCAGTAATGAGGGGAATGGGTGTGGTGTGGGAAGTTTCTGGAAGTGAAAGTAATTTCAACCAATAAAAAGTGTTCTTTGTAAGTCACATGACCTACCGTGCGCGCACGTGACGCTTACGGTGCGCTTACGCAGCGCTTACGTCACTTTTGCGCATGCGCATTACACGCCCCTGCGTAACCGCGGCGTTGCTTCCGGGTGTACGCGTACGGCACGCACGTATCACGTATCGCGCATGCGCATTACACGCCCCTGCGTAACCGCGACGTTGCTTCCGGGTATACGCGTACGGCACGCACGTATCACGTAGGCGCGCTGCACTAATTACGTCCAGAGCGCGTAGCGTCAGCTTACCGTACGCGTATTCTACACGCGCGTAGCGTCAGCTTACCGTACGCGCACGGAAAAAAATGCATTAAAAAAAAACCTTTCCATAATGCAGGATATAGTACATAAATTATTAAAAAAAGGCTTACAAAAAATGACACAAAAAATTTTTGCATTAAATTATAATCAAATTATAAAATCGAAATAAAAAAAACACTATCCACATTGACCCCACCCCCTGTGCTTTTGGTGGCCGAAGGCCACCAAATGTACAGGGCTTATTATAGTTGATAAAAACCGTGCACGGAACGAACTGCGTTAAGTGGGCGTGCACGCCACGAATGGCGTAAAGTAACTTAGCATTTAAAAAACCGTACAAATTCACTGAAAAAACCATAGGTTTCACACACGTTATAGTTAGGAATTAGCATTTAAAAAACCTTGCAAATTCACTGAAAAAACCATAGGTTTCAGACATGTTATAGTTAGCGGAAATTTTACTGATAAAAAACCAATGAAATTCCCCCGTTATAGTTAGTGCAGGCAACTATAACTCACGCGACCGCAATCTTCTGCTGATGACATATGTGTCTTTATGAAAAAAAAATATTTGTAATATATGTATAGCTAAAAATTTATGGAAGAAGACATGGGCAAATAAGTGTCTAAATACAGTATTAGCATCAGCAGAGGATTGCGGTCGCGTGAGTTATAGTTGCCTGCACTAACTATAACGGGGGAATTTCATTGGTTTTTTATCAGTAAAATTTCCGCTAACTATAACATGTCTGAAACCTATGGTTTTTTCAGTGAATATATATATATATATATATATATATATATATATATATATATATATATATATATATATATATATATATATATATATATATATATATATTCACTGAAAAAACCATAGGTTTCACACAAGTTATAGTTAGGAATTAGCATTTAAAAAACCTTGCAAACTCACTGAAAAAAACCATAGGTTTCACACATGTTATAGTTAGCTGGACATTTTACTCATAAAAAACCAATGAAATTCCCCCTTTTAGTTAGTACAGGCAACTATAACTCACGCATCCGCAATCCTCTGCTGATGCTAATACTGTATTTAGACACTTATTTGCCCATGTCTTCTTCCATTAAATTTTAGCTATACATATATTACAAATATTTTTTTTTCATTAAGACACATATGTCATCAGCAGAGGATTGCGGTCGCGTGAGTTATAGTTGCCTGCACTAACTATAACGGGGGAATTTCATTGGTTTTTTATGAGTAAAATGTCCAGCTAACTATAACATGTGTGAAACCTATGGTTTTTTCAGTGAATTTGCAAGGTTTTTTAAATGCTAATTCCTAACTATAACTTGTGTGAAACCTATGGTTTTTTCAGTGAATTTGTACGTTTTTTTAAATGCTAAGTTACTTTACGCCGTTCGTGGCGTGCGCGCCCACTTAACGCAGTTTTGTCCACAGATTGACAAAGCAAGAAAGCACGTCAACAAATCTGTTTCTGCTTTCCTCCGTGACTATGGTATGGGTTCCATTTACCACAACAACTTGCGTTACGACATGCAAGACATTTATAGAGGAGATGGTGTACACTTCACTGATGAAGGGAACAGAGTCTTCCTCTTGAACCTTAGACTCTGCATCGGTACTTACTTGTAGGTACCAATAAAAAATCACTTCATAAACACAACGGCTCTTTTTAGAGCCCCCTAATATCTAAACACTTAAATCTGCATTTCATTTCATTTTTTTTTTTTTTTTTACCGTACGCGTACGGTGAGCTTACCGTACGCGTACCCCGCGATTTTTTTTAAAATCAATAAATGTTTTCTTTGTACTTTTCTGTCCTTCTTTGACCCCCTTACAAATGTTAGGGGGTCTGTAACTCTCTTCCTTGCCCCCTTTTCAAGTTATCACCCTTTTTTTTCTGAGTGAAATACACAAAATGGCGGCCGCCGCTTCCTGGTTTCAACCGATTCAAATGTTTACTAAGATCTAACAGCCAATCAGAATCGCGCTCGCGCACGCCACCGTACGCGTACGGTAAGCGTACCGTAAGCGCACCGTAAGCTGGCTCAGATATATATTGGTTTAAAGGCTATTTTCTCAGAATCTACTGAACAGATTTACACCAAACCTACAAAAGGCACTACCTTGACCTGCGGACTACCTCTCTGCCAAATTTCAAGTAATTCTGTTCAGCCGTTCGGGCTGTAGCTGTGTCTAAAGGTCCTATGGAAAAATGCATGGGAAAAACGCGTTTTGGGACCCCCCTTTTATCTCAGCCCCCGCTTGACGAATCCCCCCGAGACTTTCAGGGTAGGAGCGGAGCGTAGCGCCCCACCTATTTTGAAAATTTCGCGAGGATTCGTTGACCGGCGCCAAAGTTATTCAAAATAGAATGTTGCGGTTTTCCTATGGAAACAGGGTTCTAACTATAACTACCTACTGGCGACCGCCAGTAGGTAATATATATATATATATATATATATATATATATTTTCACTGAAAAAACCATAGGTTTCACACACGTTATAGTTAGGAATTAGCATTTAAAAAACCTTAGAAATTCAGTGAAAAAACCATAGGTTTCACACATGTTATAGTTAGCTGGACATTTTACTCGTAAAAAACCAATGAAATTGCCCCGTTATAGTTAGTTCAGCTAACTATAACTCGCGCGCCCGCAATGCACTGCTGATGACGTCACATATTACATCACTCATGACATGGTCAGTGACATCACTCATGACATCACTGATGACATCTCAAATGACATCACTGATGACATCACTGATGACATCATCCTTGTGATAGAGTGGCAGACCTCCTCTCACCTTAATATAAGCTTTGATACACACATTAAAAAATAGAGACTAAAAATTTCAAAACAATGGACATACCAATACCAGTTACAACAACCTCTTCAGTAATTCTAAGATCCACATACACATCCACTCATTCACCAACAGTCCTATACAGTCACTCATACATGTACTCACTCATCATATGTACTCATACATCTATACATCCTGTTACACAATGCCACTCATCCATAGAGTTACTCACACACATAGTCACTCATGCTAATAAAGAATAAAACATACATTTACTTGCATATACAGTAATACACACACCACCATACTTACTTCTACGGAAACTTACACATACTTAGTCTTTTAAACAATCACTTATAGAAACACATACTTATTCATACAGGAACTCTTTCAATCTCTCCCTCTCACATATACTCACATATATACACCAATAGTCACATATACTAGTTAAAAATATATGTAGTTACTCCTGAAGACACTATTGAGACAGTCATTCACTCACTAACACACCCATACACACACTCATCCACCCATACAGTCCTGCACACATGCTGTCTTCAACACATACAAACAGTGAGTCACTCATTCATGCATCTATGCACTACGTAATACCCCCCACCGTACCATACAGACACTCAGACTGATACTCAAAAAAACAACTAATAACCTATATAGACACCCATGTAGCTACTCACCAACCCATGCAGCCACTTATACACAAAGTGAGAGATACACTTAATCAGTCAGTAACACAATCAATTTTTCAAAAACAAATCATCCATTTAGACACTTATATACCCATTTATTCTTCCATCGACCTTGAGATACACATATATAAAACATATTTAATTTTCAGAAAAACACACATTCACTGGATGATGTCATCAGTGATGTCATCAGTGATGTCATTTGAGATGTCATCAGTGATGTCATGAGTGATGTCACTGACCATGTCATGAGTGATGTAATATGTGACGTCATCAGCAGTGCATTGCGGGCGCGCGAGTTATAGTTAGCTGAACTAACTATAACGGGGCAATTTCATTGGTTTTTTACGAGTAAAATGTCCAGCTAACTATAACATGTGTGAAACCTATGGTTTTTTCACTGAATTTCTAAGGTTTTTTAAATGCTAATTCCTAACTATAACGTGTGTGAAACCTATGGTTTTTTCAGTGAATTTCTAAGGTTTTTTAAATGCTAATTCCTAACTATAACGTGTGTGAAACCCATGGTTTTTTCAGTGAATTTGCAAGGTTTTTTAAATGCTAATTCCTAACTATAACGTGTGTGAAACCCATGGTTTTTTCAGTGAATTTGCAAGGTTTTTTAAATGCTATTTTTTTTTTTTATTCTTCATTTTTTTCAAACATATTTTTAATTTAATTTTCTTATCTTTTATAAAGACTATGCTTAAATTTTTAAAATCCTTAAATATTTGTTTTATATATATTTTTTAAAATAAACATGTAAAATTTATTTCCAGTTTTTTTTTTTTTTTTTTTTTTTTTTTTTATAGTACGCGTACCGTAAGCTCACGGTAAGCGTACGGTTTACGCAACGCCCGTAATCTATCTACGCTGCTTGCGTATAGTTATGTACTTTGCGTAGCCGCGCGTACTGCGCGTGGGACGCGTGCGCGCTTACGCAACACGCGTACGTTACGCGGAAGTGCCGGGGAGTGACTGTTATGCGCATGCGCGCAAGCGCGTGTCTTTTTTACGCGCACGCGTACTTTTTGCCGTAAGCGTACCGTAAGCGTACCGTAAGCGTACGGTAGGTCATGTGATCTTGAAACACAACTTTTGATTGGTTGAAACTACTTTCAGTTCTAGAACTCTCCTACACCACACCCATTCCCCTCATTTCTGCTTGTGATCCCTTGGGAGAAGGAGCTGGTTTGTCTTTGGGATACGATGGCAGAACAGCAGAGCTCTTCTGAGAGTGAGGCTAGCACCAGCAGCACTGTCTTGAGGCAGAGAGCGAGGAAAGTAAAGCCTTCTTATGTTTGGGATTATTTTACTTTTCCAGAAGGCCAGCAAAAGGTGAATGCACCCTTAGTTACTTGCAAGCTGTGTAAGCGTGTACTTTCTAGAGGTAATCCTAACAGGAAGTATTCCTTTGGGAATCACACCATGAAGAGACACCTCCAGGAAGTACACAGAAGGACACATGGTCATCTTTTTGGAGGTAACTCTTCAGAAAGACGAGCCAGTACATCCACAGCAGCTCAGCCTGGACCATCACCTGCAGGGCAGACTCCTTCTTCTGCAGGTCAGGTGAGCCCTTCATCTGTGGGGGGAGAATCTCCTTTTGCTGGCCCTCTGGAAATTAACCCTCGGTTTGCGAGGGTTGAAGTACGGTGCGCCACTTGTCACGATCTAATTACTTATAGGGAGACCAGTGTTTCCCTGGTGAACAGTAAAATAGATCAGCACACTTGTCGTACCGTCTAATATTCCCAATCTTTCTTTCCTCTGTCCCTGCATGAACACAACGGTTCTTTTAAGAGCCAACCTTATCTTTCATCTTTTTTTTACATATGTTTTTAAAAACTTTTTTTTATTTTTTTTTACCGTACGCGTACGGTAAGCGTACCTTTTTTTTATTTTTTAAAAAAAACACTAAAAATCATTTATCACATTACAAGGTCCTTGAGAGACTACAATTATTATTATTGACTTACCATACTCACTCAAAAAAATATTTATTCATTTGTTTTTTTAAAAAATAGTTTTTAAAATGGTTGTAGTTTCCAAAAATTTTCTATATCGATCTGAAAAAAAAGAAAAAAGTATTAATATTTTTAAACCATTTTATAATACAGTACACATATTTACATTGCTACACTCCAGCAAGGGCAACCAGCCTTAGTGATGCTGAATGTATTTGCATTACAGACTTAAACCTGAAAACCCCACTCGCTTCTAATTACTGTGCATGACTATACATGGCAAGCACATGGGTGTGTGCTAAGCCTCTGCTTCTTCCCCCAAAAATTCGCTCCTCTTTTCCATCTACTGCAACTGTGAAATCACCAGAGCAAGACGCAATAAATCTCTGCCTATAATTCTTCTATGCACACAGAGTCATGTTTTCACATTAGTGCCAAAACGAAATTTCTTTGCCAATTTGAAAGCACACTTACTGCTCTTTTTTTTTCGGGCCAAGTGAAAATCTCTTTTTACAATTTGAAATCACTTTTACAGACTGACACATTCTGAAACCTTTTTTTTAAATTTATTTAAATGCACATGTCCAAGCTGTTTTTTTTTCAGAGCACCACCGTGTGTATTCTCTGTGACTGCCTACACTCCAGCAGGGGCAACCAGCCTTACTGATGCTGAATGTATTTGCATTACAGACTTAAACCTGAAAACCCCACTCGCTTCTAATTACTGTGCATGACTATACATGGCAAGCACATGGGTGTGTGCTAAGCCTCTGCTTCTTCCCCCAAAAATTCGCTCCCCCTTTCCATCTACTGCAACTGTGAAATCACCAGAGCAAGACGCAATAAATCTCTGCCTATAATTCTTCTATGCACACAGAGTCGTGTTTTCACATTAGTGCCAAAACGAAATTTCTTTGCCAATTTGAAAGCACACTTACTGCTCTTTTTTTTTCGGGCCAAGTGAAAATCTCTTTTTACAATTTGAAATCACTTTTACAGACTGACACATTCTGAAACCTTTTTTTTAAATTTATTTAAATGCACATGTCCAAGCTGTTTTTTTTTCAGACCACCACCGTGTGTATTCTCTGTGACTGCCTACACTCCAGCAGGGGCAACCAGCCTTAGTGATGCTGAATGTATTTGCATTACAGACTTAAACCTGAAAACCCCACTCGCTTCTAATTACTGTGCATGACTATACATGGCAAGCACATGGGTGTGTGCTAAGCCTCTGCTTCTTCCCCCAAAAATTCGCTCCCCCTTTCCATCTACTGCAACTGTGAAATCACCAGAGCAAGACGCAATAAATCTCTGCCTATAATTCTTCTATGCACACAGAGTCATGTTTTCACATTAGTGCCAAAACGAAATTTCTTTGCCAATTTGAAAGCACACTTACTGCTCTTTTTTTTTCGGGCCAAGTGAAAATCTCTTTTTACAATTTGAAATCACTTTTACAGACTGACACATTCTGAAACATTTTTTTTAAATTTATTTAAATGCACATGTCCAAGCTGTTTTTTTTTCAGACCACCACCGTGTGTATTCTCTGTGACTGCCTACACTCCAGCAGGGGCAACCAGCCTTAGTGATGCTGAATGTATTTGCATTACAGACTTAAACCTGAAAACCCCACTCGCTTCTAATTACTGTGCATGACTATACATGGCAAGCACATGGGTGTGTGCTAAGCCTCTGCTTCTTCCCCCAAAAATTCGCTCCCCCTTTCCATCTACTGCAACTGTGAAATCACCAGAGCAAGACGCAATAAATCTCTGCCTATAATTCTTCTATGCACACAGAGTCATGTTTTCACATTAGTCCCAAAACGAAATTTCTTTGCCAATTTGAAAGCACACTTACTGCTCTTTTTTTTTCGGGCCAAGTGAAAATCTCTTTTTACAATTTGAAATCACTTTTACAGACTGACACATTCTGAAACCTTTTTTTAAAATTTATTTAAATGCACATGTCCAAGCTGTTTTTTTTTCAGAGCACCACCGTGTGTATTCTCTGTGACTGCCTACACTCCAGCAGGGGCAACCAGCCTTACTGATGCTGAATGTATTTGCATTACAGACTTAAACCTGAAAACCCCACTCGCTTCTAATTACTGTGCATGACTATACATGGCAAGCACATGGGTGTGTGCTAAGCCTCTGCTTCTTCCCCCAAAAATTCGCTCCCCCTTTCCATCTACTGCAACTGTGAAATCACCAGAGCAAGACGCAATAAATCTCTGCCTATAATTCTTCTATGCACACAGAGTCATGTTTTCACATTAGTGCCAAAACGAAATTTCTTTGCCAATTTGAAAGCACACTTAATGCTCTTTTTTTTTCGGGCCAAGTGAAAATCACTTTTACAGACTGACACATTATGAAACCACCATGTGTAACTACAACAAAAACAATTCCCATTTCTATTATTCATTTCTTAAGTTACCACATACATCCCCTCTCAAACTGTAAACTCACCTTTAAAATTAGTTAGTTGTGAAAGAAATGTGACACTCAAACAGCAGATTATCAGAGCCAGGATCTCTGTTGTGTTCACCTCTCTCCTCTCAGCAGAACCAGATAATGGCAAACTTTCCCTCTATTTTTCCACACATATACATGTAAGTTTCAAATCTCAGTGCTTCCCCCTTTTTTTCAAATGTAATGACACATTTCTATTGGTTGAAAACCAACCCTTTTCCAAAAGTACCCTTCCCCCAACTTGACTTCTGCCTAGTACCCTTCCCCCAACTTGACTTCTGCCTGCTACCATAGCAACAGCTCATGGAACACTGCTGTGTGCAGTTAGGTCAGAAGTTCGACACACAATGTTTCAATTCCACAGAGCAAGAGTGCTTGACTTTTCAAACCTAACAGCAAATCCATAGTACTGTTCTTTGGTTACACATTTTTTTGTACCAATACAAAACATGCTTCTATTAATTTTCACATACAGCCTAGTTTTTTTTCTAGAATGGTATGAAACAGCCAATCAGTTCTTTTTGTTTTGTAAAAAATATGTATGCCTCCATTTCCAAACTGTCTTTCTTTTCATATTGCCATTCTACTGAAAGACACCTCCTGAGTGCATCCAGTTCTCCTTTGAAGATGTTCACAGTGTGGATTGTAGGGCACAGCTATGTCTTCTGGAGTGAAAAGTTTGCAGAGAAAACAGATATGGTGAGAGACCTTGCTTTGCCAAATGTAGACATTAAATGGATTGGTCAGAGAGGGTTAAAGTGGCACCAATTGATGCCATTGGTGAAATCCTTCATTCAAATCCAACACCCTGACCTCATAATAGTGCACTGTGGTGGCAATGACCTAGGCACTTTGACTGGGGTAGGTCTGGAAATGCTTATGAAGGACACCTTTGCACAACTGTTTACACTTTTCCCTAAAACTGCCTTTGTGTTTTCCAACATATGCCAAAGGCAAAAATGGAACTGGTCCAATCATTTCTGTCCACAGATTGACAAAGCAAGAAAGCACGTCAACAAATCTGTTTCTGCTTTCCTCCGTGACTATGGTATGGGTGCCATTTACCACAACAACTTGCGTTACGACATGCAAGACATTTATAGAGGAGATGGTGTGCACTTCAATGATGAAGGGAACAGAGTCTTCCTCTTGAACCTTAGACTCTGCATCGGTACTTACTTGTAGGTACCACTAAAAAAATGACTCCATAAACACAACAGCTCTTTTTAGAGCTCCCTAATTTCTAAACTCTTAAATCTGATTTTCATTTATTTATTATTTTTTTTTTTACCGTACGCTTACCGTAAGCTCACCGTACGCGTACCCCATGATTTTTTTTAAAATCAATAAATGTTTTTTTTGTACTTTTCTGTCCTTCTTTGACCCCCTTACAATTGTTAGGGGGTCTGTAACTCTCCTCATTGCCCCCTTTCCTTGTTTTCACTCTTTTTTTTCAGAGTGAAATACACAAAATGGCGGCCGCCGCTTCCTGGTTTCGGCCGATTCGAATGTTTACTAAGATCTAAGAGCCAATCAGAATCGCGCTCGCGCACGCCACCGTACGCTTACCGTAAGCGTACGGTAAGCGTACCGTAAGCGGGCTCAGATATATATATTGATTTAAAGGCTATTTTCTCAGAATCTACTGAACAGATTTACACCAAACCTACAAAAGGCACTTCCTTGACCTAGGGACTACCTCTCTGCCAAATTTTGAGTAATTCTGTTCAGCCGTTCGGGCTGTAGCTCGTTCTAAAGGTCCTATGGAAAAATGCATGGGAAAAACGCGTTTTGGGACCCCCCTTTTATCTCAGCCCCCGCTTGACGGATCCCCCCGAGACTTTCAGGGTAGGAGCGGAGCGTAGCGCCCCACCTATTTTGAGAAATTCGCGAGGATTCGTCGACCGGCGCCAAAGTTATTCAAAATAGAATGTTGAGGTTTTCCTATGGAAACGTGGTCCTAACTATAACTACCTACTGGCGACCGCCAGTAGGTAATATATATATATATATATATATATATATATATATATATATATATATATGTGTGTGTTGTAATGAGATTAAATTATCTCTGGAGTGCCGCGTCCTTTGTTATACAAAATTTAATTCAGGGCCAGTGTCCGGACCCTACGCAGAGCACATGCTGGTGAGCAAGCTGAATCTGTAAGGATCACTTTGGAGGCAATATATGTTTATTGTTTACACTGTATTAATACTTTTACATGTGCCAATGAAAAAAATGATGACTTTTTTAGATTTTAATATTTATTAATGTTTTTACAACATTTAAAAACGTTTTTTAAATGATCTAATATGACATTTTAAACATTTAATGTCCAAACATATTTAAGGTTATTTATTTATTTAATGATATTTTTTAACCTTTTACATCAAATTGTGACAATTTCCTTATTGGTTGTAATATTCAGGCGTGGCTTTTTATATTGTAATTATCAGTATTTATACACAGGTTATTTGAAACAAAACAGTGAGCGATACTTGAAATCAATGAGAGTATGTTTAACTTGTCTTCTATGTCTATCACGCATTAGCAATCACGTGCAAAAATGTAGTGATTTAAATGGTCTGTCAACACTGATGGCGTTGTCATGTGATCAAGGTCCTTTCAGGACCGAAACACGTAATGGACCGACATTAAACAGCTATTTTAAGCACCTAAATTTGGGTCCGTGACTGCTTGCCGGAAAAGAAAATCCGACGGAAGGTTGTGCAGCAATTTACATATATATATGAGTGCGTGTTCTCCTGACCTTTGGGCTCAGAGGTCTCTTGTTGCTCATATATATATATATATATATGCTCATTTGGAAAGGGTCTAAACTAGCAGCCCAAAACTTTATTGACAAACTTCAAACGAATGATCTAAATTTAAGTTTCACCAGCACCATCAGTGAAACAGAAGTAAACTTTTTAGATCTTACTGTCTATATCAAAGAAGAGAGGGTTCATTCCAAACTGTTTAGAAAACCGACTTCTAGCAACACAGTGCTTCATGCCAGGAGCTTCCACCCCTTTAGCCTGATTAGAAGTATCCCTTATGGGGAGAGCCTCAGGACAATTCGAAACTGTAGTGAGGAAAAGATTATTGACCAAGAACTCTCAGGTCTAACTAGTCGTTTTAAGGCTAGGGGTTATACAGAAGAGGTCATTAGCCAAGCTGTAACGAAAGCTAAACAAAGATCTAGAGAGGACATTCTTTTCAATGCGAGCAACAGCAAAATTAAAAGAAACAACAAGGAAATAAGAATGATCACTTCTTTCAATACAAAGCATAGACAGATCAGAGGCATACTCACCAAGCATTGGCATATAATTCGAAATGACCCCCTTTTGGGGAAAGCCGTTCGGAAAAAACCAGCAATAACTTTCCGAAAAGCCAGATCATTCAAACAGATGCTAGTATCAAACATGCTGCCCACTAAAAAATCAGTGTCCAAAGGCAGTGCCTGGCTAATGAGAAAACCAGGTTTTTTGAAATGCAATAAATGTAAGGCCTGCATTCACGGGAAAAACACTGTGTCTTATGCGATGGGTCTTTCAAAGAGAGTGAAGAAGATCCAAGGGTGTTTCACGTGTAAGACTGATTATGCTGTCTACGTACTTCAATGCCCTTGTGGCTTGCGGTACGTGGGCAGCACAATCCACCCAGTGCATAAGAGAATCCTACAGCATCTGAGGGCCATCAAAAACGGGGACCGAACATACCCCGTGGCCTGGCATTTCGAATCCCATCACGCTAAAAATGAGAAAGGATTATCCTACTTTGTCATCGACTGCATTATGCCGAATGTAAGAGGGGGCAATCGCGAGAAGAAGTTAAGGAGACTTGACTCTTCTTACATTCTTGCCTTAAACACACGTACCCCCATAGGTCTTAATATGGAAGAAGACCTTATCACGCATCTATAAATAGCTTGAGAATGTATTGATGAAAGATTAGCAGCCAAGAAACCTCCCTCGTTACTGTTTTTAATGCAATTTCTTTAATGTGTTTGTCCTTTGCACGGTATATGACATGTGGAACTCAGATTGTCTGATACAACTATTGGTTAGACCGTAATGATTATAAGTTAATCCAGGCCCACTGGGGCTATATGTGGTGAATAACGTGTTGAATAACGTGGTGGTAAGAGAGCGGTGAAAACTCAGCAATTCTGATAAGAGTGATATATTAGTGGTACCATGTTCTGGCTACGATTAATAACACGCTAGGTACACTGATATCGAGAATAATATCCTGTTCATCGACATTTAATCTTTAATAATTATAAAATATGTGTCAATCTATTTTTACCCCCGTTAATGCATTTGCTTTAATTCACACAGACTTACGTATATGTATATACATTTTTTCACCAAGGTTGAAGGATTTTATGGTTTAAACTACGAGTCTGTCTTCCATGTTATTGTGGTTGTAGTCACGTCACGTGATTCGGGACGAACACGTAAGCATGTAAATAAGGTTTCGAAACTTGCACAAACAGTTGGTGAACAAGCCTGCTGGGCAGGCGAAACGCGTCCAAACCGGCTGTATAAGCAATAAATATCTTTTTGAACCTGGACACGGCGTCGTCATCCTTTGCCTTTGTACAGAGGACTTGGTTATATGAATCGGGCTGTGCTGGGGTAGCCCGTGGCAGACGACGCACCCTCTGATTAGGAGTGTGGCGGCAGTTACCTGAGTGAGGAGGAGCAAAAAAAAAAAAAAATATATATATATATATATATATATATATATATATATATATATATAAATATATATATATATCCTATTGGCGGTCGCCAGTAGGTAGTTATTGTTAGAAAAGTGCTCCACAAACGTGTTTCAGCGGTTCGTCTTCTTCAGTGTTGGCGACCGCCGCATCATTGCCTCTTTTATTTCGTATGCATCAACTATTTCCATTGAGGGTCAGGCATTTACAATGGCGCCATCTTTGAGTGGTGACTCTTAGCAGCAGAATTCATCATTTACTGCGACTTTCACAATGTCAAAAGGATCAACAATTCAATTAATTATCTTTTGCAATTTCTTTCAAATTAAATAACAATTTAACATGATTTAGATATAGTATCTCTTTTCCATGTAACCCCATATCATAGCGAAAATTTTGGGTCTCTTTGAAAACTTTGTCTATTCGCCGCTCGTATATTTCATAATACATCTTGTGCGGTGAATTACAATTAAGCCCAAGATGGGCAAATACTGTACACATTAATCATTTATTCATACAGTTAATTAGTCAGAATTGAGCCCTAGACGGGCAAATACCATTCTGTACATATTCTTCACCTACTTATTTATTCACTGTCACTCAACAAATAGTGGTTTAACCAAGATTGACTTCTATTCAGCCCTGGATGGGCATGCATCATTCAGTATTTCTATACATGTCAATCATTCTCATATGGATTTACTGAAATCACTGTAATTAATCTTGGCTAACTCCCAAATCTGATCCACCTGGTGTTGACTTCCTCCTTACCAATTATAGGTGCACCCCCAGTTCCTCCCCAATATTCAATCCTAAATGGTGACTTTGTTACCATATCTAGCATGTGTCGTGATTCTAATCTACACAACTTATTTTCATTATCGCCTCCTCTTAGGTCCCGTGGCACATTATCAATACAAAAGTGTTTGAGTAAATTCCTAATGCTCTGGTGATAAGTTTGGAAATTAGCTGGGATCGTTATTTTGAATTGCTCTTTGATGTTCTAGAATGCGCATTTTTACTTGGAGAATTGTACTCCCCACATGTTTCAGGTTACATGGACAGATTAGACAATAGAGCACATAAGATGTATTACAGTTCATGAACTTAGTGATATGAATCAGGTATTGTAGACCTTGAATCATATACGAAGAGACCTTATTGCTATTTGCACATGCCTTGCATCTACCACAAGGGTAAAAGCCTGGTGTTTGCTGTAAACCTTTCTGCATTCTAACTGGTGGTAGATAACTCTCTACCAACTCATCTTTTATTGAGCGAGTCTTTCTGAAAGTTAGGGAGGGATAGGATAGTAAATCTTGCCCTATCACTGAATCAGATTTCAATATGCGCCAGTTAGTCTGCATTATTTTTCTCACACTACTGGCTACATTAGAGAAATTTGTAATCAATCAAAAGTTGTCTTTCACATTGATTTCTTTAGTTTTAGACTCCTATTTCAATAAATCTTTTCCGTTCTGCTGTACTCTCTTCATAGCTTTAATTAAAACTCCCTTTAGATACCCCCTTACTTCAAATCTTAGTATGCTCTCCTGTGCATCTTTTTGAAAATCTTCCTCCCTCGAGCTCTTCCTTTTTATCCGCAATAGTTGCCCATATGGGATGCTGTTTTTTAAGTTAGTGAGATGGCCACTTTTCGCATGTAGAACTGAATTCCCTGCCATCGATTTTTTAACAATGCCGTGGTGACCTTATCGTCCTTCCCAAATACCCTTAGATCCAATAAATTGAACTTGGTTGTGCTGATCTTACTGGTGAACTTTAAATTCAAATTATTGAAGTTGAGATATGTGATGTATTCTTTGGCTGATTCCTCCGTTCCTCGCCAAATCACAAAGAGATCGTCAAAGTAACGTCTCCAACTAATGGTTCTCTCAATCCATTTATCACAGGTATCCGACCATGCCATCAGCTTCTCCCGCCAGCACGTAAATGGGGGCTAAGCAGGTTCCCATGGCTGTCCCCTTGATCTTTTTAAACACTTAGGGCCTCATGTAGGAAGCCCAATACAGGTCGGTAACGGCCGATTTTCGGTAAATATACCGTTACCGACCGGTATTTGGGCTTTTGAGATGTAGGGGGCTCATTTCATGATTCGGTATTTACCGAATCGGTAAAATTACCGAATCAGTAAAATTACCGAATCGGTAATTTTACCGATTCGGTAAAAACCGAATCATGAAATGAGATGTAGGGGGAGTGTGTCGTGGGTGTGGTGATTCGTTATTTACCACCAACTAAAGGTTGGTGGTAAATGACGAATAGGTGAAAAAAAGCATTTTTGTGCATGTTTAAGTGTGCAATGTGGCAGACATACATGCCCTCAGGGCATGTATGTGTGCCACATGTGCACACATGCAGGAATCAGGGGTGCAACAGGGTGTCAATGTGACACCCTGCCACCCTTGAATGTGCTCCCCCCATTACGGAATCGGTATTTACCGATTCGGTAATGAGGCATACCTTCCCATTGAGGAATCAATGGGAAGGTATGCCTCATTACCGAATCGGTAAATACCGATTCGGTAATTACCGAATTTTTCCGAATCGGTAATATTTACCGACTTTTTACCTACATTGCATTTACCACTTCATAAATACCGAATCGGTATGATTCGGTATTTATGAAGTGGTAAATGTAATTTACCTACATGAGGCCCATTGTCCTGAAAGATAAGCATGTTATTGTACAGGGCTGGACTGTTCCCATGAGGCACAGGGTCAAGACTGATTTGCATATAGCTGTGTCTGAACTGGGGTGGCGAAATGAGCTAAAGAATGATGATGAATTTTATTTATTTATTATTTATTTGAGGTTTTATATAGCGTGAACATGACCCGTTAGGGTATCAGAGCGATTTACAGGGATAAACATGTTACGTACAGGATGGCATAGGCAAAATACAAGGATGGGAGTTAGAATTGACAACAGACGGACAAGAGCCAGAGATATAAACAATAATCAATACAGTTCTAAAATCAGCAGGGGACATGACTACAGTAGGACAAAGGTCAGTGATATATACAATAAACAGTACAGTTCCAAAATGAGCGAGGGGCATGACTACAGAAGGACAAAGGGCAGTGATATATACAATAAACAGTACAGTTCCAAACTCAGCGAGCGACATGTCAGCGATAGGAAGATAAAACCAGCGATTGTATACGAGGGGACAATGATATTAAAAATTCGAGAGAGCTGGCAGAACAATGGTAGGGATGAGAGTTGGTACACGGAGATGGCCAGGCAATACAGGAGATTATATATAGAAACAAGCAAAGAAAAAGGCGGTATGCGCAACAAAGGAGCGTTATTGGAGGAATTTACTCATTGGGAAGGTTTTCGCTTCTTTTTTGAAGAGCAACAGAGAAGGCATTCTTCTGATGAAGGAAGGAGGCGAGTTCCAGATTCTTGGTGCAGCCAGGAGAACGCTCGGTTATATGTTTTTGCATTGCAGAAACAGGGTGGTTGGAGCACATGGTTTCTGGCAGACCGGGAGTTTCTGGATCTCCCAGATATCACAATTTTCTGAGCGAGATATGCCGGGGAGTTCGTGTACAAGGCTTTGTGAGTGATGCAGGCCAGCTTGAGTTGGATTCTGCTTTCAAGAGGAAGCCAGTTCAAGGCCTTCAGATGCGGTGAGATGTGGTCAAATTTTTTTGAGCCAGATAGGAGTCTAGCTGCTGCGTTGAGGCAAGCTTTTAGAGAGGCCGTCAAAGTCTTTGGTAGGCCAGATAGGGTAGAGCAGCCGTTTTCAATTCTGGAGATAACTAACGCCTGCACTGCGGTTTATAGGTCGGCAGTTTCAAGGAAGGGTTTTAGTTTACGCAAGTAGCTCAGATGGAACCTGGCAGTTTTGGCCATCGAGTTGATGTGTTCGTGCATATTCAAGTTGCGATCCAAGGTTATCCCGAGTGATTTGTCAGAGTCCACTATGGTAGAGGTGCAGTTGAGTGTTGTGATCGAGTTAGTCCATTCCAGGATGTCATTGGATTTTTTTGGGGGGGGAGATGAGAAGAAACTCCGTTTTTTGGGCATTCAGTTTTAGCTGGTTCTTGGCGAGCCATTGGACAGTCAGTTGCAGGGCATCATTCAGATAAGTGATCTCCTCAAGACAGGAGATTTTGATGTATATCTGAGTATCACCAGCATACATGTAGAAGGAGATGTTGGGAGTGCGAAGAATTTGAGCTAAGGGTTCAAGGTAGAGATTGAACAGGGTAGGGGACAGAGTAGAGCCTTGTGGGACACCGATAGAGATCGGGGAGGGAGCAGATAGGTCATTGTTGACTAGGAATCTCTGGGTGCGTTTCTGGAGGAAGGAACCAAACCATTTGATGACGGTACCACCTAGACCCATCCTATGTTTGAGGCGTCATTGAAGTTTCTCGTGGCTGACCGTGTTGAAAGCCGAGGAGAGATCCAGAAGGATCAGAAGACAGGTTTTGCCTTGGTCAAGTGCTAGGAGAGCATCGTCTACGATGTGGAGAATAGTAGTTTCAGTGCTGTGCCCAGGCCTGAACCCAGATTGGAAGTCGTCAAGTAAATTGAAATTGGCGATGTGTTGGCTTAGTTGTAGCTGCACACATTTCTCCAGCACTTTAGTGAGAAGAGGAATATTCTAAATAGGTCTGAAGTTGTCTGGTATTTCCGGATTCAGAGTGAGGTTTTTTAGGATGGGGATGACTTGCCCGGTTTTCAGGGAGTCAGGTATGGACCCTTGGAGAAGGGAAGCATTGATAATGGTAGAGCAGATGGGAACAATGAGTGGGGAGGTCGCTGCCAAGCAGTTGGTGGGGAGAAGGTCATTGAAGTGGGTGTTCGTTTTAAGGAGGAAAGAATTTGCGAGATGGAAAGGTCATCATAAAGTTCGAAGTTGGACCAGTGGGCCTTGTTTTTGGGCGTTGCTTGGAGGGGACAAGAGGAGAGATGGGTTCCAGAAGGAGGAGGAGGGAAATTAGAGGAGTCATTGAGTTTGTTACCTAGTGAGTTGATTTTGGTTGTGAAGAAGGAGGAGAACTCACCGCAGGTTATTAGGGATTTTGTTGTTTGTTTTGATGATTTTGCTAGTTTGTTTGATTAAAGTTTGACTATGTCGAAGAGTTTACGAGGTCTGTTCATGCCATTTTCCAGTTCTGATTTGAAGAATTCTTTTTTGGACAAGAGGATATTCTTGTTGTAAGAATTTCTGGCCTGACCGAGAAGTTTAAGTTGGGAGGCTGAGGGGTGCTGTCTCCAGTTTCTTTCTTTTAGTCAGAGAGCTCTCCTTTCGTTATTGAGGGGTCCGCTGAACCAGGGGTTCTTGTCTTTGATTTGGGACCTTTTGAGTTTTGAGCTCGTCCAAAATGTTAGTCATAGTTGAGTTATAGTGCTCTTTGAGGTCATTGACCTTAGATAGATTTGGGGGGGGGAAGGTCATTCTCGCAGCAAGCTGTCAGCTTCTCGAGGTCTTAGTGTCTCTGAGCAAGCGTTTTGGTTTCACCGATTCCCAAGGCTTTTCAGGTGGTGGTCAGGTATTATGAAAGTGATGGTGTGGTGGTCTGACCAATTGCATGGCTCTATTGAATTCAACCTGACCGCCGAAACCTTAGCGATTATCCAATCCAACGTGGCTCCTTTTGTGTTGGTAGGCAGGGTGCATGCCTGGGTGAGTGATTGGTCGGTGAGGAAGACTTTGATAGCATTGACCTGGGAGTCATTAGGGTCGTTTCAATGCAGATTAAAGTCACCGAGGGAAAATGTCATTGGAGTGGGGCGAAACCTTAGCAGTGATGATTTCCATGAGGAGATCTGAGAATGTGTTGTTCTTGCCTGGGGGGTGGTAGAAGATGTGCAGTTTGCATAACTGAGTAGTGTTATTGCTAATGGAGAGGGCAAGATATTCACAGGAGTCCGTGGGTTCTGCATGGAGTTCTGTGACGAGGAGGTCAGAGCGGTATATGTATGCAATGCCTCCCCCCTTTTTAGGTCTCGGCTGGCGTGGGCTGCGCACATGCGCAGTCTCGCTGGCGAGATTTTATGTTTTGGGGTATTTTCTGTAAAGGGCTTTAAGCCCCGCCCCTCTTTCCCATTGGCCGGCATCACCATTTATGATAAACGGTGGCCAGCCATTGGGAAAGAGCTCTTTGTGATGTTCACTTTTGGTTTTTTGAGCTGTCCACCTTGGACTGGCTCACCTGCCTTCAGTGCGTCGCAAAACTTTTCTTATCTTTATGGGGCCATGTGTTTCAAACACATGGCCCCATAAAGACAAGAGATCGGATGCAGTGTGGTCCTCCTTTCACTTTCGTGCTTGCTTTACGCCCTACCACTTTACGTCACCAGCTGCCTGATTCATTTCTGCGCACAGCTTCCCGTGGCCGGGGGTCCTAGACAGAGCACTTGCCTAAACGTTCCTTCAATAATCTGCACCTCCGAGTCACCTGGTTGCCTGTAAAACTAAGGTTCTAGTGTCGGAGACAGCAGGGAGCATTTGTGGAAAGTTTAGGAGCTCCGCTGTCTCTGGTTGTGGTGCAACGAGCTTCTGCGTACCAGTGCTCTGTCTGGGACCTCCGGCCGCCATTTCGCGGAGGGTTGGAGCTGCGAGATTCGGACGGCGCTGCCCTCCCGACTTATGGTCTCCGGAGTGATTCTTGCCTGCTGCAGACCTTATCCCTGGACCGAGGCTGTGTCCATTGGAGCGACCGAGGGCTCCGTGTGCCCAGTGGTGAGGAGGCAGTAGAGCGAGCGTCCGGACTACTTGGCCAGGGTACGCATTGTCGCATGGCCTAAGATCACCAGACACACCACACACACCACAGGCACAGACAGATTATCGCACCACACGCAGCCGATAGACACCCCCCCACCCACTACAGGCACATAGCAGACACACACACCCACACAGCCGACAGACACACGCAGGAGAGATACACAAAAGAGACCAGACACACGCATACAGCAAACACACAGCAGACAAAACAGACATGCACACACACGACAGACACACATAGGTATCGGAGAAAAGGGATCCATCCAGCCACACACCACAAAGGAGCCAAGACACAGCAGACAAAAGAGAGACACAGCACACACACTGCAAACAGACACACCGCACACACAAAGGACACAAAACTCGCACCTCTTTGCAATACAGTATTTTTCTTCCTCACTACGACTCTTTTTTTCCTCTTGTTTTGTTTATAGTTTTAAACCATGCTGTTAAGCATCATATGTAGGCCACGCCTCTTATAAACACCCCCTACTTTTTGTCATGCCACCTTAAGCCCTGGTTGTACCTTTGGTTTTTGTGGCTCACAAGCAGGGCCGGCCCTAAATGTGACTGACAGGGACAGCACCCTGGGCGGAAATAAAAATTGGGGTTTGTAGTAGGGGGGGGGTCTGAGAGGACAGAGGGTTGATTGGTGCTAACAGCTATGTTGAGGTACATTACGGGCTGATTACAAAGTCTTTAACGGGACCCCATTGAGCCCAAGTGGGGTGGACGAGCGGCTGTTCGCATGGCATTAAGTCTGCCAGCTGCCTGCTGCGCCCCTCGGAATGTGGGCGTCCTGGGCCTGGGCCCAGCTCGCCCATACCCAAGGCCGCCCTGCTCACAAGTGTCCACCACTTCTGTAGCCACAAACATCTTCTAAAGCTGTCTGAGCTGCACCTGCCCTTGCAGCGAGCCGCTGCTTGTCTCAGTGCCTGGCCTGTAGCCCCCTCCAGCCTTCTGTTCCTGCAGTCAAAGAGAACGTAAATAATGTGATGTTTAAAAAAAATATCCTAGAAGCCATCATAATTTTTATACGATTTGGCTTTTAGTTCCACTGACTCATTACTTAAGCGAAGATGAAAGTCCCTCATTCATCCCTAGTGCACATAAGATGCTTTTTTCTAAAAACTAATTTAACAATTCTTTACTTTCCACCAGAAAGAAAAAAGGCTGAAAATACTTTGAGCCCGAGTTTGATGCCCCAGTTTGTGCGGCCAGGCTCCGTTTGAGCTAATAGGCCTAGCTCTTGGTGGGTGCGAGCGTCGCGGCCGGGCAGGGCTGCTCGCCTCTGCGTGCTCGGGGCTTCTCACCAGCATCCCAGGCTGGGGGCCTGCTTGCTTCCGGCTCTCCTAACATCTGCCACCATTAGACCCCGGAAGAGGCGGGCACCGGGCGCTGCACCGCTGGCAGGGCACCAAGCAAGGAGACGCAGGTCACACATCTGGTCAAAGGACAGCACCAGTCGGAGCGAGCCATCACTGCCAACCAGACTCGTGCCCCGAGGACGGCGTTCATCCAGTCCAGGGGTTTCATTTTACAAAGCTATGCATGCTGGGACTTGTAGGCGTATACCTATCATGGACCAACAGGAACTCCCTGGCTACCTAACCTGCTCATCCTCCCATCTCCCTTCTGGTATACACTCTCACATGGCCTTACTCCTTTCAGATCCTTCCTTTTCTTCTTCTTCTGGAAAAATATATTTCCACACACACTTTTCTAGCCTTCCACTTCCTCATTTCTACACTATTTTCCCATCTCCTTTTTTTAATCACCTTTTCATTCTATTTTTTTGCTATCGTTTTTCATTTTCTATTTTCATATCTATTTTCAATTGACACACTTTTCTAGCCTTCCACTTCCTCATTTCTACACTATTTTCCCATCTCCTTCTTTTAATGACCTTCTCATTCTATTTTTTTGCTATCGTTTTTCATTTTCCATGTTCATATCTATTTTCAATTGTTGATATTAATTTCCTATTAAATAAAATTCAGACGATTTCATTTATATTTGCTGTAATTTAAATGACATGGATCAAACTATTCAATGGACACTCAGTGTTGTAAATGTAACTCTAGGTAATATGGGGAGCCAGGCCTTTTTCCTGTTGCTGATCACTCCAACCCCGCCGCCCCGCACCCCCCTCTACAAAAGCCCAAACAAGCTTCTTAAAGGCTAAAGGCAAACTGATTCCTGAGGAGATTTCTGGTTCAACCTTGGTTGGTTCAAGCAGCAAGGCTTCCCCCAGAGAAATGCAGGTGGTACATGAGGAACACCTGGCCATAACAGCTGTAGAGTTCAAAATACAAAGAAAAACAAGCATTTGCAATGCAATAGGTCTCGCCTGTTAATTTGTCTGTTGAGTCTGATGATGTTATAGCTAAGTGCTCTGTGACTGGGGGTGAGTTATTGAAAGGTTTCAACACTCTGTCCATCATCTCCTTGTGTTTGCTTTTTTCGACCTAAGTTGGCAGAGTATGCCCAGACGTGGGTGCCGTGGTAACTTTGTCATTGGATTCAAGCTAGCCTGGCTGAATAGGGGTGTTACCCCAAAATCGGTCCCAGGATGGTTGTTTTTTTTACACCCCAGGGAAGACATGGCTTGGCAGTTCAGGCTGGACTGTTCCCCTGAGTCACAGGGTCAAGACTGATTTGCATATAGCTGTGTCTGAACTGGGATGGCAAAGTAAGCTAAAGAATGATGGTGGATTCAACCCAGATCTGTGACGGGGGTGAGTGTTTGAAAAGTTTCAGCACTCCATCCATCATCTCCTTTTGTTTCCTTTTTTTGCCCTAAGTTAGCACGGTATGCCCAAACGTTGGTCCCTTGCTCACTTTGCCACTGGATTCAAGCTAGCCTGGCGGATGAGAGGTGTTAACCCGAAACCGGTCCCAGGATGCTTGTTTCCGGTCCAGGGAAGACATGGCTTGACAGTTCGGGCTGGACTGTTCCCATGAGGCACAGGGTCAAGACTGATTTGCATATAGCTGTGTCTGAACTGGGTTGGTAAAGTGAGCTAAAGAATGATGATGGATTCAACCCAGATCTGTGACTGGGGGTGAGTGTTTGAAAAGTTTCAGCACTCCATCCATCATCTCCTTGTGTTTCCTTTTTTCGCCCTAAGTTAGCACGGTATGCCCAAACGTGGGTCCCTTGCTCACTTTGCCACTGGATTCAAGCTAGCCTGGCGGATGAGAGGTGTTAACCCAAAACCGGTCCCAGGATGCTTGTTTCTGGTCCAGGGAAGACATGGCTTGACAGTTCGGGCTGTACTGTTCCCATGAGGAACAGGGTCAAGACTGATTTGCATATAGCTGTGTCTGAACTGGGTTGGCGAAGTGAGCTAAAGAATGATGATGGATTCGACCCAGATCTGTGACTGGGGGTGAGTGTTTTGAAAGGTTTCAGCACTCCGTCCATCATCTCCTTGTGTTTGCAATGTGCAAAGATGCCAATGAGCCAAGGATATAAACATTATCCCACATAATCTGAATTACATTATATTTCATTACCATTATGCTCTATGCAATAACATTATAAGAAAACCATAACATTTAAAATAAATGTACATCTATCTTTTACAAATTTGTTCAGTTTCACAGTACTGTGGTCTATAAACTCAATGTGACCACGTGGAAATGCGCAACAAATAATAGATTCCAATGATTCCCATAGTAACCCATCAAAACTGTTATAAAATATCAGTTTGATTGTAAGTGCATCGTGGAGGATTAGTGATCACAAAATTATCTAAAGCATGCATTGACAGATATTTTAACTTGATATGTAGTCCGTTAAACGCTCTATAGGGGTTATTCTGACTTATGACATTACTATTTATTCAACAACAGGATCATAAATTAACATAGAGCTCTGCATCCATATTCTGTTCTCAGGGGGTTTCAGTGCCCAGCCTTATAATCAACCTGGACTATTTTCTTCTTAGTTATTTCTCCCAGTCTCCCCCTCTGTCATTCTTTCTCACATGCTTGCTTCCATAATCAGGAGCAGACAGTATGCTGGAGAGGCGGGTAGGTGGGAGGGACTTCGAGGGGCACTGGAGAGGGTGTGAAAAAATAGAAAAGAAAAAGAATTACCTGCAGCCTTCCCCTCGCACTCTTCTGCTCCTCATCACCGCTTCCGGAAGGCACAGGCTCCCAGAATGCACTGCAGCCAATCCTGTATCTGCTCTTGCGCATAACAGCAGCTTCAGGATTGGCCTGAGAGCCCTCGGTTTGCGCTGCAGGACAGATTGAGAGGCTGTGCATGCTATGTCCAAGCCAGCTGTGTTGCTAGGTTGGAGAGAGCTTTCACTGTGAATGATGGTTTGGCCGGCCTGAGACAGCTGGACAAACCATCATGCGCAGTGATGGAAGTGCACTACCACTCCCCTCAGTGCCTGTCACCACCAGGCCCCACCCCCAAGACTCAGGAGGAAAGGAAAAATAAAACGAGCGTTGCCGTTTTTGGGTCACAACGCTCCTCCGCCATAGCAGAGGAGCCACTGCTGCCCAAAATGTTTGAAACCTGTTAGTGCTTGCCTATGATGTTTTTCAAAATAGCCATCCATAGGGTAGCTATTAGCGCAGTTTTCGATGGTTCACATATGTTGTAATATCCTAAGTTTCAATTTATTAATAGTGCTACCAATATACTGTGTTTCACAATCACATTTTTACAAACATACACTACAAGATCCATGTCACAAGTAATGCGATCCTGTATAGCAATGGTAAGACCCACATGTGTCTAAAGCCATACTGGCACGCTATACAGGGACTGTACTTCACAAATCGTGTCATCCTCGTAGATATCCAAGTCCTCCCTTTATTAGGTTCATAAAAACTACGTGTGAGTATGTCACCTAGGGATTGAGTTTTCTTCAAAGTCATACATGTGCTTTTGACCAAGAACATCATATAAATACCATCCCTGACAGCTATGGATGAATACCGCTTTTTACAGTCAAACCAGACCATCAGGGGGAGACCACCAAAACGAAGAGGAGGAGGCAGCGGAAGAGGAAACAACCAGAAGAGGAGGATTCAGGAAAAGAGAGTGTACCACATGGGATAAACACGAGGCAAATAAAGAAGCGGTAATGGGTGAGAACCTTCTAACAATTGTTAATTTCACATCCCATGAACTGACACCAGAAGAACATTCACTATTGGGATTGGGTCTTTCTTTCTGTCCCACTGCTAACATGGACTATTGCAAGACATGCATTGGCATTTTTCTTTTTTTAAGTAAATTGAAACTTTAAAAAATGTTAATTCAACGAAGTAAAAAGATCCCTGTGTCTGCAGCAGCCCTGGTTCATGACACCACTGGGTGATATTCCAGGGCTTATGGCCCTAGTTGAAGTACAGGATGAATCCAGCTGTGGGGGGACCTCTGAGAGGGATTTCCTTACTGCCTTAGGTCTAGATTTGGGTCACACAGGTAGCAGCAGTTTCAAGCTCAAATCCCTGTTCAACCAGAATAGCCACACGACTTATGAGACTCATTTCATGAGGTGGTAAATCGTGATCTCATGGTTTTATAGAAAAAATCAGCCAACCAGTTTGCCTCCAACCTGAGCAGTAGTCAGAGGAAAGCCCTAATATCCCTATGTCAAGACCAGAGTATTATCATCAAGCCCTCTGATAAGGGAGGGAATGTAGTCCTTTGGGATGTTGAAAAATATCTAAAAGAAGCACATAGACAACTCCATTCCACCAGCTATGAGAAAAGTGCGTACCAGGCTTACTGTGCAGCAATCAAGAATTTTAATGACCACCTGACGGGGTGGAGAGAGAAGGGGCTCCTCAGTGAGAATAAATACAGTTTCCTTCTAGTTAAACAACCTGTTGCCCCATGTTTCTATATGCTTCCTAAGGTACAATAAAACAGAACAGACCCACTAGGGAGACCGATAATTTCAGCTAATGACAGTTTCCTAGAGCAAACATCTGTTTTTCTTGATTTCCATCTTTTCTCATATGTACTTGCTTTGCCATCTTATTGTCGAGATAGCACTGATTTTATTAGCACAATCGGGGGGATACCTTGGCAACCCAGCTACATTTTAGTCACTTTGGATGTGGTCTCTCTTTACACCTGCATAAACCATGACTTGCGAATAAAGGCATGCAAACACTTCTTTAGAGATAGGCCAATTCACAGGTATGACCACTCCATGATGTTGCTAGAGATGTTACGTTTTTGCCAGGAGACTAACTATTTTGTATTGAGAGATCTTTGGTGTCGACAATTGGTCGGAACTGCTATGGGGAGTTGCTTCGCTCCAAGCTATGCCTGTATGTTGGATGGTGGGAGGAGAAACATGTATGGATTGAGGAGAATGAGAAGTGGATGAATCAGATTGTCCTCTGGACCAGATACAGATGTTTTGTTCATGGTATGGGAAGGTCCTGAGTCAGAACTACATGATTTCCTGAGACACATTTACCGCAATTCTTTAAATCTTGCTTTCACATACAAAAAAGATATGACACAGATGGATTTTTTGGACGTCTCAGTTTTAGAGATGGAGGAGTATACAAACCACTCTATACCCCAAGGAGACAGCAGGAAATAGCATCCTCCATGCTAGAAGCCATCACCCACAAAATTTAAAGTGGAGCACTCCATATGGAGAGTTCCTTAGGGCTAAAGAACAAGTTACTTACCTTCGGCAACGCTTTTTCTGGTGGATACAGTATCTGCCTGTGGATTCCTCACCTTGTGAATATCCCCTGCGCCAGCAACATTCGGAAACTTTTGTAGCAGTCCACGCCGATGAGGTCGAAGACGACGTCACAGAGGCACGGCTCCGCTCGCGACTCCGCTGACGTCACCGGCTCCATAAGAAGACCTCCTCGGCGTGATGACGTCAGTTCCGCCCCTTTTTTCCGTGCCTTCGAGGCACACGGACGGACTGACAGCAATATACATAAACAGTATACACAGTACACAATATGCATATCAACACACACAGTGTGGAGAAGAAACATCAAAGCACTAGAAATAACCTAATGCCCTTGACAGTCATAAACACATTTGAAATCATCAATAGAATTACAGTCATAGAGCCACTGGTATAGAAAGATGGACAACGGGGAGGCGGGTGGGTCAGTGAGGAATCCACAGGCAGATACTGTATCCACCAGAAAAAGCGTTACCGAAGGTAAGTAACTTGTTCTTCTGATGGATACATCTGCCAGTGGATTCCTCACCTTGTGAATAGATTCCACAGCAGTCCCCACTCCCGGAGGAGGGTGTCCATCCCCCTATACCAGAAAGTCCTGAAGGACGGAACGAGCAAAGTGTCCGTCCCTCCTCACCTCGGTGTCCAAGCAATAATGTCTTGCAAAGGTGTGAAGAGAGGCCCAAGTTGCCGCCCTACAAATGTCCTCCACAGGAACACCCCTAGATAAGGCAGATGTAGAAGACTTTGCCCTGGTAGAATGAGCCCTCAAACCCTCCGGAGGCTCCTTACCAGCTAGGGAGTAGCAGATCTTGATGCAAAGCACAATCCATCTTGAAAGGGTGCGCTTGTGCACCGCACGACCCTTTCTGCAGCCAGCAAAACCCACAAAGAGCTGGTCATCAATCCTGTAGTCTTTTGTCCTGTCCAGGTAAAAGCTCACCGCCCTCTTAGGGTCCAAGCGGTGAAGTCTCTCCTCCTCCTTGGAAGGGTGAGGGGGAGGATAAAAGGTTGGAAGAGTAATGGACTGCCCCAGATGGAAGGGAGTCACCACCTTAGGCAAAAACGCAGCCCTGGTCCGGAGTACCATCCGTTCAGCATGCACAGTCAAGAATGGGGGTTTTGAACTAAGAGCTTGAAGCTCACTTACCCTCCTTGCCGAGGTGATCGCAACGAGGAAAACCGTTTTAAACGACAACAGCCTCAAGGGACACTTATGTAAGGGCTCGAAGGGAGAACCCATAAGAAAAGTCAGTACAAGGTTTAAATCCCATTGAGGTACAATAAAAGGAGTAGGAGGAAATTTATTTGTGAGGCCCTTGAGAAACCCAAGTACAATAGGTGATTTAAACAATGACGGCTGATACGGCAGGCATAGGAAAGCCGACAAAGCCGATAAATATCCTTTAACTGTGGCCACAGCAAAGCCTTGCTGAGCAAGAGAAAGGGCAAACTGCAAAATGTTGGACAAACGAGCCTTCAAGGGATCAACTGACCTCTCTCCACACCAGAAAACAAATTTAGACCATCTATATGAGTATATGGATTTGGTGGAGTGTCACCTGGCCGATAAAATAACATCCACCACATCAGGAGGGAGAGAGAAAGAATTCAGGTTGCCCCGTTCAATCTCCAGGCATGAAGGTGTAAGCTCTGGAGGTGGGGGTGTAGAACCTGCCCCTCCGACTGCGAGAGGAGGTCTGCCCTCAGAGGGAGACGGAGCGGAGGGCACGAGGAGAGGTGGAGAAGATCTGTATACCACACCCTTCTTGGCCAATCCGGGGCGATCAATATAACTTGTGCCCGGTCTTGGCGAATCTTCCTCAGTACCCGAGGAATCAAGGGTATGGGAGGAAACGCGTAAAGGAGTCGTGAGCCCCAACTCAACTGGAACGCGTCCCCTAACGCTCCCTGCAACGGATACTGGAGACTGCAGAATGACGGGCAGTGAGCATTCTTGTGAGTGGCGAACAGGTCCACCCGAGGAGCTCTCCACATCCGAAAGACGTGACGAACTACCTCTGGATGAAGCCTCCACTCGTGGTCGGCGGAGAACTGCCGACTGAGACTGTCCGCACGCACGTTCAAAACTCCGGCCAGATGATTTGCCATCAGACAAATCCGATGGTCCTGAGCCCAGGACCATAGACGCAGGGCCTCTCTGCAGAGACAAAGAGACCCCACTCCTCCCTGTTTGTTTATATACCACATCGCGGTCGTGTTGTCCGTCAGGACTTGAACAGACTGACCGCGAAGGGAAGGGAGAAAAGCCTTGAGCGCCAAACGTATCGCCCGTAACTCCAGAAGGTTGATGTGAAGCAACCTTTCCTCTGGAGACCAAAGACCCTTGATCTCCAGATCCCCCAGATGAGCACCCCACCCTAAGGTGGATGCATCCGTTATCACTGTTGTCACCGATGGAGGTAGATGGAAGGGCTTTCCTTGGGACAGATTGCCCTCCACGCTCCACCAAAATAGATCTGCCGCAGCTTCTCTGGAGATCCTCACAGACTCCCTGAGATCCCCTTTGTGCTGATACCACTGCTTGCGGAGGCACCACTGGAGCGCCCTCATGTGCCAGCGTGCATGGTTGACCAACAGTATGCAGGAGGCGAACAGACCAAGCAGGCGAAGGACCTTCAGAACTGGAACAACCGCTCCGCTGTAAAACAAAGGAATCATTTCCTGTATGACGAGAATCCTTTGAGGAGGAGGGAATGCTCGACACACAGTAGTGTCCAGTACCGCACCTATGAACAGGTTGCGCTGAGAAGGCACCAGGTGAGATTTGGGCACATTGATCGAAAAACCCAATCTGTACAACAGCCGAGTTGTATCCTGCAGATGACACAGCACCTTCTCCGACGACTCCGCCTTGATCAGCCAGTCGTCTAAATAAGGGAAAACCGAAATTCCCGATCTTCTGAGATGGGCTGCCACCACTGCCATCACCTTTGTGAAGACTCGAGGTGCCGAAGTAAGACCAAACGGGAGGACCGCAAACTGATAATGTTGCGACCCTACCGTGAAACGGAGATACTTCCTGTGCGACTTCAGAATGGGGATGTGAAAATACGCATCCTGCAAGTCGAGCGACACCATCCAGTCCTCCTGATTCAGCGCCTGAAGAACCTGCGCAAGGGTGAGCATCTTGAACTTTTCCTGTTTCAGGTAAAAGTTCAGGATTCTGAGGTCCAATATCGGACGCAATCTGCCGTCCTTTTTCGGAATCAGAAAATACCGGGAGTAGCATCCCTGACCCCTCTCCTGCTCCGGAACCACCTCTATCGCACCCTTCTGAAACAACTTCAGGACTTCTTCCTGCAGGAGAAGACGGTGGTCCTCCGAGCAAGCTCCTTGGCAAGGAGGGTAATTTGGAGGGAATTCCCGAAAGGGAAGGGCGTACCCATTTTCTACAAGATCTAGAACCCAGAGATCTGTTGTTACAGATTCCCAATCTTGTAGAAAATGGGTAAGCCGGCCCCCCACAGGACCAGCATGATCCGGAATGTCGAATCTAGGGCTGTTTTGCGGTGGTGGGAGGGGCTGAGGAAGAGGAAGAGGAGGAGGAGAGTTGACGGCCACGTGAGCGACCTCTAAGTCTTCCTCTATATCCCTTGGAGCCTTGCTGCTGCTGCTGCTGCTGGGTTGGCCTATAAGAACGAAAACTCGCCCTTCCAAATCCTCTGTACCTCTTGAAAGTACCTCTCAGCTGGGATTGAAGGCCCAACGACCTAGCCGTAGCCTTACTCTCTTTGAAGCGCTCCAGAGCAGCGTCAGCCTTCTTCCCGAACAGACCAGACCCATCAAAAGGTAAATCCAATAAGGTTGACTGGACATCCGAAGAGAATTCAGAGGACTTAAGCCACGCACCCCTCCTGGTGGCAACAGAAGACCCCATGACCCTGGCAACTGAGTCTGCTGTATCCAGGCCACTCTGAATAACCTGGCGAGCAGCCGCCTGGGCATCCGATAGTACTTCATTGAAGCCTGCTCTATCCTCCTCTGACAGTTTAGGTGCCAACTTTTTAGCAGAATCCATAAGCGCATGGATATAGCGCCCCAACAAACAAGTCGCATTTGAAGATTTTAACGCCATACTGGCTGAAGAAAAGACCTTCTTGGCCGATTGGTCTACCTTCTTTGCCTCCCTGTCCCCTGGGACTTGAGGAAACGCACCTTTAGAACGTCCAGAACAAGCCGCCTGAACCACTAGACTTTCAGGTGAAGGGTGTGAAAACAAAAACTCAGGATCCCCTGGAGCCACCCTATATCTTCTTGCAACTACCTTGGATACTGCAGGAGCTGAAAAAGGCTTGCGCCACACATCCAGCACAGGCTCCAATAACGCCTCATTAAAGGGCAACAGAGGCTCTGACACCGCAGTTGGAGAATGCAACACCTCAGTCAAAATATTGGACTTGAATTCAGTAGATGGCAATTGAAGGTCCAACAACTCTGCAGCCTTTCTAATTACAGCATGATAGGGTGCCGCGTCTTTAGAAGGTTCATCCGATGGCGGAGTGATCTCCCACTCCGGAGACAAATCCAAACCACTTGCCTCCTTCAACTCGTCAAACACCTCATCAGATTCGACCAATTCCCCCTCTTCAGCCTCATCCATCAGAAAGCGTCTCTCCTCCAGCACTCTCTGCGCCTCTCTTCTTGAACGGATCCGCACCTGCGGCGTCGGCGGCGCCGTGATCGAATCCGACGGCGCCGGCAATGGCGTCGAACGCGGATCAGCTGGAGCAGCCGGCGTCGAACGAGGTCGAGTCGGCGCCGGCGAAGAGGGAAGTGGCGTCGATGTTCTCGGCGCCGGCATCTGCCAAGACGGCGTCGCTGGGAAGAACGGCATAAACGGTGCTTGAGGGTAAACCTGCGGCACACCCAGATTGAAAGCCATCGGACCCATCGGACCCATAGGTGCACCAGAGGTATACATGGCCCGAGAGAACACCCCGTACATTGCATTGAGATAATGCGAGGGGTCCTGACCTGGATTAGGGAAAGCCGGATACTGGTCAGGTAACACCGGACTCGGGCCTGCCGGCGCCGACGGTGGAACTTGCGGCGTCACAGACTCACCCGGAGCCTGATTATCCTCATCCTGGGCCGGAGTCGGAGATGGAGCCCGAGGACTTGCAGGATCTGGAGATGGCACCGGCGCCGGAGAGGACGCCGGCACCGGGGATTCAGCCGGAGCCGGCGAAGACACAGGAGAAGATGGAACGGGAGGCGAAGCCGGAACAGGAGAAGGAGACACTGACTCCCTTCGACGCCGAGCAGGTGATTTCGACTTCGACGTCGAAGCCTTATGATGCGACGAATGCCTCCTCTTTTTCTTATGCTTCTTGCTCTTCGAAGCATGTCCCGAAGTCGACTTGGAAGCCGACCTCGACCTCGACCTGGATCTTCTTCTACCTCTTTTCTCCTTCTTCTTCATCCGGGCGATAAAGAGCTTTGCCTCTCTCTCCTTAAGAGCCTTCGAGCTCATTTTCCTGCAACTCGAACAACCTCCAACATCATGGTCCGAGGACAAACACCAGACGCAATCGTCATGCGGGTCAGTGATGGACATGTGTTTGCCACATTCACGGCAAGGCTTGAAACCAGACTTCCTTGTCGACATTCTCGAAGAAAGACAGAGAAACTTCAGAATAAACACAAAGTAACAGGTAAAGCTACCAGTAACGATTCCCGAAATCCGTTGGCGTCGTCGGCGCGGAAAAAAGGGAACTGACGTCATCACGCCGAGGAGGTCTTCTTATGGAGCCGGTGACGTCAGCGGAGTCGCGAGCGGAGCCGTGCCTCTGTGACGTCGTCTTCGACCTCATCGGCGTGGACTGCTACAAAAGTTTCCGAATGTTGCTGGCGCAGGGGATATTCACAAGGTGAGGAATCCACTGGCAGATGTATCCATCAGAAAGAGCTTGTAGCACATCTTTGAGCTTTGGTCAGGAGAAAGATAGAATGATCACGAGATTCAGAGCAAGAGGTTACCCCTATAAAGTTCTCAATGCCGCCAGTGGTAAAGCAGAAAAGAAAATCAAGGGAACATCTCCTAGTACAGAAGAACAAAGAACAGAAAGATCCATTGAGGGCAAGATTTATAACCACGTGCAATAGTGAATCAAATGCTGTAAGAAAGATCCTTCCCAAACACTGGCATTTGATTAAAACCAATCCTGTGATGGGGAAAATCGTGCCAACATATCCCCCAGTGACCTATCCAAAATCTAAATCCCTTAAGGATTTTTTGGTTTACAGTTATGGCTAAAATTCTGCCAGCAGAAGGGGTTGGCTACAAGGACAGAAGGGTTTCCACAAGTGTGGGCTTTGCAAGGCCTGTCGAAGCAAAAAGAAGGGAATACACTCTACCTACTGGACAAAACAGGGCTATCAGTAAATCCATAACATGTGGGAGTGATTATGTAGTGTATGTACAGGAATGCGCTTGTGGTTATAAATATGTTGGCAGCACCATTTGCCCAGTGAAAAAGAAGATCTTGGAGCATTATTGAGCGATCAAAAATTGTGATGTCCATTATCCAGTAGCAAGACACTGGGAGAAATTCCATGAGCATAATGCTGATTTATTGTCCTATTTTGGCATTGTCAGGGTCCCACAGAATTTCCGTGGTGGAGACAGGGAGAGAAAACTGAAAAGTCTGGAGTAAGAGTACATAATCCAACTTTGCAGCAAATCTCCGGGAGGCCCCAATGAGGACGAGGAACTTTATGTGCATATCGGCTGTTATGTGATTAACTGGATGACAATCATAATATCTCAGGTAAGCTCTCTTTCCTGCTTTCTGTTTTTTCTATCATCATTTTCCTATACTTGTCCTATCTTTCAGAGATCATCTGTGACATAAGAGGTATTTTCTGCTTTTTTCTTTATATTCCTCCACCCCGTCCACACCAGCCTTTATTTTCATGTCTTTACATCTGTACTATTTTGTTCTTCACAAATTAAATATGGAGGTATAATGTGCACTTCTTTGCTGTGGTTTTTTGGATTTTTATTATCAGTGGTGGCAATTTTTCTTCTCGAGTTTTGTTAACTTGGTGCTAGCCTTGTATAAATAGGTTTGTTAAATGGGGTGGTTATGATGAATAAAAACATCACTTATCAGATTCTGGCTCTCTTTGATTACACGTGTTCAACTATGTGGCGGGCTTGAAGTAAACATTTGTGACAATTTAGACAGAGTGAACTGTTTGTCTGCCACTTGGCAGGTTCTTCATTCTTGAAAATAGTGCCACTTGGCTAACATTTGTGGCTAAATCCCCTTGGCGTCACTATTAGAACATTGCATATGTGTATATGCTTGCAAACAATATGGGATCGTTTTAAAAGTGTATTTGAAATGTTACCTACCACTGAGTGCTCTCAAACTCATTTGTTAAATCAATGAGTCGGATGGTGGGCATCAATACATATACATATGTTTAATTTTTTTTAGTGCATGTTCTTTATTTCTATGATGACCATCCACCCTATGTGTTTTTTCTTTTAAAAGGCGAGAGGGTGCCATGTTTTCGAAGTGTATGGCTGTGAGGAAGCCCGGGATTGGGTGCAACGCATTGCCAATAAAGTTTCTTTTGAAAAACTTGACCTGTGGAGTGCGAGCCTTCCTGTGATTATCCTCTCTTAGAAATTTTGTTTTGATTCTGCCCAAATCTGACACCAGCAGGCAATCAATTGTAGGCCGGGGAAGAGTTTGCTGAGTCCTGCTATGCAGAACTCCGCAAAGTGACCAAAAAGCTTGCTGCTCTCTGCGGAGTACCGCAAGTGGCAGAGTGCATTAGGTCACGTGGATTTTCAGTGCCAGGAGTTTGTTCTGCGCTGGAAAATCAGCGCATTTGGCACCATGCGCAGTGCAAGACGGTGCTGCTTCTTTCTGCTGCTTGAGTAGATGTTCTACTCGAGCGGCAACTTCCTAAACATAAACGGAAGATTTCTCAGCGTGACCGCCCGCATTGAGAAATGTCATTGGGAGGTGATCTGAAGTAAAAATGTTCTCACTTGCACTCACCAACTTAACGTTGGTGAGCGAGGCAAAAACTCGGAGTGAAGGTTTTCAGAACTCTGCGCGCTACATGGAGCACGGAGTGGGAAAAACTCAGTGAACTCCTGCGAGAGGTCCAAATTTCACGCCCAGGCCTACTCAATTGCCTCTGTGACTCCCATTTTCCCGGGTAATATAATATCCTTAATCCTTGGAAGTGTTTGTTTATGTAATCAAATTTTAACCCTTTGTACCATTTTGGCAGGAAAGGAACTATATAAGCGACGATTCCAGCAACGTGGGTGTGTAAGCAAGGCTCAATAACAATGCGTTTTTCATTCAGTAGTCTTCATTCTAGGATATCTTTACCCTGGGGTACAGGGCCAAATTTAAGCCATTGTATTGCTATGGTTCTGGTTCTGAATTCTCATCCATTCGGAGAATGACCTGAGACTGTCACCCACTGCTGGTCAAAGAGCGGTTTCCCCTGTATGTGTGCAGACTGAATGGAGGTGTAGAAAAGGCTTTATAGTTGTATAGCTTAATTATATTTAAGACTGTCAATTTTCCATTTTCACTGATTTTTACAGATAAATATCGACAGAAAAACATCTATTTTTCAGTCTGTATTAATTATTAAATGTGAATAAATACGGAAAGTAGGCTTTCTTTTGGACGATTCTCACTACTGTCAATCATGATTACTAGGTCAATAGCTGTTCAGATTGACAGGTAGGGGAGTTAAAAAAAAAAAGATATACTAATGAAGTTTAAAAGACTGAGGCAGTACAGCTGTTTAAGCCATCCTAAAATGAAATGGTTAACTCAAATGTACGTGACAAGGGAGATTATTTTTATTCTATAATTTCCTTCTGGGTAGCAGCAAGCAGGTTTTGTTGTTTTTGGTGGGCAAATGGTGTAACCAACTAAGGACCGTTTGGGGCTAATAGATTGTACATTGTGATAAATCTTTTAACTCTGTATATTAATTGCTTAGGTTGCATATTTTTAAAGATTGTTTTACCATTTGTATGTTTATTGCATTTGTGCTTTTATGGTCTATTGACCGAAATAAAGCATTCAAAGTAAAGAAATGGTAATATTGTACTGTAAATGGCTAAAATCTGTTGGCAAATCAAACATGAGTAAACATTTATTGATTAAAAAATGGTGGCAATATACCCATTAGAACTTCATTTTTTACACTTAGCACAAAATAAATACTGATAAATATGAATAAAATGAGCAAAAAATTATTATGGATAAATACAGATGGAAATGTAAAAAAAATAGATAGCATTAAACCAGTAGCCCTAATTATATGTATTGTAAATAAAGTGAATTCATCTTTTCTTTTGATACTCTGAGAACATATTTTGTTTTCCTATTATGATGCATTAATTTTCTAGAAGTGAGAATTTAATGTGAGATGTGTAAATATCCTGAACAAAGCAATTTATCAGTTGTCATTGATAAAGAGTGATGAGGCAGACAGGAATCTAACTGGCCCCATCGCAGGCAATTGGCCCAAGAATGTTGAACTATCTATTAGTCAAACTGCATAAAAGGCACAGTCCTTTCTATGTGTACTAATTGTATCTGAATATTCCCTGAATTGTCCCATTTTAGATGTTTTGGGGGCCTATTGACGAAGGCATTTATAAATGCGTGCATAAGTACCACAGAAGAGCTGATTCACATACTCAAAAAGCTTTCGCGAATTGGCCTCATGTAGTTCCTTGACAGACAGGCGAAGAACTCATAATATACAGCACGTTCTTCTGTTAGGTGAGTAAAGATCATGGCCTCTGTTAATATGGCAAGACAATCGCCATGGTTATGTTATCTGTATTTGTAAAGTGCACTATCTCCCATAAGGGTGTCCTGGCGCACAAGATATTAGTCATTTAAATGTAAAAATGGCTTATTGTAATATTAGCAAATGTGGCATTTTGTTGATATGTTTCAAATTGGAATGTAGCAGTGTGATCATGGAGCTTTCGTACTTTACAATTTGGGACCGCGTAGGAGGCAGGGCCCTACCCCTGTCTATCCCGGTATTAGTGAACCGCGAATGGTTAATGCGGTATGTACAAGTGCTTTGTATAACGTTTTAGCTATGAATGCACTGTGTATACGTTATTATACATCACTACGTGGGTTCCATCTTAGAGCGGTGGCCATCTTATGGTGCCCTCACATAGGCGACATAGCATGAAGCAAATACGGGCCTTTAAAGGACAAGTGCTTTCCTTTGACTTCTCTGTGACCTGGGCAGCTTGGCTCCGCTGCCCCAGGTCAGTCCGGTCTCACGAGTTCCCCGTCCTCTGGCCACCTGTGATTAGCATCAGGGCTTGACACACCATAAAGCCTTTACATTAAACAGGAGCCTCCAGCTAATCTCTTTCGCACCTGACTGTTCCTGCTTTATGGCTTGTTTTCCAAACAGGAGATGCTCATGTTTATTGGGGCCTATCGATATCTGATGTGGGATCTGAGCCTTGCTGGGTAAATAATTGCGGGCTGGCTTAACTGGAATGTGGGATGGTCATCATGACTCTGCCTTTTCGTTTGTAATGTATACATGTAATGGCCATATCGTAAACCAAGGAATGTGTGCCTGAAGCAGGATATTTTGTATTTAAGGAGAAGCCCGTTTCTGTGATTTTTAGCAGTCTCCTGAGAACATACACGCTGTTGTACTTCTAGGATACCTGTAATTGGTCTGCAGCCAATAAACTGATCTTTGACTTCACCCAGAAGACTCTGTGATTCTGTAGGTCTGAAACAGGAAGAACCCCAAAGTCATAGGGTGTGTTCCCCTGCACCGCTGGGCTTAAAATACCCAGTACTTCAGAGCAAATATGATGTGTACTGAGGAGTCATGTGTGACAGTGAAAATCTTAACATACCTCAATAGGGCACAGCAAGTCGTTCTTCAGATGGACAGGACTACGATGTTACGTAAGGAGGAGAGGCCACGAAGGAGCCACTCTTATTTCGGCTCTGTGCCATGTGCCATGGCTTCCCACCCCCGGATCCCACCCCGGCATCTGTGAGCGAGGGGCTGGGGGGGGGGTCGTTGCTCCGCCCCAGGCAGGTGGGCGGCGGTGGGTCGTCTTGCTCCTGGGACTTGTCCGTGCCTGTCAGTGCCCACGGGATCTGACCTGTAGGAGAAGCAATCGGGCATAGCGCACAGCGAGTACGGCTGCCATCAGACGGTGGCTGCTGAGTGTGTGCCGCAGACAGTCGTGTAGGCGGCCCGGTTAGTTCCGAGTGCAGCCTGCGTCTGCCTATTAGGCCCCAAACATTTTGCTGCCATTTTGTCAAATTTTGCTGTTCCTATTGGATTCAACCTCTCCCATCTGCAAGCGGCATCAGGAAGCCCCCGGGGCCTGCTGAAGCTTTACCAGGGCCAGGAACGGGGGGGGGGGGAGGGGGGGAGTAGGAGTACTCCACTCCTCAGCTTGGGCCGCCTGCCTGGGCGATTCACCCACGGGGGTCAAGGCAACACCAGGAAGGTCCAGGACAGCTAGTTTAGGACCCAAAGACCAGGGACAAGCGCTGGCAGCAAGACAACAGGAGGCAGGAGGTAGGAGGACATTTGGGGGATCCTGAATATAGCGCAACTGAGCTTTAAACCAAGAGCCCAGCAAGAGTCCCGCAGCAGGGGGAGGGGAAGCACGACTAAGAGCCCCATTCTGACCCCCAGCCTGACCCCCTCCTTCATCACCTCCCTCCTCTTTTTGCCCTCCATCTCGCCACCTTCATGATCATCTGGCCCCTGAGCAAACAGCCCAGATAGCTTAGATAGCTCAGACAGACCTAAGGACCGGAGAAGGGCACTATCAGCCTCCAGTGGAAAGCAGCAGTGTGACATCACGTTCTTGGTATTGCAGGGCGGTTAAATGCATGGTCAAAAATAGAAATACAGCCAGAAGCACGGCCAGAAAGAGACAAACAGACCACCCTAACAAGAGCCCGTTCTCGCATTAAGAGAGCCTGCAGCTGAACCCAGAACCTTAAGGCACGTGCGAAGGGAGGCGAGACAGTAAGCAATCCGAGTTCCCGGGTGTCATTGAATCGCAGCCACCAACTTATCCTGTAATGGAAACCAGAAATCATCAGAGGAGCAGCCTGACAAAGGAAGGACCCCCGTCACGCATCCACTCCCCCACCCGCGGGGCCGAATTTAAAGCTACTTCTGAAAAATCACACAAACAGCGCTTCCCTGTACTTATCCCCCAAAAAGCCCAAAGGTAACAACAAGGCGCTCTCTATCCCTAAACAAGTTGGCCTTTACGAGCTCAGAGCCCCCCGAGTCTATGGGGGGCAAACCTGGCCATGGAAACTCCCATCTCGCACTCCATCAAGACTGCGATTCATGCAGGATGATCTCGTAAAATAATCGCTTTACAAAAACAGTGCAAATCCACACAGGTTACTCACCACGGTGAATTGAGACTCAACCAAGTCCTCCAACCACATTGGAGACACAACCTCCACACAAGGAGCAAATGCAACATAGCACATCAGAATTTGAGCGGGGTACACTATCAGAGGAGTTTTTAGTGTCATTAGAAGCCCAGATCGATGCACAAATGGAAGCATCTTTGGCCCAAACACCACTAATTAAGAGAGCAACAAGTATTAACCACAACTCCATTAATCACTTTCACGAAGGTGACAGCTAGCCCGGCAAGCCCAGTAATTTAAAATCGGGAGTATTCACCCTTTTAACAGGACACAATAGCTAAAGCTCTACTATGGCAATCACAAAAAATGGAGCTCCAGATTGTCCTAATTCAGTCAATGGCAACAAGCCTAGTGGATCTAGGAACCAAGCTAACACTATTAGAACATAAACTCGGACAGATGGAAGTGGGACAATTCTGCGCTTGCACCCAACTAATTGACAACCTGACCTCTTTACCAGCAATCTTCCAGGCATTACTAGACAATGCAAAAAAGAATTTCACACCCACGAATAAACAATCAGACAATCCAGTATCGGTAACTAGCATCCCCATATAACAGGGGAACCAGCACTGAACACAGCAACTCTTAGCTGCAGTGAAACCTCAGTTGCTAACTCAGATGTCAACGCAACGCCAACATCTCACATAAATCCTCAAGTACACATAAGCTCCATTCAGCACGGCCTTAAGCCCCCTATCTCGGAAGACCCTACCCTTTCTCGAAGAGCAAAAAAGAAATTGAAAAAACTCTAAAAAAAAAAGCGTCTACAAAAAAGGCACCCGGTGACACTAGGTTTATATCCCACAGCAGGGCCTCCTAAACAACAAGGAAAGACAGTGAAAATGTTTCCAATCTTTAACAAGAGTTTCAAACAAGGCAGTAACCTCAATGTAAATAGCACAGCAGTAAATTATACAGGGGCCTGCAAGCTGATAATGCAACAGACTTCTGAGCCAGGAGACAAAATGGGCACCCAAATTATGCCAATCATAAATAAATCAGATCACGGTAACTAATGTGCTTCGTCGCCGACTTACCCTCATATAATGGGCACCCCATGGCCTACTGCAGAAAAGAAAATTGTGCATCAGTCCTGTACTGGAAATCTGACAATTAATCAGAGGGACCATGAAAACATCAGTTCGCGCCACAGCATCATACCAACCACATTCCCTGGCCTTTTCTCTAAAGGAAAAGGACCAGCTCTATCAAATGGAGTCCACATCATCAGTACCCCCCAGCTCCCCACCTGCTGTAGATCGGTGATGGTTACTCAAACAGAATTTCAACAGGGAAACCCAAAGAACAACATTGACGACCCCGGGAGGTATGATGGACAGGCGGAGGATACCCTCACTAGGGGGAGCTTGAACACCTGGGAACCCACTAGAGTCATCCCACAAGGTCCAACCCCTGAGAACGAACAAACAATCAGCCCACACCTATACTCCAAATTCCCAACGAGGACAAGGAAACAAAGGGGAACAGTAGTAGATCCCCCCAATACAAATTTGGGAGGGACAGTTACAATCAAGTGCACTGGGTCATGGCACCCAGGAACATCAAACAAACAGATCGGTCAGAAAGAGAAAGTCCTGAATCCCCTACCCAGCAACCAGGAGAACCAACACAACCCTGCATAAATGGAGCTGGATGGAAAGGGGATGACAACCTTGATGCGGGCTTAGCATTCATCCCCCATTATGTTTCAAACAGTCCATCGGGCATTTTAAATAGAGGAAATCTTCTACGATTATTTCAACATATACCATCTTTGAAACACCTTAACACAGTTGAACTCACTGCGGTTACATTTGCCCACATCCCTGGCACAAGGACATCTAAATTCACAATTACCAACTGGGACTCAACAGCAACCAGAGACGCCATCCTGAAAGAGGCCCCCACTTTCGAGGAGTGGGACATCGAGCTAGAATCCACTCAGCCACAGAAATACCCACACGTCCTACTCAAAGATAACAGAACACCCCCTAGAGGAAGTATACTGAAGGGAGCTTGGGGTGCGACCCATGACTGGCTAGTAAGGTCCACGATGGCATCTAACCCCCGATAGATCACTGCAGAGCTAAGGATAGAACCATCAGTTGGCAAACAGTAGCCTTGTACCACGAGGGGAGTACCCAGCAGCCAACACCTAGGGGCAGCAATTTTTATATCAAATCCCTTAATAAATCATCTTCAGAGTTTTGACATAATAAACCGTGAAAACAGCAACCACAATCATAAGCTTGGACTTAAACCATCAGACAGCAGGCAACAGCCATGACCTAGGCTTTTCTACAGGAGATGAAACAAAGACTTTGGTAAGGAGAATTAGGTGGCAACCTTTCCACTTTCCCCAGGTGGGTAAATGGCTTGGTGATGGGAGAACTCGGTACAAGTACCAACCAGGGGAACAACTTTTAACAAACTGGGACCTCATGACCAGAGCGCTGGCAGAATCCTTTCAGGGTCGCAGGGGTCCCCCAAAGGGAACACAGCAGCTACCCAGCCATCCAAATAAACTCCTGCCGCAATGGAACATCAATTTCACGTGGAAGAACCTAAGGAGGAGTACTCACTTGTGCAAATTCAATACAACATCCAGAAATCTAGAGGCCGCAAAAGATGCACGAAAAGCCCACAAAAAAAACATCAGGGCCCTGAAACGAGCACAACAAGTGGAGGAGTGGAATTTGTTTTTGATATGCCTAAGGAAAGATCCCTAGCCCAATTCTGGAAGCATGTGAAAAGCCTAAAATCCCTCGGGCCATCAAGGGTAAATGCAGTTTCAGCATCAGACTGGGAGAACCATATCAGGGGCCAGTTTTTGTATATAACCACACAAACACCATGGTGCTCTACTCACCGAAAGTAGAAGAACATCAAGACTTATCCTCACCCTCAAACGTGCTCCTAGCTGGGATCTTCCAATCTGCCCCAGAGGACTGGGCAGCGCTACTAACTCCGCCATTAAACAACGTTTACACATTGTGCAAAACTCCTGAAGCTTGGCGAGGCTCAATACTATGCCCAATCTTTAAAAAAGACGACTCCCTAAAACCAAGCAACTACCGCCTAATAGCTCTGCTTGACCTGGAAGCAAAAGCATATGCCCGAATTCGAACGACAAAACTGGAAACCTGGATAGAAGAAAATGAGCTGCTCCCCTTTTTTCAAACAGGCTTCCATAGAGGAGCTGCCACCACCGACAACATTATAGCGTTATCTGCTGTTTGCCATCAAGCCACCCAGCAGAACAAACCCCCACTTTTCTGCTGCTTTATTGATCTGTCCGCAGCATTTGATAAATTCGACAGACAGACCCTCTGGAAGAAATTACCAAACTGGGACAGTCCATCCCCTCTCCTAACGGCCATAATGTCCCTCTTCTCTGAAAGCTGGGTACAAGTGAGAACAGGCCCAACAATTCAATCAGCTAAAATGTGTACCACCGGGAGGTCTGAAACAAGGCTGGGTGCTGGCACACTTACTGTTCAACCTGCACACAGCAGATCTGGGAAATTCTCGGCCCAACAGCTGTCTGGCTCCGCCCCGCCTAGGCCATCGTCCCCTTCACATCCTTCATTACATGGATGATATAGTCATCATGGACCATAATAAAGTGGGACTCCAACGTGCCTTGACCAGCCTACATAAATACAGTGCAATGAACCACCTTACCATCAATCCAGACAAGACGAAAATCCTTGTACTCGGTCGCCAAAGGACAAAAAACAAATCACATGCACGATGGGCTCAATGACCATCACGTCAGCCAATCATCCGCTCACAAAAATGATCTGACAAAGAAATTGGAGGCCATTACTTATGGTTTAATCAAACTCAACAACAATCTAAAAAGTCTGGCAGAGGGAATAAGGAAAGTCATTCAAGCATCCCTTCTTCCAGCACTTTCCTACGGACACCAAACTTTCCCTGGGGCCTGCTCAGGAATCCTGGATCGGGCTCAGTGTGTGGGCTACAAAAAGATTTTCGACTACCAAAACAGCTCATTAGGGCAAGACTCAGGCTGGAACTTGGACTGGTTAAACAAGCATTAACCGTTGAGGCCGACTTCCCCAAATATTACATTTGTATTTTGAAAACTCCAGAAAAAATCCCTAAAGAGCTGCCTCGGAGACACATTTGAAAAAACAGGCTCCCCGTGGACCATCGAGCTTAAGAGAGCCCTTGTCACCACAGAGATAAATAAATCAGCAATTGCCCTGCCCTCTATCTCATATGCACCCTGGGAAAAGATCATCAACAAACAAGTGCAATTAGCCTCATTCCAGCAAGACCAGGCCATATTAAAAACACCACCTTTCCTGGTCCCGCTAAATGCATCATATCTGGCAACTAACCCCAGCCTTACCTTTCAGCTTTTCTCCATCCTAAAACCAGAAGAGAGATCATGTACATGCGATTGCTAGCCCTACCGATAGTGGATTTCAGCCGGGCTTGGGCAAACCAAAAAACTGGAGGAGCCTGCAGACTACGCTATTATAAACGTAAATCATGGCTGCAAATTTTGTGTTGTTGTCCTGCCATAGCGTGTGAAAGGAGAATCTTACTCAGGAAACTATATCTGAGGGAAAAAGCAAGCACCTGCCTAGATGCTACGGCAATATGTTTTTCACGAAAGGAGCCCTCCAACTCACCTGTTGCGGAAGATTTGTACACACCCTTAGGGACCCTCTCCAGCCCCGTTCTGGTCCCCTACCATGCCTATATATAGTCTAAAATCTGATTTGGATTACTTTAGACATCTCGCCGAACAGAAATGAAATCATGAGGTCACTTTTACATATCATTAAAGACATGTCCGTGGACGGAGCCTATAGCATTTCGGCAGGATTTAGAACCACCATCGAACCAAGAACATCAGTGACTGGGGATTTCCAACTACCTCAATCAACAAAAGCCTGTTTTAGACTCTACGAAGGCGCAAAGCAAAAGCACTTTACCAGAGAATCAGGACTAAGGACAAAATACGAGTCATAGATAGGGGATAAGTTTCATCGGGGTCGTTCCATAGAGTAATGGGCAGTTGCAAGCACGAAACTCAAGCTGTGGACTACAGGATGGCACAGAGCACTTGCACGTTACTGGAGAGTCGGGTCCATGGGTAAATCATGAGCTGCTAAAGGGAGAAAGTTGCAGAGATGGAGAACTTACGGGTCAGAAAACTGGAGACTCTGTTTACTGGGCACTGACCGATGAGCAATGCGCACCTTCTTGCAAATAACCAGAAGTCAGCTCGCCAATTTCAAACCTTGAGCAAGGGGAAAGTGCATTGCTCGATGCAAAAAACACTTTTTTTAATTGGACCGGAGAGAAACTGATTCTTTTAATGTACCTACGATTCTAGCCAGTTTTTTTATTCACTACCACAGTTTTTATAATGTTATTTTATTGTAATGTAATGGTTTTAATTAACTTATGCAAATAAACTTCATTATCACAAGTCCTTATCATACCTCAGTGATTACTGACTGATGGTGCAAATCTGAACAAGTGCTAGCATTAATTAGTAATGGTGCAAATGTGCTCTTACAATCATGTCTTCTAAGTGATGTTGCAAGTCTGGCCTGACTCTCAAGATTTCTGCATGCAAATCTGAACAAACACTCAACATGAAAGAGTGATGAGCAATTAGGAAAATCCAAACATGCATTTAGGATAAATGAGTGATGCAGGCCTTATCTCTTAAAGGGGCTTAAAAGGGACAATGTATGTTAAAAGAAAGAAGGAAAGAAAAACTCAAATGTAGGGAACTACATCAGGAGGAGGATTCAGTGGTCCCATGGGCCATTGCCTGCTTGAGGCCACCTTTCGCAAAATGGAAGCAATAACATAGGAATAGCAGGCACAGCTACAACACAAATGCAGATATGACTAGGTGTTCTATTGTTTGTGACCAGATGTACAGCGGCAAACCACTGATGTTTGGTATTCCGAATCACAAAGAGGGGGAGTGTCCATACACACTGCCTTATCTGTGAGATATGGAGTAATCCGCTGAAGACATTTCATGAGATGGAAATACTTTTCTTACTCAAAAAAGCATTTTTAGTACATTGTGACTCCTATCTCTTTTTGTAGTAGCAAAGGTTTGATTTTGTGAATTGCGGGCTTTGTGACTGCAAAAATATTTTGCAGACCAGGTCCTAAATCCCCTTAAGGGCAGCTTCAGGTCTGATTCTTGTTGCCACTTGTCCAAAGGATGCCCCTTTCTCGGAATTCTTCCCCTTATACAAAGGTAGTTAATAAGCTTGTGCCTTCTTTTACCATCAGAAGAGCCTGCAGCCACCCCAATGCTTACATTTGATAGCTGTAAAATCAGTGCTTAATTTGAGCTGGTGGTTGCAGGTCGAGCCTACCAGTATTCATTTTTGGGAACTAGCACATACTTTTCCTCATAAGGCTTTAACCCAGGGCAAGAAAGAGAACCACAGGAAATGGAGAAAGGTGGAGGAAGACAGTCTGGCACAACAGTGACAAATTGAGAAAGCAGGGATGAAAGTGGGCTTCTGAGAATAAAATTTGGGCACCAGTACTTATTATTTAAAAAATTAAGCAGTATGTATATTCATGTATTCTAATAGTTGTATGGATGAAGCTAATGCGCTGTGTGGAGGTGGGTCGCAAACGAATGCAAAGAATAGGTAAAATGCATAATGCACATAGATTAGGCATTATCTGTCACTGAATGTAACATTGGTGTGTGTGTCAGGTAGTTGAAAATGAAATTCTACTATTTCTTGTCATGTCATGTGAGTTTTGGGGCATATGGCTATGTAAGTCAGTAAAATAGCTCAGTGGACAAATGCATCCATATAATGCTGCGTGTGTAACCTAATGCCATCAGCAGCCTTTCATTGAAATGTGAAATGATTAACTGCAGTAATGAGCGCCCAAAGATGTGGGGGTAGATTTACAAGAAAGTGACGCATCTGTAGAGATGTGTCACTCCCTGCGCCACCATGCAAAACCCTTGCGTCATCATGGATGCGCTGTGTTTACAATACGGCGCACCATGGCGCAAAGATTGCAGATGCGTCAGAAATTCTGACGCATCTGTTGATGGAAAAGTCACGCATTGCTGGAGTTGTGTCGCAAGCACGATGCAACTCCAGCAATGCATGTTGCGACCTATTCCCAATACACTGCGTCACTCCTTACGCCTGCTTCAAGTAGGCGTAAGTTTTGACGCAGTGGCGTCCTAAAAGTCACGCAGTGAAATCTTGTAGATTTCACTGCTTCTCTTTTACAAGGTTTTCCTGGGTGGGAACGCCTGCCCTGCATACATTATACCTGACGCAGGTATAATGTCACGCAGGGCTTTGCAACTTGACGCATCTCCCTAGATGCGTCACGTTGTAAATGGGCCGCAACTTTTACGCTGCCGATGCATCACAAAAGTGACGCAACAGCAGCGCAAAAGTGACGCAAGGGGCTTGTAAATCTGCCCCTTAGTACCTTTCAAATGGTGCTTTATATGCTTACTGTATTACAAAGACCGGGTGGGGAAAACAAACCCTCTACAAGTTCGGTAAAAATACCATAAGAAGCCAATAGATTCTAGATACGTGTGCCAAGAAACAACAGGTCGTTTCAAAATAGCATTTCACAAGGTGTTCAAGAAATCTCAAGCAAAGAACCGGATCAACTAGAAACCATTTGCAACTGGTGAACTGGATCTTCCACCAGGCACATAATGGAAAAGAACATCAGCAGCACTTCTGCGAGAACTGATCTGACCAGCATAGAACAAAAAAAACACCAAACATAAAATGAAATACTTGATGCGTGTAGTGCCTACTTCATTTTTAGATAGTTTTGACAATCCTGCCTGGGTTCAACAGCTCACAAAAGCCTATTATGTTTTTTTTTTGTTTAGCCCATATTTTTATATGCTGGTTACTTTTATTTGTAAATCGTGAGGAAAAGTCCCCTTTTGGTGATTGGCGCATTTTTTTTTTTTTTTAAACAGTTCGTATTTCAAAAAGGATATTTTTCTGAAGGACCTTCCTCAGAAGCTGCGACGAAAGTTAACTCTGTCAGCCCAGTTAGTCGCATCGCTGGGAAGCTTAATTGGTATGCAAATGAGCTCCCGTGTAGCAGGGAGCTGCTGCTGTCACCCTGGCTGGAGGTACTCAGAAGGCAAGGGTGGGGCAGTGATCAGGAAAGCCTCCCCTGGGGGCCTTCAAGCTTTGTAAAAAAATGATGTATGAGACAGGGCCTCCTTTGGAACACGAAGGGTACATGACAGACAGGATAATATGGGAGGAAAACACTGTCGTCATAATTGAGACGGATGGTCGTATCCTGCCTCTTTGTTATTGTTAGCGGCCTGGCCTGAAATGAGAGCTTTCTTACGAAGCACTTAATGTTGTGGCAGGTTATGTATGTTAGACACACTGTCCTCGGTGGTAGCCTTCCATCCAAGGTGCGGGCGCTGACAGCAACTCCAGAGACCCCCTTTTGTGGGCGTATTTGATTTGCAGTTTGAAAATTCCTGCAGCTTTGACATGCAGCTTCGCCAGGAATGGCAGTGTTCCCATAATCGTGTCGCTCTGCGTTGTGACAAATGTAAAAAAAAAAACGCGTTGGAGGAGTGCGCTTTTTGCGACTTTTGCATGTTTGTAGAAGGGATTCGCTACACGCCTGTGTCTGTGTGATGCGGGAGATGCCGGAGGTGTTCTGAGGAAGAGAGGGTTGACAGCCGTGATAAAGGGAATTAACAAGCTTCCATCGGCTAGGCTGTCAGTGCGAGCCGTGATTTTAGCATCTGGTGCTGTTCCCGTGGTCAGATTTCGAAGAAAACCCTTTTACAAAACCCAAATGACAGAAAGTGTGTAACACACAGTGAGTGGAGGGGGCGCTACCTTCTTTCCTGAGAAGTCGTTTTGCGGTGTGGCCAGACTTTCCAGGAAAACAGAATCTGCTGACTCATAATTATTTTCCGCTGTGAAACGAGCGACTGTTGTTCCTAGTTTGCGTAAATCTGTAATTAATGTATTTAGCATGGGTTGGATGGCCACGCCGCAGCAGCTTCAAGCTATCAAACGGAAGTCACATGGGGTCTCTCGTTTGAAAGAGACTTCCCCTTTTAATTGCTAATTGGTCTCTGCATCGGTTTTACAAGCTAATACTCGTTTAGCCCGCTCTTCCCATGACACTGACTGCAAGTCATAGGTCTGCTTATTATCTAACTTAAATGGTGTAAATTGCATCGGCCTTGGAAAGATTAATGGCCGAGATGGCTGTGTCGGGAATTCGAACCTATAGAAGGGGGCCTCAGGACGCCCAGGAGTCCAGTGTTGAAGATACTTTTAATTTGTTTGCATACGGAATATTCTGCAGCCTGCTCGCTTCTTCACGTGACATTTTATCCAGTCACTCTTGCACGTTGCATTCTGGGGTTTCTAAGGCTATGTTTGTAAAACATTAAACCCATCTCAGAAGGCGATGCGTCCGCGGATACAAAGCCGACACTTCTTAAGTGTGTCACATGTGACGAGAGCCCCCTTGACAGCGATGTCTCGTGCCATTTTCTCGAGGCTAGATGAGGCCTTGTGAACGCGAGGGCAGTTTTGAGATTCTGTAATGATATTGGGGAGAAGTAAAAGTGCTTCCTGCTGTGGCTACAAATGATTTGAGAGTTGGTGAAACGGGGGCGTGGAAAACATGGCCCTATCAATTATCACTCCAGTCGCGTGCAGCACACAGTCAATGGTTTAATAATCTTTTTGTTGATTCAAATGCACACCTTGGGAAACACTTAAATAAAATGGCGGTCTTTCTGGGTAAATAATTACTTGCCCTCCTTCGTTTATTTGCAGTCGAATGTGGCTCAGGGGGGGGACTGCAACGCCCTGAGGTTTGAGTGCAACCAGAGGCATGAGTGAATACCAATATCACGTCATTGAATGATTGGCAGTGGTACACGCCACAGGAGGGAGTCTCTCACACCATCGATTTCCATAGCAAAGCAGGGACAGCTTAAGGATTTTGGGAGTCCTAGGCCAAACGTATTTTGGGGGCCCCGTTCGGAACAGCTCGAATTTATGATCCAATTTCAGCTCATTCATGCCCTCTTTGGTTACTGACAGTGCCCAGGGAAACTTGTCCAAATTCTAAATGTGTTTACATCTAATATTAAGGGATAGTGACGTATTTTTCAATATTGTAGCACAGCGGCAGCTCACTAATATTACTGCAAATAATTCAAGGTCAGCTGCGCAAAACTCTCTGCGGAACAGAGCTGGCAGTATCAGGGGTCCCCATGAAAGGCTGGGGCACTGGGCCTAAACCCACATTGCCTATGCCATAAAACCAGGGCACAAGTCCTATAAAAAGAAATGGGGAGACTGACAATATGCAAATGACCTCATGACGTCACGTGCTGAACGTGTCCCGGTATCTGAAAATTACACCAGGACACGTTCAGCATATTTCTGTGGGGCCCAGCTTCTTGGCAGTGGGGACGCCGTGTACCTGTGTGTACCCTCGACTCAAGCCCTGCTTAAAACGTCTCTGTAGCACAGGTCTCTGACCACCCAATCTAGTTGCAGCATATGAGTAGCCCAGGTAAAAAGGAAATCATCCGGCCTCAGTAGCAGAAACACCACTGTGGCCTGAGAGCAAAAGGACACAGAGCTTTGGTGGCTCCTTAGAAGTGGCAGGCTGCAGGCCCAACTCCTGCATTCCATGTCTGCTTCGGGCACAAAAACCACAGTCTAGAGCAGGCGCAGCCCATGCAGGTAAGAACGGTGGATCGAGGGAGGGGGGAGTCGACAGACGACGAATAGGGAAGCTTAAATACAAACAGAAAGAAAACCACCTACCTTGTTTACGCCGCATCGCCGAGTCGGTGTGTCGGTAAGTTTAAGAGTCCTTGCACCAGTGAGAAAAGCCATCACCCACCAACACTGTGGGTCTCACCCTGCAGAACAAGATGGCGGCCCGCCCCTCGCGGCATAAGGAGCACCGCCGAAACGGACCGCTGCTGCGAGCGCTGGTGCCCCGCTGTCTACCTGCAAGGCTGAGGGGAATATAGCGGAATCGCCGATCAAGGGGAGCTGGCGTGAGCTATGGGCCCCTGGACCAACGAGAGCAGATGAGCCTCCTGCGGGCTGAGACGTCCCCGCTCCGGCACCCGGTGAGTCAGCGAGCTGCGGGGAGTGATTACTGGAGCTAGTAAGGATGTCGTCCAGACGCAGCTGCTGAGACTTTCACGGCCCGCGGCCCCACAGGTACAATATGAGTGAAGCTCCCCTTCTGAACCATCGAGGGTCCCCATGGAACAATCAGGTGAGAGAAGGAGGGAGGGAGGCCCGGCCCCCGCCAGTCAAAGTGTGCAGCAAACTTTATTCCATACTGAGCACACGGTCAAGGCCCTCCCCCATCGGCTCCATAGCCCCAAATGCCCGCGTGTGTCTGGGGCTTCCTTCTAAGTCCCGCCCCCTGGAGAATCTACCTGTATGGTCTCAGGCGCCCAGACAAACTTCCTAAAAGTGGTGAGGCAACCTCCCACCCGGCCTCTGCCGAAAGCACCATAAGCACTCTTCCTGCACCCCTGACCCTAAAATAGCGGCTAATAGGCAGCAAGGAGAAGTATCCTACTGCGACAGCCCAGGAGACACCTAAAGAACGGCACAAATTACCCTTGAAACCCATGAGAATACAAAGGGCAAAGATAAAAATGGGGTGCGGCCGAATGGAACACCAGGGGCAGAACCTCTTCCCTGTCCCCAAGATGGCCGCCACAGTGGTCCTTTACCACAATGAGCTACTACTCTTGGACAAAAATTGGACATCATCCTGACCTCAAGCATATCCCCCATCCGGCTCACCCATCAGGACACTGAACCTGTGATCTTGCCACCGACCGTTGAGACCTAGCATTTTGGCCAATGCCCAGTGGAGCTACCTTGCTAGCTATAGAGGAGATGGGCTGTTGACTGCCCCCTCGGCCGTCACCTACCCAGACGGACTTTGGGCAGGCTTTCCTTCATCTCTCCGCCTTATCTTCCTCTTACCCTTCTTCCTTACCCCCTTACCCTTCTACTCTCCACTTATCTCATCTTCTATGCTCTTTAAATGTTTCTAGCAACAGATGTAACTTGTAACTGATGTATCTTTGTAACAATGTGGAACCTCATGTAAAGCGCTCTGATACCTCCGGGTCTAGCCAGCATTATATAAAACTCAAATAAATAAATAAATAAAGGTAAGTGGTTTTCGTTTTTTTAATTTAAGTTTCCCTCGTTGTTCTCTGTCAACTAGCCCCACCGCTCTTATCTGCACAGGCCATGCCTAGTCTAGAAGTTTACTCTGACATTCACATCGCTGTTTTTCTCTTTGTTAACCCAAGGTTCAGGAAAAATCCATCCCATGACAAGTTGAGCCCCGAGGGTCCACTTAGAAATGTGGAATTACCATGAGAATCTGACATTCCGGCCTGATAACGGTGGTAAATCCACATCTCCCCTGTACTTTCAAATGGATATTTCAGATGTTTTTAGCAACCACAAGTTCCAGGTAAAAGTCAAGAGATCGAGGAGGAGCCTAGCGCGCAACCAAGATGGCCGCGTAGGCTTACGGCTCTCGAGGGCCTCCGCAACCTCCCACGTCTATCCTGACTAAATCCTGGTAAACTTGATGGGCTTTTGCTGATGCTTCCGCGCTGAGGTGCCACCCGTTTTCCAAATTCAGATTGGACGCCGGGAACCCGAATGGTTGCCCTCCGAAGATTGCGGCCTGCTGTTGCCTAGGTCCCGATCTCGAGTTGGTGGGGTGCCCGGGTACGAAGTGAACAACAGCGGCAGGCTGAGCCTGACTTGCCGCGTACCCCGCACTTTCACTTTCGTTTTCGAGTCTGTCCTTTTGAGATCGGCTGAGGGACCTCGGTGTTTCAGAGGAGAGCGGACGGCGGAGTGTCTGGCCTGACTTTCGGGCTTCACACGGACTTCCTGCCCGCGACTGTAGTGTTCGGCTGGCTTGGCCAACTGGTTCCTGTCCCCGGCTTCGACGAGTGCCAACTTTGGTGGCCTCCGGACGATGGCGACTAGACTAGACGGTGACAAGTCGAAACCCAAGTCAACCCGGAGGGGATCCTATGCACAGGCCAACAATATGGATCGGTATGCACAGCTGAAGGGATCCCCCAGTGGCTTGCATAAATCGCCTGAGAGGGCTAAAGAGGTTTCGGGCCCATTGTCAGAATTGACCCTGCAGGACGTTATGGGCGCCATTGAGGAGATGAAGGCTGCGGTGGGTCAGCGGTTTGATACCCTGGCGCATAAATTGGACGCGGTCCTTATTGATGTGAATTTGGTCAGGGCAGACCTGTCCAAAACCAATGAACGGGTCGACTCTTTGTCTCAAGCGGCGTCGAGCCTAACTGTGGATGTCGCAGCCCTGCAGACGGAGGTCCGCCGGCTGCGGCTGGCCAGTGACCAGACGGATCGTCGACTTGAGGACTCTGAAAGCAGGGCTAGACAGAACAACGTTCGTATCATCGGAGTGCCGGAAAGATCGGAGGAATCTGCCGCAGATCTATTTGTGGAGGATCTGGTGATCAATCATCTCGCGCCCAAGGGATTGAGCAAGTTCTTTGCGGTGGAGCGGGCCCATAGGATTCCGGGTGGTGCGCCCAAAGTGGGTGCTCCCCCGAGGCCTATAATTGCCCGACTTTTCAACTTTCGAGATAGAGATGCTATCCTTCAGGCGTCGAGGGTGGCAGGGCCGCTGAAGTTTGAGAACTCCAATGTCAGCTTCTATCCGGACTTCACGCAAGCGGTCCAGAAACAGCGGCTGGGATTTTTGGGTGTGAAACGGCGCTTGAGAGACATGGAGTTGAAATACGCGATGTTGTTCCCGGCGAGGTTGCGGGTTGAGTTCCAGGGTCGCTCCCACTTTTTTGACCGGCCGGAGGCAGTTGGAGACTGGTTGGATGCTCTGCCACGGGGACGGGACCGAGACAGTCGGACGGTGGAAAACGAACGGGATGTGGTGGAGCGGGACTAGAACTTGGTTCCTGGCGATTGACTAGACTGGCGAGGTTTTGTACCTTGGCTCAATTGTACTTTAATCTGGTACATCATGCCCTTCAAGTGCCTGGGGGTTGTGGGGAGCTTATTGGGGTCCTTTCCTCCTTCTGGGGTTCTTTTTGTGGTATAGGTTAGGGCGACAGGCACACTGCAAGTTGGGGGGGCTGTTTGGGCTCAAGCAGGGGTGCAGGGAGGGGGGAGTTGTTGTTCTGGGATTGTGGGGGAGGGGGGTTGTTGGGGATGGTTGTTTTTTTGTTTTGCAAGGCAATGTGAAGTTTTCTGCTGAACTCTCCGGGTTGTGCTCTCCGGGATGTGGGTATCATGTGCGGGAGTGGGATGGGGGGTAGGGGATTGAGAATCCTTTCGTGGAATGTGAACGGTCTGGGGGACAGGATCAAGCGCGGGGTGGTGTTGCAGTTCTTGAAACGAGCCTCGCCCGACATTGTTTTCCTGCAGGAGACACATTTGATTGGGAACTCCTTCCAGGCCCTAAATAGGAGGGGCTATCGCCTTGCCGCTCACTCTGGTTTTACTTCTGGCTCTAGGGGAGTGGGCATTCTGGTTAGGGCCTCTCTCCCATTGGAAGTGGACGAAGTGCTTCACGATGATAGGGGGCGATATGTGGCGCTGGTGGGGAGATGGGAGGGCAGGACTGTGTCGCTCGTGGCTGTGTATGTACCTCCGGGGTTACAAACGGCTACGTTTGCTGATTTGGGGCGTTTGGTCCTGGGACTCCCTGGGGGGGTTTTGGTGTTGGGTGGTGATTTTAATGCCGTTGTCTCCGGATTGGAGGACCGTCACCCTCCCAGGGATCTCCCTAGGGCTCAGGCCTGGTTGGGTGGTTTTTTGGACACTTTGGGACTTGTAGATTGCTGGAGATTGATGCATCCGGGACAGGCGCAATACACCTTTCACTCGGGGGCCCATGGGAGTCTCTCGAGACTTGACTATATGCTTATGCCGGCGACCCAAGCTGGAATGATTGGGGAGGTGCGTCATTTAGCCCGAGGTATCTCTGACCATTCCCCTCTATGGTTGCAGCTGAGGGTAGTCTCTGGGGCAGAGGGGAGAGTGGCACCCATTAACACCTGGTATCTCCGTAACCCTAAGATCCGCGCGGAGTTGGTCAAGTCCACTGATCACTACTTTACTGATAACGTGGGGTCGGTGTCGTCGGCCGTCTCCCTATGGGAGGCTTATAAGGTGGTGGTCAGGGGGCAGGCCTTCTCCCTTATCTCCCATACTAAGAAGTGCGAGAGAGCGGAGGTGGTCCGCCTGGAAGCGGAGATAGCTGTAATGGAGGAGGACTTGGAGAGTGGGGTCACTGAGGAGAAATTGCATGTTCTCAGCCTCAAACAGTCAGATTACAGAGCGTTAGTCACGGAAGCGGCTAAAGAGATGAGTAGAGAGCAGCAAGGGCGGTTGTATGATGTGGGGGATAAGGCCGGAAAACTGATCGCTTGGTTGGATAGGAAGGAGAGAGCTAGCAGGGTGGTGCCCGTTGTGGAGAGGAGTGATGGAGTGCGTGTGACTGACCCGGTTGAGATCGTTGACTGCTTCGCAGCTCATTTCCGCGGAGTATACTCTCCGGTCTCGTTGCGATCGGAGGAGGATTCCCATAGCCTGCTTAGAAACATCGCATTGCCAACCCTATCGGAGGCAGACGCGGTGTTGATGGAGGCGAAGTTGTCGTCAGATGAGATCGCTTTGGCCACTCGTTCGATTGCTTCGGGTAAAGCGGTGGGTCCCAATGGTCTTCCCATCGAACTCTACAAGTTGCGTCCCGATAAGATAGCACCATATCTTCGAGACATGTTTTTGGTGGCACGTGTGGCGGGCTTCCTCCCCCCTGACCAACGCCTCGCCAGCATAGTTGTGATACACAAAGAAGGGAAGCCGCGAGATCGATGCGCCTCCTATAGGCCCATTTCGCTGTTGAACGCAGAACCCAAAATTCTGGCTAAAGTGTTGGCTAACCGACTGGTTCGGGTCGTGGGCGACTTGATTCATCAGGATCAGTCTGGTTTTATACCCCATCGGAATACCGCTCTAAATCTGAGGCGGTTACACGGCGTGCTTGCTAGAGCGGAATTCATACGTGAGCCGGCCATCTTGGCATCTTTGGATGCTACTATGGCATTCGACACTTTGGAGTGGCCATATATTTGGGCCGTGTTGGCGAAATTTGGGTTCGGCCCGGAGTTTATTGGTTGGGTAAAATTACTATACGCTGACCCACTGGCTCAGGTGGTAGTGAATGGTAGGGTGTCGGCTCCCTTCGCACTGGGGAGAGGTACGCGGCAGGGGTGTCCGCTATCACCCCTTCTCTTTGCACTTTCTTTGGAGCCTCTCGCCGCCTGGTTGCATTGGGAGCCGTCGTTGCGAGGCATTAGATGGACGCCGGAATTCGAAGACCGTGTCTCCCTTTACGCGGATGATATCCTTCTGTATCTCACGTCTCCCCGGCAGTCGCTAATTGTATTGGTGGACGTGCTGAATTCTTTTGGCCGCAACTCCGGCCTGGTCATCAACTGGGCCAAGTCGTGCGTCTACGTCCTCTCGGGGGATGCCCCCCTGCTGCCGCGGGGTTGCCCAGCTCAGATTGTTACCCTGGGGTTCAAATATTTGGGAATCTTTATCTCACTGGACCCCGCGGTTCGCTATGAGCAAAACCTTCTGCCTCCCCTCCAGCGATTGAAGGCCGACGTAGCGAGATGGCGACGACTTCCGCTCTCGCCGCTCGGACGGGCGGCATTGTTTAAAATGATGTCGCTGCCTCGTTTCTTGTATGCCTTGCAAAATACTCTTGATGTCGTGCCGGCCCGTTATTTCCGGGAGGTGGAGGGTCTTCAGCGCCAACTGTTTTGGGACGGGCGGCCGCGGATTGCTCTAGCCAAGTTGACGCTCCCTTGGTATGATGTGGGGGTCGCCCTCCCCGATATTAAACGATACTATTGGGCGTCTCAGTTGGCGGCGGTGAACCACGGGATATATGGTCCTGCCTTAAACCCGACCTTTGAGATGGATAAACTCCTGCTTCCGGGTGGAGACTATAATAGGGCGCTGTACTCGGTGACCCAGGACACGCGGTTGACGGGACCCACGCGGGTGGCGGTGCACGTGTGGCACGCGGTGAATGCTGCGATGGGGTGGAGGGATCGCTTGACTCGGGCGACGCCGTTGTATGCTTCTGGGCAGTTGGGCTGTTTGTGGAGATCGAAAGGCTTTGAGAAATGGGATATGATTGGTATATGTAAGGTGGGTGATCTGTGGGCGAAGGGAGCTTTCAAACCGTTCGAAATGCTTAAAATGGAATATAAATTAAACGATAGAGAGTACTTCCGGTATGCTCAAGTCTACCATGCACTTTGTTCGGTCTTTCCGGATGCTACTGCTCTCCCCGAGTATTCCCCACTGGAGGATAGAGTGTTGGATGGCTATGTGCCCGACAGCACTATTTCCCTGATTTATAAGAAACTCATTAACGATCGTGCGGACGTGCTGCTCCGTTTGAGGGAGGCGTGGACGGGCGATGGCTTGGAATTGGATGATGAGGACTGGGTATCGGCGGTGGCCTCCCCGAAAGAGGTGGCGATCCCGGCCCGCCTACGGTTTGTACAGCTGAAGATCCTCCATAGAGTGTATGTCACAGGGCCCGGTTTGATGCGTATGGGTTATTCGATGGATGGATTGTGTAAGCGTGGATGTGGCCTGCCGGGCACGTTCCTTCATATCTTGTGGGAATGTTCGGAGGTTGTGCGATTCTGGAACGGTATCCACACCGTAATGGAGGGGGTCACGCATGTGGCCCTGTTGCCAGAGGCTAGGAGGTGTTTGTTGAATGTCTGGGAACCGAACGATTGTAATGCGGCACAGACGCAGTGGGTGACCTTGGGGTATATGGTGGCTAAGCGTAACATTGCACAGTTATGGGGCTCCCCGAGGCCGCCCACGATTGATGTATGGAAGGAGAATATGGACTGGTGTATGTTTAGGGAAAAGACGGCGTATGTGGCGAGAGGTAAGCCAGGGAAATGGACTAGGGTGTGGGGTCCGTGGAATCTATATCGGGGACGTATCTGCACCCCGCCTCTGCCATTAGAGGTCGATATTGCGCTGACCCCCTAGCCGCGCGTTCCGCGGGAGGGCTTGCGGTGTGCTCCATGCTTTGTTTTCCCATTGCCCCCCTCTACAGCTTCCGGACAGGAACTGCCTTGGACACTATATGTTATTCCCCGTTCCGGGAAGAGCACGCTGCTACTTCGGACTCTCATTGCCTTGAGTGTGTTTTATATTTAATACAAAATGAAACTGTTGTTTTCAATTGCTCCTGGCCTATGGCCCCGGCCTGTTATATTTGCTTACGAACTGCCGGGCGCCTTGCCTATGGTTCGACGGATTGTGTGGCGTTACACTGCGGGCCCTCGGGCTCTATGACGGCCGGCCCTGGTGGTTGTAGGCCCTTGTTTGTATTTTATTGTGTGCTAACGGTTTCGAATAAAAAAATTACAAAAAAAAAAAAAAAAGTCAAGAGATCTACAGATCTCATATTTCCGATGGGGCTGGTAACTGCTGTTACTGACCACATCAGAATCAAGAGACACTCTTAATTATGGCCTATGTCTGAAATTTTCTGACTTTGCGCGAAACAAAGTTTCACTTTGTCCACTCCATTCCCATTAATTAGATTTCCATGCCAAACATACACTGGTCTTAATTCTAGAGTGACTTGTGTTTTACTGGAGTCATGCAGGACTTCTTGAGTCCTGAGTGACTCTGAGATAGCACAAATAGCCCCCTTCCCGATGCCGCTCGCCCCACCTTTGTTTCTAAGGTTTGCCAACTTGATAAAGTAATAAAAACATTTACAAACCTGTTGAACTTTGCACACCCATATCTATCACTGTTGCAGATTCTTTTGCACCTATTTTAACATTATTCCAAAGAGAGGCAGGGCGGAACAGTTTTGGAACAAGTGAAAAAAAAGATTGTATTTTTCGGTTTGTTTAGAGACAGCTCAAGTTGATTTTGGAGCATAAACCTTTGACACACAACACTCATTTAAACAAAAATGTATGCTTCTTTGCACAGAACATTTTCAAATTTTTTCAAGAACAAATGTTGCTACATTTGGTCTATTTTTTCAATTCCCACCAGGGGAATCTACAATTCCAGGCTACCTTTAGAATTCTCATCATCTGGGGAAAAAGGATGCATGCTTATCATGGATCCCTTTTGTGGAAAAAAGTTATGAAGGCCTAAGCGCAAATTGCCCAAATGTCAAAAAAGGGCTTAGCACGTAAGCTTAGCTTTTAAGTAGCTATGCCTTGGACTAGGATTCAATCTTCAGTTACTGCCACTGAAGGAAAGTGGTTGTCCTAGCTTACATTTTCAATGTTGTAATTTTTTGCAGTTGTGCAGCCATAGCACCCATTGGGGCAATATTTAGTGTACTTCCAATGGGTGCACTCTTTTATGGTGCTTTCCTTTAAGTGTTTTTAGCTCAGAGAAGATTAATAGGGGTTTCTCTATATGTGATGGTGTGTAGGTTCATTGGATTAACATTTTAGGGGTCAATTACGATGTCGTTCGGAAAGGCTTCAAACATCATTCGAATCATCTGAATCCGATTCGGAACCCGCCTTTCCAACCGACTCGGTCACTTTTCCAAATGACCGATTACGATGGCTAGAAACTGTTAGGACTTTCCGACTCAGATCGGAAAGGCATTCGGAGTAATCGAGTCGGCCGGAGCCGAATCGTAGCAGTCTACAGACCGCGTTTCCAGCCGAGCGATTGGGATGTCAGATTTGGACAGCCTTTCCGAATTGGTTGTTCCGACAAGGATCGGCTCGTGGTGGTACCCATGGGTCCCTTCTTTACATGCATGCACAGTGTGGCAAGCACCATGGGGTGCCCACCACAGGGTGAAGGTTTTTCCCAACCACCCTTTTTATCAATGGGAGCCTGTGTTCTCGTTCGGAACACAGGCTCGCATTGAAGTCAATGCGAGTCCAACTGAATGATGTCCAGAAGCATGGTAATCGGTCGGTCAGAATCGCAGAATCCGATTCGGTCGGAAACAATTCCGGAACCGATTTGGTCGGAAGAGTTTCCAGACGACATCATAATCTACCCCTTAGGGTCTGTGAATACTGTAAATTATTTAACACCATTTTTTTTGTTATAGTTTAATATTTATTGGAATATTTAACATGTATTTTAATTTAATTCTTTGTAAAACGTATATTTTTAACCTACATATCCTTTTTCCTAAGTTGTCAAATTGAAAGTCTTGAAAGGAAGTTGCATGATATTATTTTTTAATTTAAGGTGTTTGAAGCTTTTCTCTTGATATATTTGTCTTGAAAGTTTAAAAAGGTCATATTTAAAATTTAAATTTAATTTTTTATTTTAGCACTGCTTAAATAAATGTGCACTTGAGGTAGAATTAAAAGTGCTTCTGTCCGGCAGTGTATCATTCTCCTCACACCTCTTGTTGCTGTGCAGCAACTCTGATTGTTTCATGATGCGTTTAAGAATTTGTGTACCATTGTTTTTTGGGGGGGCTATAGATTTATGTTTGTTTCTTGCTTGTTTGATATAATTGATGTTGACATTTTGTTTTTAATTAATTGGAACTTAGATAATATTTTTGATATAGATAAGTTTGTATGTTATATTATTATTTTCACGATTTTTAATGATGGTATTAATGCTGTCAACATTTTTGTGTTCTGCATGGTGTTTAAAAAGTCAATATTTTTGTAGTTGACGTTTCGGCAACAAAGTTTTTCCATTACATTTTTGTATTTTTGTTGTAGATGTTGTGCCATACAATTGATGGAGTCATGCTTCTGTCACTCCGGAAAAAGGCTAGTTGGTACTGCGAATAGCACGAGTACTTCCAATGAAAATATAAAACTATAGGTAATCAATACTCTCTTGGTACCTATTCGTAACTGTGGCTGTACTTCGATTGACAGTATTACATGCCTCCTGAAAAGTACTGTTTCACCCCCTTTCAAATTAGAGAAGTGTGGGTACTCATTACTCAATGTCAGCACATCTGAAATGCTGAATAAAATTGTGTTCAATTGGAGAAGACTCCAATTGGTAATAGTAATGACTAATTACACATGATTAGAAATCAGTGTGGAAGGATGATTAGGATAGTCTGCAACATCACACACCTTCACTGATAAATCTACGTTGTATGTTAACCTTGACAATTCTATCCTCCTTGAGTACTAACTGGCTGATTACGATGGTGGCCGCACTTCAGTCTGTCCGCCATCGGTTCATATTTGGGACCACCCACCTTCAAGGCGGCAGTCCCACGGTACAAATTACGATGTGACCTGATGGAGCAATGATTCGTGAAAGAAACTTGCTTGGATTCAATCCTCTCAAATAACGTGTAATAATGTAACCAATTTGTTTTGTGAATACTAAAACCGCAATACACCACGAACATTTTATCTAGGGGAAGCTTTTCTATGTGCATTAATAACCTTTAACATGAATGTTCTAAAATGGCCGACAAAACGCGGGATTTCTATTGCGCATGCGTCTACTGCATCTACGTAGAATGACTCTGTCGTTTTTGGTGGGAAACTTTTGCAGCTGCGTAATGGCACTAAACATGGCCCTTAGCACTCACATGCTAATGCACCTGCTCCTGCTAAACTAAAACTCGTAAGTTTTATTAAACACTAATGCAAAAGATTTACATAAGTAAATGGGGATAGAGTGGAGATAAGTGGTATACAGTGAAATTATTTGATTCTGTGTTCTAACATGTCTTTTTCTGACTTTGTTATTAGTTCTTATTAGGGCCTCGGAGGGGACTGGAATCCCTACCTCATATGAACTGCGCGCATGTGCATAGAGACTGGCTGGAAACAATGATGGATGCCATGTCACTCAGCCAAGGCAACCTTGAATGAAGAAGCCTGAGAAGCTCAACTGATGACCCCAGCGAGAGCAACAATGTTGAATAAAATGTTTAATTTACTGAGTAATGTGAAATGTGTGTGGTAATAGAGCTATGGGAAAAGAAAATTAAGGGGCGGGCACATAAACAATATCTCATAGAGAAAAACTTAAATTTTAAATGGTGTGATGAACTCACCTCCTCATCCTGACCAATCAGAATAAGGGAAAACATAAGAATTGATACATGAGAAGGGTGGTACATGAATCAAGAACAGTATAATTGAAGTACGATAGCTAGAGAGCTCGTCCGACTTGTCAGATCTGTCATTCCGACTTGTCACTGACTGAACGCGTATGCTGCTCCAGTTCTTGTCCGAGACGCTGTCTCAGACCCTGCTGCTGCCAGAAACTCTGTCTGAGAGTTCGAGATACTGATCGATAAATCTATTCATCTAGAGGGATTGCGGAAAAGGGACACCCGAGGAGAGAAGTGTCAGAGAGGGGTGCAATGCTGGCGTTGTACTTTAGAAGAAGTTACCCTTCCAGATCTGAATCTGCCTGATCTTCTGCCTGTAACCTGTCTCGGTGATTCTATCTGGCCCCCATTATGGAGTTGAGTTCATCTTAGACCATAGGTAAATATAATCAGCAAATCTGTCCTTTATGCCTGTTCTCCATTCTTCCCCCTACTCCTTTTTCAGGTACCGTCATCATTGATCATTTTAGTTTTGCTATGAAATATTTGGTGTATTTTACCTCTTGATATGAAGGTGGTTACTGTAATAGAATTTTGACTCACAAATTAATTTAGATAAGGGTTTTCAAAACTTTTGGAGTCTGTGGTTATTCAGAGCAAATAGGTAAATGTCATTCTTTCTTAAACTAACTCAGCAACCTGATTCATTGAAGAAGGAAACTATATTTATCGAGTTAGTAAGACTTGGTAAAGGTGAATAACACAGTTACAGGTAATTTACACAAAACTGATGCCAGCGAGGTTTTACTAGCTTACTGTATGAATGTGGTTTGGGCCCAGGTGAGTATTAGGTGTATGTGTGACCAGAGCTGGTGACCTGCAATCCATCAGACCGCCACGGAGGCGGTTACATTGCCTATGTTTTGCATTGTGGCGGGTGCTGGTGGCTGCAGCACCAGTCGCAATGCAAAAAAGGGACAATTTACATATCCCTGCACTACGTGGCAGGCACCATGTGGTGCCTGCCACATGGTGCAGGAATATGTAGGTGCCCCCCATGTCCCATGTCTGGGGGCCAGTGGGCAAGGGGGGACCGCTACGGAACCTGTTAGTGGCAGGTTAACCGCCATGAAAGGGCAGTCGGAGAGAGACATGGTAATCCCTACGGCAGTGCCTGGTAGGCACCACCAGAATTGTAGGGACTACGAGCCCCTCCACCCCACCTGCGGGCTCAAGGAGCCCATCAGATGCGTGCCAGTCAGTCTTTATGACCGCCACACGTCCACCCGCCATCATAATATGGAGGGAGGTAATGTTGGTTACAATGGTAGGGAGACCGCCACCGACAGCCTGTCGGTGGTGGTCTCCCCGCCATCGTAATCGGACATAAGTAAAGAGGACTTAGGCTGGATTCTGAATGTTGGATGTTTTCACATCAGTGCTGCTTGTACACTTTTATTTGACAACAAGAGTGCAGTGGAATCAAGGATGGTGCATAGTAGGCATTGGAATATCTGGAATATCTTATTGTCTGTTATACCTTTTAGATGATTGAAACTGCCTCCATGCAAATTAAGTTCGCTCCAAAGGAATTTAAGATTCTAAAAAGCAGAGCTCAGCAAGAGTAACCTAAATATCGTTGTGTCATCATTGTCCATGTTTAGTCCTTGCTTCCGGGGTAATGAAGCATGTCACAGTCTGATGTTAGACTGAATGGCAATAGAAACAAAGTTGAAGGCTTTTGAAATCCATGAAATGATGAATCAAAATAGCTATCACTGAGGGTAGGGGAGAGGGCGTAGGAACAGAGATATATTAATGAAAATTATCATCTGTGACAGATTGACCACTTCTAAATCTTATAGATCATCATTGTAGTCTTAAGCAATGCAATGGTCTGAGGTTTTTCTGAAGGAAATCAGTGTGTGAGACAGACAATCTCAAATAAAGTTCCATGGTCCAGAGGCAGTACACAATAGGTTTAGTTGTATTTTTTTGATTTATTGATTACTGGATATTTATTTAATTATGGAATTTTTAATTAGATGTGTTTCAGTTTTGTCTGTACCATTGTTTGAAAGTGTTTACAAAGTCCTTCTTCATTGCAATTAAACCTTAAAGCGTATGCCTGATCCAATGTATTCATTTGTTGCCCCTATTAAACCTTCAAGCACATGCATGATTCCATTAATTACTTTGTTGACCCTATCAACCCTTCAAGCAGATGCCCCTCATCCCATGTATTACTTTGTTCCCTCCATTCATTTCAGATTCATTTGTATTAGGAGGAAGGGGAAGAGCCATAAAGATCATTTCACTTTAAACATAGTAATTGCACAACTGAATAGCCAGGGACCATCAGACAATTAAAGTATCACTGAATGTGCTAGAGGTGTTGGGATTGCATCATTTCACCTTTAGGCATAGCTTGTCTAAAGGTATTAGATGAGCTGCTATGGTAGCAGCTGTGAGCTTTAAATGATTGATTCTTCATGTTGCTCATCGTTTTGCATACCTGCTCTTCTCTGGTTATAGGGATTATTTATACTTTAATGATACTTACACACAAGGGATTTCTTTACCAAACTTTGCTATTTTCTTTTAATTTCCAAGCTTTGCAATGTTTGACTGCCTATACCCAGAATGTTGTATTTCCTGGCTTGGCAGTTCGGGCTGGACTGTTCCCATGAGGCACAGGGTCAAGACTGATTTGCATATAGCTGGGTCTGAACTGAGGTGGCGAAGTGAGCTAAAGAATGATGATGGATTCAACCCATGGCTTGGCAGTTCTGGCTGGACTGTTTCCATGACGCACAGGGTCAAGACTGATTTGCATATAGCTGGGTCTGAACTGAGGTGGCGAAGTGAGCTAAAGAATGAATATGAATTCAACCCAGATCTGTGACTGAGAGTGAGTGTTTAAAAAGTTTCAACGCTCCTTCCATCATCTCCTAGTGTTTGCTTTGTTCGCCCTAAGTTGGCAGGTTATGCCCAGACGTAGGTCCCTTGCTCACTTTGCCACTGGATTCAAGCTAGCCTGGTTGATGAAGGGTGTTACCCAGAAACCAGTCCCAGGATACTTGTTTCCGGTTCAGGGAAGACCTGGCTTGGTAGTTCGGGCTGGACTGTTCCCATGAGGCACAGGGCCAAGACTGATTTGCATATAGCTGGGTCTTAACTGAGGTGGCAAAGTGAGCTAAAGAATGATGATGGATTCAACCCAGATCTGTGACTGGGGGTGAGTGTCTGAAAATTTTCAACACTCCGTCCATCATCTACTTGTGTTTGCGTATTTCCTAGTTCAACAATCTCCTTGCATGTGTTTAACATTACCAGGATGCAAGAAAAGGTTTAGAGTGAGAACTTTCTCATATAGACCAATTTGCTTGCTGGTCGCAGTTGGGAAGACCTTTTTTTCTCTATTGAAAGAGTGAGATGATGAGAAAGATTTGATCTAGTTTGCACAAACTGTCTTTTCACAAAGCAAATTATTGGGAAATTCCAATTTAAGCAGCTTCAGGTGCTTTTCATATTGCATTTGCCCAAATTGGAATTTTACACATTGGAAGGAATTCCAGAGTACACAAATCAGGATCTTCATTCTAATTGCCAACAAGATCATTGGAAGGTTTTAACTAGTGAAGACATGTGGACATTCACTTTTACATGATTTGCATGTGAGAAAATAACACATATGCTATTGGTGTGTGGGAGAATTCTGCCCAACTTTGAATCCTGTTTCTGGTGCAAACTGAACTGTGCATTAAACACAAAATTAGCCACAAAGTTTCATTCAAGGTCTTAGTAGAGATAACATTGTGTGGTTTGCTGCTTGAGGGAATATTAAGTGGTTCTAGGAGTACTATGTCTTTAAATGAAAACAATGTGGATTTTTCCCTTCCATAATGAATGACCTTGTTGTATTTTGTATGTACTGTGTAGAGGTTTGATGTTTGATACTTAATCAGAATGGAGAAACAGTATAGAGAAGCAAAATTATGTAGTATTCTCATGTAAAGAGGCACTTTGGGTTATTCAGAGTGTGACAATTAATTTAGAAGTACTTCACCTTCATTTCCATGATAAAAAGATAGTTTAGATCTTCTGTTTCTAACATTTGTTAAGCCTGGGAAATGGCCTTTACCACATGGGCGTGCCGTTTCCCTTAAGCTCACCCATGCCTTAACCACGCATATGCCTTAACCATGCATATGCATGGTTAAGGCAGTGAGCGACCTGGATGCTAGGAGGGGTGGGCGCAGGAACAGGAAGGATCGGGAGAGGACGCAGTGAAGTGAGTGGGGCTGGGACCGGGTTTGGGGGTGTGTGGGTAGTTTTCAAGGGTTAGGTGTAGTTTTTAGGGCTTGGGAGGTCGGGTAGTTCTTAAGGTTCAGGGGAGTCTGGGTAGTGTTTAGTGCTTGGGGGTGGAGTAGTCTTTAGGGCTTAGGGTAGTTTTTAGGGCTCGGGCGGGCGGGTTGGGTGGTGTGTGATCTTTACCACACATCCCTTTACCATTCATGCCTTTACCACAAAATTGCGTGGTAAAGGCATGCATGGTAAAGGCATGCATGGAAAAGGAATGCGCTGTTTAGATGCATTTGCTGTTGGGGCAGCATACTAGAGGCATGCATGGTTTAGCCATGTGTGCCTCTGTCATACAGCCTTCAGTCCCGATGGCCGAGTTAAAGATCTACAGTTTAACTTCTCCTTGAAAATCCATATGATTTTTTTTATTTAGTAGGTTAGGTTATAAATAATCTTTTTGCATCTGACCCTCAAGACAAATCAAGGGTGGATGTTGTGATGATCCAACCAGACCAATTTGATTTGAGTATAGAAAGAGATAAGGTTGCTCTGCCCCGATGATAAGACTAGCATGCAGGCTTTGGAATGGGTAGACCAATAATTTTGTTTATCACTCAGATCTATGTAGATGTTTCCTTCTGTTGGTTGTTCAGAGTTTTCGATATGCCCCTAAGTTACCTGTGAGATTAATCTTTTTGTGGGCTAGAAGGGTAATCAATAAAGTGGAACGTCATACTTTTTAACGATTGTTTTTATTCCAGTTGAAAATTGTTCAAATGAGGTAGGTTGTACTGTGTTAAGTTTTGTGCACTACAAATGATTTTAGAAATCATTGCAAGATTTTCACAATCTTCATTGTTGAATTCTTGAAATATTTATTTAGGCCAATAAAGTCTGACACATATATAGAATGATCGCTTAATACTTCTTTATGAATAGTATATAGACATCATCAAAGGTGATGAGAGGTGTGATTTCAGTGCAATTTCATTTGGCTGTACATGAATTTGAGTTCTTTCTCGGCAACCTGTAACTCATAGAAACATAGATGATCCCACCCCTGTGGGAAGGCCAGGATCCCCAAACCTAAAGAACAAATCAGCTCATGGAATATTACAGGTGATCCAGAGGAGGCAGTGTAATTTTTATAACCATTTACAATATCCTCATAAACTCATAAAATTGGGAGAATTTATTATACCAAAGAGTTTGGGCAAATAGAAACCCTATGAGGTACTCTGATAGATCTTTGAACGAGCTAATAGAGACTCAGATAAATAGAGACGGATGCTATTTCCTTCATGAGGACCTGTAATGAAGAAAATGCCTAACCAACAGCAATAGTCCAAATACGAATCATATCAAATAATACATCAATAAAGACAAACTCTGTATAATTATCAAGATACTTTTATCTCAATCATCAAATATGAATGGTCAATACATAACACATTAGAATGTCAGTACTTTTGTTATTTCAATAATTACAAGTAAAAATCACAACAGAAAATACAGATCATGATAAAATACATCAAATCAATAACTAGCGTGAGAGGCGAGAGAGAAAGAAAAAGAAGATATACATTGCAATCTCAGTACTCAATTCGAGATTCATATGAACCTAAGATCATTGAGCTGATGCACAGGGTGCAATAGTCTGAATTAGCCAACACTTTAGCCGAAAAGGTATAACTTATGCAACATCACCAGCGGATAAAATGCAAAATAATCAGGATAGTTCAGTTCAAGGGAGCCCAATATTACAAAGATAATAGCCAGCAAGAGTAGCATTGAGAGTGCAGCAGCAAAAGGCTCTCTCTTTTGTTCTTTTCCCACGGAAAATAATTATACCCCAAAATGTTCACAATTCAAACCCCCAAATGTTTCTTTTTCACAGTTTTGCACGATTCTATTGGTTAGGATTCATGAGGTGATCATTCTCCAGCCTAGTCCATCCGGAACTTTAACACGATAATCCTTTGTTCATTTGCAAGACATCATGTCACCTCGGAAGTAGGAAACACATCAAGACTTCTTCATATCCACGAGCTTGCTTCCATATCAGCTTGCAACATAGTCGAAACAATTATTCATAGAAAGAAATACTCCAACCGTAGGAAGTAAACTCTAATGATATGAAATACATGGCCAAGGCTAATAAATCAGCATTTTAGAAATAATGAAAGACAAAATACATTCTTCTGAGGCCTACATTAGGAAGGGAAATAACACTAACAGATTTTGAGACCTTCACAGAAATACCATAAATCGTTGTTTTTAAAGAATAAAACACACTTTTATCAATAATATATAAGGAAATAAAGAAATGCATAAGAAAACAATATATGGAAAAAATATAATTTCAATAAAATTCATAGCATCATCTGATTTCGAATATTTAAAGAAAAAAATATAAGCAATCACTTTTCTATTATGACTCCTTATGATTAGAGAAAACATAAGCAAGAAACATCTTACTTCAAGCATTTTCATTATCATATTTTCTAAATTCTATCCGCAAATTACTTAGTACATTATTAAATTTCTCTCTTGTGCATTAGAGATTTCTCAAAACACCAGTTTTCAACCTTTCTGCATACTTTTCATTGCAGCTTGGATTTGCCTTTCCTGCACGATTTTACGTTTCACTTTTTAAAATGTCCCATGTTTATTATTTTCCACACTGTTAGTTATGTTTATTAGAACACACTTAATGAGCAGACTTGATCAAGCAAGATTACTCTTAAATAATCATGTTCCGTCAATCCCCCATCTGATGGTGAATCAAGACATCGCACAATCTACCTAATCTGATTACAATCTGATTATCTCGGATGTATGACGTTACAACGCACACTTTTACAACGCATGCACTTACAACGCATTTTTTACAACGCATAATCCATTACAACGCATGACATTACAACGCATGACACTACAACGCATTTTTAAAAAATACCTTTACAACGCATTACCATTACAACGCATACTACCTTTACAACGCATACCATTACAACGCATAATATTAAATTACATTTAAGGTAAGTATTAGATAGTATAGGGGTAAAAATTACTATTCTAACTCCAGGGGGTGCAACAGTAGGGTAAGTGTTGGATAGTGTAGGGGTAAAAATTACTATTCTAACTCCAGGGGGTGCAACAGTAGGGTAAGTGTTGGATAGTGTAGGGGTAAAAATTACTATTCTAACTCCAGGGGGTGCAACAGTAGGGTAAGTGTTGGATAGTGTAGGGGTACAAATTACTATTCTAACTCCAGGGGGTGCAACAGTAGGGTAAGTGTTGGATAGTGTAGGGGTAAAAATTACTATTCTAACTCCAGGGGGTGCAACAGTAGGGTAAGTGTTGGATAGTGTAGGGGTAAAAATTACTATTCTAACTCCAGGGGGTGCAACAGTAGGGTAAGTGTTGGATAGTATAGGGGTAAAAATTACTATTCTAACTCCAGGGGGTGCAACAGTAGGGTAAGTGTTGGATAGTATAGGGGTAAAAATTACTATTCTAACTCCAGGGGGTGCAACAGTAGGGTAACTGTTGGATAGTATAGGGGTAAAAATTACTATTCTAACTCCAGGGGGTGCAACAGTAGGGTAAGTGTTGGATAGTATAGGGGTAAAAATTACTATTCTAACTCCAGGGGGTGCATCAGTAGGGTAAGTGTTGGATAGTATAGGGGTAAAAATTACTATTCTAATTCCAGGGGGTGCATCAGTAGGGTAAGTGTTGGATAGTATAGGGGTAAAAATTACTATTCTAACTCCAGGGGGTGCATCAGTAGGGTAAGTGTTGGATAGTATAGGGGTAAAAATTACTATTCTAACTCCAGGGGGTGCATCAGTAGGGTAAGTGTTGGATAGTATAGGGGTAAAAATTACTATTCTAACTCCAGGGGGTGCATCAGTAGGGTAAGTGTTGCATAGTATAGGGGTAAAAATTACTATTCTAACTCCAGGGGGTGCATCAGTAGGGTAAGTGTTGGATAGTATAGGGGTAAAAATTACTATTCTAACTCCAGGGGGTGCATCAGTAGGGTAAGTGTTGGATAGTATAGTGTAATATTATGCGTTGTAATGGTATACGTTGTAATGGTAGTATGCGTTGTAATGGAATGCGTTGTAAAGGTAGTTTTTAAAAATGCGTTGTAGTGTCATGCGTTGTAATGTCATGCGTTGTAATGGATTATGCGTTGTAAAAAATGCGTTGTAATGGTAGTGCGTTGTAAAAGTTGCGTTGTAAAGGTTGTTCCCCGATTATCTCAGAATGCACTTGTTCTCATTTGTTTTAGTCTAACACCATCTACATCTCTTAATACTTCATAATAAGCACCCTTTTTGTCTTCCAACTCTATTTCATCTCCTTTCCTTTTTCTTGCTCTTCGCCTCTTCTGCTTTGCACTTACATCTATATATCAGAATTACAATTAACATGCCAGTAGCAATAGCAACTATTGGTGTTAGCATTTGTCTTAACAAGCTCTTACTTAGTGCTGTGAACCAATTACCTATCAAGGAAAAACCCTTACCAAGTTTTTCCCATGCACCATCAACTTTTAGTTCTGTCAAATCATTACGCAAACGAGTAATGTTACTTATATGTGTCTCTACTTTTGTCAGGGATATAAGTGCAACATTGTTGAATTTTCAACATACTACAGACTTTACCCTATTTTGCCAATAATACATCTAGGGCAAGCCTATTTTGTCAAAACCATTGATCTCATAGCAACCATTTAAGTATCAATCATTAAGAACCCACCAGCAGTATCCGTTGACAAACGGTCAACTTCTGTAGATAATTTTCTAATTTTATGTGTTTTCAAAATCACTCCAACTGAAGGTATTGATGCACCAAAAATATCACCCACAATTTCTGCAGCACTTATTCCTCTTTTATTCCGTTTCAGTTTCTTTTCATTGGTTCCATGATTTGATTCATTTGATAGATTGTAGGAAAAACTATACCCACATAACAACATCCATATCAATGTAGTGGCAATCTATAATAAGCATTTTTAAAATACACAAAATAAACTCCAGGATAAACTAGATCAGTACCTCCTCCTAATCCCCAACCCCAGTAATTAGATGTATATTCATATTCACTAGAACCAATGAAATAATTGTTATAGTCAGTGTTTTGACTTAATTAGCAAAGCTTCCCTTTGTGATGCCAATCCAGAGTCATTGCAGCATATGTCTCAATCTTCTTAAAATCACCCTCCAACTCAAAGGGAAATGGGAGGATGACGTAGGGCCCTTAGATGAGACGGACTGGACGGAGGCGCTGCCCTCGCCCCGGGGGGCAGCCATACCCATCCGACTACACCTCATACAATTTAAATACCTACATAGGGCCTATTTTACCCGAAGGAGGCTGTGGCGGGCGGGCCTGATAGCTTCTCCAGAGTGTCTCCGATGTGGACGGGAGGAGGGCTCTTTCCGTCATACAGTATGGCTTTGTGGGTCGCTCTCCCGGTTTTGGAGAGGGGTATTGTCTTGCTTATCCGAGGTGCTGGGGTGGGATCTCCCCGCGGACCCTAAGTTGACACTGCTGCACATTATGGAAGATATTGGCGGCAACACATATAAGAGACACTTACTGCTGTTGGGCCTTACCCTGGCCAAGAGGGACATAGCGTGGGCGTGGAAGGCCCCTACGGCTCCCTCTATGAATGTATAGAAGAGGGGTCTGGATTTTAGTATGGGCCTGGAACTCCCTATCTTTGCAGCCAGGGGGTGCCCCCGTAAACACTATAAGATATGGAAGCACTGGGCGAATTACAGGGGCCTTTCCCTGGAGCCGTCTCCGGAGGAACAGGAGGAGGTGGTTGTCTAGGTCCCTCGGGGAGAGTGGGCATGCGCTGGGGCTGGGGTTAGAACTGTCGGGCTCATGCTCACTGCAGATATTGCTGGTTAGATTTGGTACGGTGCGGTCGGGGGGATCCGGGATGGGGGGGTGGGTGTTGGGGGGTTTGTTTTTCAACTGAAATGCATTTTCAAATATCCTCCTTTGGTAAAATGTCAACGTCATCATGGAGGCAATGCTTGGGCCGGAACTCCTGGATTCTCAGGGGCCGGCAATTTATGTGCTTGTTGACGAATAAAAACAATTAAAAAAAAAAAATCACCCTCCAAAGAGCCCATGGAGGTATATTAGTCTTTTGTTCTGTACCTTTTCTCTTAAACTCTTGTCGCCTATCTTCTACTGTATTTATAAATTCTATTTCTATATTACGTAAACTACAAGTCAGGTTGTTTCGATGTGCATGTACAGTATCTATTGGCTTAGTAGCATGAAATAAATCTCCCATGTACTCTGCATCCTTTGCACTTATCACTATCATCATATTCTTCTTAATAGGAACTTCTGAAAAAACTAAATCAAAATTAGAGTACAAGTATTGAAACTTCTCAATGCCATAGAATAAACTTGTTAGTACACTGCATGAAATTCCATATGTTAAAAGAAAGTGGTGATAGGTCACCCCTTCTGACACAGATGATGGTAATTGCATACACACATAACAATCTCTTGCATCAGTAGTATCAACATATTTGTATAATAGTTTAGTAAAAACATTCAACGAAAAGTAATTAATAGAATTATCCTAGTGTAAGTCATTCCCTGTTCGTTTTTTAATATTAGTCTCTGGATCCTCTTTAAGGACTTTTGCTACATCTGTTATTGTATGAACATGTTCATTAGTAGTTTTGACCTTGACAGGATACATAAAATAAGGTACGATTAATATTAGTACTAACCAGACAAACAATATTATAAAAACACATAAAAAGCAAACATTAAGATACCTTTGCCTATTTAGGTTTTGATTTTGATTACCAGTTTCAGTTCTATCCATTTTAAATTTAGCTAAGAATTTTTTTTCCCGAAGAAGCAAGGTTTGTGTATCACATACTTTCCGAGCTTCAGGTCACGGCCTTATTTTCAAATCTCCTCTCTTTTTTCTACACCCTCTTTTCTTATGCACAGTTCACTTAGGGTGGCTCATATGATGAGTTGTCTTTGGAACAAAATACAATTAATTATTTTTTCCAATCATTTGTGGCAGCAGCCAAATATTTCCATTCAGGTGCTGTATACGTTTTACTTGGAATGTGTACTCTTTTTGTTCTGCGATTGCGTTTTCTTCCCCGTCTGTATCACTTTGTTCATATTGACTAGAGACTTCAATTACAGTTGCTGGAATCTTTTCATTCAAACTATATTTCAACTGCTTAACTCCTCCAGGTAATTTATCACCTTTTCTTGCTTGTTTTCCAGTAACACTGTCTACTCTTCTTGATTCAAGACTCCACTTAGCTGAATCCCTTTTTTCTTTTTCTTTGTCTCTCTCAGGGACCAACTCTCTTTCAGCTTCGACAGTGTCAGTGTTGTGAGACCCAGTAGCTTGCACTCACTCTTCTTGATTCTCAGTCTGTTCAGGCTCTCTAAGTTCTCTTTGTTCACCTTCAACTAACTCTGTACTTTCAAGTGGACATGGGACTCGACAAGTGTGAGCAGCGTGAATCCAGTTAGGCAACCCACCACATTTAACTGCCGTTGCTGTCACAAGAATCACTATATATGGCCCATGCCATCGAGGTTTCAAACAAGACTTCCTCAAATCAGTATCTTGTTTTTTTCGAAAACGGATTACTGCAATGCCCTCTTGATGAATGCCCAGGAAAAGGTCCTAAACAGACTACAATTAGTTCAAAATGCGTCAGCCCGAATTTTACTGGGAATCCCAAAGTTTAAATCTATTACACCACACATCAGACATCTACACTGGCTCCCAGTCAGAAGCCGGACAAAGTTTAAGGCACTTTGCATTGCGTACAAAGCAGTTAATAACGTTGGCCCACAGTTTCTCAGAAGTGCTTTTCGCCCTCTTGAACACTCCAGAACACTCCGTTCCTCTTCAGCTCACCTACTCAAAGTGGCACGAACCAGGAAGGTCAATTGGGGTGACAGATGCTTTACGGTCTCCACAGCAAAAATTTGGAACACACTGCCTAGTCATGTCAAAACTGCTCCCACCCTCTTGAGTTTTAGGAAGAAACTGAAAACCTGGCTTTTTTCACCTTGATTTACTTGCTGTTAGCACCATTTCCGTCCCTTGAGCGCCGAGACACCTTTGGGTAGTTGCGCGCTTTAAAAATTGCACAAACATAAACATGAACAAATGTTTCTTGATGAGTACCCAGTCTCCGGGGCTCAAATCAAATGCTTGTTTTGTTGGACAGTAGTTGCAACATCTCCAACCTGGTGAGACACAGAACGCACCACGTCAGCCAATCCTTTACAATAATTAAGCACTAAATCATCAGTTATGTTCACAAGTTGATTTGCTGGGACTGTTGGCTGTCTCATAGCCCTTCCCATCACAATTTTGTGTGGGGACAGTCCAGTTCTTCTGTCCGGAATACTTCTCAAACTCATCAACACCAATGTTAATGCATCAGGTCATTTCAGTGTTGTGGATGAACAAACATTTGCTAGTCGTGATTTTATTGTGCCATTTACCTGCTCAACCATGCCAGATGCCTCATATCTATAAGTACAATGCAATTTTTGCTCAATTTGTGATGCAGCCCAAATAATTCGAACCACTTCATTAATAAAGTGAGTTCCTCTATCAGATAGATTCTAACGAGACTGGAAATCCAAATCTTGGTATAATCTCTCTAAGTAGCAGTTTATCAACAGCTAGGCTGTCATTACGTCTTGTTCGGTATGCCTCAACCCAGCATGAAAACAGACACACAATCACCAACGCTTTTCCAATTCGACCCAAACTGACAACTGTCTCCCTCCCTACATTTTGTTGCTGACATGTTATGCATCTTTGGCGTAGACTCTCTGCAATGACTCTAATGTTTGGGTTAAACCATGTCTGTTTGAAAAGTCTAATCATAGCATCTCTGCCTACATGTGTTGGACCATGACAAACTCTTGCCATTCGTGATAACAAACTGTCCGGCAATATTGGTCTTCCATCTTTGTAAACCCACACTTCATCATCTGCTCTGCATGTACGTCCTGCTTTGATTCCCCCTTCTCTTTCTGTTTCGCTAGCTGCATCTTGTAATTCTCTAATTTCCTCCCACGTTTCAACAGAAAAGAACATTAGTTTGCATTCTGCGTGGTATGATCGTTCTTTCAAATGCTCCCCATTGATTGTATATGAATTTTGAGCACAAAAACGCACAATTTTGTCAGCATCTCTGTTGCCAACTGTGATGTAGTCACAACCAGATTTATGTGCTGGACATTTCACCACCTCAATTTGGGCTGACAATTATAGTGCCATCAATAGATCTTTTACACACTCTCCATTTCCAATGGGTGAACCCGAAGCGGTCAAAAACCCACGTTAAGACCACAACGGCCCAAACTCATGCACTACCCCAAAACTATATTGACTATCCGTAAATATGGTGACTCACATTTGTTTTGCAAGACAACATGCTCTTCTCAGGGCAATTAACTCTGCCACTTGTGCTGAACATACTCCTCTCAACCATGATGCTTCAATGACACTTGTCACTGTACAAATCGCATACGCAGCTTGCAAGGTACCCTCATGATCTCTCAGACATGATCCATCCACAAACAAACAAAATCATATTCAGGTAATGGAGTATCTTGTATGTCAGGTCTTGCTTTTGTACATAATTCAGTCACTTCCAAGCAATCATGGCCTGCTTCATCCACCACCACTTCACAACTTGGAATTGGTAACAAGGTTGCTGGATTCAAACTTTTGCATCTTGTCACAGACACATTTTCTGCACCCAAAATCACTTGCTCATATTTTGTTAACTGACTGTTTGTAAGATGCGGTGTGCGAGATTGTGTTGACAAAATCTCTATTGAATGTGGCACATACACTTTCAACGGATGTCCAATTACAATTGTTTCACTCTGCTCCAAACTCATACAAGTAGCAGCACCTGCTTTCAGACAAACAGGTAATGCTGCAGCTACAGGATCCAACGTGGCTGAAAAATATGCCTCTGGACGGCTTGCTGTTCCATGCAATTGCATTAGAACTGAAAGTGCACAACCATCGCGTTTGCTTCAAAACAGTGCCAAATCCTTATTGAAGGCTGGCATCCCCAATGCGGGTGCTCGACACAAACTATCTCGCAGTTCAAGAAATGCTTTCATGCATTCATCATCAATATTTACGGGATATGACACGTCTTTGCGTGTCAATCTTTGTAATGGCTTGGCAATCGGTGAAGAACTCGTAATCCACTTCCTGCAATATCCAACCATTCCCAAGAACATTCAAACTTTCTTTTGTGTACTTGGTGGATTCATTTGCAAAATGGCATTGATCCAATCTTGAGACACTTTCCTGATTTCTTTTTCAATGTTATGACCCAAGTAAATAACTTCTTTTTAGCAAAATTGTAATTTTGCTGGTGACACTTTATGCCCACCTACTGCCAAGTGGTTCAGTAGAGCAATTGTATCAGCAACAAATGCTTCTTTCGTTCCAGACGCAACCAATAAGTCATCTATGTTTTGCACTAAAACTGAATTATTAGGCATTACCAATGACTCCAAACATTTCTTAAATATCTGATTGAAGATTGAGGGACTCTCTGTATACCCCTGGGGAACTCGGCACCATGTCAAAACACAGTTTCTGAACCAGAACACAAAAAAATATTGACTATCCGGGATAAAAGGCATCTAGAAAAAGGCTTGAGATAAAATCAATCAGTCAAAACCATTCTGCTTCACAAGGAAGGGTAAAGAATTACAGCTGGATTTGGCACTATTGGACAACAAGGTATTACAATCTGATTGATTTTCCTCAAATCCTGTACTATTCTATATTTTCCGTTAGGTTTGCGAATTCCCATGATAGGTGAATTGCATGGACTCCCTAGAATATCCTTTAGAATGCCTTGTTCAATTAACATTTCAATCACAGGTGTTCTTCCTGCAATCGTTTCAGGACTCATTTTGTAAGCTGGCGTTCTTTGAAAATCTGCATCTGCTTTAACCGTAATCTGAATGGAAGCTACTCCTTTCTTTAAACCAATGTCTTTTCCTGAACAATCCCACACATCAGAAAACACTGTGGGCCCGATTCACAGAACTAACTTTAGACAAAATCCTAAACTTACTACCATTTTGGTATTCACAGAAGGCACTTACTCATTTTGGTATTCACAGAAGGCACTTACTCATTTCGGTATTCACAGAAGTTAGGAGTCCTAACTTTAGGACTCCTAAATGCCTTCTGTGAATACCGAAAGTCTTAAAATTAGGATTTTTCTCAATTTAGTAGTAGTAAAGTTAGGACTCCTAACTTTAGGACTCCTAAATGCATTCTGTGAATACCGAAAGCCTTAAAATTAGGATTTTTCTCAGTTTAGTAGTAGTATAGTTAGGACTCCTAACTTTAGGACTCCTAAATGCCTTCTGTGAATACTGAAAGCCTTAAAATTATAATTTTTCTCAGTTTAGTAGTAGTAAAGATAGGAGTCCTAACTTTAGGACTCCTAAACTGAGAAAATGGTAGTAAGTTTAGGATTTTGTCTTAAGTTAGTTCTGTGAATCGGGCCCCGAATCTCTCAGTTCAACAGGCAAATCATTTGCTGTATATAGAGGATATAAATCCCAATCTATTCCATCTGACGTACAGTAAATGGAGCACTTTATCTTGCACAACAAGTCCCTTCCTAATAGATTAACAGGACTTGTATCAAACACCACAAATTTGTGTAAATCCTGAAATCCTCCAATCTGTACTTTCATTGGTTTAGTCACTGGAGTCTTAATACATTTTTTCGAAACTCCTACAACTTGGATGCTTTCTCCCGAGAGGGGTAGGTTGGGAATTTCCACAGTTCTCACAGTGGAATGGGTAGCACCAGTATCTATGAGGAACGTAATTGAGTTTCCGTCAACCTCGCTATCGCCTTAGGGACCATACTGATTTCCTTTAAGGATGCACCAAGCACGCACTCCTCCTCCCCCCCTTAAGCACCGTCATTGAGATGTATCTGAATCATTTCCATCTATCTGCATCAAATATTGCGAAGACACCTGCACATTTGAATGTAATTGTTCATTTGTATGAAAACCCACATTCGCATTGTATTTCTGTACTTGACCATTCATATTCTGCATAGGTGCTTCAGGTATCTGCTGACCCTGTCCTCTGCCAACCAACATCTGCTGGTTCTGATTCTGTTGATTCATTTGCATCTGAGTCATTTCATTTACTCCTGTATCACCTGTATTTGCTAGTATGCTTTTACACTTGCGCTTCCAATGCCCCAAATTGCCGCATGCGTGACAAGGAAACTTCTTTTTAATTTCCTCCATATTACCACAACCTCTCCCTTGTGGAATCGGTGAGAAACAGCCATCACAATCGCATGCGTTACAACGCATGCGATTACAACAAGGTCATTACAATGACCGCGTTGTTACATCGCAGTACCATTACAACGCAAGTCGTTACATCGACTTGCTGTAGGGGGTGCGCTAACCTAAGGAATAGTATAATTTACTATTCCAACACCTTCCCTACTGTTGTGCACACTGGAGTTGGAATAGTAAATTATACTATTCCTAAGTCCAGCGCGCCCCCTACAGAAAGTCGATGAAACAACTTGCGTTGTAATGGTACTGCGATGTAACAATGCCGTCATTGTAACAACCGCGCTGTAATCACATGCTTTGTAAACGCATGCGATGTCAAAGGCTATATTTGGAATCTGTACCATTTATGTCACAGTATTTCGATTTGACACAACACCTCTCATACCAGTAGTAGTCTGACCATTTCCCTGATATGTCTCTTTAAGATCTGTATTCATATTCAAGAATCCTCCTTTCTTTGCTGCTTTCATCTGAGCCAACATCAGTTTCTCCTTTAACTTTTAATGTCACAACTCAATATCATCACCACAGTATTTTGCATAACGAAGAATCTCATCAGTTGACTTACTCTGCCAACAAATTAAATGCTACTGAATCCTAGCACTTATCTCTGGTCTCAATCCATACACAAACCTATACACCAAATGTCCCATATCTTTCTCAGTGATATTCTCAATTCCACTGTACTGTTTGAACACCTGTAAACGCCTTTCATAATAAGCATGCACTGATTCCTTCAATTCCTGAGTAGTCCTGTCTATTCTCACCCAATCTGTTTCTTTTGGCAACATTTTCCCTTTCAGATATGTAATGACCTGATTATACTTTTTCATAACTTCTTCAGATGCTGCGCCTGTCTTTGGATCTCTTGGACATTCCTATTTTGGCCAATCCACAGCAATTTTACACTTGACCCACAAATCAGCCGAAACTACAATATCAAACAAGCCATCTCTGACGGGACACTAAGGGCGGCTCAGGGGGCACCGGAAAGCACTGACTGGTGGACTCCTGTGTCACGGGCTTTTAACCTTTTCCCCTCTCAACAGGACGAGTGGGCATCAGACACCGAGGAACACCTCCTATCAGCCCCTGCGGTGCCCTTTAACTGGGAGGCTCTGCAACCACAAGGACCGCCCTTAGATGACGTCACGGAGCTCGGGTCACCAAAAAGGGGAGGAACCAGGAAGTCGATGGACGGCGATTCCAGGTGGAGCCACGGAGACGAGCGGAGCGAGGAGAGAGACGAAAAAGCGGACGAGACCAGAAAGCGAGAGCAGGAGGAGAAAAGAGGAACGAGAGGCGAGAGGACCATCGGCTACGGATACGGCGAAGCGCCCAGCCACGTTCCCAGGGGAGGAGCGTGGCTTGGACAGGTACGGGACCGGATAGCGGGGTGGATAGGGAGGAGGGAGTGGCCGCGCTAAACCGCCCGCTTCTCTGTGTACGAACCCTCCCCGTCTTTCTTTCGTTATTCTCTTCACCTTTTTCCAGACACTCGAGAAGTCCTGTTTTTGTTCCACGAAAGGTGATACCTCACTCCCTGGCCCTGGTGGTAGGCACAGCGCGCCTCTATAGCCAACCAAATACCGTCCCTTATTCTTTTCTTCTGGGGAATACCGGGAGACGACCCCGAGACGAGAGAGGAGGCGAACCCCGGGAACCTGACGAGCCAAGAGGTCCACGGAGCTCTGAACACCACGGATCCCGCCCGCTTTGCAAAGGAGAGAATAACCAGCCGGACTAAGCGCAAACTTATTTCAATAACACCCAAGCTACCCAGAACTCGTGTAGTGTCCCTCCTTGAGAATCCGTCACACCATCCAAACACTTCCACAAAACTTTTGAAACCTTGATAAACCTCTCCACTTGTTTGTACCATTCCACTTGTTTTTTTTCTCAACCTAGTAAAATCATTCGTAAATGTTAATATATCCTGTCTCGACCATGGGACGTGAACAAACCCACCTCCTGGCACTTCTCTCATTGTATATACTGTCACATCAGCCGTTTCAGCTAGGCCTGGGCGAAATATGCGTAACTTCGTGTTCCGCGGAGAACGCGGAATTGCCAAACATTCCGCAATCTGCTGCTTCACGGAATTTTTTGCTTGTTCGTGCTTTCAAAATGCGCGTTTGTGAGATATTTCCCCCGAGCACGCAAACAGCGTTCGCGAACAGGAGAAAAGCATCGTGAACAGGCAGAACAAGCAATTCCGCGTGTTCGCGGAACTTCTCGTGCTCGCGGAGGTTTTTTACCGTTTTGCGGAGCTTTGCATAGCGCGACTACGCAAATTCCGCCCACCCTTCGTTTCAGCTCCTGTCTCCCTCACAGGATACAATGGTAAAGCCACTGAAGTCACTATTGAATCCTCCTTCTTTTTTGCCCATGTGCCTTTCCATCGATCCAACTCACCCCAACGTTTTAGAGTGTTAATTCACTCTTTAACCTGCAACCGCTTTCCTGAAACTCTCCAAATCTTTGTCACTAAAATCTAATCTATACGTCTTTTGTAAAGTTTTGGACCTCTCTATGTCAACTCCATATGTTTGTGAGATTTCAGCACACTTCTCATTTAAGTTCCTCACTCTCCGTGTAATATTCTTACAAATCAAAAGCAATTCTTCATCCTGATATTTACCTAATCTCTCTGGACTAATCGTTCTCAAGAACCTTTCTTCTAAGTCCGCTTTTAACTTGCTCACATCTATGCTTGAGTTATTATTCAGTAAGCTACAACCAGGCACTATTTCTTTTATCCGTTTGTCTAGTTCTTCCGGAGAAGGACCTAATGATCAATGAGTATCTTCACGAGTTTCACCTCTTGTCCCTCCTGATGTAGGTGTCACTCTTTTCTCAATCCGCAACAACCTTTTTGGATCTACATATGCACCTCACTTTGGAGTTTCAACTGATGTTTCTGAAATACTAATTAATGGTTCTGATTCTTCTCCTGTCACTACACTCACATTTGCCCCACTATTCTCAATCAATCCACATTTATTTTTCTCAAAACTGTATGAACTCCACTCATATTTCTAGCTGGCATTGTTAAAGCATGTACTTGAGAAACTCCTTGTCCATCATTGTATAATGGAACAATTGGACCAATAGTCTCTGGGACTGACAAAAAATCTGGGCTCATCGGTGTTACTATTTTCGACAACTCCTCTCTATCTGGAATCTGATTCTGTCTTAAGGGCGTTTTTTCTTGTGGCATTTCTACATGAACTAATGGAGCACTTGGTAAAGAGTTTGTCTCCCCTGGATTCTATTCCTCATGCCAAGGCGGAGGTCTATTAATCAATAACTCATTTACAAATTCATCCTCTATGTCATGCATTCCCTCAGCAAATTCTGTATTTCTAGATTTTTGTTCTTCAACATTCTTCTTCTTCTCTTTACATTTTTCTCCCTCATATGTCTCAGCTACCATGACTGGGATCATCCTTGTTTCTTCAGCTATATCTTTTCCCCACATTTTCTTCTGAGCATCCCACTTCAACCTCTGAATATCTACTCATAGTATTCTTGTATCTTTCATTGGTTTAGTCACTGGAGTCTTAATACATTTTTTCGAAACTCCTACAACTTGGATGCTTTCTCCCGAGAGGGGTAGGTTGGGAATTTCCACAGTTCTCACAGTGGAATGGGTAGCACCAGTATCTATGAGGAACGTAATTGAGTTTCCGTCAACCTCGCTATCGCCTTAGGGACCATACTGATTTCCTTTAAGGATGCACCAAGCACGCACTCCTCCTCCCCCCCTTAAGCACCGTCATTGAGATGTATCTGAATCATTTCCATCTATCTGCATCAAATATTGCGAAGACACCTGCACATTTGAATGTAATTGTTCATTTGTATGAAAACCCACATTCGCATTGTATTTCTGTACTTGACCATTCATATTCTGCATAGGTGCTTCAGGTATCTGCTGACCCTGTCCTCTGCCAACCAACATCTGCTGGTTCTGATTCTGTTGATTCATTTGCATCTGAGTCATTTCATTTACTCCTGTATCACCTGTATTTGCTAGTATGCTTTTACACTTGCGCTTCCAATGCCCCAAATTGCCGCATGCGTGAAAAGGAAACTTCTTTTTAATTTCCTCCATATTACCACAACCTCTCCCTTGTGGAATCGGTGAGAAACAGCCATCACAATCGCATGAGTTACAACGCATGCGATTACAACAAGGTCATTACAATGACCGCGTTGTTACATCGCAGTACCATTACAACGCAAGTCGTTACATCGACTTGCTGTAGGGGGTGCGCTAACCTAAGGAATAGTATAATTTACTATTCCAACACCTTCCCTACTGTTGTGCACACTGGAGTTGGAATAGTAAATTATACTATTCCTAAGTCCAGCGCGCCCCCTACAGAAAGTCGATGAAACAACTTGCGTTGTAATGGTACTGCGATGTAACAATGCCGTCATTGTAACAACCGCGCTGTAATCACATGCTTTGTAAACGCATGCGATGTCAAAGGCTATATTTGGAATCTGTACCATTTATGTCACAGTATTTCGATTTGACACAACACCTCTCATACCAGTAGTAGTCTGACCATTTCCCTGATATGTCTCTTTAAGATCTGTATTCATATTCAAGAATCCTCCTTTCTTTGCTGCTTTCATCTGAGCCAACATCAGTTTCTCCTTTAACTTTTAATGTCACAACTCAATATCATCACCACAGTATTTTGCATAACGAAGAATCTCATCAGTTGACTTACTCTGCCAACAAATTAAATGCTACTGAATCCTAGCACTTATCTCTGGTCTCAATCCATACACAAACCTATACACCAAATGTCCCATATCTTTCTCAGTGATATTCTCAATTCCACTGTACTGTTTGAACACCTGTAAAAGCCTTTCATAATAAGCATGCACTGATTCCTTCAATTCCTGAGTAGTCCTGTCTATTCTCACCCAATCTGTTTCTTTTGGCAACATTTTCCCTTTCAGATATGTAATGACCTGATTATACTTTTTCATAACTTCTTCAGATGCTGCGCCTGTCTTTGGATCTCTTGGACATTCCTATTTTGGCCAATCCACAGCAATTTTACACTTGACCCACAAATCAGCCGAAACTACAATATCAAACAAGCCATCTCTGACGGGACACTAAGGGCGGCTCAGGGGGCACCGGAAAGCACTGACTGGTGGACTCCTGTGTCACGGGCTTTTAACCTTTTCCCCTCTCAACAGGACGAGTGGGCATCAGACACCGAGGAACACCTCCTATCAGCCCCTGCGGTGCCCTTTAACTGGGAGGCTCTGCAACCACAAGGACCGCCCTTAGATGACGTCACGGAGCTCGGGTCACCAAAAAGGGGAGGAACCAGGAAGTCGATGGACGGCGATTCCAGGTGGAGCCAGGAGAGAGGAGAGAGACGAAAAAGCGGACGAGACCAGAAAGCGAGAGCAGGAGGAGAAAAGAGGAACGAAAGGCGAGAGGACCATCGGCTACGGATACGGCGAAGCGCCCAGCCACGTTCCCAGGGGAGGAGCGTGGCTTGGACAGGTACGGGACCGGATAGCGGGGTGGATAGGGAGGAGGGAGTGGCCGCGCTAAACCGCCCGCTTCTCTGTGTACGAACCCTCCCCGTCTTTCTTTCGTTATTCTCTTCACCTTTTTCCAGACACTCGAGAAGTCCTGTTTTTGTTCCACGAAAGGTGATACCTCACTCCCTGGCCCTGGTGGTAGGCACAGCGCGCCTCTATAGTCAACCTAATACCGTCCCTTATTCTTTTCTTCTGGGGAATACCGGGAGACGACCCCGAGACGAGAGAGGAGGCGAACCCCGGGAACCTGACGAGCCAAGAGGTCCACGGAGCTCTGAACACCACGGATCCCGCCCGCTTTGCAAAGGAGAGAATAACCAGCCGGACTAAGCGCAAACTTATTTCAATAACACCCAAGCTACCCAGAACTCGTGTAGTGTCCCTCCTTGAGAATCCGTCACACCATCCAAACACTTCCACAAAACTTTTGAAACCTTGATAAACCTCTCCACTTGTTTGTACCATTCCACTTGTTTTTTTTCTCAACCTAGTAAAATCATTCGTAAATGTTAATATATCCTGTCTCGACCATGGGACGTGAACAAACCCACCTCCTGGCACTTCTCTCATTGTATATACTGTCACATCAGCCGTTTCAGCTAGGCCTGGGCGAAATATGCGTAACTTCGTGTTCCGCGGAGAACGCGGAATTGCCAAACATTCCGCAATCTGCTGCTTCACGGAATTTTTTGCTTGTTCGTGCTTTCAAAATGCGCGTTTGTGAGATATTTCCCCCGAGCACGCAAACAGCGTTCGCGAACAGGAGAAAAGCATCGTGAACAGGCAGAACAAGCAATTCCGCGTGTTCGCGGAACTTCTCGTGCTCGCGGAGGTTTTTTACCGTTTTGCGGAGCTTTGCATAGCGCGACTACGCAAATTCCGCCCACCCTTCGTTTCAGCTCCTGTCTCCCTCACAGGATACAATGGTAAAGCCACTGAAGTCACTATTGAATCCTCCTTCTTTTTTGCCCATGTGCCTTTCCATCGATCCAACTCACCCCAACGTTTTAGAGTGTTAATTCACTCTTTAACCTGCAACCGCTTTCCTGAAACTCTCCAAATCTTTGTCACTAAAATCTAATCTATACGTCTTTTGTAAAGTTTTGGACCTCTCTATGTCAACTCCATATGTTTGTGAGATTTCAGCACACTTCTCATTTAAGTTCCTCACTCTCCGTGTAATATTCTTACAAATCAAAAGCAATTCTTCATCCTGATATTTACCTAATCTCTCTGGACTAATCGTTCTCAAGAACCTTTCTTCTAAGTCCGCTTTTAACTTGCTCACATCTATGCTTGAGTTATTATTCAGTAAGCTACAACCAGGCACTATTTCTTTTATCCGTTTGTCTAGTTCTTCCGGAGAAGGACCTAATGATCAATGAGTATCTTCACGAGTTTCACCTCTTGTCCCTCCTGATGTAGGTGTCACTCTTTTCTCAATCCGCAACAACCTTTTTGGATCTACATATGCACCTCACTTTGGAGTTTCAACTGATGTTTCTGAAATACTAATTAATGGTTCTGATTCTTCTCCTGTCACTACACTCACATTTGCCCCACTATTCTCAATCAATCCACATTTATTTTTCTCAAAACTGTATGAACTCCACTCATATTTCTAGCTGGCATTGTTAAAGCATGTACTTGAGAAACTCCTTGTCCATCATTGTATAATGGAACAATTGGACCAATAGTCTCTGGGACTGACAAAAAATCTGGGCTCATCGGTGTTACTATTTTCGACAACTCCTCTCTATCTGGAATCTGATTCTGTCTTAAGGGCGTTTTTTCTTGTGGCATTTCTACATGAACTAATGGAGCACTTGGTAAAGAGTTTGTCTCCCCTGGATTCTATTCCTCATGCCAAGGCGGAGGTCTATTAATCAATAACTCATTTACAAATTCATCCTCTATGTCATGCATTCCCTCAGCGAATTCTGTATTTCTAGATTTTTGTTCTTCAACATTCTTCTTCTTCTCTTTACATTTTTCTCCCTCATATGTCTCAGCTACCATGACTGGGATCATCCTTGTTTCTTCAGCTATATCTTTTCCCCACATTTTCTTCTGAGCATCCCACTTCAACCTCTGAATATCTACTCATAGTATTCTTGTATCTAGTCTGATACTTTTCTCTTTCTCTTTTGTATGCCCTATGTTCCCATTCTTCAAGAGCTTCATACTGCATAGGTCTAGGATTAAGACTCAAATTATTCATTTGTCTCCATAAATTCTCTAGAATTCTAGGGTTAAAAGTCCCAGTCTCTGGAAATGCTAAATTATCTTGTTCAGTATACTTCATCCAATTTTCTAACCATGTGCACGTGTGATAACCCCTTTCTAATGACACGAATAAAGCAGGGGTCCCTTCAGGAGCCACAGGAATTCCTTATCTAATGGGTATCGGCTCATCTTTACTAAACAAAGTTTTCAACAATTTTATTAACTTCAATATTCTCTACACTTAAATAAAACTATATAAAGAAAGTTCCAACAATTCTTTTTCCGTGTTATGATTCTCTGCTACCAATCAGAATTATTCACGCTGTCCAATCCCAGGGCAACTCACAATAACAAACCTATGCCAGAGCAGCACCTAATGACAATTTTCAGCAACCGACCAATACCAGCACGACCCCTTGTGATGTCAGTTTAACTCCTGCAACTGACCCTCCCTTTACAAAATCAGTGTTAGGGTCTTTGCGAAGTCTTTCATAAACAAAACAAAATGAAAACAACGTATCTGTCCCACTAAAAGGAAAAACAATAGAACCATACACCCTGAGAATTATTTCACTTTCAACAAAATCTCGAGCAGCTCGATTTTACCCTCACTCAAGTGAAAACTCTCAGGACTTCTCTAGTTGCGTTTTCTGAAGTTACCTAAATAATCCTCACCCTTCACACTTCAAGATTCCCTGTGCAAGTACCGACAATACAACCATTGCTCAGCACTGCATCAACAGCAGACAATACACTTAGTGTATGCCACTCTAAGACTGCCCTTAGGCTTTAGCTTGGGATCTTAGGCCAACAATGGACCTGTTACTTCTATTAAGGTGAACGAAGGACCACAACACATAACATAAAAAGGTAAGTTTTTATAGTCAGTCAATTTCTCTTAATTCCGTCTCTTCATTACCTAGTATTTTTTAGTCAAATAAACCATCCAATAACTCTACCAGAAAACTGATCCAGCAGAAGCAGTGTCATTTTTATAACCATTCCGAACATTTATTATACCAAAGAGTTTGGGCCCGTAGAAACTTTATAACCACTTACAAATCATGAGGTCCCCCGATAGATCTTTGAAAGAGCTAATAGGGACTCAGATAATTAGAGATGGATTATATTTCCTTCATAAGGACTTGTAATGAAGAAAATGCCTAACCAACAACAATAGTCAAAATACGCATCATGTCAAATAATACATCAATAAATACAAACTCTGTATACTTATCAAGATAGTTTTATCTAAATCATCAAATATGAATGGTCAATACATAACACATTAGAATGTCACTACTTTTGTTATTTCAATAATTACAGGTAAAAATCACAACAGAAAATAAAATCATAATAAAATACATCAAATCAATAACTAGCGTGAGAGGAGATAGAGAAACTAAAAGAAGATCTACATTGCAATTTCAGTGTGCAATTCAAGATTCATACAAACCTAAGATCATTGAGCTAATGCACAGCATGTAGTAGTCTGAATTAGCCAACCATTTAGCTGAAAAGGTATAACTTGTGCAACATCATCAGCCGATGAAATGCAAAATAATCAGGATAGTTCAGTTCAAGGGAGAATCAGAGTTCGGACCGACAGCATGTCATGCCCAATATTACAAATATAATAGCCAGCCAGAGTAGCATTGAGAGTGCAGCAGCAAAATGCTCTCTCTTTTGTTCTTTTCCCACGGAAAATAATTATACCCCAAAATGTTCACAATTCTAACCCTCAAATGTTTCTTTTTCACAGTTTTGCACGTTTCTATTAGTTAGGATTCATGAGTTCATGCGGAGATCCTTCTCCAACCTAGAAATAATGAAAGACAAAATACATTTTTCTGAGGCCTACATTAGGAAAGGAAATAACACTAAGAGGTTTTGAGACCTTCACAGAAATACCATAAATCAACGTTTTCTAAAGAATAAAACACACTTTTATTAATAATGTATAAGGGAATAAAGAAATGAATAAGAAAACAATATACAGAAAACTATCATTTCAATTAAATTCATAGCATCGTCGGATTTCGAATATTCAAATAAGAAAATATAAGCAGTCACTTTTCTATTATGACTCTTCATGATTGGAGAAAACATAAGCAAGAAATATCTTACTTCAAGAATTTTCATTATCATATTTTCTAAATTCTATTTGCAAAATACTTAGTACACTATTAAATTTCTATCTCGTGTCATAGATGTTTCTCGAAACACCAGTTTTCAACCTTTGTGCATGCTTCTCTTGCAGCTTTGACTTCTTATTTTTGTCATGTCTCTCCTGCACGCTTTTACGTTGTACTTTTTTAAATCTCCAACATTTAATATTTCCCACACTGTTAGTTATGTTTATTAGCACACACTTAATGAGCAGACTTGCTCAAGCAAGATTATTCTTATATAATCATGCTCCATCACAGGCGTTAAAAATAAGCTGGAGAATAAGGATCGGGTTAACCTGATTAAGTCAACCCAACTGATCTGCCTACAGGATTCCTGGCAGACAGGGGATTTCCACATAGACGGTGTTAGAATGGGGGACCTCTGGTTGGCACAGGTAGGTACTTGTGACAAGCAGTGGTCCTTTCTTCTATTCAGGGCGAGAGAATTACCCCTTCAGAACAACCCCTGCTCACCCTATAGGTAGTGTGGCGCGAGCAGTCAGGGCTAAACTTCAGGGCGCTAGTCAGTTAAGCATTTATGATCACACACAGTAAACCACAACGATCCCCCAAAAATGGACACCAGGCGTAAGTTGTATCAAAAATACGGATGCTTTATATAAAAGATTCTTGGTTACGCAGGCATGTACAAGACCATCAATAACGGTTGCGAAATGGAAGCCACAAGATGATAATTAGGCACTGTTCTTTTCTTTGGTAACTTATTCGATCACGAGCGCTTCACAGGGCTCGGTTGAGTCGGTCCAGTCACGATGATGCGCAGTGCACCCGGGGTACAGTGATACGGGGAAATCAGAACGTTGCGGACCCCGAGTCCGATAGAGAGTTCACTGTACCTGGGAACGTGCGATGTGCTTGGACGAGTCTTCGGGGGAGATGCAGGTTCTGCACCTCGCGGGTCTTAATAATACTGATATTTGTAAAGCGCGAACAGCTACCTCACGAGGAGGTGTCCCGGCGCTATAGACCGCTGGGGAACCCGTCCTGGCTATCCCTGTGAAATGGTCCCTTTCTGGGTATCTCCAAGGTGAAACCAGGCATCCCTAGCGTCTGTGGGGGGCCGTTGTAGAGATGAGGCAAGCTTAATGCCCAGAGTTGCCGAGTGTGTTCCTGGTTAGAGTAGGTACCGAGGCGAGAATTATCGTGTCCGTTTTGACCCTGGTCCACAACCCTGCCGCGTCGGGAATTGAACCCTGGTCCCTGGCCAATTCTCTGCTTACGGGTCTGCCGCCTCTAACCAGTGAGCCATACCTCTCTTCCGGATCAAGAATTCAGCGGGCGGCTCTCGGTAGACAGGTGCGGCCCAGGGCCTCCGGCACGGACTGTGCGGGAGGTCACTGCGGAGGGCGGCACGGTCAGACTCAGGCTGGGAGGTGAAGCGGGGCAGCCGGATACGTTACGACGTACGGGCGGCCGTCCGAGGCTTGATTTCACTTTCCAATTAGAAATCCGGCGGGAGGGCGAGAGGGCACCAGGCACGCTCCAGTGGCAGGCAGGTGACAGGGAAGCGGGGCGGCCAGCCTCGATGGGTCCAGAGCGACTCAGGTAGAGCGGGGCTCTCGGCGAGGGGAGGCGGCCAGGCTTCTGGGTGTCACGGCCCTAGGAGGGATGCGAAGGTGCGCAGAGCACTCCGGCGGGAGAAAGCACACGGCTCGAGTTCTCAGACGAGCGGAGACACGGTGAACCCACTGGTCCTGGGGTTCAGTTCAGGGGGCAAGCTCTTCTTCCAAGCCCTTGGAGATAGTTGAAAACAAAGTGCAAAGTCTCTTTCAGTCTTTTCCTCTCCTTCCTCAGCAAGGCACCTACTGCAGGCCAGTCCCTCAGGTCAGGGAAAGTTACTCCTCCTTCAGCTTCTTCCAGGTCCTTCTAGTCGGGCAGAGTTCCTTCGTGGTTCAATCTGGATCTGATTTCTTAGGAGCCAGACTCCTACTTTTATACAGGGATTCTTTTGTTCTTTAGCGCCAGGGGGCCTGGGCCTGGCTCAGTCCAGTTTTGGAGCACTCTGTTGTGGTGACTCGGCTTGTTCCTTTCAGCAGCAGGGCAGAGACATCAGCCGCTCCACAGGGGGCGGCGCCGGCTTTGTGGTGGCAGAGCACAGGTCTATTCAAGAGTCAGGGTGTACTCCTTCAACCCATCCTGGTGTAATCTCTCTACCCACCACCTGGCAGCCAACCTGTCTCCTGGAATCCCCCAGCCCTGCTCCTGTACTGTTGCTAGGCAGAACACACACCCACGGCAGAGGCGGACTGAGATGGTCAGGCACGCAACGGCTAACTTTCTAAAAGCAGCATTTGCAAACCCAGGATATTAAAATAACCTTTACTAAAAGATGTATTTTATTATCCCGAGTTCAGGCATACTAAACATGACTTTCTACCATGCTCTCTGAGTCCACTGGGGTCACAGCGTGTCGCGATCCCAGCAGCCCATTCTGGCCTACGGAGAGCAGGTAGCCTTCAATAGTGAAAAACGAAAATGGCTGTAATTCACTATTAAGACATGCCACACACCTCAGGGCATGTCCTACCTTATGCCTACAATGCACCCTGCGCTTGGGCCTACCAGAGGGGTGACTAACATGTAGTTAAGGGAAGGTTTAGGGACGGGCAAGTGGGGACACTTGCTCAGTCAGCGCGACGGTACCAGACCGCGCGCAGGTTCTGCAGTGGCAGACCCTAGACACATTTTACCCCGCTGCTTCGGTGAGTGGCACAACCAGTGCTGCAAGCCCACTAACAGCATTTGGATATACGAGCCCTTGGCACCCCTGGTGCACTCTACTAGGGACTGATAGTAAACCAAATAAACCAAACGTGGAAGTCAATTCACATAATACATTTTACCATAGGGAGCACTTGCACTGTGGCACTGGATGGCAGTGGCACAGTGCCCTGAGCAGCTAACACCAACACAAAAACACATTGAGGCACAGACAAAAAGGGAAGGGTGACCCACGCCAATGGTGCCAGGTCTAACACGTGTCCCCTCCAGCTGAAAAGTGGGGAGAACTACCCTACCCCAGGGAGTTCTTCATCACTAAAGCGGAAAAACCTGGACAGACCGTCAGCATTGGCGTGATCTGTGCCAGGGCGATGCTCCACCGTAAAGTCTATACCCTGTAGGGAGATGGACCACCTCAACAGTTTTGGGTTCTCACCCCTCATTTGCATCAACCATCTGAGGGGCCTGTGGTTGGTCTGAACCCGGAAGTGAGACCCAAACAAGTAGGGTCTTAGCTTCTTCAGCGCCCAGACCACAGCAAATGCTTCTCGTTCTATCGCACTCCACCTTTGTTCCCGGGGAAGTAGCCTCCTGCTAATAAAGGCTACGGGTTGGTCAAAGCCCTCCTCAGTGATCTGTGAGAGAACAGCCCCTACACCATGCTCTGATGCATCTGTCTGCACCAGGAACTCTTTGGAGAAGTCAGGTGCCAAGAGCACGGGCGCCGTGCACATGGCAGTTTTCAGGGTGTCGAAGGCTTTCTGACAGGTGTCAGTCCATATCACTTTTCTGGGCTGCTTCTTCGAAGTCAGCTCTGTCAAGGGGGCAACGATGCTGCCATACCCCTTGACAAACCTCCTGTAGTACCCGGTGAGTCCTAAAAAGGCCCTCACCTCCGTCTGGGTCTTTGGGGGCTCCCAAGCCAGGATGGTTTCAACTTTGGGTTGGAGGGGCGCCACCTGGCCGCTCCCCACTTGGTGTCCCAAGTACACCACTGAACCCTGCCTGATCTGACACTTGCTTGCCTTGATCGTGAGGCCTGCCTTGCGCAGCGCCATCAACACTTCCCAGAGATGTTGCAGGTGTTCTTCCCATGTGCCGCTGAACACTGCGATGTCATCCAGGTAGGCGGCGCTGAACTCGGTCAGCCCAGCCAACACCTGGTTGACCAACCTCTGGAAGGTGGCAGGGGCATTCTTCATCCCAAAGGGCATCACCCGGAACTGGTAATGCCCATCTGGTGTAGAGAATGCGGACCTCTCTTTGGCCCCATCAGTTAAGGCGATCTGCCAGTACCCAGACGTTAAATCAAACGTGCTGAGGTACCGTGCAGCCCCTAACCGATCGATGAGCTCATCAGCTCTGGGGATGGGGTGCGCGTCAGTCTTCGTGACTGAGTTGAGTCCTCGGTAGTCCACACAGAACCGGAGTTCGGGCGTGGCACCCGGCGCTGCAGCCTTTGGGACCAAGACCACTGGGCTGGCCCAAGGACTGCTGGAGGACTCAACCACCCCTAGGGCAAGCATCTTTGAGACCTCCTCTTTGATGCAGGCCCTGACCCTGTCAGTTACCCGGTAGGCCTTGTGCTTCACAGGTAAGCTGTCTCCTGTATCTACATCATGGACGCACCAATTTGTGATACCAGGAACCAGGGAGAACAGGTCTGGGAACTGCCCCAGCAGCTGGCGACAGTCACCCTGTTGCTCAGGGGTCAGGGTGGGTGAGAGGTTAACTCCATCCACTGACCCGTCTCGCTCTGAGGCTACCAAGAGGTCAGGAAGAGGCTCGGACTCCTCTTCCGTCCCATCATCGGTGGCCAAGAGCATGCCCACTTCGGACCTCTCCAAGTGGGGCTTCAGTCGATTGACATGTAGGACCCTTAAGGGGTTCCTAGGAGACCGCAAGTTCACCAAGTAGGTGACAGAACTCTTGCGCTCCACAATCTCAAAGGGTCCGGTCCACTTGTCCTGGAGTGCACAAGGCTCCACAGGGGCCAGGACCCACACTTTTTGGCCAGGTTGAAGCTCAACCAGAGTGGCGTTCTGGTCGTACCACCGCTTCATTTCTTCCTGGCTGGCTTCCAGGTTTGCCTCAGCAAGTTGCCTGAAACGCCTAGTCTGGTTCCGGAAAGCCAGCATGTAACTGTATACATTCTGGGGAGGTTTCCTGGGAGATTGCTCCCAGCCTTCCTTGACCAGACTAAGAGGTCCTCGTACTGGGTGGCCGTACAAAAGCTCAAAGGGACTGAACCCTAGAGACTTTTGTGGCACCTCGCGGTACGCAAAGAGAAGGCATGGTAAGAGGACGTCCCACTTACGCCTCATGGGTTCCTCGAGACCCATAATCATGCCCTTCAGGGTTCGGTTGAAGCGCTCAACCAACCCGTTTCCTTGGGGATGGTAAGGGGTGGTGAACTTGTAGGTCACACCACACTCTTGCCAAAGGGACTTCATATATTTCGATATGAAGTTGGTCCCCCTGTCAGACACCACCTCTAGAGGGAATCCTACTCGTGAGAAAATTCCCATCAGTGCCCGTCCCACCACGGGGGCCGTCACTGTCCTCAGAGGGATGGCTTCAGGGTACCGGGTGGCATAGTCCACCAAGACCAGGATAAACCTGTTGCCCATGGCTGTCTTGGGGTCCAGTGGCCCCACAATGTCAATCCCCACCCGCTGGAATGGGGTACTGACCACAGGGAAAGGTTGGAGTGGAGCTCTCAGCTTCCTTCCACTCTTGCCACTTGCCTGGCAAGTCTGGCATGTCCTGCAGTGAGTGTCAGAACTCCTGCGCATTTGGGGCCAATAAAAGTGGGTGACAAGCCTTTCAAAGGTCTTGTCCTGCCCCAAATGTCCTGCTAACGGTACGTCGTGAGCCAGTCCCAGTAGGAAGGCTCTGAACTTCTGGGGTACCACCAGCGCACGGGCTGACCCAGGTTCAGCAACCTTAGGCTCTGAGTATAGGAGGTCGTTCTCAGTAGATCAAGTGAGTTCCGGACTGATCACCATTGGCCTGGGCTGCAGCCTGCTGCCGCATACCCTCTAGAGAGGGGCACTCTTTCTGCTCCCTGCAGAATTCCTCCCTGGTGGGGCCTCCTTCTTGCTACCAATGGGTCAGCTCAGGCAGGTCCCCCAGTTTGGCTATCTGTTCCCCGGTAGGCTCCAGGGCATCCCCCTCAAGGTCTGCTTCCTCCTGGGCCGTGGGAACTTCAGGAGCCGGATTCCCGTGCCTCCCTTGCCCTCTCTCTAAGGCCGGTTCCTGGGCCTCTCCCTCAGGCTCCAGGGTTCCTTCAACACCCCTACCGGCTGCCATCGACCAGGTGGTCACGCACGCCCAATCAGGCAAGCCCACCATCCGCAGGTGAGTTGTCTTCTCCACCTTTTCCCAAGGGGAGCTCTCCAAATCGTTACCTAGGAGACAATCAACAGGCATGGCCTCTCTCACAGCCACTTGCAGAGTACCAGAGACCCCCCCCCACTCAAAGGGAACCTGAGCCATTGGACACTGACTCTCTGTGTTGTCGGCGTTGACAACACGGCAGAATGCGTGCGGGACAACCTGCTCTTGAGACACCAGGTGTTGCTTGACAGCAGTCACACTGGCTCCTGTATCTCTAAGAGCCCCCACACTCTTGCCATTTATGGTCACCCACTGCCCATACTTTTGAGTATTGGGGGGCAGCTGGGCCTCAGCGACCATCTCACTGTCTCCTAATGAGACTAGGGTCATCTGTACGGGATCCCCCGCCCCTTGGACATCTATCTCCCTCCCCAAGGCTACACTATTCACCTGCTTGGGGGGTGGAGCACCAGAGGGTGCTGGTTTACCATACAGGGGGCACTTGGGATCCTCGGAAATGTGCCCCAGGTTGTTACACTTGTAACATCTGAGGGGCCCTCTTTGAACAGGGTTACCTGTCGGGGCCCCGGTCTGCTTCGGGGGTGGGGGTGGCTGAGAACCTTTCCCTTGGTTCCCTTGGGAATTACTTTGGGGCCCTCTGTAGAACTCCCTCTGTTTACCCTTGTCCCCCCCACTCTTCTGCTGGGGACCCTGAACACCCTTGGCGGGGCCTCCCACGGGACCCTTGTGGACCCTGGTGCTGATCCAGCGGTCCGCCTCCTCAGCAAGCTTCCTCGGGTTGGACAGCTTGCTATCGATCAGGTGCTGGCGTAGCTCAGGAAAACAATTATCCGACAAGTGCTCCCATGCAATTAAATCAAACAGCCCTTGGTAATCATTCACTTTGCTACCCTTCACCCAACCATCCAGCGCTCTGCAAAAAAAGGTCACATATTCTACATAAGTGGTACCAGGTTTCTTGGTGCAATCCCTAAATCTCTGTCTGTACAATTCAGGAGTTAACCCATACCTTGTCATAAGAGCCTCCTTCATGTGTGGATAGGATGTGTGGACATCAGAGGGGAGGTCTAGCAGTGTGTCCCGCCCCTCACTCAGGAACCTTCCCCACAACCCCGCTCCCCAATCCTTCTCAGGGACCCGGTGGGAGGACATGGCTACTTCATAGGCCCTGAACCACTGCCCAATATCATCCTGCTTATAATATTCTTTGACTACATCTTTAGGAATGTGCACCCTTGACTCTGTTGAATTGCTGCCACCAGAGGGTGAGTTGTCTAAACTCCTGGCCTTGAGATCCAACTCCCTCATTTTTACCTCATGCTCCATGGCCAGTTTCTGCCTTTCCATCTCCATTTGCAGTTTTGCCATCTCCACCTCATGTGCTCGTGCAGCACTCCTGTCGGCCATCTCCTCGGGCGACAGGCCTCTGCTAGGCTCAAAAACACCTTCTGGGGGTATCACCTCTCGTGCATTCTCTGGAAACTTTGATTCGTGCCAGGCTCTCAGCGCCTTCACGTACTGATCCTTGGTTGTTAGTCCACTTTGCTTAATTCTGTACTTGGAGAGATATCCTTTGTGCACTTCCTCAGTGCCTCGGGCTCCCAATCGATGTCATCCACTCCAGAGAATACAGAGGACGCTCCACCTCCACCGACTGAGCTAGGCATGGTTTCTTAAGGTGGAGATTCTTCTTTAGCAACAACTGTCAATCAATCTGTGGCTGCGTTATAGGTCTGCTCTACGTGGCGATCAATAATTCACTGTATGTAAATCATAAATGCAAATTCGAAATCCCACCGCTGCCACCAATGTTAGAATGGGGGACCTCTGGTTGGCACAGGTAGGTACTTGTGACAAGCAGTGGTCCCTTCTTCTATTCAGGGCGAGAGAATTACCCCTTCAGAACAACCCCTGCTCACCCTATAGGTAGTGTGGCGCGAGCAGTCAGGGCTAAACTTCAGGGCGCTAGTCAGTTAAGCATTTATGATCACACACAGTAAACCACAACGATCCCCCACAAATGGACACCAGGCGTAAGTTGTATCAAAAATACGGATGCTTTATATAAAAGATTCTTGGTTACGCAGGCATGTACAAGACCATCAATAACGGTTGCGAAATGGAAGCCACAAGATGATAATTAGGCACTGTTCTTTTCTTTGGTAACTTATTCGATCACGAGCGCTTCACAGGGCTCGGTTGAGTCGGTCCAGTCACGATGATGCGCAGTGCACCCGGGGTACAGTGATACGGGGAAATCAGAACGTTGCGGACCCCGAGTCCGATAGAGAGTTCACTGTACCTGGGAACGTGCGATGTGCTTGGACGAGTCTTCGGGGGAGATGCAGGTTCTGCACCTCGCGGGTCTTCCGGATCAAGAATTTAGCGGGCGGCTCTCGGTAGACAGGTGTGGCCCAGGGCCTCCGGCACGGACTGTGCGGGAGGTCACTGCGGAGGGCGGCACGGTCAGACTCAGGCTGGGAGGTGAAGCGGGGCGGCCGGATACGTTACGACGTACGGGCGGCCGTCCGAGGCTTGATTTCACTTCCCAATTAGAAATCCGGCGGGAGGGCGAGAGGGCACCAGGCACGCTCCAGTGGCAGGCAGGTGACAGGGAAGTGGGGCGGCCAGCCTCGATGGGTCCAGAGCGACTCAGGTAGAGCGGGGCTCTCGGCGAGGGGAGGCGGCCAGGCTTCTGGGTGTCACGGCCCTAGGAGGGATGCGAAGGTGCGCAGAGCACTCCGGCAGGAGAAAGCACACGGCTCGAGTTCTCAGACGAGCGGAGACACGGTGAACCCACTGGTCCTGGGGTTCAGTTCAGGGGGCAAGCTCTTCTTCCAAGCCCTTGGAGATCGTTGAAAACAAAGTGCAAAGTCTCTTTCAGTCTTTTCCTCTCCTTCCTCAGCAAGGCACCTACTGCAGGCCAGTCCCTCAGGTCAGGGAAAGTTACTCCTCCTTCAGCTTCTTCCAGGTCCTTCTAGTCGGGCAGAGTTCCTTCGTGGTTCAATCTGGATCTGATTTCTTAGGAGCCAGGCTCCTACTTTTATACAGGGATTCTTTTGTTCTTTAGCGCCAGGGGGCCTGGGCCTGGCTCAGTCCAGTTTTGGAGCACTCTGTTGTGGTGACTCGGCTTGTTCCTTTCAGCAGCAGGGCAGAGACATCAGCCGCTCCACAGGGGGCGGCGCCGGCTTTGTGGTGGCAGAGCACAGGTCTATTCAAGAGTCAGGGTGTACTCCTTCAACCCATCCTGGTGTAATCTCTCTACCCACCACCTGGCAGCCAACCTGTCTCCTGGAATCCCCCAGCCCTGCTCCTGTACTGTTGCTAGGCAGAACACACACCCACGGCAGAGGCGGACTGAGATGGTCAGGCACGCAACGGCTAACTTTCTAAAAGCAGCATTTGCAAACCCAGGATATTAAAATAACCTTTACTAAAAGATGTATTTTATTATCCCGAGTTCAGGCATACTAAACATGACTTTCTACCATGCTCTCTGAGTCCACTGGGGTCACAGCGTGTCGCGATCCCAGCAGCCCATTCTGGCCTACGGAGAGCAGGTAGCCTTCAATAGTGAAAAACGAAAATGGCTGTAATTCACTATTAAGACATGCCACACACCTCAGGGCATGTCCTACCTTATGCCTACAATGCACCCTGCGCTTGGGCCTACCAGAGGGGTGACTAACATGTAGTTAAGGGAAGGTTTAGGGACGGGCAAGTGGGGACACTTGCTCAGTCAGCGCGATGGTACCAGACCGCGCGCAGGTTCTGCAGTGGCAGACCCTAGACACATTTTACCCCGCTGCTTCGGTGGGTGGCACAACCAGTGCTGCAAGCCCACTAGCAGCATTTGGATATACGAGCCCTTGGCACCCCTGGTGCACTCTACTAGGGACTGATAGTAAACCAAATAAACCAAACGTGGAAGTCAATTCACATAATACATTTTACCATAGGGAGCACTTGCACTGTGGCACTGGATGGCAGTGGCACAGTGCCCTGAGCAGCTAACACCAACACAAAAACACATTGAGGCACAGACAAAAAGGGAAGGGTGACCCACGCCAATGGTGCCAGGTCTAACAGACGGGTATAAGACCTTCAGCACCCCAGCTACTCCCTCCACCTATGGACAAGCCAATGGTGTTTAGCTCTATTAACATCTACTACTTCCCCATTAACATAAAAAAAGTTTTTTTCACGTTCACCCTATATTAAGATATTTTACCTCCAGTCCACTGAGAAACTGAACCTTATCCTGATTAATTTAGACAATATGGCTTTGAAAACACAAAGAATAGGCTTGGAGACCTAGGGAGAGACCTGGAATTCTTTGAGACCCGTGTCACAGATAACTGTATTTATGTATGATCTGGGGACTTCAACATCAACACTTGTTTAATAGTATGATCTGTGGCTATGTAAGCATTAATGGGCGTAAGCAGATACACTTTCCACATAACCCATATGATGAGGCTCTTAATGAACTCATTTTTAGACACAACCTAGATTTCATGGAACACACCCAGGGCAGAGAAGGAAAAATAATCTCCACCTTCCAATGTAGCTATTGCGGTTCTACTATTAATCATATTTTGATCTCTGAAAATACATTGGGATTGGTGAAATCCTATAAAGTTGGCCAAAGTAATTTTAGCAACCATCGCCCTCTGTTGATGGTACTTAATAGCTATACTCAGTGGACTAGTGGTCCACAACTTGCTGAACATATTGAAACCCATGGGCACAAATGGTATCAGTCTCAGGTGGACAAATATCAATGGAGTTGCTCTGTTAGAGAAGGTTACAATGATGAATCCACCAAATTTTCAATCTGTACTGATCTATATTCCTCTCCCCACCAAACTATAGCCGCCTTTATTAGAATATTAACGGCAATTGCAGGTAACCTAAGAGCAGCTGGGAAGAGGACTCATAAAAAACCAACTAGGTGGTTTGAGCAAGACTGCTCATGAGCAAATCGGAAACCTGAAGGCCCTCCAGACCCTTCCTACAAATAGAGAGGAGATCTCAACTCTGAGATTCAGCTATAAGCAGGCACTAGGAAAAATAAGGGAGGAATTGAAGGAGAAAGCGTGGGATAATTTACAACAGACAGCTGATACAAAGGATGCCGCTCTCTTTTAGAGAACCATCAACCAGCTATTTCTAAAAGGCTAATCAGCCCCCAGGGTAGAGGTGCTTGTTCAACAGGCTGGCTGGATATGCCAATATGGCGGAATCTTTAAGCCAGATAACCAAGTCCCGGACACCTCCCCTGCTGTAATATGGGCCATCACACCTAAAACCCATCAGTTTAGAAGACGTTATTTCTGCCCTGGAAAAGTCTGCTACTGTGAAGGCCCTAGGCCATGACGGAGTTCAAATAGACACATTGAAATCATGTACCAACCTGTGGGTTCCTATATTGACACCGGTGTGTAATGCGGCTGCTAGAGGACACCTGCCCTTTTCTTGAACAGAGAGCATCATAGTCCAGAACCTTAAAAATGAGGACGGGGGAGGCAAAGTTTTACTACCCAATATCTCTTCTGGACTCTTCAGCTAAACTAATGGACAGAGTCCTACCAGAGAGTCTGGAATCGTGGGTGATAGGAAATCAGATCCTAACAGACTCCCAATATGAGTTTAGAAAGCATGTAGGCACTACGGAACAATGTGTCAACCTCCATCTACTCATCAGCAAATACAGCTCGGCTAAAGAGGGTCATATCCATTTATGCTTAGCTAACAAGCATTTCATTTTATTTATTAAGATTTGGCAGTCATTGACCAAGATGGGTGTCCCTATGGAGATCATGATTTTCCTGTCACAACTGTATGCAGAGTTAACCACTCGGGTACGTTATGGGCTTAGGGGAGAAGTTACACTTGTCTCAAAGTAACACGAGGGATCCGCCCCAATTTTAGTCTTGTTATACATTAATGGGTTGGACAAATCCCTGCAAAAGATTAAGGCAGAAGCCCCCAATATTGGCCAATGCTCAACCCTTGTCCTCCTGTACACAGACAATGCCGAATTGATCTCTAGAACTTCCAATGGCCTCCAGTATTTGAGGGACTGCTTTGTCTCATATATTGAGGACAGGGACATGAAAATGAACCTAAAGAAAACATTTACCACGACATGTGAGAACGGGAGACCTAAAAAGAAAATGTACCACATTAAGGGAGAAGCACTTGCTGAAACCGAACGTTTTACTTACTTCGGTGTTCACTTCTCTAGTAATGGACAATGAGCAACACATCTGAAAGCAGCAAAACTGAAATCATAAGATCCTCAGAAGCCCTTTTTTAGATTTGCAGTCAGCGAGCTTTATTATTATTAGCGAGCTTTTGACCTTATATAAAAGTACATTTATACCCAGTGTTAACTATGAGGCCTCTTTGTGCGGCTCGATAAGGCAGGCCATCTTACAGCCACAGAACAATTTCTTCTCATGTAGACAACTGGCAGTGCCCTGTTCAATCTCCTCTTACATAGTCCACAATGAATTGACAGTCCCTTATTTAGAGGACTCATTGCAGATAAGCCCCATCACCCTTTGGCATAGTATTTGGAACAAAGTTGGCAATTACCAGAGAAGTTATAGCAGAGTGCCTAACCCTGGAGTACAAAGTGGGAATTCCATGGCTAAACTACATGGATAGTCTCTTGAAGAAAGTGGATAGGAACATGAGTGTTGAGGACCCTGCTTGCATATTACAATACAGAAAGAAAGATCTAAAAACAATCCTCATGGGGAAAAGGGTGGCAAATAGGAAAGATAGACAGTGCCTTAAATCTATAGTGTCAGCGTATCTCTCAGGCCCTGTGCAACAAAGTGTTCAGAGTTATCTTATTTTAGTATTGAACACCGAGCACAGATTTTATCTCACTAGATTGCGAATTGGCACTTAGTCCTTTATGGTTGCCTTTCTCAAAATGGGATTTTGTTCCCAAATCTACCCAAATGCCAATGTGATGGCAAGTCAAACCAGTGCACAGTGCACTTTATTCTTTTTTGTAAATTTTACAGCGACCTGGGGAAACAAAAATTGCAACCAATGCTTTTACAGGTAAGATGTATTTATTACAAAAAAGGTTTTAACTTCATCCTTCATCTTGATAATATGCTTTTATGTCATAGAGTATCTGATTACATCTCGTAAGTCATTTACAGAAGAAAACAGATTCCACACCTGGATGCTTTGACATATGAAATTGATAATGAGGATATCAGATTTTTAAACAATGCTTTTCTACTGACTAATATTACGGGTTTTTTTATTGCCCATTTCTAATATTTTACTGTTAACTAGGTTCCAAAGTGTATTGAAGATGAGTAATGAGGATTCTAGACCTGTATTGCCATAGCAGGTTCCTTTTGATGGATGGGAATAACACATGTTAAATAACCTCCACCTAGTTGATATTGCATGACAATGGCTTTTCTTCTGCTGGCTACTGACCATTACAATGACATTTATTCTGCTGGCTACTGACCATTACTTTTAGATTTGCAATTATTCATCTAAACTGTGAATTTTTTGTGACTAATATATAGGAATGTTGTCTTTTAATTTTAAATCTGTGTTTGTTCTGTGACTTACTCATATGAATTTTATCTGTGTGTCTCTCTTTATGGATATTTTTATTGCAATAAAGATTTGTGAGACTGAGTTTTTTCACCTACATGTCCTGGTTTGTAGTTCTATGATTTCTAGAGCCTCAAATTTGTAGCACCTTGCAAACTATTGGTGAGTGAATTGATTAATTGTTCAAACCTCAATTCATTAATTGCAGTTTGAGTGTGATTTTGGCAAAATGGTTATATTACTAACATTTCCAGGATGGTTTTCATGCCAGTGTTTTCCTACTGGATATGCATTTCTTTTTAGAAGGTCAATATTAAGGTTTTGATCAGACAGTTGCTCTGGTGATATTTAAATAAAATGAGCCAAAGGTGGATGAGATTGAAGGTTTAGTGATTGGTTTTGGAATCAAAGATTATTTTTATCATAGCCTAGGTGATGTATTCTTGAATATTGGCATCCTGTTCAACTCATTAGGTCACGCAGTTGGTACAATTGTTCTCAGAACCTGGGATCTATCTCAATTGTTATTGAAAGAGATCGTCTCAATGACTAAAACGGATGCTTCGCTTGAGACTCCCTTGGGGATCCATTTCTGTGATATTGTAGACGTAGTTGATCCTAATGTGCTCAGGATTGTTTTTCTTGTAATTGAGCAACCATTGTAACATGTCAAAAACGTACCTAGTCCAAGATGGCATGTCGTAGGCAGTGTGCAATCTCTCATAGGGGGAGTACCTCTATGGTTTTTGAGTTATAAAAGATAGGAATAGAATTAAAAACTCTCTTACATTATGTGGTGTCCAAAGCCTGCAGCCAGAACCAGGAATGCCTGTTTATCCAAACGGAGTTTCTAATCTTGTTGGCTTCAAAATCTTGACTGTAGTTTAGTAGAGTGACAGCATCACTAGCTGACATACCACAAGAACTTTTCATCATTCTCTCTAGAGTAATGAAAGATGTTCTATAGATGGTGCATCCCCATTACATTAAAAAAATCCTGCCGTTCATAGGGCAACATTGCTACTGTTTCCCATATCTTTATTTTGTTTAGTAACTTCAAAGCAGGCTCAAAAGTGTATACAAATTTGTAATCATTTTTTACATTGTTTAACTTGTTCTGGGAGAACATGGAGTTCTGTTTTATGACTCTTTTTTCTTTAATTTTGTTTTCTTTAATTAATTTTTAAATATATGAGGCAGAATATTGTGGTGGAATTCCATATTCTTTTTTGGGAGTTTTGTTGATTGATTGTGACTATTTCTTATTGTAGATTTATACCTTTTGGTCTCTTGTTCCTGACTTTATCAAATGTTTTCTTTGAAATAGTAGGAGGTTATGGTGGTTTTGAAATGAAATTTGTTTAGTCTTCTGGGGTTTATGTTTACCAGGGGATGCTATTATTGTTTAAGAGGGAATTTATATTATTTTTAGTCAATGTAAAATTTTTAATCAGCGCTGTGGACTGGTGCAGGTGTTTTGGGAAATGTGTATTTGGCTTGTGATGTTCTTTTGTTTTTGTAGGTTAGTGCAATTGTTGTTTTGAAATTTGAATTTTCATTTAGTCTGTGATTTTTTAGATTTGTTATGATAAATGTTGTTTTCCAAACTGTTTTTTTCTTTGGCGTTTTGTGTATTTTTATGTTTGCACATTCTGTAACGTGTAGGTGATTGATTGTATTTGTCCAAAACCATTGAATGATTTCACTTTCAAAACTAATATATTTAAAGTTTAGAATTTGAGAAAGCATCTCATCATAGTGTGGCCAATGCGATTATGCCATCCCTCTAATTAATTGGTTGGTATTGTTTGTTCCAGCGGCAATTGTAATAGCAACTTCTAAGCAATTCAAGGAGGCGGGAAAAAAAATATATGAGGTGTTCAGTTCAAGGGCCTGCATTCCCAATACGGCTCTGACACACATTCTTAAAATAGTAATTTTGAAAGTAATACTTTTATTTAGCATTTTTTTATGATTTAGAACTTTTGTGTAGGGGCTATGGTGCAGCATAGGTTGTTCCATGCTGTTTTCCAGTAGTTATATTTTTTCATTGTTTGCAAATAAATTTAGAAAAAGTAAAAGAAGCAGCTTTCTTTTTTTGTTTCTAAATTTTGTTTTAAATCACTTTAATTCTCTGGAGTTTAAGATTTGGGGTATGTGTGGGGTAATCCATGTCTTAATTGTTTCAAGTAACTTTGTCTATGTGTTCATGCTTTTGTTTTATTTTAGTCCTTATACCAGGAACAGAGAGAAGTAGTCATATCACAAACGGGGAATGCTGTCCCACTTCACATCATGGTGCATCTTTAACTGGGTGCACAGTCACGTTGGGCCCGATTCACAGAACTAACTTAAGACAAAACCCTAAACTTACTACTTTTGGTATTCACAGAAGTTAGGATTTTGTCTTAAGTTTGTCTTAAGACAAACTTAAGACAGACTTAAGACAGACTTAAGACAGACTTAAGACAGACTTAAGACAAACAAGACAAACTTAAGATAGACTTTAGACAGACTTAAGACAAACTTAAGTTAGGATTTTGTCTCAAGTTTGTCTTAAGTATGTCTTAAGTCTGTCTTAATTTTGTCTTACGTCTGTCTTAAGTCTGTCTTAAGTCTGTCTTAAGACAAACGTAAGACAAAATCCTAACTTCTGTGAATTTCAAAAGTAGTAAGTTTAAGATTTTGTCATAAGTTAGTTCTGTGAATCGGCCCCAAAGAGTGAGACAATGTGCACCCTACTACAACAAATGCTCTGTTCACATTGCAATAGCACCTGCATTGTAAGCAATGTATTAGTTAAAGATGGACCTGCGATTCACAGCCATTTATTACAAGCAGCGAACCTGCTCTTCTTTTCAAGGGGGGGCAGGGATCCCCTGAAGATAGTTCCAGAATGTGGGTGGAGCAGATGCGTTGTGGTCCCTGGTCACCTTTACCACTGCCGCCGGGTGGTTTTGAGGGTTGATCTGACTGTGAGGCACTTCATACATGGCACACAATCAGTGTGTCTCCTGACAGCTTATTTCCCTCTGCACCAGCATAATTCATTTTACAAAACGAGCCATCCAACTGTCTATGACCCTTATGTAATAGTAAAGTGCCATTTGGGCTCAAAGAAGTGCACACATGTCCACCGAGGGCACTATGTATATTACGGCCCCTTGAGTACATAGTTATATAGTTACAGTCATGTATGATGTTGCTTGTGTTATGGGAGCTGGGCCTCGGTTATAGATTAATTATTGAAACTATATTTGTCATTCTAATTAAATATTTAGTTTTTTTCTGTATGCTTGTATTAGGCAATGGCACATGTACTTCCTAGTGTATCACTTACAGTACTGTTGTTTGTATTTCACTGTATGTCTTTGGTGGTTTGAGATAACATTTTAGTCCAATTATTTTTTTACAAAGTACTCTTTTTATTTGTTTCATTCCAGTTAGTTTACCTTCTGTTTATTTGACGACCTGTTAAATTGTGCCATTTAGAATTCGCAATGAGGAGCAGATTTATTTACATTTGATGCAGCACAGTGCAGCTATACAACATGCTGCACTTTGCTTAATTGAGAGGTCAAGAACGCACCATAGCTACTAAGATATGGCACATTTATGCTCTCACTCTCTGTGCTGGGGCACTAGTGGCTATCAAGTGCCAATGCAGGCACTCTTGCACCATAGTGCAAGCATGACTGTGTTGCAGACAGGATTGTTTTTGTGCAGGAAGGCACACCTTCCTGCACATAAACAGTCCTCTGATACTTTTTCCTCTTTGGAGATGTGCTGCAGAATGTATTATACGTGCAAAGTTAAAAAAAAATCGAGGAGAAATAGTCATAGTTCTCTTTGTTACAACTCTCTTGGAAAGGCATTGCATTTTCATGTATTCCCAGGTTTACTATTAGTGCTGTGACCAAGGTGCTCAAGTGTTAAATTGTGAGTTTGGGCATGTAACAAAAAGTGAAGGACTGGTCTCACACACCACCAGGTGTCATGCTTCATCATTGGCCAGTCCTCGCCCTCTAGAAACTTGGTTTGGTAGAGAGCTGGCATACACCTGACGACAGGGATGCACTTCTAAACTAAGTGGAGGTCTGTGAAAGAGTGAGTGAGATTAAAAACCATTTCAGTTAGCAAAATTAAGTTTTAATGTGACTGGCAGCTATATGGTATTAAAAGCAGGTGAACGGTGCAATGGGGATTTTATTGTCCCCCCACCCGTGGTGAATATGGTCGATATGTTTCTGCCGTTTGGCCCAGTTGGGTCCGTGGCATTCATTAGGACCTAAAAAAAAAAAGGGGGGGGGGGTTCCGTTCTTACCAAATTGTGGTGAGTCGGTACCACTTTGTGGGGTGACCTATGTCACACTCCAGTTAACATAGGCTCGTTTTTTTTAAGCCTGAATGACAAAATATACACAGAAAATACAATGAGATTACCTGGGTCACTTTCTAAAAGGTCATTCAACCCCATGCACGGTCCTTACAGTGAGTGGCTCTATGTGTGACATGTGACACTCATCTGTGCACACACTTGAGTATGGAAATGTTTTATATGAGAGGTTATCTCACATATCTTACCCTAGGACAGGAACCTACATGCCCCATAGGAGGAAGAGGGAAGGAAGACCCCTGTAGTCAAACTCTAAAAATGGTAGGAAACAAAAGCAACATGTAGCACAAGTTGAAAGGAAAACTTTGCATCAGAAGATCTTAAAATAATGGGAGCCTGTAAGTACTCCCTTTCTCACAACCTCATTCAGTCAAATAAGCATGCCCACGAACTTTCTTACTGCCTCAAGGTGCGTCTCCCGTGATTGCACATATAGGGTGTGCTCCTTTCCTCCCTGACGATAAATGGGAGGCATAGGCTTGTGATCCCCGACGATAAATGGGAGGCATAGGCTTGTGATATTTATAGCGCTCTCAATCGTCAGTGAAAGGTAATTAAGCACAATGATTAAGTAAAGTGACTGCCAGTATGTCGGATCCGGTGTCTCAAAATGCGCCGCTAAAAATATGCGCTGCCTGACCTGCTTGAAATAGTCTCCCCTGTTGTCACGCAGTCGGAACCGGAAATCCGGTGTCCAAAAGTGTATGATCAACTGAGAGACAGGCTGCTGCCTGACCATGGTAGCGGCAACAGACTCCGGACACCACCCCCCTCCCCACCACCGCCGATAAGCCAACTGTCATGACCTGGAATCCCACACCGTCGAACACATCATCGCAACCATGAAGAAAACCCACTCAGGAGCCCCAACTGACCCCTGCCCACCGCACATATTCCACAGGGCCGCTGACGCCATCGCACCCGAACTAGGATGGACCATCAACACCTCCTTCAAATCCGGCATCTTCCCAGACGACTGGAAGCAGGCGGAGGTTAAACCCCTCCTCAAGAAACCAACGGTCGACCCAACAGACCTGAAAAACTACCGGCCCACCTCTCTCCTCCCCTTCGTGGCCAAAGTCACAGAGAGACTCGTTAACGCCCAGCTGACCACTTTCATCAAAGAGAACTCCATCCTAGACGCCTCCCAGTCTGGATTCTGCAGCAACCACAGCACCGAGACTGCCCTTCTCGCCGCCACTGACGACATCCGCATGCTTCCTAACCAGGGACACACTGCGGCCCTCATCCTTCAAGACCTCTCCGCAGCCTTCGACACCGTTTCACATCGCACGCTTCCAGCTAGATGTCACGATATGGTGATACAAGGAGCCGCCCTCGACTGGATCCAATCCTTTCTCTCTGGCAGAACCCAGAGGATCAGACGCCCTCCCTTCCGCTCCGAACCCACTGATGTCAACGTCGGAGTACACCAAGGATCATCGCTCAGGCCCACGCTTTTCCACATCTACATGGCCCCCCTCACCACCATCATCAGACAGCATGGGCTCAGCATAGTATCCTACGCCGACGACACCCAGCTCATCCTCTCACTCACGAAGAGTCCTGAAGACACCAGACTCTGCTTCCATGAAGGAATGAAGTACGTCGCAGCCTGGATGAAAGACAGTTGCTTCAAGCTCAACTCAGAGAAAACTGAGGTCCTCATCCGCAGACCCTGCACCTCCAGCTGGGACAACGCCTGGTGGCCCTCTGCCCTCAAGAATCCACCCACCCCTACGGACCACGCAGGATACCTCGGCATCTGCCTCTACTCCTCACTCTCCATGAACCGCCAGATCAACTCCGTCCCTTCCTCCAGTTTCAACTGCCTGCACATCCCCTGCAAGACCTTCAAATGGATCCCCCCGACTGCTGAAGGACCATCACCCACGCGCTCATAACCAGCAGACTGGACTACGGCAACGCTCTATGTGCCGGAATCAACAGTGCACCTGCAGTGCCGGGGCCCCCAAGCTCCAGGGGCCTCCTCAGCACCGCACTCTGGCCGGAGAGCTCCTGATTGAGCCCATCCACGTACCTTGCAGGGAGGCTCCCTCAAGTTTCGTTATGCCAGTGGAGGAAGCAGAGCCGTATCACATACACTGGGCACTGGAAGTGCTAAGTTGAGACACTGTTTCTGCAACAGTTTTGGCCGGTATTTTGAGTAGTTGAAGAACTGGAGCAGCACTATTTTACCACCCTAGACAGTGGTAAATGGTTGCTTGCCATTGTAGGAAATTTAAAGCGGTGTGATGCTTTTCGCTGATAATTACACTTTTCTTTCCACTGGAGTACATGCCTGACCTATCATCTGTTTGTTATACTGTCATTTTCTGCTCAGTAACATTGTACTTTTTTTTAATATTCCCTATCATTCACTAATTGTGTTCCCAGAACTGAGATGCTGGAAACAACTAATGGTCTGATTCAGTGTGTTGGGGACATGGGAGATGTTGATGACTGAATGTACCTTTAACCTGTTTCTGTAGATTAGTTTTTTCAATGTGGTTTCCTGATGAAGGTGGCACGCTCGCCGAAATGCGCGAATCAGCACCACATTTCTGTATGTGTTCAATGTCATGTCTGTTTATCACTATTAGAGTGGATTTCATTCTGTTTAGGTGTATGTATTAGTTCATTGTCTTTCTGATATGTGCTGTTTTAACATCAGTATTTATATCTACACTGTATAGTGATAATCAATCATCAAATAAGACAGAGAGTGAAAAGAGTTTCCATCAGGAATTTAATATCTGTATAGAGGAATAAATACACTGACTTGGTATTTACTATTTGTATGGTCTTTTGTCGTTTTTAGCCACTTTTCTAACTAATTTGTAATTAAAATAAAAAAATATATTTTCCTAAATTTGCTGGTACATTGAGTTGTTCTCTTTCATCAAAATGTATTTGAAGGTCTGCTATCATATGTACTTGACCTACATGTTGCCTTGTGATTTAGTTCTACTACTTGCATTTTTCCCTGTCCTAGGAACATTCATTAGTCACAGGGGGTCCTCAATTTTTGCATTATGAATCTGTTTAAGGTCAATATTTCATCGTTCAGAGGTCGGAAAATTCAATACACTGGGTGATAGTAACACATCGTAATCACAGCACATAGAAACAGCAGAAGTACAATATGAAGTACTAAAGACTAGGGGGGCGTGGCCAGCGAGCCATCATGCTGGACGCAACTAATCCCTCACTTATCCTGATTTCTACATGCAGTCCGACCCATCCAAATGAGAAAACGGCAGTAGTACTTGACTGGCTATAGCTGCAGCTGAGTCCTAGTGACAGCCATGAAACGCGGACCCGGCCTGTAGTAACAGCAGCAGCGGGTGCGCGGCCTAGGAGGTTCTGGAGCAGACGCGGGAGTGAGCCGACAACCGTGAAACAGCCGTTGAGATTGCGGAGGCGCCACACAGCTAGGTGCACTATTGCCACGCCAGTAAAACCTGTGGGAGGCACTCCTAGTATATACTCGCCCTATCGCCGTCACGGCCCCGACTGTGTGGAGCCGCCCGTATTGGCATCGGAATCCAGGCCTTGCCCCAAGAAAACTGGCGAGGCAGGACCTGCCCGGGGTGTGCTGGTGGGAAAACGCTCACATCTCTGCGGCCGGGGCGAGACAGCCCGGACAATGCTGCAGGAAAAGACCAACGTCGCAGGCGCTGTCGGAGCCGGTGAATGCTGTGACATGGCAGAATCACTGCCATTAGCCCATTAACGGAGGTGGCCTGACGACAACTGTGGCCTCTACCCTGCTCCCGGGAGGCCTAACTCCTGTAACCACGCTGGACAGCACTGCAGGAGGATTCTGAGGCCACAGACGCTGTTGGAGCCGGAGGTGCTGCGACGAGGACTCCTGAGTCCGCGGTCGGATGAGTGGATTGAACAGTGACTGCAGTGGATAGGAGTGTCAAGACCTGCGCCTTCGCCCATGTAAGCGAAGTACAGCATGCCCTGTGCCCTGAACCCTGTGCCCTCCCTGACACCAGCGCTGCCCTGGCCTGATTGGGTGAAATGGCCCAGAACACACAGCAAATCGGGCCTTCCCCCTCTGGGGGATCATGCAAGATTGGCCCTGCCTGCGCGGTTGCTACTGAGGAGGTCTACAACTACTATTGTTGGATGCGGCTGCCCGGAAGGTGCTGGGGGAGACTTTGAGGCTACAGGCGCTGTCAGAGCTGAGTGTGCTGGGACATTGCTAGAAAACTGCCATTGGCCCTTTGATGAAGGTGGCCTGGGGAATGATGTGACCTGTACCTTACACCCGGAGGGCCCCACTGCTGTGACTGCGGTCACACTTACTACTGTACACGAAACTGCGGCGGCGAGTAGGGGCGAGTCCTGCATCCCACGCCTGGAGTGAAGAGTACAATATATCCTATACCTTGCGCCCACCCTTCGCCTGCCTGTCTCCAAGCCGAGTGAACTGATCTATGCCTACATTTACAGCGGCTGTACAATGGAGAGACGGCCATTTCCAAGAGCCACAGGCCTGAAACGCCTGCCACGGATGTTGGTGTGCGCCTATATGCCCTAGGTGCTTCCCCAATACCAGGGACAGCATTGTGAGTAGGGGGCTCAGCAGTTGTACGTGTGGGGTGCTCTGGGTGTTGAGGTGAACCGGTGGAGCTTCAACTGACTGTGCGGTGCCCCTTGACTGTATCTGAAAGCCAGAGTCAAGGGAAAGAGCAGAGAGCGCCGGCATGTCTAAAGGTGAGGACGCATATTTGGAAGTGGGCTCCAGAGCAAGTGTGCATTGGGGATGAGGCCCTGAACATGCTGACCCGGCCCGAGAAACTATCGACTTCCAATACGCAGAGGCAGTGAGCACTGTACCCATCGGAGTACAGATAGTTGACAAGGGCACTCACGCGCCCACGATCCACCTTTGTACATATCTTCACACAGTTGTCTGGCATCGAAAGTCAATGCTCTTGGCGCGAAAGCTGGCAATGGGTCACCTCCGCACCAATGCGTCTAGCCCCGATTGGCTCAACTACTGGAAGAGTTTGCTGTGTTTTCTGGATTAACTGTAAATGTAGAAAAGTCCTGTATTTACCCATTTCAAGAGGGACTCCAAGACCCCGATCTCGTTATGAGTGGTACAAAGGTATGGTGGGCAGTGGATATGTTCCGATACTTAGGCATCCAAGTCTACCACCGATCGGACGATCTCGTGGATGGGAATCTGGGCAGGGCGGTGACATCCCTCAAGTCGCAGATGTGATTTTGGAGTATGCTACCATTGGCTGTAACGGGCGGGGTTGCACTTACTAAAATGGTGGTACTCCTGAGACTCTTATACTATTTCACGAATCTGCCTGTCTATCTCTTGTTAAAGATTGCAGGAATTGCTGTTAGCATGAGCTAAAAGCCATTTTGTTCCTGGTAGCCATTTTAGTTAGCCATGTGCTCACCATGTGCTTTCTCCCTCTTCCAGAGCCTTGCACGTGCTCAGAAAGACCTGTAGCTGCTAGAATGCACCTGCTCCTAGTCTGTAACTGTAAGGCTGTTCTAACTGATGTCAGCAACTCATTACTCCTCCTACTTTTTGACTGTGCATTTTCTGTATGACCATCTATGTGTGTAGCTCTTATCATGTGTACTCGTACCACCTCCTTTTGAGCCCCTGTGTGGGTATAAAAGGCCCCTGTTCTCTGTACTTCTTAGACTGTCTCCTGAAGTGGCCTGAGGGTACTGTATGATGCAGTCTCCCTCATGTGAGGTTATTAAAAATGTTCTTTTCATATTGCAGCTTCCGTGCCAATCTCTTCTTTGTTGGTTTAAAGGACCAGGTGTATCAGTGAACCTCTTAGAAGGTTTTTATTTCTTCAAATGGCGCCCAACGTGGGACTCATCGGAGAAGCGGCTATCCAAGTGAGTGGTCTTGACAGGAGACAGGAATCTACTGAGGGGGACAGGACAGGAATCTACTGAGGAGGTACCCTGCGCACGGAGATTGTTTGTCTTTCCAGCCCAGTATATTTCTGGTCTCCCTGATCTGATCCTCCAACTGTTTGCCGACTGAGAACTTCTTTGGTGTGAACATTCTAAAACGACCGTTAGGTCATTCAGAACTTGGCAGTGGTAGGTTAGAGATTTGTGCTTGGTAAGGTCGTCGACATGTGCTTGACTTGTATTGGCCAATAATATGATTATCGTGATTTGTGTGATTATATGTAAATTGCAATTTATGTAGGCAGGTAAAGAGGAGATTTTTCTCTAACTTGTGATAATTCGTAACTCAGCATATTGTGTTAAATGCCACTGCTGTATAATATTGTATATGCTACAATATTTTTGGCATTTCTGTTTTAAGCGCACATCGAAGAATGTGCTGCTTTTTTTGGGAGGTACCAATGTGAATCTTGAATGAACTCAGCCGGTTCCCCTAGAGGGGATACCTAAATAGGTTTAGGTATAAAAAGGTATTTCTTCCTTGGTGACGAAGTACCCCTTGGAACTAAATATGTACATAAAAAAGGATCCTGGTCTATAAACTTAGTAACATTCGTAAGTGGTGATATGCAGAGCGCAAAAGAGTGTTCTGCCAGCCAAAACTGGCAAATTTGGTGTATTTTGGCTTCTTGAACATGGAACAGTCTTATGGGCTGTTTTTGTGCAGTCTTTTGGACTACTTTTGAGAGCTTTTCTTGTAAATATGACTTACAATTAATATTTACAAAGGGTATGGTTTAAGTACAGTCTGCGGGCTGTCTTTTGTTTCTGTCCCAAGTGTTGATTTGTGGGTTGATTGTGTGTTTGAATGTCTATGTGGTTTGTGGTTTGACACCGGTGGTACTTGTGTGAGCGCTCTTTGTATAAGAATGGCTAGCCTTAAGCGCGCTGGATTGTGTGTTCTGAGTGTATGACCCCCTTCTGAAAATGTCTGGAATGAGATTAATGTGTTTTTTGTCATTCTGTTATTCCGATGTCATTGAAAGAATTACATTTTAGAATTCAAGAAATTAATTATGTAACATATGCTAAATAGCACATTGGAAGTAAAATAGTAACAAAGTCTGGATGTGAAAATTGCCACAATGCTAAAGATAAATTAGAATTCACAATCAATAGGAATAAAATAGGCCTCATAGAAAGGAAGAAAAAACAAAATTATGTGCTTTAGACACCTAGGACTCAATATCAAATGTTACAGCATTTTCCTTAGATACATAGTATTAGATATTAAAAGGTATTCACATCATCTGAGTGAATTGGTTGTTGCTGAAATAAATACCACATTACAAAACAATAGATTTGTGCTGGCTTGAAAGGCGTAGAAATTGACGCCTGCTGGTCAAGAGCAACAGCTGAGTCAATAACACATGGCTATTCCTGACCGCAGGCCACAGAGGGAAAATGCTGAGTCACTTAGATTTTAAGTTAGTGCAAACCTGGTATAAAGGCGTGCATTAAAGACTGCTGATTTTAAAAGTTAAGAACAGACAGTTTCATTATTTTGGATAACAGAGAAAAGATTGAAAGTAGGGATTTCCTTTCTTAATGCATTTTTACATAAGCACATCCGTGGTTCTGATGTTAAATAATAACTGTCCTTTAAAAAGTGGTGCAGACTTTCATATTTCAAGTAAAGCCTCTGTGCTTAGGGTTATAAATGAATGCATTTAAAAGTGATAGGAAAGGAATGAGGCTTGCTTTTCATATGTGGAAACATCAAAAGGGTTGGTGATAATTATTTAAAAAAAAAAATATGTGACTATATGACAAAAATGTATGAAAAAATAATTGCACTAAATTCGTTTTTCTTTGTAATGTCTAAATAATCATACTGTGAACTCCTAGCATCAAAGTTGAATTTAAGCAGCGCTTTACCGCAATGGGGGGAACTAAAATGTGAAATTTCACTTTACCCAGGCGTAAAAAAACTCATTTTATAAGGGTGTACCTTATACATTTCTGATCCCCCATTCCTGGGATATCTAGAGAACACTCTGGAGGTCCCTAATATGCCAAAACATTGTAGGTTATTCATTCATTTTTTTGTGTCCCTAGTACCAAAGTCGAATTTGGGCAAAATGTATCTTTTAAAAGCAGTTATGCCACTCAGGGCAGTTTTCAAACTGATCTCAGGCTTCAGTAATGCACACATGCAGGTATAGAACAAGCAGCTGACCTCTCAACTGCTAGACGGCACATCACACACTTCACACAAATGAAAATAAGTATAAAAAACCAGCAGAAGTTATTATCCTACCTCTACATTACTGGCAAACAGGAACGGAATAGGACTGCTTTTCAGCTGTGAGTCTCCATAAGTTGCTTTGAATTGGAAAAAGCCGCATGGAAAGCCTTGCACAAAATAGGACAGCTGGTAAGGGTTAAAGTTCAAGTTCTGCATTTAGCAGCCTAGCAGGGCTAAAGGCAAGGTTTTGCTTTGACACTTCGGCCTCTTTAAAATTCTGAAAGACGAGATGACAGCGCAGGGAGAGACAGAGAAGCTTTGCTTACTATTTTTGGCAAAAACAAGTTTTTTGTGCAGTCATATGAACAGAAGGCAATATAGTGGTATATGTGGGCCCTGATTAGAGCATAGCTCTGCCATGTATATAAAAATAATGCTTTTAGTTTAAAGATTACTGTGCAAGGGCTGAGATAACGAGGCAATGGGATTTAGTTTGCATTCATTCGCCCTCATATTACACTAGTACAATTGCTAAACTAATTGGTGGTTGGTTATTAAAGTTTTCTAGCTAGCTTAATGTACTATTTACCCCCTACAAGTTTGTTTGTGCCCAGTTGCCACAAATATGGGTAGATAGTGTCGACAGAAGGCAAACCTATTTCAGGGTTTCCTACTATTGAAATAGGGGAAGGAGGTTAGCTCCTCTACAAATTAAGGGTAGGCAAATTTATATTTTCTCTCTCTTTTTCTCACTCTCTTTTGAGCCTGTCTAAATTGTCTAGGCAATAGCCATGAGACATTTAATTGGGTATTCAGTAATACTGTTTTAAAATTGTTAGCATTTAATAAAATGTAGAAAAAATATATATGCTATGTTACTGCCCATCCTGTCTGGTGAAATAATGAAAGGATGGGTAGTCTAGATTGCTGTTCCCTTATTTGACCTTTAAGGGGAATTATATGTTATTCTCATGCTACATACTGTTTTGCAAGGGGATTGCTAGTCTTTTATTAGTTAGTCTGTGTAAATAAGCTGATAGAACTTATTAGAGCTGGTGAATAGGGTTTTTTCCTTTGAAAATTATGTTGCATAGTCCACATCGTGAAAAGTAGAATGCATAAGGTTTATAATGTCAGGGAAGACGCCCATGTGATCCTTAGCAAACATTTTTTTAAAGAAAATATTGTTTTATAGGAGTTTGTTTGTTACAACATGTTCTGCTGGAGAAATGTATGTACCCACTATGTTGAAGTTTTTTTTGTTTTTTATGTAATTAGAATCCCTGTTAAATTAGCAGTTTTAGATTTTCCTGCTGCACCTATAACATGAGAGCATGGTCCTAAGCGTACAATGTAGGTGTCTTTATGAAAGAAAAATCATTTTAGAAGTGTCTGCAGTCCTGTACAAGTAATGCAAGGTTTATGAGTAAATGTGTAGAACATTTCCTTTTTTTCTTGAGGTTCTTCAGATGAATAATATAGGAATACACAAATGTAAGGATTTGGAGTATGTCTGTATTGTTTTTCTCTTTTGCTCTGAATTTAGTAAATGAACACAGACTTCCTTAGCTGCTTCAAATAGTGTAATAGGTTCAGGTTTTTTTAACTCTCAGATAGATGAAGTGGTTCTTGGGTGCCTTGCTAATATATGGGGTGCCCCAAAACTGAGAAGGTATTCTGAGAGTATCCTCTCTGTTGATAGATTATTTGTATGACTTCTCTAAAGACCTTTTGTTCTGTCCACCAATAGATATTTGCTGCCTTACAACCATTGCCAGAGGGGCCCGGACATCAGATCCAGCCTGAGGAGTCAGCAGCAGTCCAGCTTGAAGCCGAGGTGAATGTAACCAGCACAGGCATTGCTGGCAACTAGGACCCCAGTGAAGGTAGAAGGCCGGAAGCAGTGGGATGTGAAGTGTGTACCCCTGCCACTGTCTTGGGTGAAAGACGGGGTCACAAATCAGAAAGGAGAAGTCGTTTAACCAGTTTTTGATGCCCAGCTGAGAGTCACAGACAGAATGGCAAGGAGACTTTTGCTTGAGGTGACCCCCTTTGAAACAAGGGTTTCTTCAGGTACTTCAGCACCACGCCCCTGAATCCTGGCTGTGAAACAAATGAAAGTTTACACCTTTGTTTGTTGATCAAGGAATGCCTGGGCATACTGGGCATAATCTTTGGCCCCAACAAAAGAGCAGTTCGCCAGCGGAGCAATACAGGAGTTAGGGAAGGACTTGAGTTTAGGGTACAGGTGCTGTGCCTTTGGTGCCTGTTAGATTAAAGTGAAGAAAACTGGTGCACTGCCTGAGACGCTGGACAGGATCGTTGAGGGTATTTGCCCCAGAAGGTGATTGCCCTATCCTGAAAGAAGAAACTTTTCCCTTGAATCTGGGCCTTGATTATTTTTCCTGAGTTGCAAGTTGTGCAGCTCCACCGTGGGAACAACAAGAGCCTGCCTGTGAAGCTCAAACGGACACAGGGAGAAGACTCCCCCCTGACTGGTTGAACAGCGGCTTCAATTTCCCAAGGACTTCTTTTTGTTAGCAATGTACCCTTTCGGTCGTCCCATTTTTGAAGAGGAGCAGCCCTTTGCGGCTCCTCGTCCTAATTCCTATGGCCCTGTGTGGTCCTCCTGGTCCCCTGCAGCCAGGATTGTTTTTCTAATAATATGTCTGACTGCTTTAATATTTGCATTAGGAATAATATTTATTCTGCAAGAGAAATGTTCTTCTGAGCAGTTAACAAATGTTACTTTGTCCTTTCCTTGAGTATATTAATAGATACTCTAGCCCTCATAAAAAGAACATTGGAAAAGTCTATTGAAAATATTTTTTATTAGATATGTGTTCTCCTGATACCTGTGTGTTAATTATGACCAAATGCTCTGTTCCCTTTGTACTCCTGCTTATACCTTATATATGCCCGCTTAACAATATTTAGAATGAGAAATGCCCACCTAGCAATGGATTAGAATATTGATGAATTTATGAGAATAAATGTGCAAAATATTTTCTATGTTCCTTCTAGATCATAGGGATGTCTTTAGCTCATGCTAAAAGGACCGTCTGTTAAAGATTGCAGGAATTGCTGTTAGCATGAGCTAAAAGCCATTTTGTTCCTGGCAGCCATTTTAGTTAGCCATGTGCTCACCATGTGCTTTCTCCCTCTTCCAGAGCCTTGCACATGCTCCGAAAGACCTGTAGCTGCCAGAATGCACCTGCTCCTTCTGTGTAACTGTCAGGCTGTTCTAACTGATGTCAGCAACTCATTACTCCTCCTGCTTGTTGACTGTGCATTTCCTGTATGACCATCTATGTGTGTAACTCTTCTCATGTGTACTTGTACCGCCTCCTTTTGAGAGCCTGTGTGGGTATAAAAGGCGCCTGTTCTGTGTATTCCTTGGACTGTCTCATGTGAGGTTATTAAAAATGTTCTTTTCATATTGCAGCTTCTGTGCCAATCTCTTCTTTGTTGGTTTAAAGGACCAGGTGTATCAGTAAATCCCTTAGAAGGTTTTTATTTCTTCACTCTCAGCTGCTTTCTTCACCCCTATAGAGAAGCAGATTCGTGACTTTATCTGGGGGAAACACCAGGCATAGGATGGCACAGAAGAAACTGTATGTGCCAGTGGACCAGGGAGGGCTAGTGTCCCCTTGTCTCGAACATTACTACTTCGCCTCTTCACTTCAATGGGTGGCACGTTGGTTATCAAATCGACATTGTGCAGACACTGCAACTACGGGAGCACCCTACCCCCAGCAGCACATAATTAGCCTTTTCCACGCAGGTGCACGCACAAGACCACCGGAGCCCCTGTTGCTTGCTGTGCCCTATAGATGCTTCCGTAGAAGCCTGTATGTCACCCGTAAGGTGACCCCCTCTGCGCCAGTGATACCCTTAGAAGGAACCCCCGATGGACGCACAGTAATCTCTACACAAATACTCAGGAGGTGGCATGAACATGACGTCCAGACACTCGGAGACCTATATCGTGAGGGGGTACTTATACCATACGCATCTTTAGTAGAGGAAGACGGGCTCCCGTCTGGACACTTTCTAATCCACCGTGCACTGGTAGCTTAGCTCACAGCCAAATGGGCAGACATAACTGCGGAGCCACAAACACATCTCACCATGCAATACCTACATGTCATGGGGTCTGGCAGACACCTGACACGCTGGTTCGCAGGCTCACTGAGGACTCATGCTGCGATTAGCCTAGATCCGCTGCGGCATAAATGGGAACATGATCTGGGATGCCAATTTACAGATATGGAATGGGCTCGGGTACTTGAGAGCCCGACACGTATACCTCGAAATATGCGTTTCAGGCAAATACAGCTCTATATCGTCCACAGGGCATATCTCACACCTGCAAAAATTAATCAATACTTCAATCGCATAGATGCTGAGTGTTTGAGATGCACTGAACAGGGGGTGACTTAATACACATGATCTGGGGCTGTGCCCGGGTGGGTACCTACTAGTGTGAAGTGGCTGCACTATTGCCAGCCTGTACTGGTCGAATGCTATCACATGACTGGCCGACCTACCTGTTACATAAATTCCATAGAACTCCCAACACAAAAGTTACCTCGAGGTTCCTAGACTTGGGGCTGATAGTAGCCAAAAGGCTAATTACTAAGAAATGGAAAGCATCTGACCCCCCCCCCAATACAATGGCCTGGCGGAGCTCAATGCTCGTGTGGGCAATGGCGGAGAGCATTGCCATTAGACGCTAGGAAATATTGGGACTGCACAGGATCCCCAATAAAACATACTGCGATGCTCTCTATACCGAGTTGCAATTAAATGTGGATGTGGAGGGTGGCGACTCCCCTGACCTACACCCTGTAGAACACTGACACCATCAGGAGTCTGGGCAAGGGGTACACCGCGTCATTTGTAACTGACAAACCACAAACTGCTTGTACAAGTGTGCTAGCACAAGATCCAGATAGGGGGAAAGGTGACTGGTAGCCACCAGCGGTGAGAGAACAACACACAAATCTCACAAGGGCGTTAAGGGCTGAACAACAGTTGCATATGTTTTTGTATGTTTCTTTTGTAAGTAGATGCAATCTATGATTTGCCTTCTCTTTCTATTCTATCAATATCGCCTACCAAATTGTATCTATCGTTGATATTACCTTAGTTGTATGTTAATGCATGTAAATGCAAGCCACAATGGATAGTTAATAACGCAGGTGATTTATTAGAAAACTAGAATCATATGTCCATCGTCGCTGTCCAGCTTTTCCTCCACAGTTTCCTTTTTACACTGATTGATGGACACACAGTGTGACTGCTTTCCAGAGCTTGGTTCTTTCGTTGTCTTCTCTTTCTCAGTTAATAATAAGTCCATGGTTTTGATAGTCTAACTGTGACATACAAATATATCTGTAAGATACCCATGTTAACTGCCATAAAGTCCACTGCTGCTTGCATGCAGGTATCATCTGTATTAAAACTATGAAAACAATAAAACAGATTGCAAAACAAAATGAAGTACTAAAGACTAAAGTTAATATTTTATTTATTACAGTACTACTGAGTGTAGTTGTTACAATGTGTTCACAATCTTTCTTTGATGTATCTAGCCTATAGTGGACTGTAGCGTCTGTGACATAGGTGGGTTCCAGGGCGGTTGAAACCAGTGGGGGCTGTTGGTGTCTGGCTGTTCAGACACAGGATTCCTATGCTTCATTAAACTTGAAGAACCCTACTACTTGGAGTACTAGTCTTTCTTCCCAGACAAGGCACTACAGCAGTGCAGTGCATTTAGGCCTACCACAGGCATACAGTTCCATATAGACAGTCAGGATCCCTCTTGCCTTCGTCTTGCTGCTTAACCTAAGACATTACAACATCACATTTCAAGCTTTTTCACAGAAAGGGATGACCACAAGCTATTCTCTTGATGGTTCGCTTCTATATCACTGTCCCACCAAATCGGGGAAAGGGGCTAGTCTTTTCATGGACCTCACAGGACCGTGGTTTATCCCCTGGATCTTTGAAGTCAATCAGGGCGCATGCACTTTCAGAAGTGAAAAAATGTACCCAGCACTTTAATGTACCACTGCGGGACAGTTTCATGGCAAGCCTGTTACAAATGAATACAAATAAAACATTCTTATATAGTGGTTTTATCCCATGGTGACAAAGTCCTGTAACAACCAATGATACAATAATCCAAACCATTAGTGATAATAGATGTGTAGGTTACACTCAGTTCTCTTATGCAGTCACTTAACCTGCTCAGTTATTTTAGTAACTTACTTTGCACTTTAACAATGTACAGCTGCACAGTTGGCCTCAAATACAAAAACATTTGTATATTACGGTGCAGAGTGCTAAGAATTTTACACAGTTGCAATAATAAGGGCCCGATTACGATGTCCGACGCACCTGAGTCTGTCCGACAGCATTTAGGAAATGGGACCGAACGACCTCCTGTCGTCGCTCCCAACACAGCAATTAGGATGTGACCGAACACTGGTCGGTCGCATTCCTTTTCTTTACAATGGGAGCATGCATTCCGACCAGAATGGATGCTCTCATTGTAAAGAGTTGAGGTGCAGTTCATTCATGCACCCCGTGGCAGGCAACTCTACCACCGGGTGCAGGGATCAACAGGGGGGCACCATACGTGCCCCTGAGGCCACCATCTGGAGGCCTTGTCCCCATGGGGGCCCTGCTGGGGGCCTCCAAAGTCGGATTTCCACAGTCTTTCTGTGTCGGAAAGGCCGGCACAGGAAGGCTGTTGGAATCTGCCATCGAATCCCTCAGAAAAAGCAGCCCGAGGGATTACTGGAGGATTTCCGAATGGCACACAGGCTCTCCAAGCCCATCAGAGTCCATTCGGACACACGGTTCGGATTCCTTTCCAGCCGACCCCATCAACATGGGTCGGTCGGAAAGTAATCCGAACATCTGATTACAATGCCGTGGGAATGGCTCTGACCGAGGATCGGAGCCGTTTCCTACGGCATCATAATCAGGCCCTAAATGTTGTTGTCTTAAGAAAAGGTAAAGAATACTCACTCACATAAAACTGCACTCATTCACTAAATTAAACTTGGTTCGTTCTAATCAAACTTGATTTCATCCAAGAAAAATAAGAAATGTAAAAAATGGTGCCTTTTCTTAATCTTGTTTCTTTTTTTCTCTGTAGCACTAAAAAAAATCTTATAGAACCAGAGCAATTAATTGGCTTTCCCGGGCCCATATTACATACAGTGCCTTGGCGGAGGTGGGCTCAATACCCGTTTTTTGCAGGGGCACTGGAAGTTTACAGAAGAGGGTGTAGATGCTTGTGTGCTCCCTTCTGTAATACACTAGCCATACAAATGAGAGAATCAAATGAGAAAATCAATTTGCCTCTGATCCTGAGCCATATTTTGGATGTGGGCACAGAGATAAAGAAGAACCCTGTGCACCCCCTTGAGGCAGCCCCTCTAAAGTGAATAAACAGGGTCACCTTGGGACCCCCCACAGAAATCCTCCTGCAGGTGAGTGGAGTCACTCACACCCTCCTGCAGGGGGATCTCTGTCCCCCTTGAAAGTGCAGGACATGGCTTGCACTGTGAAAGGCGGACTGACTGGTCAGTCAGCTGGTCCATTTTTCACTAGGGTAGCACATTACCAGTAATAGGGAGCACTGTCCTTGTTTGTGCTCAGCGCACCAATTTATGGGTACGCCATGGCCCAAACAGGGACAGTGAGCCCTTACTGTAATACGGTAACAGGAGCGCAAAAGTCATGTGTTCCTGTTTTCTGCATGCACCCCAGTGGTACAGTTGTATGACGAAAGGGGCCGTGGATGATTGTGCGCCCTCTTTTGTGATACTGATAGGGTCAGTGCACACACACGGTTCTGGTGCTATCTTAGGAATGTGTTCCCTGATTGGCATTGGGGTCTTGGCTCCATGCAAATGAGGGCAATACTTTGCCTCTGTGCCTGCACCGAATTATGGACCCGGGCGCAGAGGCAAAGAGGCTGCCAGAAGGCGCATTCGTTGTAAGCCTAAAAAGGTGTTGCATACAGTAGAGTTTACGATTTCTCGGGAACAGCACATTATGTGTAATGGGGGACACTATATGTTTGTGCCTAGCACAGCTGGTTAAAGGTGTGCCACGGCGCAGTCAGGAACAGTGCGCTCCATCTACAATATGGGCCCAGAAGTACACGCCTTCAAACCACCACCCTAATTCTATTCTATTTAAATGTTTGCCTTTCGACATATTCGCTCCATGTGCCCTGTTTCCAATCTTACTATAGGACACCTAAATTGCCCAAAGCCTAGTGGACTTTCAGACTCTCAGGCACATCATCATCATTTGCACTGACATTTGGAACAACAGGCAGGTGCAAAACATTTCCCCCCACTGGTTAACCTGTGCGAGTACCACCTAGACATTTTATGTGATCTAGAAACGGTGCCAAGTGCACCATTACCTATGCAATGTATGGGATCTGGAAAAAGTAGAAAACTGCAACAGCACCTGTGCTAGCTATCTAATCCAACCCTTGAGGGATTCCTACATGTTATACAGGATGGGAAAACTTAGTAAGTGATCATTAAGTTATTTATCGCTGGAGTGTATCACAATTATCACAATTGATTATGAATTACCAAGAGTAGCTATTAGTTGTAACTAAATTAGTTCCCTATAGCTTTACACACTGGGTTAGTTCACCTAAACCTTTGTTTGTGTTCCTCTTATATTCAGATACCCATGCAAGGTTGTTTAGTTATGATAATAAGTGATTTCAAAGGTTTATGATGCCTCAAACTGCCTGATGTATTTAGAACTACCACTCCCATAAGCTATTTCTCTCAAAGAAGCAGGCATTCCCATCTCGTGCTTATTCTCTTGATTATTCTCCTCTCTTCCTCTTCTTCGTCTTTACCTTCCTTTTCCTTCTTTCCTCTTTCTCTCTCTTCTTTATTCGCATTATTTATTTATCTAAGCAATACAACCACTTTCATGAAATTGTTTTTTCTTCTCAATTAATTATTTGGGTATTACATTTAACTTATTTATTACATGAAATATACTTCGATTTATGAATTGCTCATATTGGTATGATTTATAAGACTTGTTGTATTGTATTCTATATAATCTTAATATCTGTATTCCTTTATTAAAACAATAAAGAATATTGGAACAAAAAAGAGCTACCACTCCCATTTGATTCAAAAAGGCAATTAATTAGGCTGATATTTGGAGTAATTCCTTAAAAGGCATTTTGGTATGGGAGATTAAGCAGCGTCTCTGACCAGCTTTGCCGACTACCAAAGACAGCACTGGAAACATTAAGCCACATTGCACATGTATCTGTAAAAAACTGCTGCAGCCGAGAAAATATTAGCTGCTTCCGATCTTCCTAATTTTAAATATGCAATCCTTCAATGAGGCTGCAGAGAGCTGCTTAAAGAAGGAATCCTTCAGATGTTAAGCACGTTTTCTGAAATATGTTACACAAGCCGTCAATAAACTGAATAGAAAGGATTTGATGCATGTTTTGCATTTCTTTTAACTTGGTTTCATTAGATATCAAAGGATAACATTTTGTAATGATTTTAATTAATCGCACAATAAAATTTGTCTATAATAACAAACAAAGGTGCCGCTCGCAGCTGCTGGTGAAGTTGCCTCTATCCCTACGGACTTTTGCAGTGTGGGACTGCGAGGACCAGCAGTCCACACCACCTCCAGCTGGTTCCTCTTCCCGCCCCGCCTCTCTGGTGTACAAAGCGGCTCGCGGCCCCCACTTCACGGGTGCCGCTCGCAGCTGCTGGTGAAGTTGCCTCTATCCCTACGGACTTTTGCAGTGTGGGACTGCGAGGACCAGCAGTCCACACCACCTCCAGCTGGTTCCTCTACCCGCCCCGCCTCTCTGGTGTACAAAGCGGCTCGCGGCCCCTACTTCGCGGGTGCCGCTCGCAGCTGCTGGTGAAGTTGCCTCTATCCCTACGGACTTTTGCAGTGTGGGACTGCGAGGACCAGCAGTCCACACCACCTCCAGCTGGTTCCTCTTCCCGCCCCGCCTCTTTGTGCCTTGCCACTGACGTCACTTTATATACTGACGCTAGTTGCTGCGCGGGAGGCACGCGGGACGTGCCGGGCGAAGCCCGGGCCAAGGGCGGGCCCGTTTGAGCCCGTTCGAGACCAAAGAGACTGGGCTGGGCCACCCTCTGCGTATGTTCGGTGAGGAAAGAAGATTTGTGTAACCTAACTTTGCTCGAGGCTTGCCTTAGTACAATGGTGGGAGGAACGGGCAGGGGGAGAATTGCTGCTGTCGGCGCTACAATGGCAGGTACACTGGACAATTTCATTGTAAGAGCCGCTTCCCTCCTTGAACGTGAAATTGACCTCACAGAGCATCGCCTTTCCCTTGACCCTGTTTCCCATAAACGTTCATCATTGGGTAAAATAGCATCCTCTGTTACTCCCAAGGGAAATACTAAAACCCTTACCCTAAACGACTCTATGGTCATGGACGAAGACAGTAATAACGTGTCCTCGGACGTAACTATGGAAAGTAAGAGCGGTAAAGAAGGGAGAGTTACTGCTAGGAATTTAACTACTAAAGAAGCCTCTACGACCGCTCAAACAGAAGGTGTATTTATCCGAGCACAAACACACGCTGTTACAGAGGCTACCGTTTTTTCCTCTGGTCAAACCTCAGGAACTAAACCGAAACAGAAGACTGCCCAGCGAGAAAAAAAGGGTAGACAATCGAGATCGACGAAATTGAAAAATACAAAATTGGTACCCAATAACCAATTAAGTGCTGTTGACCAATCCCTGTCTACAGTGTCTGCAGATCAAGCTAGGAATCTGGACGAGGGACTTTGCTCTAAAATTGGGGAACTTTTTGCCCTTTCAACTCGTCCTATTCTGGACAGACTCACACTTATTGAGGAGCGTCTTAAGAAGCTCGAACAAATGGTTCTGTCGAATCTTGAATTCAACCAAATGCTGAAGTAATGCCCACTAACAGAGCCCAACGAGGCAAGTAAGCACAGGAGGAAAACTCTTGTGCCTATGGTTCCTACTTCAGAACCTCCGAAGGGATCACATAGTGATAAAGGCAAGGATTTATTATCCACTAAAAACACCTTAGACGCAAATGGTCTTAAAGATCTACTTATAAAAGATAACATATCTCAAAAATATTCTGATGCTAATGAAAAAGCAAAATGTGGTACGGCTCAGAATCCTAACGAGATAGAAAATATCTCTGTTTGTAATAATAGTAGAGGTTTTTTGTTACCTAGTTTAGATTTGCCGCCAGAATCCTCTCCCTATGTCATTGTATTGGCAGGGGTTCCTGGTCTGGAAAATAATGCCATTGAAACATATCATGAGTTAAAGAATAAAACAACACATTGGTTTAACACTAACCGACCACTTCCCCCTTATATACATGGTAAAATTTTGTTTGTTCGAAGAGTCAGCTGGGTGGGTAAGGGTAGCAAAGACATACCAGGGGATTGCATTGTTGTTAATTTTAAAGATACACAGGCCGTAAAACATATCCAGCAGGGGCGGCCACTTATGCCTAATACAAGAATTCGACCACTTCCCCTTGATTACTTTTATGGTTTTAATCCTTACCAATCAAATAATAGTACATGGGAAAAGGCTGGGAGGGTCAAATTAGATATTGTTACTCAGAGATGTAGGTCAGCCCCAGTAGATTAGGGTTAGTTAGAGGCCTTCCCGACAATGAACAGATACAGTGGTCTAGATATGGTGGATTGACTGTGTCCTAAACTCACTGACCTTGAACATGCACGGGAGGTGGTAATTGATGATAGGAACAGGCTAGTTAGCGATCATAATATACCTTCTGGCTCCTTGGCAGCTTATTTGCCGACTGATCACAAGGTCAAATCTAAAAATGCTCTCTCTATTAGTGAAGATGGGGAGCAAAATAATCACCTCTCATTGATTGAAAGCTTAAGAGGAGCTCCTGTAACCGGGGTCCCCGCCCAAATTTCAAACGCGAGTACACCTAAGGATGTTGATAGTGTCTCCGATCTAAGACTCTTAACCTGGAATGTTGCAGGGCTGTCTGCCAGGCTAGGGGATGCAAATTTTATATCTTTTTTACAACATTTTTCGATTATTGGCTTGCAGGAATGTTGGACCGTGGATCCCATTCATATGAATGGCTATCGTACCTTTCATACGCCGGCAATTAACACTATAAGGGGGAAAAATAAAGGAGGTCTTTGTACCTATGTATCCAATTGTCTAAAAGAAACAAAAATTCATTTTGCCCCTGTATCTGATTTTTATCAGATATTGACAATTACGTACGGGGGCAAACAAAATATAATCTTGATACATTTTTATAATAATATCCCAATAGGCGATCGGGCCTCGACTTTTAATGAATTAAATGAGACCCTTAAAAACATGGAAGATAAACAAGCTGTCGATACCTGTGTGATCTGGATGGGAGACTTTAACTCTTTTTTATGTCCTCATAGTAATTCAAACATTTGCGGGTTGGGTGAGACTAAAGATGACCCCACAGCACACTTTTCCCATACGCCTTTGGGTAATTATTTGAATGAAGTAATGTCTCGCTTAGACATGGGGTTTGTTAATGAACTCTGCTCCCCTTCAGTCCCCTTCAACACTACATTCATAGGAAGGGGCTGCAAGTCAGTTATTGATTTTATGTTAATATCTAAACGGTACTCTAGCTATATTCGCTCATTTGAAATATGTGAGATAGTAATGAGTGATCACTTGCCAATTAGCATGTCTATCTCCTCCTTCGAGGGTAACAGAAAGGCCAATTCAGTGGTTCAGAACCTATACAACTATAGGTTGGGACTTGCTAGGAAGAATGGTTACACTTTACAATGGGATAAAGTCGAACCAGTGGCTTTTTTTAGAAACTTAATTCAGTCTAAAGAAAGGGAATTTGATACCTGTCTTACTGAGAATGAAGATCCCACCAATGTGCATGACGCATTTCTTAGTATTTCTGAGGAAATACGTAATTTATTTTTTAAACCTCAGAAACTAAGGGAGAATCGGTTGAATAGGTGGTTCAACAGGGAGTGTAGCATGACTCACGCCTGCTTAATAGCACAGTTAAAACGAGACCCCAGGGTTATGGCTGAAGTAAGATCTGCTAGATCTGCATATCAACGTGCATTGAAAAATAGAAAAATACAGATAAAACAGGAAGCATGGCAGACCTTGCAGGAAGCCTGCCAGACAAAAGATAATATTGCTTTTTGGAGAGCGGTAAATGCTCCCTTTTTTAAAGATAATGCAGCAGATACAATTGAGGTAGCAATTACGGAAGAACGATGGGTGACTTATTTTGGGGAGCTTTACCAAGCAGAAACCGTGGAAGGCTCAGAGAGGGGGATCAACCTATCAGGGCAGGACATTGCGCCCTACCCAATAAATGTCGAATTCCTATTGGAAGATGTGCTGGTAGCTATTGATAAGAGCGTGGCAGGGAAGGCCCCGGGCCCCGATGGAATTCCTGTTGACATCTTCAAGGCTAATACTGCTTTGTGGGCCCCGCTTCTAACAAATGTCCTAAACAGCTTTACTAAAATAGGATTTCCTTCTACCTGGCAGGAAGCTATTGTGGTTCCTATTTTTAAAAAAGGTGACCGAAATGAGCCAAAGTGTTATAGACCGATTTCTTTATTGGACTCGCACATGAAGATTGCTGGGAGAGTTATACTTAATAAACTGCAATTATGGGTTGAAGATAACGGTATTCTCTCACAGTTTCAATATGGTTTTAGGGAAGGTTTGGGAACAATAGAGCAAGGCCTGAACTTAGCTCTGCTAGTAGCCAAATATGTTGAGGCTAAAAATGAAAGCTTATTTCTTACTTTTGTTGATCTAAGCTCGGCCTTTGATTGTCTTAATCACAATAAACTCTGGCTAATAATGCAGGAGATAGGAGTAGACCCAAACCTCTTGGTCTTTATTAGGGAATTATACCGAGGGGCAGGTGCCCGGGTTCGTTACGGGGATAAGGGGGATTGTACCTCCAAATTTGCCATAGGGAAGGGTGTGAGACAAGGCTGCATATTAGCCCCATTTTTGTTTAATTTATATATTAATTCAGTAGCCTCTCACCTCTTGGAAGACAAGCAAGATTATCCCAAAATTGGAAATTCCTATATCCCCATTCTTTTATATGCAGATGATGCAGTGATCATGGCTCGGACCCAAGTGAAACTCCAGAGATCACTCAAAAACTTTTCAGATTATATGGGCAACAGTGCCTAAAGATCAACATAAGTAAGACCTTCAACATGTGTTGTACTAAAAAGAAGAACATCACTTGTAAAATCTTTCTATCCAATTCAAAAATTGATACAGTAAACACATTTTCTTATTTAGGTATCAATTTTGAAAAAAAGGGTTCTTGGACTGTAGCAGGCAAAACAAGAAAGTTGGCGTTTTCTCGAGCAATCGGGGCAGTCAAAAACTTTGCCAACAAGGTGGGAGGACGCCCAGTACCCGTTCTAGTAGACATTTACAAATCTAAATGCGTGACTACGGCGCTATATGGCGCAGGGATTTGGGGGATAACGAATAACCATAGCATACAGTCTTGTGAGAATGCTCAAAGAAATATGTTTGCAATTTTTAGAAGACAAGCGCTGGCAGATAGAGAAATGCAAGAGCACTGTTATGGCTAATTGCTTACTCATACAAAACCGAGGCATCCAGCCATACTTGACGCAAGTGCCCAGCTGCTATTCTCGTATGTTATTGACTCGCTTCAGGGTGGATACCTTTTTTAGATTAGTTACCTTCCCGGAGATGAACTGTTGGACAAAAGAACTAATCCCTTGTCCATGTGACCTGGTTTCTGCTCAATCCTCCCTTCACTGCATTCTCTTTTGTAAATTTTATTCAGGACCCAGGAAAGGTATTCTAATTCCTGTCTTAAGAAAGTTTGGCTTGAGTCAATGTAGAGTGGCACTGATAAGATTACAAATGTTGGATGACGAATTGCTTATGTCCTCGGTGTCAATGTTTCTTAAAACTATTATTAGATATAGGATCTCAATGAACTAAGTTTCTAATTGTTATTCTTAAATTGATTCTTAAAGTTTTATCATTTATTAACCACGATGTACTTATGAATGAAATGTTTTAAAGTGTGCTTTTATGATTTTTTGATTCTAAAATCGAATAAAGCTGTTTTGATTTGATTTGATTTGAACAAACAAAGATTATGAGAGGAGTAAAAAAATAGGAAGAGGAAAACATTTTGGGAAAATTAGCACGATTTGCTTTATTTCTGTTTTACTCTGGAAGCAGAATATGTGAAAAAAACATCTGTTTTGTTTCTGTAAACATGCTACTTCCCCACAGCATAGTATTGGGAGAGTCATGGACTACAGGCATAACTGCTTTAGGCTGCAGCATATTTGGGAAAGGGAGTGTCTGCAGGGCTGGTTCGGAAGTGAACAGCTGGATTATTCTAAGCATGGAATCAGAAGCAGAGAGCAGCTGGGGTAAAGTATGATGCAGGGAGGGAGTTGGCTGGGAAGGGAGGGTCAGGCAAAATGGCAAACCATATGGCCAGTTCACAGAAAGGAGTGGCTCGTTAAAGTATTGTGGTCAGAATGGAACAGGTTGAATCATAAGCAATACAGTTGGAATGAAACTTGTTTGCAATTAGTATATTTACTAGTTATTGTAAAGCGGCATCCCATGAGGGTAAGGCAAAAATAGTAGAAGGTAATGTATACCAGACTTCAGAAGCCGGTCAGATGTCTGAAACTGGCACTGTTTTACTTAATCTGTGGTCAAGTACTAAAATTCTATGGTTCTTCCGCTCCATGTTTTTTGAGATAGTTCCATCAATACATGTAGATAAGATCCCCGGGGGGATTCCATCATATTGCTAGCCTGTTGACTGTTTCCCATTTTCTTCTGATTGTTGAGTTCTAGCTCCCTCCTTTTAATTCTGCACCTCGAGGACCCTAAGTGTGCCTTGTGGTGGTAAGCATTGCTATATAAAACCCAACCCCAAATAATTTTGACTTTAAACATTATTAAAAGTAAAAGGATTTTGTTTGCAAGCCCCTTATGCCCTATTGTTTACATTTACAATGTCTACAACTGTACATTAGACCTAATTCCCAAACAAGGAAAAAAAATTATACTATGTGGCATATTTACAAGGTCATTGCACCACCGTAAAAGTCACTTTTTCTGACGTTCGGGTGCGCAGTGCCCAGCACCATATTTACAAAGTGGCGGTGAGCCCCTTTTTGTGGCTTAACGCTGCTTTGTAAATATCGTCCCCTTTCACACAGGTATCTGCGTGAAAGGGAGATGCAATGGCGGTTGCTGTGGGTGTTCCACCTCAACACCCATTGCTTTTGACGCTGCCCCAGATTTACAAGGAACTGTAAATCTGAAGCAGCGCCAAAAACGAATGCCACTGAATAGCAGGCATTGGATTGGCGCAACGAGTAGAAATATATCCTCTTGCCATGTGTGCAGCATTCTGCAGCACACATAGAAGGAGCAAATCGCCTTTACAGATTGTTTATGTGCAGGAAGGTGTCCCTTCCTGAACATAAACAACCATTCCTGCTATGCAGGCACCATTGCAATATGACGCAAGGGGGTCTGTGTTGGCGCTAGGCAGCTTTTTTTAGCGCCATTGCAAGGCAAAACACATGACTGCGCTGTATACTAATAAACACAGTGCATCCCTGCGTTTTTAAATGATGCAGCACAGCGTTGCTGCACAATTTCCTTGTAAATATCCCCCAATGATTTTAGATTGTGAAAATCCTTATGCACACATATAGGCAATATGTTCTTGTATTGCCAGGTATATTAATACATCCCTTCGCTCATTCCTTCACATTTTCTGGAGTGTCTGCAATTTGTCAGCATAAGTATGGTGTGACTGTGTTTTCACATTTTTACCTTTTTTCCTCCACATGGAAATCTATTTTTCATGATGAAAACGCCTTCTCGAAATCCACTACACCAAAGACCCCCACTGAATCATTTTTGTAAGCGGAGGACCCTGGTCTAAGCATGTCAGATGATTTCAACTACAAAACAATACAAAAAAAATACAAAAACCAGCATGCATCAAACAAATACACAAATTATGAAATCTTTTATTTAAAAGAGAAACAAATATAAAAACTACAACATTCTAAATTCAACATTTAATGGGAAGGCTGAAGTTTTTAGCCACTCATAGTCCATACTATAATATGTTTGATGCACTTGAACTCCTCCCACAAATCAATCTGACGATAATGACTTTTAGCCTCCACCGTCAAATTCCTACACATTTAGAGAACATTTAAAATGTTTAACCTTCACTTTATTTCTTTATTTGTATACATGTAATTAATCTATTAATATTATTTAACTTTCGAAGCAGTCACAGACCGGTGAGTAGGCTTTGCGGACCCCTGGGGTCCCCGGGTCACAGTCAAGAACCGCTGCATTTCACATTTTTTTTTTTTTTTGGTGTACATTTGTGCTGAATTTGCCTATGTACTCCATGCCGTTTCAGAAGTAATGTGTCAATATATGGAAGGTGCAAGTAATTGATAAGGTTTGTGAATACTCACAACAGAGTTGTGTTTTTTGAGGTTTTCCTGATAATACCAATAGGCACTCCTAGTTAAACACTAATTTCCCAGTCACTTGGCTAGGTGTAGCACTGCAGAAAACGACACCAATTTGATATATTTTCTATATTAGAGGAATTTTCAGTTGGAAAAATCTGAAAATGCGTCATTTGATTTTAAGCCTCATACAGGCAAATTCTAAGCAGGTTTGGGACAGGTAGTGGCAAGGGAGATCTTATACACTTATACAAAGAGGTGTGTAAATGCTCTTGCCCCTTTGTACTGAAAGAGTTGTAGGCAAAAGTAAGTCAATGCAAAATCCTTTAATTATAAATGCTCCATTCCCCACATTCAGTATTTTATTAGCAAACAAAACACACCTTTAACCATTAGCACTTGTTAACTGTAATATATGTACAAATCCAATATTTAAGTCCAACACTGCAGAACAATGATTAAGTTGCCTCTTAGTAGTTGGATATTACTGCCTGCAGAGCTACTTTACAACCAACGTTTAAATACATTTTTCACCTGGAATAATCTTGTTTGTGTTTTAATTTTGTACAAATTAACATCATAATTGGAAAATCTTGAGTCTCTGCCACACATTATAAAGGTTCTCCTGCCACAACAAGAAACAAGACTTTAATATGTAAACTATCGCCCTAGAGGAAAATGAAGCACAATGAGTTTGAATGTTTTTTCTGTAATTTTGCATTTTAGGCTTAAGATGTGAACAAACGGATTTTGCTCCATTTACCATTTACCGTAAATGAAATTATTTAAAAATATAAATTATACTCCTGCTTTGTAAGGTCTTTGCAATTATGTGTCAAAATGTATATAGACCATTTTGCATAATTTAGTTTACCAGCAGATTTTGCCCAAGACTCAGTCTATAATGATTCAATACACATTTTATACTTGGCAAACATGAAACGTATTGATCTTCCTGCTAGTGGAAATGGGAATTTGTACAACTAAGGTATCTGCAGTTTTCAAATGGTAAAAGTATAGGGGTCAGAACGAGGCAGATTCTTTTTGCCCAACTCCCTGAGCAGCAGGCCGCAAAAATTGAGCAAAATTATTCTGTTTTGGTTTAGTGACCGATACAATGTTCTCTGTTTACTTTGTTACTTTTGATTATGAGAAAGGATGGCAAATCTGTTTATTCGAATCATAGTTTTAAAAACTTTAAACACTGTGCAACATTATTTGCATTTCAGTTTCCTCTGCTGCAAATGTTATTGGATATGGCTTCATGTTTGTCTTAATTTACTACACTGAAAAGAAAGGGAATGTTAATATTGAACAACTTGATGTTAATATGAACAACAATACATTCATGTATAAAAACAAAATCCCATCTTTACTGATGAATTTGCCCATTATGAACTCCACGTCAACCACGGCTCAGAAATGCGTATGTCAGGATGTCAGTAGCACAAGAAAGGAAACAAACGCCACTAATCTCTTCGTAGCGGCCAGCGGGGACGATGGCTTGTTGAGGAGCCTCCCTACTCCCTTGAGCACAATCTCCCACAGTGTAGAAAAACACAACTATGAAAGGGAGCACCCCGGGGAAAAGGGAAGGGGATAAAATAACAAAGAGTGCTGCAGGGAAGCTCTTGTCTCTTAGGTCTGGTCTAGGTCTCAGAATGTCTTCCTTTTATGTCATCGTACTGCATAGATAAAAAGGCGAGAAACAAGCATGAAATGCCACACAGGTAAACACATACAAGCTCACTCAACAGGTTATGTTATGTGTCACACACTCACAAGGAGCCCAGCAGCTATACACTTTGAATAATCAGGAAACTTCAATCCTCCAGACACCACGACCTCATAGGACCTCATAGAAAATACTTTTTTCGCCATTACCCACACGGCTGTTTTTGCAGAGGAGACGTTAGTATTTAGAGGGGTCAACTTATCAGAATTGTACCACATAGTGTCCAGGCGATATCTATCAACTCAGGACCGACAATACAGTGGACTCTTAAGTTTATCATTGCTACGGTGCCCATCAACATGTTATTTGCTTCTTTCTCTACATGTGAAAGATTGGGGGGCTCATTTATGAGCCCCTGCGTCACTTTTGCGCCACCGGTGCGTCACTTTTTGTGACGCACCAGTGGCAGAAAACATGCGCCATGTTGCGCCATATTTACAAAGTGACGCATCTAGGTAGATGCGTCACTTTGTAAACCCCTGCGCCACATTATACCTGCGCCAGGTATAATGTATGCAAGGGGGGCGTTTTGACGCAACAAAGGGTCGTAGAAGTGACGCAGTGAAATCTACGAGATTTCACTGCGCCACTTCTAGTGTGCAAATGCGTCACTTTCTTGCGCCTGCCTCACAGCAGGCGTAAGACTGACGCAGGCCCTTTCACATGGGGCTTGCCCCATGTGAAAGGACACATTGCTGGAGTTGCGTCACTTTTGTGACACACTCCAGCGATGCGTCACTTTTGCGCCTACAGATACGTCAGAAATACTGACGTATCTGTGACTCCTTGCGACATGATGCGTCATACTGTAAATATGACGCATCAATGGAGTCGCAGGGAGGGCGCAGTGAAAAGTGGCGCATCACTGTTTTCACGCAGTGATGCGTCACTTTTCATAAATGAGGCCCTGGGACTTTAGTGTTAGGCCATATTGGGGCTTTTTTCAGCTGTGCGCATTGTGGGACTCTATTAAGTGGCGAAAGGCCAGCGCCAGCATTGTGATTTTTTTCATTGTTTTATTATGTAGGTCGCAGTGTCCTTATTTGGATCCTGGTTCCACTCATATGTGATGCGCTGCAGTGACGGATTGCTTATATATTTCAGTTCGCCAATATTCCCAAATTGTGCCTTGAAAAAGTCTGTTTATCAGACGAAACACGTGTTGGCTAATCGTGTGCTGGGAATTTAAATTTTTGGACTTCAATAAAGTATACAGAAAAACTCTATTTGATGATCTGATTGGATTTTTTTGAACAGACTGGTGTTTCCATATCGTCCTTGTTGCGCAGGAGATCCAAAACTATATCATGGGATTACTTTGACCCATGACCAAAACTGTTTTTGGTTAACTAAACAAGTCAGGTTGAATGGTTGTGCTGCAATAGCTTCTTTCTTTTGTGTTTTTTTATATGCATGTGTTAGAAATGGGGGCCTCCAGTTGGCACCGGCTGGCGCCGGCGTCAAATTGTAACCCTTCTTTCTAAGTCAGAGTAAGGGGGCTACACCCTTTGATACCCTCTGCTCAACCCTGTGGAAGCGTAGCACGAGCAGACAGGCCTATTGTAAAAACGGGTCTCACACGATGTTGTGAAGAGATGATTTATTCACAATTCAGGAATAAGTAAACCCACCAGTGCGGATGACAGAGACCCTCCAGCACCGGTCAACTCAGAACACGAAGTGAATCCTAACATTCCTCTAAGTATCTAGGTAACACAGAATGCACTCACATCAGAGTGCTGACATACAAGAATTCTAACACTCATAATAATAGTAAAAGGACACCATACAACATGTCCCCTTTTCTTTTTTTCTTTTTTTTTTTTACATAAACAAATACAAATAAAACTTAGAAGAAAACACAAAAGAAAACAAATCATTTTAAAATAAAATCTTCAAATTTCTTGGGAAATTTCACCACCCTTTTAACAGGAACCCCAGAAGAGACATTCCCGGAAATAATCTCCTCAGAAGAAGAGACATTCTGAGAATCGGTAATGGGAACGGACAAATCAGAACAAGACTTAGAATTATCATCAGATGAAGAACTAGCCATATGTGTATCATCACTAGAATGTCTAAAATTGGAACCACAAACACTTTTCTCATTGGAAGTTCCTACATCCAAAAATGAATCATTAGCATCATTCACATTAAACAATTTTTCTTGTCCAGGTTTGAGAAGAACTACTGCACTCTTATTCCACCATCCCCTTTTGTGTAAAAAAACTGCAGTTTCCGAGACCTTAATAACTTGCACAGGAGCAGAAAATCTAGAAAGACCTTTGCGTGGTAAACCTGGATTAATGATGCGTACCCAACTGCCAACACAAATGCTTTGTGTTTAGTTCTATGTATGTCATCATGATATATCTTATTTCTCAAGGCAGCTCCATCTAAATTGTCCTTCACCTTATCTAATGTTTTGTCAAAATCCTTATGAACCATCAACTCACAAGATGGTGACACCAATGTACAACACTCTCTTCCTCTCATCAAATAGAAAGGAGAAAATCCTGTCACTGAATGCGGCATATTATGATACGCCCAAAGCTTCTCATCAACAAAATTGAAAACATTCCTCTCACTCTCCAAAGCACACTGAATACCATCCTTAACAAATCTATTAGCCCTTTCCACTTGACCATTAGCTCTCGGACAATATAAAGGAGCTCTCTCAGCTCTAATGCCACACTTTTTTAAGAAAGAAACCATTCTGGACGAAGTGAACTGAACACCATTGTCAGACATAAGTACTCTTGGAAAACCTTCAACAATAAAAATCCTCTCTAAAAATTTGATCACTTCATCAGTATTTGGGTTCTCAACAAAAGTGTGGTAAATCCATTTGGAAAAATTGTCAATCAGAACAATAAGAAATCTATATTGTTTACCTAAAATATCATAGGGACCTGAAAAGTCAATGGATACCTTCTCCCAAGGTCCCTTGGGAATTTTCTGTAAACCAACGGGCTCACAAGAAACTTTACAATGCTTATCTGAACGCACACATATAGCACAAGCATCAACAAATCTTTCAACCAAAGTATCCATACCAGGCCACCAGTAGTGTTGTCTAAGAACTCTCTTAGTTGCGGACACCCCATTGTGACCAAAGTGAGCTAACTCTACGAGCCTAGACCTGAGACCTATGGGAGGAACCAACATACTATGTCTGACCAGAAATCCACTCTCAATACTGAGTGTGCAAAACTGTGCAGATCTGCCTCAAGATTCCTGAGAGGAGGCCATCCTTGAACAAGAAACTTTTTGACCTTGTTAATCACAACATCTTCATCATAAAATTTAACCCAGTCAGCTTCAGAAATTTTTCCCTCACAACTATTTAACACATCCACCAAAGCAACTACACATTCATGATTATCAACACATGAACTTTCATCGACTTCTTTAGCTGGCAATCTAAACAAACAATCTGCCGTGATGTTCTTCCCTCCCGAAATATGCTCAATTTTGAAGTTAAACTCTTGTAACCTAGCAATAAGTCTTATGAGTCTGGAAGAAGCATTACCTGAGCGTACACCATCCATCATAAACACCAAGGGTTTATGATCCGTGATTAACTTAAAAGACTGTCCCCATAAAAAATTCTTGAACTTTTCTACAGCCCACACACATGCAAGCGCCTCTCTTTCAATTGTACTGTAATGTACCTCAGAACCTTTTAAAGCTCTTGAAATGAACGAAATAGTTCTTTCTTTCCCATTTACAAACTGAGTGAAAACAGCCCCTAAGCCAATAGAACTGGCATCCACAGTTACCACAGATTCCCCATTAGGATCAAATGTCTTCAAAGTAGGAGCTCTAGAAATGAGCTCTTTAACTCTAACAAAAGCTTTGTCATGCTCATCAGACCAGACAAAAGATGTCCCTTTCCTAAGCAAATGTCTCAAAGGTTCAACAACCAAAGCATAGCCCTGTACAAACCTAGCATAATACTCTCCAAGTCCCAAAAAGGACCTCAAAGAATCCTTGTCATATGGCTTAATAGCATTGTTAAGAGCACTAATCAAATCAAGTTTAGGAGCAATGCCCTCTCCTGAGATCTTGTGTCCTAAATAATCAATTTCCTTCACAAAAAATTTGCATTTTTCTTTGCTAACCGTCATGCCTCTTTGTGCCAGTTTGGTAAGTACTTTGCCTAAAATGGAATCATGTTCTTCATGTGACTTGGCAAAGATAAGTATGTCATCCTGAAATGCTTGTACCTCAACCACATCTTGAAACAATACATCCACCAGCTTTTGAAAAACACTAGCGGCGGAAGCTAACCCGAATGGCATACGTAAAAACCTATAGACTCCAAAAGGAGTTACAAAAGCAGTCAAGTCTTTAGATTCCTCGTCCAACATTACTTGATGATATGCAGACTTGAGATCAATGATGGAAAAAAATTTAGCTCCATTGACAGCCATGAGCAATTCCTGAATCCTAGGAAGCGGATGACTGTCAATAATTATATTCTTATTCAGTGATCTCAAGTCAATGCATAGCCTCAAATCTCCATTTTTTTTTAATGCAATTACAATAGCCGAAATCCATTCTGAACTATCAGTGGACTCTATTATGCCCTCAGAACACAGATTATCTAAATGCTCTTTGAGCTTTTGACGAACACCCAAGGGTACCATGCGTACTTTGTGCTGTACAGGCATAGCATCTTTCTTTAACTTAATGTGATGCATAAAACCATTCACGTCACCAACTTTATCAGCAAAAACAGTGTTGAATTTTGATAGAATAAAGTCAGTATTACAATCTTGTGTTGCAATCTGGTTAACAGAAATGTCACGTAATCTAATGGGAGTATCCGTACCTGGACAAAGCATTATTCCTAGTTTGCCCAGATCGTACCACCCGACAATATTCTTACCATTAACTGCAACATAAATTTTCGTGAAAATACAACGTCCCTGAAAATTCAATTTTTCCTCAAAATAACCCAACATTTCAATATCAAAATTACCAAATGCTTTAGGGTTGACATCCGTGACACAAAGTTGTATACCTGTCCACTTGTTTTCAAATGTAGCATCAGATAGCACAGTGATTGGAGAGCCAGAGTCAGCCATTACTTCTAAAACAACATCTCCAATTAAAACTTCTCCTAAAGGTGCTTTAAATCCAACATTAATCATATTAACATCAAAGGAAGAATCATACAAGGTAATAATCATATTCTCTAACTCATTAGTCATATCATTCACAGAATTCACTGTTAAACCATTGTTTATAGCAGTGGAACCACTCCTTACATTCTTGCAAACAGTTTGGAAATGACCAACCTTATTACATTTAGTACATCTTCTTTTAATGGCAGGACATTCCAAACTATTAGCAAGATGAAACTTGGATCCACATCTAAAACAAGACGGTTTGCTAGACTTTGACACCATGTTAGGTTTAAATATTTTTTTACTGACTTGAACAGCACATACAGGAGTAACTGGACTCTCTTCAGAAGATAAAACTTTAGATGATCGTATAGACCTTTCAATGCCTTTGGCAATGTCAATAATTTCATTTAGCGTAGGATTACGACAGGCTAACAACCTCTCTTGTATTTTTTTAGATTCGCAATTAAATACAAACTGGTCCCTTATGCAAATATCTACGCTTGCCCCAAAATCACAATTTGCCGCAAGAACCCTTAACGCCGCAACATATTGTTCCACCGTTTCGTCAGCAAATTGTTTTCTCTTGTTAAAAGCATGACGTTCAATTAAAATACTAGGTTCTTCAATAAACTGTTTTTCCAATCTAGCAACAGCTTCTTTGAAAATGTCCCAAGAATCGCCAGCTCCAGCAGGTGCTGCAATAGGTGATAAATTTTCAAAAATCTCAATGGCAGCTGACCCTAAATAAGTAAAAAGCAGCGCATGTTTTCTTTCAGCAGGAAATTTCTTTCCATCAATAGCAACTATATAATTTTCAAAAGTTTTGTACCATTTTTTCCACGTTAAAGTGGGATTTCCTGGTGTACTTAAAAAAATTGCTGGTTGATTGCATATTTGAGAAGATGCCATAGTAGAAGAAGATCAGGTAAAATTGCAATAACCAGTAAAAAAAAAATCCTAGTAGAAATGAACTTCAAAACTGATGAAAAACTAAGATGTGTACTCAACGAGATAACAATCCCAATAGCCAAAATAAGATTTCGATGCCAAAATTCATCTTAGTAGACGATGCAGTGAACAATACATGTCATGTGAAACAAGAAAAAAAAAAAACACATGAAACCAGTATTATCCAATAGTTCTTAAAGTTCAAAATTTGTGTAGAAAAGTAAACTAAAATTACTTAGACAGTACCAGCCAATCCATTTCACAGCATGACAATCCGTTTCTTATCATCAAACGATGTCACGTAACGAAGAAACTGGTACTTGAATTTTGAATGAAAAATCTGCCCAACTTAAAATGGCCGCCACGAACGTCACACCACGAACGTGCTTTCAACAGGCAGTGGTTCTTGTTTTCTAAGCGTGAGCAGCTGACGCACGTAATCAGACGAAAACAAACATCGCCGGAACAATGGAAGCTCGAGCAGAAGTAACTCCCGTCTTCAACTGTCACTCACATCAATCCAAGGTAAACTTTACCGTTTGAAGTGTTTCACGACCATGAAGACTTCAGTTCTCCAATTTTAGGCTGCTTCCGTTTCAATGCCTTCAAGTAATTTTCAGCTGCTTCCGTATCAATGCCTTCGTGCAATTTTCTTTATCTCTTTTTAAAACTTATAAGAGAATAAAAAAAAATCGTAGTGCAGAGAGATACTCGGGTCCTTCCTTCACGGTGGGTGATCCCAGTCGTCGCCAATGTAAAAACGGGTCTCACACGATGTTGTGAAGAGATGATTTATTCACAATTCAGGAATAAGTAAACCCACCAGTGCGGATGACAGAGACCCTCCAGCACCGGTCAACTCAGAACACGAAGTGAATCCTAACATTCCTCTAAGTATCTAGGTAACACAGAATGCACTCACATCAGAGTGCTGACATACAAGAATTCTAACACTCATAATAATAGTAAAAGGACACCATACAACACCTATCTCCGAGGCAGTGTGTGAAGAATTTATGATCATACACAATAACACTGGAAAGAAGCTACAAAACGGACACCACAAACAAGTATAGAGAAATAGTTATATTTATATAGGTTAGGCATGAAACGGAGAAATGCTCAAAGAACCACAATGCACATAATTACAGATTCATTCAGGGTGATGGAAGCACTCGTGCGTGCGGGTGGATGAGCTTAGTTCGAGATCGGGCCTAGGCCGCCCGATGATGCACAATGTACCGGGTATATAAAGGGGGCGCAGTGCACAGCTCCACGGGGAGGGTGCAGGATGACAGGCGGACTCACAGCGGCCACAGCTCCTCGACTGCAGCGGTCCGTGGCGTGCACTCACACTAATCCTAGGACAGGGTTGGACGGCGGCGCCCAGCGGCACACGCAGATGATGGCAAGGTTCGTGACGCAGGGGCTAGCGTGGGCACTCAGCGGCGCAGACTCCAGCTGCAGCGGCCCACAATAGCGATAGCAATGGTTTCTGTAGCAAAACAAGGGTGAGCACTCAGCGGCACAGCTCCTCAGCTGCAGCGGCCCACAATAGCGATAGCACTGATTCTCGTATTATCTCCTCGTGGTCGGACCAATGCGGGCACTCGGCAGCACAGCTCGTCAGCAGCAGCGGCCCACGCTAGCGATAGCAAGGGTTTTCATAGCAAGGCCAAGGAGGGCACTCAGCGGCACAGCTCCTCAGCTGCTGCGGCCCACAATGGCGATAGCAAAGGTTTTCATAGCAAGGCAGATGCGGGCACTCAGCGGCACAGATCCTCAGCTGCAGCGGCCCACAATGGCGATAGCAAAGGTTTTCGTAGCAAGGCAGATGCGGGCACTCAGCGGCACAGCTCCTCAGCTGCAGCGGCCCACAATGGCGATAGCAATAGTTTCCGTAGCAAGTCAGATGCGGGCACTCAGCGGCACAGCTCCTAAGCTGCAGCGGCCCACAATGACGATAGCAATAGTTTCCGTAGCAAGTCAGATGCAGGCACTCAGCGGCACAGGTCCTCAGCTGCAGCGGCCCACAATGGCGATGGCAACAGTTTCCGTGGCAAGTCAATTGCGGCGTTCCCCACAGTAGAACTAGAGACCCTGGATTTCTCGACAGAGGCCTCATCTGCAAGTAGGATTCCCTTCAAGAGGAATCCGGGCTGCTGACGAATTAACTCTAATGTCCCTGAGACTTCGGCAGGAGGTAAGATCAAATCAGGCCCTTGGGTAGTTGCTTCAGTAGATGGATGGTAGTTTCAAAGTCCTTTTCCTCTTGTTACGCGGAGAGAGGTTCGTCTTCGCAACCCGCAGTTACACACCACGAAGGGGTTTCAGCCCAGATCTTTATACCCCAAAAGTCTTTGTTCTTGAGAAAGTCACAAATCACTCGACCCGGCCAGAACCAGTTTGGTGTCGACTTGGGTCACTTTATTCACGAGGTGGCATCCTCCCTTTCAGGGAAAGGGGGCCCACCACCAGACACCCAGTGGGAGGTGGAGCCATCATTCACCTTGCCAGGCACAGCCCTGCTCAGATCAAAGGGGTCACCCCTCCCCACACTTCAATGGCAGATTCCTCCATTCGACCCAGGTCGGTCTCAGCCTGCCCTGGCCCTCTAAACCAGATGGCCAATACACATACCAAGAAAACATACGGGAAAGTTTAGACAAAAAGATACATGCTTTCCAAAAGCGGAAGGTGCACACTCAGAATATAAAGACAATCACCACTACCAGATGCATGTTAATATTTGAAGCTCAAGCATACCAAGTTCGACTCTCCTAACATGTTCCTTGGCACTACTAAGACTATACTAGTTCATACAGTTTATTTATAATAAGCATTCGCGCTGTGTCACTGAATGGCAGTGGCACAGCGCCCAGAGCGTCTAACGCCAGCAACCACGAAGGAGACAAAAAGTGACAAAAAAATAGAAGGGAGACCTACGCCAATGGTGGCAGGTCTAACAGCATGTTATAGTTGTAATGTGCAGGCAATACCTCTAGGTAGTGGGTGTTTGAAGCTGATATAGCACCCAGTTGCCAATATAGCAACATTGACATTTGTCACGCATAGTACTGATACCTTAAATACAGTTACAATTTTGGATGTGCGGTTATTTCCCTTTCATGGAACACCACTACCTGATCTTTTCTTGGGTTTTCCAATGCCATTGGTATCTGAAAGAAGTGAGAGGTGTTGGTCACTTGGACCGCTGGGCATAACACAGATTGTACACTTTTTCCATTGGTAGTGACACAGTCGGTGTGCTTGGACCGCTGGGTGTGACACAGATGGTATGCTTAGCCCCTGGGTGTGATTCAGACATTTAGGGAAAAAGATTTGGACTTTGAAGATTAGGTGTAATTTATGTTTGGCCAAGAGAGGTCTGTGGTTCTCGAGTTATTCCTTTTTCCGCAACCTATTGTTATTATCTATGTCCCGGAGCCGATATTAACAGACTATCAGGCTCACTAAATCCTGTGCACCATGCAGAGCTTCCCCTGGTTACAAGATAGCATGCACTAGGAGCGGGCTAAGGATTTTTTTTGACAAAGTCAATAATTTTTCTCTGTCATTTTTTTTGGGTGTTGGTCGCTTGGACCACTGAGCGTGATACAGATGGTACGCTTAGCCCCTGGGTGCGATACAGGATGCAATTCTTAATGTGATGGATATGTGTGATGTTCTGGTGCTGTTAAAGTACTGCCACCTGTGTTGTGTCCTAAGTATTTTGTTTTTTGTTGACCAAATGTTTTATAGGAAGATGCTGCTATTTCTCACCAACTGTAATGGATGTCAGAAGTCAATATCCTTCAGATACTGTTTTCAATGACAAATTGCACTTTTTCTATGTTGCAACCCTTCATATGCATTGTTATTCATGTTGAATTATTGATGCATCTGGACATTTTGCTGAGCTCGTAGTTACTTAATTGGAAGCAGCAAACCCCGTGTATATTTTCCCCACAATTCAGATCGAAACCAGAGAATCCTTAAAACAAAGAGGCAAAGGTATCTTGTCCACTAAAACTACCAAACGTATCATGGAAACACCATTAAAATACATGCAAACTAGATTCCCCACATAGGCTAAAAAACTAAATAAGGGTTGCCAAGAATGACATTCACACACAAAGGCACATACATTCCCTCTGTCAAAGGAGGGATCTTCCAACACTAACATACTTAAACATATGAGAACATACATGCAAATCAAATTCACACGTCAGAAGAAAGATAAGAGAGAGGCATTATCATAACCATGGGCCATCTTCGAGGAGGTCTAGATCAACAGTCCTGCACTACAGATAGCAAACAATATGTCAGCACCCCTCCCCCACCATATGCAGGTAGGGATGTGCTATTGTCCACTCTCCCGCATTAGGATACTCTAATCTGCCAGTTGAAGAAGTTGGTGAGCCCCCTACCGAACAACAAGCAGTTAGGCCCAGCCATGAGAGACTAACAGGCCAGAAGGCTCAAGCAGTCACAGAGCAACCCCAGTTCAGTTCAAGGACTCCCAGAAGTTCGAACCCACCCGTCCTTTACTCTGGATGCATAGAAGCCGAGCAGAACGGAGAACATGCACCCTCACTGATTTAGGCCAGCACACACGAGTGACAGGGAGGTTTGTAGTGGTTCTAGACATTGATACAGCTAGCAGGAGTGAGGAAGGGAGCCGCAGTCATCCAGTATGCAATGATGAGGATGGAGTTACAGGACTTGCCCAGATAGCCAAAGAAACACCCAAAAGTGAATTTGAGAGCAAAGTCTGACTGGTAAAAGAACACCACATAGCTCAGAGCAAATGAGGCAACCTAGACGGGACGTAGAAGAAGGCACGAGCCAAGGAGGGAAAGAGAAAGAACTCGCACCCAGCACAGTGAGACCACAGAGCAGCGTACTCCCTACATGAGAAGAGTATGGGTAGGCACAGGGCATTGATTGGGGAACAGTCAAAGTTAGAATTGGATGAGAGACTTTTGGCTGGGATCCGATCCTTACCAAACTTTCAATGAAATGGAGGGGCTGACCGAAAAATCAGGGACCAAGGTAGTCTGGTGCTGACCCAGCCAAGACATAGGAAAATTAGGAATGACACATTTGTGCATGCATGAGGGAAGCAGCGGCAAAGGCGTACGCTGTTCCACCCGAACGCACAAAATATATAGACTGACCCCAAGGGAGACAGTGGCCAGAGAGGAATGCGAGATCTTTGCATGGCCATTCTGCCACCTGAGGGAAAAGACTAGTACGATAGACCCTGGCTGAAGGAGGGATCTTACGAACCAGAGGACATGACCATCGCGGAAGACTGCATTCGGCATGGAGGAAGAGATCTTGAGTGGAACACCCCCAACATGCAGGAATGCCTAAAATGAGGAGAACCAGTAGAGTTACCCAAAGCAAAGATGTACCTATTACTACAGAAGGGCTGTCAGGGACCATCTATGTGCTGTGGGCGCAAATGGATAAAGAGGGGCTAAGGACAAAGTTACCACCGTTGCTGGATTGAGCATGCAAATGGATCTCATGTTTTGAGAAGAACACCGCAGGAATAAACCTAGCGATAGGCGCTATGAAAAGTCTGCTAAGTAGTATTATCGGAGAGCTGCATAACACAGTGTTCACCTGAGCTTATATCCCAGCAATTACCCTGAAAACAGTGAGCATGACAAGGCTGCATTCAATTCATACAGGCACTAAATATAGACGTATATGAGGGAGATGTTCCCTGACCACCCTGATGTAGCAGGGCTAATTATGGAGATTGTGAAGCCAGGGGAGACAATAACTGATTTTCGGGATAGGATGAGGGAACGATGGGGACAGGAGGCAGGCCAGCTGTGGACTGACGGGCCCTCAAGTCACATTCTTTTCCAGTATTCTCAAAAAGGGGCTGCCCACTGAGATACAAAGCAGATTGGACAGTGTGGTTGGGTTAGACACCAGGACCTGGCAGGAGACACAAGCCCATATATTGCAGGGAAAAACTGGAGCAAGCCCAGAGAGGCACTGCTAAATTTGTCCAACTCACATTAAAAGAGACCGCCCTTGAGGGGGCTGCTTTGGCCGTGAAACTGCACATGGCACCATTCTTAAAGGGGACTCCACTACAAAGCCCCAGAGGGATTCAACCTAGTTAGAGGCCAGGGAGGTTGGCAGCAATCAGACCTGAGGGAATATCAGCCTTGCCATAGGATGGGTCACCTGGCAGACCGATGCAACCACAAAATCCTAATCCACAAAACCCAGCCCAGAGAAATCCGAATATACCTTACATTCAGCCGCAGGGAGTCCAGTCAGCCGCTGCACCCCGACAACATGGATCAGGTAGTTGGACAAAAACATGGCAACAGCAACCGTAGACAGGGAACAGCTCAACAGGGACCAGGGCCACAGCCTCGGCAGGGAGGGGTAACTGTCTGGGGAGGTAATGCCTTCACACATATACAGAATCAAAATGCGCAGTAAGATAAAACCCACAGATTAAAATACCACCCATCCACCATTATCCCAAACATTAACAAAACCAAAAGAAAAACGATGGGAATGCAAACTTTTACTAGCATTTGGGGATTCAGGACTGATACATTGGGTATCCTCACTAAAGACTGCCATTAATGGTGCCAGCTGAAGCCAAGGCCCCACTCTTCTGCTGAACCCCCAGAGCACGATTGGCTGGCCGCACCCCAGAGGAAGGGCAGTCTGACAAGAGGGCGGGGAGGCTCCCAGACCAATTATTTAAAAGCATGCATCAAGGTCCCTACATCCAAAGTCATCTCAAATGGGTTCCAATAAGCAGGTCAAACGGTCCCATTCTCAGGAATTCGGCCCCGGACCCATGTGTCCTGTATGGAGTGTAGTTCCAACAATGCCCCCAACAACTAGAAGCCTCCGGCCAGATGGAGACCCTCTTTCTGTTTTAAAACAAAGCTGTCCTCAAGTAGCTGGATCCAGGATTCCAGTATGCCTAGGATGGTGAAGAGCCCACAACCTCCACAGCACAAGAGCCAATAAGTTACAAGGTGCCAACAAGCATATCGCTGAGTCGGTTTAAAGGTTTGTCAGATTAGCCCGACGTCCTGGAGTGGCGAGGCAGTCCCAGTCCAGTCATAACCTCTGGAAAAAGTTTGGCGAAGGTTCCTGGCCATGGCCCCCGGCTCCCCTTGCTCTTATGATCTCTGCAATGTTTTCTGCTCTTCTATTCAGGTTTTTCAAATATCCGCAGTCTGGTATCCATGCCATACCCCTCCCAAATAAGGGACAGGAGCACGTCCACTTGCTGAACGTTCCTAGCCCCAAGCCAGGAACTGCAGATCCAAACATGACTGAGGAGACATGGTCTGAGGGAGAGGGGGGTGCCTGGAAGAGAGGAGGCCCCAAAGTCCACCATAACTTCAGGCGAGAGTAGAATACAGAATTCTCTCCCCTCCGTGTAAGGCCTTGCAATTGACCAACACGCCAGGCCTCACAAACACCATCCGGTGAGAGCAGTAAGCCTCAACTTCGAAACCCACAAGATGGCAAGAGGAGGGCTACATGGGAGCTACAATACAACTTTACTGCCCCATAGCCTCGTGATAAGTGAAATAGCAGATCGCCCAAGATAGAGGGAAACGCCCAGAACCAACGAGAGTAGCCCAGAGTTCGCCCAAAAAGAGAAGCCTCCAGAGAAACGGTAACACAGAGATATCTGGCCCAACAAAGGAGGGGCACGTTGCACGCCGCATGCCGAGAGACATGTGAACTCGGGGAATGATGCAACCACTTAACTGCGACATGCCCCCTCCTCGTACTGTCCTGAGCATGTGTAGGTTGAGAGTTACCTGCACCAATGGCGCCTCCAGGCAGAGATCAGGAGAGACAGGTTCTCGGGAAACTGGCAACGCCCAAAAAACCATAGATAAAAACTGATGGATCCATCCCCACAATTGCAAGAATACTCCATAAAACTGTAATCCAAGCACCCAGTTAAGTACAAGGACTCATAAAATAGATACATCTGCCTGATTACCCATAAGCCATCTTTTAGTTCTTAATCATCAAAAAGATTCCATGACTGGGGATACTTTCCAGATCCCCACATATCAAAAAAATCGAGCAAAGCGAGTATGGTGAAGACTCCCTTGAGGGAAATACAGGAACCCCGGAGAAACAATCATTAACAACAGTGCACTGGAATGTTTTTCTGATTTTAATAATGAAGTAAGGTCTTATCCAACAGGTCTGCAATCGAACCACCAAGTGCAACACCTTTCAGCTGCCACATCATCACCCCAATGCTATAATGAAGTAGGATGGGGGACCAGTTGTCTTCTGTGAATTCTTGTGAGAGTTTCTGTTGCCTACATGTTCCAATTGTGCTTTTTTGGGGGCTTGAGAATAGGAATGTGATGTTTGTTCTTGATAAACCTGACACTACTTTTCTAAATAGCCCAGTGTGTTCAAGTATAAGGTGGGTAAGCCATATAGAGAAGGTCCTAGCGCTGCATGCATGCAAAGTATGAACTGTATATACCACCTTTTCTGGAGCGTATGATCCGTGCTTGGTTTGTAAATCGGTAAACGTTTTAAGTTGACCATCTGTCATTACATCTGATTTTTTTCCAATACCCACCTTTGCCTATTCTCCCCGCATCCAAAGTCAACTGGGACCGCTTCCAATAACCAGGTCAAAGGTCCCCATTCTCGAGCATTCAGCCCGGGATCCATGTTTCCTGTTTGGCGTGAAGTTCCAACAGCGCTCTCAAAAACTATAAGCCTCCGGCAAGATGGATGCCCACTTTCCATTTTAAAACAAAGATTTCCTCAAGTGGTGGGATCCAGTATTGCCGTACGCTTGGAATGGTGAAGATACCATAACTTCCACGGCACATACACAAGAGTCAATAAGTTACGAGGTGCCCGCATAGCGCCAAGTCGGTCGAAAGGTTAGTTAGGTTAGCCAGAGTCCCAGAGTTGCAAGGCAGTCCTGGTCATATCCCCCCTGGGCAAAGTTCTTTGAAGACTCCACACGCTCTTGTGAGCTCTGCAATGTTTTCTGCTCTTTTCGTTGGGTTTTTCGAATATCCGAAGCCTAGTCACCGTGCCATACCCTAACCGTCAGGAGAATGCCCGCTAGTTGGAAGTCCCTAGCCCCAAGACAGGAATCACAGATGTGGTCCAAGGGAGTGGGAATGCCTATGAGAGGGGTGGCCTCAAAGTCCATCACAGCTCTAGGCAAGAATAGAATGCAGAATGCATCAGGAGAGTCATCTAGGATACTGAGGTGGGTGGATAGACTTGGCTAAAAGGAAAGGTGCAACCCAAAATTGTATGTAAACTTGCACTGTATTCCTTACGTTTCAGCGGAAAAGGAATGCTTCCATTGGCAATGAATGAAGATGTGGCACAGTCCTGCACATTCCAGATAAGCAATGGGACACCTCCACGATGATGGATTTGTGCTGGCAGTGCAGCAATTTTGCCTACACTCAGCTCGTCCCCGAATGGTGCGGACTTTGCTCTCTCGTCATCATACACACCCCTACCCTGGTCATTTCTGGAGAAGACCTGTAGGACTTGTACCAGCACTCACTAACGAAAAAGACAAACTTGCTGCATCAGGCTTGTGAAAAAAGAACTGCAGATTATTTTGGCTGGGCTCACTATAAGGACATTCCAGAAGAATTTAGACTGTTCTCGAACTCACAAGTATCGGCTGGATGGTCCATACACTTCTTCACCAGGCAGATGAAAGCCAATGCCCACTAGCTTCAGATCACCAGATGGGAATTGCTTAAAAGGATGAATACCACTGAGGTTGGCCTTAATTCGTTCAAGGAAGAACTGAGAGCAATCCACCTCATGGTGATGTAGCATCAGTATATGTTAGACTTAATGAATGTAATGGAGGAAGGTGTGTGTGTCAAGATTCATGCTTCCTGCTGCATGCTTATCCCAGGGAATGACCTGGATAATGGTACATTGACTCTTGCCATCCAAGCACTGCACCATTTACAAAAAGACCTACCCTTGAGCAGGTGTGGTTTTCTAATTGGCTTCCTGGCTCCCCATGTGGCTTTCCAGATTGTGCATATCATTGCTACCTGTTTTCATCGTGTTCCTGCTTGTGTGTGGCTCCGTGCAATTGGGGATTACCTGCTGTAAAAACTCAGTCCTCAAATTGGGTAGAATGCAAGTAAGTAGGAAAGCAATAATTGTCAAAACCATTGAATAACAGTCCTCCAATGAAGTAACTGCCATGAAGAATGGGTTAGAGAGTGTAGTGAAAATTAAACTAGAGGGGGGAATGTCAACTAGAGGGGGGAATGTCAATATTGAAAAAGTAAATGTCAATATGAATAGCAATACATTCGCGTACTGAAAACCAAATCAGATCTTTATTGAGGAATTTGTCCATTGTGAACTCCACGTCAACCCCAATTCAGAAATATGTAGTTAGGTAGGCCCTGAGACCCAGATCCGAGGTCACTGAATGACAGATCACAGGTGGGGTGGCACGTAGACAGCAGACAAATGCGCGAACAGGAAGTCCCAGATTAAATCCCACTGTTAGGCATAGAGACACCACAATGGTCCAGGCAAATTGGCCCCAATAAAGCACACATGGCAAGAGGGGTGCACGTGTTCCCAAACTCCATAAAGGCAGATGCCACATGAAGTTAGGAACAGTTAGCCAATCAAGACACAGTACACGCAGTCATCATGCGCTCCCCATGTTGGACATCTGGACACACATGGTCAAGGCCTACCTGGAGTCCTTATCCAATACCTTAATTTATGGCTCCAAAGACAGAAGTACACATTTCTCACCCAAAAAGGATTGCCAGAAACATATTATTACATTTAACGAACATTATAAAAATCTATGTTAAAGCAATTGTAAAGTGAGAGAACCCTCAGACCCTATGCCTGAGACTGTGCTCCTGGCTGCATTGTTCAATTAAACAAACTGTTCCTGTTTTACCAAACACCTCTTGTCTCGATTTCATGTTCAAGCAGCAGGAGATAGAAGTATTTTAAGTGGGTTTCCTCCATTTCCGTGTCATGTCTGCAAATCAAACCAACAAAGAGAGACCCCACTGGTTGGCCGAGACACTCAGCCTTGAATCCTTTCTCTTTTTAAAAAGGACTTTTGCCCACTATAAATTCTCAGTGGCATGCTTCATCTACGCGTCCTCATCCAGATAACTGTTGTGGGTTCAACCTGTAATTTTGATGGTGGGGTCTGAAAAGTTTTAAATTGCCTTTTGCTCCCTAGCTTCAATTTCAACCGATTGCAGGGTGCCTGTGCAAAGTTAGAAACAGGTGATCCCTTGCATCTAAAATTTAGTCCACATGTTTCAGTCACATATGTCAGGCTGGTGGGCCTCATGGCTTTCTTCAGGACCGAAAATCTGATCCTGATTTTGTAGAGGAGATTTTATTCATTAAGGTTTAATAACCCTACAATATCACATTCTTTCATGCATATCAAACATACAAACCGATTGCCCTTTTAGTCTTTAGAAAACAGACATTGTGTGCCCCAAAGAATTTTTAGAGGTGGTCGGACCCTTTAGTTACACATTCATCACAGTTCAACTTCCATCCAGAAATCTTGCTGGTCCTCCAAAACAACACTGAATATTGCAATAAAACAGAAATTCCTGCGTCCATCTCATAAGTCATACTTACTGTACCCCCAAGTCAAGGGTGCCTCCCCACTTCTAAATTTACAATCTGTGAGTCAATTTTAACCCCTATGCTTTACTACTTCTATTACTAGGACCGATTCACAAAGGCCTAACTTAAAAAGTTTCAAGTCTGCTGCAGTAAAGTTTTTTGACATTTTGGGATTGATAAATAATCTAAGGGCCAGATGTACGCCCCTAAATTGCATGCACAAACGGGTTAGCGACCCATTTGCGCATACAAAAACAAATAGGGCCATGTACAACTCCTATTTAGCGAGTTGCAAGTAAATTTTGACTCGCTGAATAGGAATTGAAACTTGCTATTAGCAGTAGTGGTCCGTGGAGGGAGTTCCGTGGGGCGGTGAGACGGGGCGGGGGAGGGGCAGAGTGGGGGAATGTAAACACCGGAATATGGATGAACGGAGGTAAGTACACATTTAAATAAATAAAACGAATTTCGTTGCGCGCGCTGCATCGCATTTCGTGATGCAGCGCAAGTCGCAAATTGTCATGGTCGTATATCTGGCCCTATGTACTTCAAAAAATTCACACTTTTTGTAGATTTACTGTAGTTTTCTAAACCACAAAATGTAACCATGTCAAATTTTTGGCATGTCAACAATTCTCTATGCTTAAATGAAAATCAATATGCATTAGTACATGTGATTATTTTTGGGTTGAGTTCTGCATGTGATAAATATTGAACCATACACAGAATTCCTTGCCACAATAGCCCCATTAGATATGAGGAAACCTTTTCCAGTCTAGAGAGTCACTTCTTCTTGTCTTTTAACAGGAGAACATTATGTGAGTGTTCACTGTGGGAAACTAACAATAGAGGATATGTGGAAACCCACAAACGTTAACATAAGTGTTCATACAACTTCAGCATTGTGCTCATGCTCATGGTACCTCCTGGAACAAAGCGTGGGAAATAAACAACAGGTATTCAGGAGGTAGTGATGTGGTGTAGATCGGGTACTGGTAAAGGTCTTGAAGTATACATTATTTGACCATTTTGTATTTTAACTGTTATATACATAAATGGAGGCCTTAACACAGTCTTGAGACAGCTCTACGCGAATGGCCATAAGGGGCAAAACACGTGTTGGCTGAAAATCTTTGCTTAAACAAATTTTATTGGTTGTATGTTTCATAATCAGAAGCCGTTGGCAATAATTGTATTGTATTTTGTAGATTACCTTTGACTCAGAATGTCAAATGTGTTAAATACTGTATATTAATAACATTTTTACAAAAAGGAACATTAGGAACGTGTGATAAATGGTATAGGTGGTCATGAAAATCAGTTTGGGAAGGGAAAATAGACACTACATCATGTTCCAGAAAGGTTTGCTCCTTTGCATCATGGCTCATGCAGTCCAGAATTTGTGCTCCCCTCGGTGTTGACTGTATTGTTAACACTACGATCAATACTAAGGGGAGTGTTAGTATTGACAGTAGTGTTGACACTACAGTCAACACTGAGGGGAGCACAAATTGTGGACTGCATGTGCAATCATACAAAGGAGCCGAATTTTCAGGGACATGATGTAGTGTCCAGCCATACCCTTTTCCCTGCCAAACTGATTTTCATGACCTCCTCCACCATTTAGCACACGTTCCTAATGTTCATTTTTGTAAAAATGGTATTCTGGCCCATTGATTACACTCCATCTGTCTTGACCCGGAGAGTGCAGCCTGAGCTGGAGAGTACGGCCCTAGCCAGAGAGTACGACCCGGGTGCGGAGAGTACGACCCGGGTGCAGAGATTCCGTCCCGACTGCGGACGTAAAGATACGACTCCTAAATTGCCTCTGTGAATACCAAAAGTTGTAAAGTTAGACGTTTGTCTCAGATTGCCTTTGTGAATCAGGCCCTGTAAATTTTGTGATTTCAATGATAAAGAAGCCATGTGCTTGAGAATCATCGATGGTTGTCTCTCAGACTCTTTCAGAAGCCGCATGTTGAGAGAGACACTCAGTTTAGAGAAAAAACAAGTGGCTGCATGGACAGAAGAATGAGCTGATCGACAAGCTGCTGATATGGAAGGGTGACCAGCGCACAATGAATCACCATTGATCATGAAAAGTAAGCATGAACACGAAATAGGAGTGCACACGTTTACATCTTCAAAGAAAGAAAAGTCATGCTTTTATTGTGGGTTTTCAATTCCCCATGAAGGTAAATATCCAGCCATAGAACAGACATGCAAAGGCTGTGGGAAAGAAAACCACTTTGTAATGGTCTGCAAAGTGAAAGACAAAAAAAATGCATCACAGCCAGAAAAGAAAATGGGCATCAGAAGGTTCCAGAAGCAGTCTCACCATGCCCAAAAGCCAAAAGGCAACATCTGTTATGACAAATAAGAACAGAACAAAGTTTATTGTCGTCACATTCAGTCTACAAATGTTCTTCAATGTCACTACCAAGTCTGTGCATTGATGATATCTATCAAAGAATTATATGCACATGTAGGGTTAGCTGTTTGCAAAGAGGATCAAAAGTCAAAAGAGAAGCACCAAATTAAGCGAAAAATTTCATTTGGATACTGCCCCAAAATTACATTAAATGTGAATGATTGCTCCATAACCTTCATTACAGACAGTGGTGTGTCAATTAATATCATGCCAGAATAGAAATGTAACTGCTCATCTCCTGTGCCACGTCTTACCCTGTCAAACATGATGGTATACACATGGGCTGTGTCCAAACCGTTACAGAGTCAAGGGTCATTCACAGCAACCACGATACATAAAATGATGTCAGTGCAAATGCCGATTTATGTTCTTCGGGGAACTTCATCGAGTGCATGCCTACTTAACTTTGCCACTGCTGCTCACAGGGGGCTGATCTCTCTCTCCTATAACATCCGTACTTCGTCTGACAATGTGAGTCAATGAGGACATTCACCCAGTTGCCCAACGGCACTGTAGAGTCACATTCCACTTACAAGGCGCTGTTGAGAAAGAACTAAAAACATTGTGAAAAAATGACATCATTAAACCTTCCACTACTCCTATGCCATGTGTTTCACCCATAGTTGTGGTGCCAAAGAAGGACAGTGGAGTTGCAGTGCACATTTGCATTGATATGCGCCACACCAGCAAAGCAATCGAAAGAGAAAGACATCCTGGTCCCCACATCGAGGACATTATGCAGCTGAAAGGAGCCAAAGTCTTATCCTGTCTTGACCTGAACAAAGGATACCATCAACTCGAGCTGGAAGAAAATTGTAGGTACATTACCATGTTTTCGACTCATGTTGGTTTATTCAGATACCCAAAAATTTATTTTGGGGTATCTTTGCCTGTGGAGATATTTCAGGGTGTCATTTGCTGAGTAATTCAACCTGTCACACATGCTTTCAATTACAGGGGAGAAGGACAGGAATGCGCCCTATCTTGTAGATTGGGCGAATTCCTGCTCTTTTATTTTGATGCACGGCACCGCAGCAGGAAGGATTGTTGCACTGCTGTGCGTCATAATATAGTAAATGGGGCCCAGAGTGTGGTTCCCTTGCCTAGATGAATGAGTTGAGAAAGAGCTGAAAGCATGCTCCCTTTGTAATTGACACAGCATCCATGGTGACACAGCATTTACTGACAATGCTTGACCTTCCTGCACATTCCTGGAAGAAAGTTGCAGTTGATTTCTTTGGGCCTCTATGAAATGGACATCATCTTGATAGCACAGAAAGAGCCCAAATATACTCTCCAGTACCAGTTCAACCTTTTTACTTACAAGAATGGACTCCAACGCCACGCTATATTTTTCTTCTTCTCCAAGGTGACAGATCTTTGCCACTATGTATAATAGTAATCATTGGCATCAATTACATTTAAGCTCAGTCACATTAAATGTAATTGATGCCAATGATTGCTTTGATTTGAGCTTGTTATAGTGATCATAATCCTTTCCACGTATGTTTCTCGATCAACCTTTACCCAGGGACATCAGACACATATAAGCAGCCTGCTAGCTACTCTGCAAATGCTAGGGTCCGAATGAACTGGGGGAATGTTGAACCAAACAAGTTTTTTAATAATCTGATTACTGTTGCTATTAATTATATTACTTGCTGCCTCTCATTGGATATGGCCACAGGTAACATCTCGGAAAGCTTTACTAAAATAAGTAGAGCTGTGTATTGTGAGTTATGTATAAACAAATCACTGAAAGAGCGCCCTGCTAAATCATAGGTCAGCCCCAAATACACAGAAGCGCTCTAGGCACTAAAAATGGCTTCAAACAAGACCCCACGTAATATAGCTAGAAATAATTCTAAGCAAGCCTTACAGAATAGGAGGCAGGAAATCATAATTTCAGCTTGGGAGGATTTTGAAAAAGATGCTTGTTTGACAACAGCCTGGATTGACCATTTTACTCTCATCTTTAATTCAGAATACGAAGAGGATGGTCATGGTAAGAGCTTTAAGTTAGACTCTCTTTCAGTAAATGAGGACGGGTTAGTCGACCTTATAGACTTGGCATCTGTCACCAAAGCCATCCAGAGTAAGGCCCTAGGCTCTGATGGGGTCTCAACAGATCTTTTTAAACTCAACATAGACTTCGGGGCCCAAATTTTAACTCATGTTTTAAGGGCTGCAGTTAGAGGTAATGTAATTGACTCCTGGAGAGAGGCCACTATTGTTCCAACTTATAAAATAAAAAGAGGATCGAAATCTACGGGCATGCTATTGCCCAATTTCATTAATAGACTGTACCGCAAAAATACTTGGGTGGGTTATGTTGGGCAAATTTAGGGGCTGGACAGAGATTTCTTACTTTTCACCTTTCCAATATGGTTTCTGACTAGGGACCGTAGAGCAGGCTCTCACCCTAACTCTAATTTGGGGGAAGCACGTCAAGGCCAGGAGAGGTGCCCTCCACATGGCATTTATGTACCTCTCCTGTGCATTTGACTTAGTCGATAGAAGGATATTGTGGGAACTAATGGAACAGGCAGGTGTTGGATCTTGTCAAGCGTTTGCACTGGTACACAGTCACAAAAATGTGCTAACCACAATCTGGGGACTGCACAGAACCATTAAGGGTTTCTGGAGGAGTAAAGCATTGGTGCATTTTAGCTCATTTAATTTATTTATTTATATCTACTCCTTAGGCAACTTCTTAGGGTCAAGCAGTAAAGCATCCCATGAGTCGGCACTCACAGAGTCCCAGTTCTATACACTGATGATGCGGTTCTGTTAGTACGAACAGCAAACAGCCTTCAGAACCTTTTAAATGGTTTTATGATTAAATGAAATCTTAAGATGAATCATCAGAAATCATTTATAATGACTTGTGGTCCTGAACGCACAAAATTGAAATGTTTTTATATTGGGGGACATCTAAAAAAGTACCTTTTTCAAAAAAACTATTTAGGCCTTCAGCTTGATTCTAAGTGGCCATGGGAGATGCCAATTATTCAGAGAACACAAAAGATGGGGGTAGCCTGTAAAATGATATTTAGATTTGCCAAAAAGTTAGGCCACAGCCTAATTAAGGAGATGATTCAGCTTTATAGGAGCAAGTGCCTTTCAGTTGGTGCATATGGAGCGGGAGGTTGGGGTTAAGCTGCTCCAGGGAAGTTACAGGCAGCTAAAAATTATTTTTTATGCAGGCTCCTAGCGATACCCCAAACTAACCCAAGTTTAATTTCACATGTGGAATTGGGAATAGGTTTTTCGAGGACTTTGTTGGCATAGCTCCTTTAATATTATGGCAGAAGCTATGGAGCACCCCTATGGCAGGCTTTTCAAGGGAAGTATTGGAGGACTGCTTAAATCTTGACAATATGACCGCCATCCCTTGGTTGGCTTATGTTATAAATTGTTTTCATAACCTATGTTTGAGCAGCCTCTTTTAATCTACCCAATGTTACGTCCAATTCTCATGCACAAGCACTTACCTCATATAAAGACGTACATTTCTAGCTTTACCAGAAAATTGTTTCTCTTAACTTAGCTAAACAATTGTTGCTATAATGCCAAGGAAAGATTAGGTCTCTTAAAGAACAAATTATGGTGCTTTTTTATGCTGTTTTTCAGGATTTTAACAGACTTGTTTCTTTTTATCCCTACTGATATTGTGAAGATTGTATTTAATTTTGTGCTTTTTTAGTCATTGATTTTCCTCAAAAAAAGATTATTGATGATGATGATGAAGTTCAGTCAATGATGGGAGTTTTGGGAAGTTTTCAAAGCTTTAGTTTGCATTAGGAGATTAGTCAATTTTTTTCTTTGGCTTCTTATTCAATTAGTAAATTAAATATTCTGGTTACAGAAATCATAAAAAATGGTTAGAGTCTTCAATGTAGCAAAACAAAACAGCATGTTCCTTAAAATGAATTACTCTCTATTATATCTAAAGGAACCTAACCTATCAAAATCTATAAAGAGTACTAGGAAAAGAGCAAGATCAAAGGAGCATCAAAATCGAAGTCTAAAGTAAGTCGAACTTCCCATAAAGAGTAGTTCATAAAACTCAGCTGAGTCTCATCTCTCCATGGGCTTTAGAATACAGTCACAGTAGCAAATGCACAAAAGAGGAAAAATAGGAAAACAGATAAAGAAGTAACTGCATGCATCAGGGGGAAAGGGTAAAATAATTGTCACCTACAAAAGTGTCAGGCAACAGCAATCACCATCAGCAGTATCTCACAGCAAAAGGGCAAGTGCAAAGGAGAATAGCACAAATGGGTGCTCAGGGAAAATGGCCTCTGTCTAACTAGAAACACACACTATTATAAAAGACATAGAAACACATTACTACAATATTTCAGCTCAGAACATTCTCCTCCAGTGAGAAGGCATTCTTCGTCTGTAAGCGGTCTTGTTCCTTCTTTCCTACGGCAAACATGTGAAGCTCTGGGTCCATTATCAGAAAAGTATCATCTCGTGTTAACATTTGTGTGATTGGGACAAGTTAGCCTCGGTTCCCAGGGAAGAGTATTGCAGTGTTTGGTCTAATATTTGTAAACTGTTTGACTGAGGAACAATGAACTACACTAAGGACTGAAACATTTGCTTGCAAATCTCCTGTTAAGTAAAGGCAGTCAACCGCTTGTAACCATACATTTATTGTTAAAACACGTCTATTCAATTTTATATGAACATTTGACGATGACGGAAGTTCAGTTCTAGTTTATCAAGAATATGTAGCTGAAAAATGAAAGATTTTATAAGTTTGGTACATTCCAAAGTTATGACATCATCTAAGCAAATTGCTTTAAGGTCAATCTTTTGAATACACTTGTGCAGAGTTCAGCATTTTTCTAAAGAATATGTTTTATAGAAAGGAAAAGCCTAGCCAAAGTTCTTGCAATAGGAATGTCAGCTTAGTTCATTCTGCACCATTTTCTTTCTATGTGTAATATTAAAAGCATTCTCATATTGAAACCCACGACAAATTGACAATTAATTAATTTCATAGGCAATTTTCTGCTTTATCAATGTCACGGTAGTCATTGACGAATATTTGCGTTTTCCCATGGTCGAAGACTTGTCATTGATAACCCATAACAGTCATTGAGCGGCTTAATAACATCTTTGCTGCGGGGGGCTTCCCCACTTTTCTCAAATCTGGCAATGGCCCACCTTTCAATAGCAAAGAATTCAAGGAGTTTGTTGTTTGACTTGATGTCAAGCACCAAAAGAGTACACCTCTCTGGCCCCAAGTTAATGGTGTTGTTGAATGATTCATGTGTGCCCACAAGAAGGTAATTCAGTGGGCAGTGATAGAGGGAATTGATATCAATCAAACCATATGTCATGCCCTTCGTGCCTATTGATCAACTGCTCACTCCACAAATGGTGAGAGTCCTGTCACCTTGCTATTTTTGAGAGTCATCAGAACCAAACTACCACAATGTACATCAGGCCGCTCGATGAATGCCAATGACGTTTGTGTCACAGACACTTCCCGAAAGTGGAAGGTTAAGTCATATACTGATCAGCACCAATGTGCCCAGGAAACAGTCTATGGAAAAGGGAACTGGGTACTGGTCGAACAGAAAAGGAAGCGAAAAACAGACAATCTGTTTGATGTCGACCTTTAAGGATTGTAAAGTGCAAAGGACACATGGTAACAGCTCATCTTTCAGGAAAGTTCATCACACCGGCTTCATGACACTTTAAACACCTACCTCGATGCTCCTCAGCTCCTGATATCATTAGTGAGGTGACGCCTCCATCTGCCCAGATCAAGCATCTGAACGGCGATGCCATCGGTGCCTGATCAAGGTGCCCCTCAACTACCTCATACTACCCTATCTGGCCGACCAGCACGAGCGCCTTGATGACTAATGCGATCTGTACTTTCTATTTAACAAAGAGATGTAGGGGCATATTTACCACCCAGTGGTGGAGCGTGGGTTAGCTCCAAAATTGCTAGTGCCGCAATCCGTTACTTTAGAAATGCAGGGATGCTCAGCATTTACAATAATACAGTGCACCCCTGTTTTTGTCCCTGTGCCAGCACTAAATTACGCTGCCTAGTGCCAATGCAGGCACCCTTGCAGTATAGTGCACGGGTGCCTGTGTTGAGGGAATGATTGTTTATGTGCAGGAAGGTGTTCCTTTCTGCACATAAACAATCAATGACCTTTTGCTCTTGCCATGTGTGCTGCACAACACAACACACATGGAAACAGTAAAAACGAGGAGAAATTAAACATGTCTCCTTATTTCGTTAGGGTAAGTCCAGGTTTTCCCTCGTAAATATGACTGCCTTTAACGCAGTTTTCTGCGTTAAAGGGGTGTGCAATGGATGTTGCTGGGGGCGTTCCCAGCAACATCCATGGCTTTTTGACACTGCCTCAGCTTTACGAGAAATCCCTTAGGGAGGCGTAAGGGAGGCACAACGAGAAGATATATCTCCACATTTTTCCTTTTTCTTTAAAGAGGAAAAAGCCTTTTCTGATTGTTTCTGTGCAAGGAGGTTTCCCTTCCTGCACGGAAATAATCATCCTGCAATGCAGGCACCTTTGCACCATGATGCAAAGTTGCCTGTGTTGGCGCACGGCAGCCCATTGTATTCCAGTTCAGGGGAAAAGGACAGGAAGCCCTGCGGTGCTGCCCTTTAGTAAAACCTCAGAAATGAGGCCCTGAGTATTGTGTGGAAGGGTGCCTTATTTACAAGGTAGTGTTAAGCCATGTTAAGTGGCTGAACGCTGACTTGTAAATAAGGTGAAGCCCCTATCGCCACCATAATGTCCCAAAAAGTGATGTTGTGGTGGCGATAGGGGCTTGTAAATATGTCCCACAGAGACAGCAAAAATTTGGAGAAATAAAACATTTCTCCTCGTTTTGCCATGTTAAGACCAGGTTTTCCCTAGTCTTAATTTTGGCGCTGCCTCCTATTTATGCCTCCCTAGTAAATAGAGGGAAGCGTCAAAATCAATGGGTGTTGCAGTGGAACACCCATCGCAACATTCATTGCTTTCCCTTTTCACGCTAAGTATAGAGTGAAAGGGTGCCTTATTTACAAAGTGGCGTTAAGCAACATTAAGTGGCTTAATGCCGCCGTGTAAATAAGCCCAAGCCCCTATCGCGATAGGAACAGTGTTAAAAGTGACTTTCCTGTGGTGATAGCTTGTAAATATGACCCATAGGGGCATATTATCAAGACAGGCGATAAAATTATCGCCGCTTTAGGGGCAGAAAACTGCCACTAAAACGGCGATAATGGGCTTGATAATATGCTCTATGGAATTCCAATCGAAGCCCATGTTAGATGTGAAGGACATCTAACATGGGCTTCAATTGGAATTCCATAGAGCATATTATCAAGCCCATTATCGCCGCTTTAGTGGCAGTTTTCTGACGCTAAAGCGGCGATAATTTTATTGCCTGTCTTGATAATATGCCCCATAGTGTCTTGAGATTATGAGCACTAGGACTCTGGCGGACTCTAAACAGGAATTACGGAATCTGGTGGGAAAGGTGTTAAGGTGTGGTTATAAAAGTTATGATGCTATGCGTTCGGTGTGTGGTTGCATGCTGAAGAATAAAGACACACGTGCCAGAGTTCCGTGTGCCACGTATTTCATTTGCATGCTCCTGGGCTGGGGAGGACACTACACTAACTTACATTTGTAGTTATGAAAAACGAAGGAACTTTAGATCTGCACGTTTTTAAAAGTTTGAACATTTCAAGTTCTGTACAAAAAAGCTTGTGAAAAATCACCATTAGAGTAGATTTTTTGCAGGACATAACCAGTTTTCCTGCGACAACATATCTTTCATTAAGTTCTCCCACAGGTAAAAACGAGCATATTAACAACTGTCGGCATACCTTCTCACATCCTTGTTTGTAACTCTGTTTCGCTTGTGTTGTATGGTTGTTCTGTGTATTAACCCCGTGCCCTGCACCCTTGCTTCCTATGCAACGCTCGCCGAGCCATGCATTCAACCTATACTGAGCTATGCGATGTAACTCGGACTCGAATATCCTGTAGGTATTTACCTGTGCGATCAATTCTAGTCCACTGCATTTCCTTAATCAGGTACCAGTGATACAGAAAACATAGGAAAACGGAAGTGAATACATTAAAAAAAAAATGTGAAGGACATTGTAGTTTAAATGTGTCCGCTATCTATTTTACTTTATTTGCCCATCCCATCCATGGTATGTTCACTGTTGGGATTCCGGACAGTGGTGGATTCGGTTAGCAGACAGATCTTTTCTGCCCCCTAGCGGTGATTGTGTTAGAATGCAGTCCAATAAAGTTGCCTCATTTTATTCCTGAAAATCACGTTCCGATAACGTCTGACAGTTCAAATCATGAGAGGTAAAAGCTCATTTTGCAGCATGTAAACGCCTACTACGACTACGTCACTCCCAAGGCAGGACAGGGAACCAAAAGCAGTCTTGGCAAATTGGGGTTTGTCCTCCAATACGTTTACGAACAAAATGCAAATATGGTTTGTTTTAGAGCACATTTTTCATTATAGAACCGTGTCTAATTATTGAATGGATGTCTGGGGATTGGAGACAGGGCTGCATGGCTCAATGAATGAAGAATGGTTGACAATGATAAAAACTTTAGCTGTGTGGAGCAAATGGTCTCAATGCATTGACCAGTGGTGTGAACTCTGGTTTTCCTTTTCAATTCTGCATTAATACATCGCTCTCCTCAAACGCTGCCATCGCCGATCCAACATGCATAGTCCGGAAGTTTTTATCCCAGTTCACAGAATTAGGTTCGGACGGAATTAAACATAAAACATTAAAGTTGATCTCAAATGGGAGTGAGAAAGAGATAACTATGTAGTGACTGAATTAAACTACGTGAAACCAGGAAACATTGCGCCACATTGTGGGACAGTGTCTCCTTTTTCCTCATCATCATATGAGAGTACCTTGACATTAATCAGTTCAGGGTGCGTGCTGCACACAAGCAAAAGACTATGGGGCATATTTACAAGCTGGCGATAAAAAATTATCGCCACTTTTGCGGCCGTTTTCGTCCGAAAAGCGGCGATAATTTTATCGCCTAATTAGCAAGGCCACGCTAACGCGTGAAACCTTGCTTTAGCGTGGGGATTGCTAACGCCCAGCTTTGCATCTCTAATGAGATGCAAAGTGGGCGTTCCTGACCTAACATGACAGGAGAAATGTTGCTTAGCCCCACGCTATGATGCATAGCGGCAGGAACAGTAGCTATAACCTCTGTTATCGCTACTTTCCTTACGCCTGCTTCAGGACTGACTTAGCCATGATATCCTATGGAAGGTGGATATCATGGCTAAGTTTTTGAGTCCCTATCAGCAAGCTAATGCCACACTACGTGGGATAATCGCTGGGTTTCCAGCGATAACCTCACGTTAGGCAGTTAGCGTGAGGATTTTTATTGCTGAGGAGATAAGCGTTGCTAATAGCACGCTATCTCAGCGATAAAAATCCACGTTACACGACGATAATTATCCTCACGCTAAGAGCGCTGAGCGATAATTATCGCCGGGTGTTGCTGATATGCCCCTATGTTACTCCATCTTTGGTAACACCCTAGGCTATATATAGGCTCACTGTCTTCTTGGTTCACTCATAGCATCATTGTCAGGACAGTAATGGTGGGGGCATGACTGGTTCTAAGTTTATGGTTAGAATCTGTCATGTCTAACAATTACCACTCAAAGTAATGGTATAAAGTAATATACTAAACTGAAATGCATCGCAAAGATCACGTAATAAAGACATACACTGTTTTGGATTTTAAAGGGTCTTTATCATTCATGCCCTGACGCCCTAAAGCTCAGGGCTGATCATGGGGACCCTGCAGGAGACAGGATTGGCCCAAATACAAAAACACATTTTTTTGAAGCAAGTTTTGTCAGATTTAGCACGGTTTAAAATCATTGGTTTTGGATAGTTTATTTTTAAAGTGCCGAAGTGCTGCAGCCAAGAAATGTGGCCGGCCTGGCCCCCAGCAACAACACCGGCCCCCACCAGCTGTGAAACCAGCACCCACCCTGACAGCCTCTGGGAAAATAGCCAGTGCTCAGTAGTGCCAGTCCAGCTATGATCATTCCCTGGATCCAGTAGTGGCTCACACAGGTAAGAGCGGTGGGCCGGGGTGGGGGCAGGGTGGGGGGTGGTGGAAGTCAACAGATGACGGGATAAGTAATATCCCCAAAAATAAATTAAACCACTTACTTTGTGCTCGTTGCGTTGGCGATGTGGCAAGCATAAAGTAAGTGGGTTTATTTGATATTACTTATCCTGTCGTCTCATGTCGACTTCCACCATCCAACCCACCCCACCTGCCTCACCGCCAGACCACTCTTACCTGTGCGTGACGTCACTGCCTGGATCAACAATACAAACTAAGGGGCATATTATCAAGAAACGGCGTTAAAATTATCGCCGCTTTAGCGGCAGAAAACTGCCGCTAAAGCGGCGATAATGGGCTTGATAATATGCCCGTGAGAATTCCCATAGAAGCCCATGTTCACACCAGAACATGGATTTCTATTGGAATTCTCGGCGATGATTTTAATGCCCTGCTTGATAATATGCCTCCAAGCTATATTATTCAGCATTATCATAGCTACAAACAACAAATAGCTTCCCATATACAGATAAGTATAATTTACCATTTTTAACTACAGCACATGATGTTTGGAACTGGCTGTGCATTTCAGGTCTGGCCAATACTTTTTCATGTTTCTAAACTGATATGTATTACACACTTTCTTAGAGGGCCTATCAGGCAGTCTTCTTCAACCATAGGTCTGTTATTGTGTGAGTTACATTTCCCCCGCCTACTACAGCATGGCAATAGGGCACTAGGACTGCCCACCTCAGCCCTCGTCTAATTTCCCTGTGATGGGCAGCATTCCTCTCTTCCACAAGAGCATATCCACAAATAAAAGGTAGTTCCCTCCAGAGACTACAACTTCAATATGTGCTTTTTGTGACCAAAACATTTCAGCCCACTCTTTTTATATTGGGAAGCTCTTGCCAGCACCCCCCAAAGTAAAGTTGTAAAAAAATATTGAAAACACAAACTGGCATTGGCTATGCAAAAAGGCTGGAAGCCAGCACCAGAGCTATTGGCTTTGTAAATGCTTGTTAAAAATGCACCTAGGTCTGCCCATCAGTTTTACCAACAGTCTGGCAAAATAATTCTCAGTGTATAGGATCCTTTCTCTCGTACTGCCGTCTAAACGCACAGAAATATCTTTGTTTATAGTCTAACTCTAGCCCCAAAGAAGTGCTATGCTCTTAAGGAATGTCTTTTGTCATGGTAGATATGACAACGGACAATTAAAAACACTTTTTGATTTGCCAACATAAAGAAAACATTGGAAATGTTACAGAAACGTTCACTGAAGTTAAAAAGAGCAATTCAGTTATTGTTGTTTGTGTAATATGTTATGTTGTGTTATGTTTTCTTGGGTTTTATTAAGCGCTCAGCTACTCAGCAGAGTGTCCCGGCGCTGACAGACCCGTGAACCAAATAGCTACATCCGGGGGAGAGATTTAAAGGCTAAACAGCCATGTTTTAAGCGTCTTTCTAAAAGTCGTCAAGTTGTCGCTCTTTCTTAAGGCCAGTGGGAGGGCATTCCAGGCCCGAGGTGCAAGGTATTTAAAAGAACGCCCTCCGATCCGGGCGCGCCTGAATGCCGGGACCGAAGTGAGTGACAATGAGGCAGAACGCAAGGCTCTGACAGGCCGATGAAAACCGATCCTCTTCCTCAAATAGAGGGGACCGGAGCCATCAAGAGTCTTGCATGCCAAAGTAAGTGCCTTAAATTCAATGCGCTTCTGAATAGGGAGCCAGTGCAAAGATTGCAACAGTCCTGAAGCATGGGAACGGTGGCTAAGGCCAAAAATAGCCCGAGCTGCCGAGTTCTGCACAACCTGTAGCCGTGAGAGAAGGATCTTCGGAAGACCCAGATACAGGATATTGGCGTAGTCTAGCCTAGAGCCTATCATGGCCTGTACCGTGATCCTCCTATGGGCGATGGAGAGGACAGGAAGAAATTTCCTTAACATTTTTAAAATGCCAAAGCATTGGCCAACTAGGCTCATAATCTGTGGTTTCAGAGTGAGACCATTGTCCATCTTCACCCCAAGGTTTTTAACCACTGAGGCCACGTCAGAAGGGGGGGACATATCAGCGGGCCACCAAGACCTCCAACAGGGATCCGGAGGGCAGCCTAAAAAGAGAACCTCAGATTTATCTGAGTTGCATTTGAGCTGATTACATTGGAATCATGTAAAGACCGCATCCAGACAACTCTTGTTGCGATCTCCATTAAAATCCGTGTCCTTACCACATGTGAAAAGGAGCTGGGTGTCATCGGCATAAGAAACAATCTGGGCTCCAAAAGACTCGACCAGTGCCGCCAGCGGGGACATATAGATATTAAAAAGGGTCGGGCTTAGTATGGAGCCTTGAGGAACACCCACACCCAGAGGCGGCACTGTCGCAGAAAAGGGAGGAGCCCAGACTGTCTGTTGGCGATCGGTCAGAAAGGACTTGAACCATTTGAACACCGTTCCTCCCACACCTATCTCTGCAAGACGTGCCAATAGGTGATCATGCGGAACGGTGTCAAACGCCGCCGACAGATCGAGCAGCACCAGCAGTGCCTTACCCCCAGAGTCCTGAGCTTCCTTGATGGCCTCAAACACCTCTAACAGCGCTGTCTCCGTGCTCATATTCGCACGAAAGCCGGATTGAGTGTGGTGCAGAAGGCCATGAGACTCCACAAAATGAGAGAGGATAGACTGAATATGCTTTTCCACCACTTTGGCCAGTGCCGGGAGCAGAGAGATAGGTCGGTAATTAGCATGGATGGCACGGTAAAGAGAAGGTTTCTTCAAAAGAGGAATGACCATTGCATGTTTCCAGGCAGACGGCACAATCCCTGTTGACAATGAACAGTTTAAAATAGGGTTGACCATCGGGTTAATAGCGTGGGCTATTTTGGCAAGACACTTCGCAAGGCAAGGGTCAAGGGGAGAGCCCGATCTAGTTTTAACAAGAAGTTCCAAAGAGGCTTGAAGTGTGATTGGAGGAAAACTCATCAGACTGGGCTTTTTCGAGTCCAGTGTAGTGGTCTTAATTTCGGGACAAAGCGCACCCAACTTCATAAGAGCAGGAAAAGTTGCCTGGATGCTCTTGATTTTATTGGCAAAGAAACTAGCTAATTGTAGAACCCACGGTTCCGAAAAAGAGCACGTAGGCGTGATAGCCGCTGGTGAAGAAAATTCCTTCACAATTGCAAAGATTTCTTTGCTGGTATTAGCGGCCTCATCAATCCGTTGAGCAAAGTAGGCTTTTTTTGCCCGATAAAGTTCCTTATGATAAGCCTTGGTACAACTTCTGTAGGCCTCCTTCATAGTATCCAGGTAATTTGTTCGCCAAGCTCTTTCAGCTTTTTTACAGAGCCTCCTGCTAGAGTTAAGCGACTGCGAAAACCATGGGGCCGATGTTTGTGAGGGTTTTTTATACGAATGCCTCGGCGGGACTAAATCCTCCAAGCACTGTGTAAGCCACTCTTGAAAGCGGGCAAGATCTAATTCCAGGACCCCGGAAAGAGAGCAGGGATGAGTTAGCCGATATTGCTCCATCATTTCCACGGTGACTGAATGGAAAGGACGCGACAGCCGGGCAAGGCACCCCACACCTCTACTAGTCGCCATGGTTTGGGACTGAATATTAAAAGTCACCAAAAGGTGGTCAGACCATAACACCGGAAGGGGGGGTACAACTGTCACCGAAGAAGATGAAAAAATCTGATCCAATATGTGACCTTTATTATGAGTAGGGCACGTTACGTAGGGTAAGAGGCCCAGAGGCGTAGTAATATCTAAGATTTTTATGGTGTCTGGCGCATCTATATTATCAAAATGGATGTTAAAATCGCCCAAAAGAATAAAATTCTTAAATTGAATGCTCATGACCGAAATCACTGCATTCAGCTCCTCGTTAAAAGAACCAAGGGGGCCTATAGACCAACAAGCCTGCGCAAGATTGGCCGGGAGACGGTGTAAGACAGAACCCCAGTGCTTCCACCCCACTAATGTCCTCGGTTGGTATGATGGAACACTCGTAACGTCTGTCAATCACCAATGCCACTCCTCCCCCTCTGCCTGATTTCCGATCTTTCCTCAGTATGAAATAGTTTGCGGGCATGGCGTTTGCAATATCAGGACCTGATGCTTCGCCAAGCCACGTTTCCGTGAGAAATAAGCAGGCGGGTTTAGAATCGGAGAGAAAGTCGAACAGGTCCAGAGCATGTTTACTCATTGAACGAGTGTTCAGAAGGGCACAGCTGAAGAAGCGATCAGCAGCAGCCCGCTCGGTAGGTATAGTTATATATAGGCTAGGCTTAACGCCATCCGTTTCCGTCAGCCCGTTCATCAACGACCAGCCACAAACCGTGCAAAGATGTTGAGTCTCACTTGCCGGATCATGGACACTGCAGCTGCTGTTGCATGTTTGTCTAAGGGTACGAAGCCGAAGAGCGGAGTACTGAGTGATTTTCTCATGACAATGATTCAGTACGTTACCGCCACCGTCCGCCACCGGGACGCTGACGGGCGCAGACGGGCTTTCCTTTGGCGCTCCTTCGGCGCGCCCGCTGCACACGTCCGCTGCGCGTCTGCCAATGACACATATTATATAGGAGGGAAGGCGGCGGCGGGGGGCGTGGCCTCTGTGAAGGGGCGTGGCCTCGGCGCTCGCCGGAATGGCATCCCGAGGTGGGACTAGAGGGCTTGCGGCCGCTACAGCGAAAGACCAGCTGCGCGGGATGCAAGGTTCAGCAGGTAGGCAGATACAGAATAAAATAGATACCGTTTTAAAAAAAATATAGCACAAAGCACTCCCGGCTTCCGCCTCAGGAGGTTCAAGGGTCTAACAGGCACTGACAACAGAATCCTTTTTATCGCGGCGGCGGGGGGCGTGGCCTCTGTCAAGGGGCGTGGCCTCGGCGCTCGCCGGAATGGCGTCCCGAGGTGGGACTAGAGGGCTTGCGGCCGCTACAGCGAAAGACCAGCTGCGCGGGATGCAAGGTTCAGCAGGTAGGCAGATACAGAATAAAATATATACAGTTTTTAAAAAAATATAGCACAAAGCACTCCCGGCTTCCGCCTCAGGAGGTTCAAGGGTCATATGGAATTGAGTAAATCATATTCGCCCAGGGCAAGCACACGATTGTTATTTTGTCTATAAAATAATTTGAATAAATATATTTTCTTCGTTTTTCAAATGTGAAACACGAAAGTATGTTTGAGGAATACACAGTTTGTTCACATTTTCTATTAGGTATGTATCAACGACAGTGCAAGACCGATTTGCTTTATTTGCTTTTATTTTTTTTATGAACAAAAGTTGTTTAAAGGCCGGGGTTACTTGTTAAAATCACTATTACTCCTGAAAAATGATTCATAAGTAAAAAAGAGTGTGATATAATTTAATATTTTCTCAATGTTTGCCCTGCAACAAAATTCTTCTTGTGATAATGATTGGAAAAAATATGCTCAATTGGCAATTCTGCAAAGAGCAAACTAGTGCAAAATGTTTTTTTGCAATGTTTTCTACACCAGTGCAACGTTTCTGTAATGTGGCGCTGTATATATTGACTGTTCTTTCTCTACACATAAATTAGCTCCATTTAGCATGACCTTGAAGATTACTCCAAAAGGTAGCATGTGAGCATACACGATGTGAACAGATTCTCACACATTTTATTCAGGTTACTGACAGGTGAGTTTGCACCTCTTTGGCCTTATGAATTGTGAAATGTATTTTGGCCCATTGTGGAATAATTTTTCTTGTGACATAGGACACAAAAGAGCATGCTCCCTCCGACTGGGTGAGCTCAATACATTCGGGAACTGTGTGCCTCACCCAAAAACAAACACATTTGGCAATGCATCGAAATTTGTTTTATATATTTATTTGTTTACTTACCTCCGTTGGGCCGTATTCCATAGTTTACTACCCCCACCCTGCTCCACCCCTGCCCCGCCCTACCGCCCTGCAGCACTCCCACCACCGGCCGCTACTGAGATCAGCCTTCCTTTTGGAGGGTGGCGTAGGCACACCCTCATGCAGCAGTGGCATAACGTAAAATGATGTCACATCCCAGTAGAATGTGACGAGGGGCCACTGAGTCTCCCAAATCTCCCAAATATCCATTGGTATTGGGCTCAGTGGGGGCTTTCGAAGGCTTGGGGGCCCCCTAAAGAGTTTGGGGTCTCAGCTGCACTGCAGGCGTTGCAGGGCCCTGCGTTATGTACCTGTCATGCTTGTTTTTGCCTGGGATATCCCTAGGAGCCTCTGTGTCACCTACACACAGACACATTCAGAAGACCTACTAGAATTATACTCCTTCCTTGGTGGCACACTGACAGACCACCACTCAAACGCCTGCTTTCCCATGCACCTTAATCAGTAATATGGTGAAGACCAAGAGGCAGTGCTTAATTTTCTTGGTGGTTTCAGGTGGTCCGCACCAGCACTCCTTTAGTAGCTCGTTGGCGTGTCAGCTAATCCCGGGGCAGCGGAAGCTGGCTCTGGTAAAGCTTCAGTTGCAAAAACCTTCTTTGGTGCCTATAGATATGAAAACCTTTAGACTCATTTTCTTACTGATGTCCCCTGCTAAACTCTGTAAAAAGTTGCCATGAAGCAAGTATAGCTTTTCGCGGAGTCCTACCAGTATAACTTTGATCCTTTCCAGATAGGCTTTATTTATATATTTATTTATGTATTTGGAGTTTTATATAGCTCGAACATGACCCATTAGGGTGACAGACCACTTTACAGAAACTGTACAAAGTAACAGGAAGCAATATAAAAACATTAGATAAGAGTACACTAAATGTAGAATACAAAATATATATACATGTGCTAATGATAGCGCTAGAGAGTAGGGCGCATTATTGTAGCATAGGTCCGGGACTAAACCATAAACTGGAGCCATATGAAGTATATAACATAATGCCCATCGTGCGGGTTGACCACTCACCGCGATACCACAGTGGCATCTACGTGCGGAGGCATTGACAGGCCCCCTATTTCTAGCCACGATACATACAACACTTGACAATTACTTTAGTGAGAATTGGGGTTCCTCCATGTCAAGAGCTCATGACTGGGAGGCGATAAAGGTGGTCATCGGGGGGGGGGGGTGCATCAATACTACTTATGGTGTCAAGAAGAAGTTAGAATGTGACCTAGACTGTGACAAAACTAAATTACTAGAAATAGAGCAGACCCTCCCTATTCAACCCCATAGACTAGAGGAATGGCGCCAACTGAAAACCTCGACAATAGAAGACGGGCGTTGATTAGAAAAATATACTCCTAAGGTACACAGACAGCACTTGCAGGCAGAGGGGGATGAAACCGGAGCTCTGTTAGTTATACTTGCGTGACAGATGCAACTAAGAGACCAGATCCTGGCGTTGCGAGACGCAGTGGGCATTCTATACATTTCTCAGGCATCCATCAATGCACTAATAAAGGAACATCTTAAACAGGTATATGCGCTGCATCTACCGATCCTTGACCCGCACCACATGCCTACTTAGCTGACCTAGAATTATCAACGTTGTCAGAGGAACACAGGAATGCATTGGCGACGGATATAACTGAGGAAGAGATAATCACTTCACTGAAAAACCAGAAGGCTGCAAAAACCCTGGGGGGGGGGGGGTGGACTACTCGCTGAGTTTTACCATAAGTTCGCTGCTGCACTCACAGGTAGACTGCTAGAGGTGTATAATGAGGCCTTCACAGTGGGGCGCCTCCCTGCCACAATGCACAAGGTGCTTGTAGTTATGGTGCCCAAGCCGAGCAAACCAGTGAATGAGGTGAGGTCTAATAGACCCCTTTCGATGCTTAATGTTGATACTAAAATACTACCCCGACTGCAGGTGATGCAGCGTGGAATACAAAATCCCTCCCTACTGCCACGGACCAAAGAGCTCACACACACACACACACTAGCTATACATTCGCTGGTGGGGCCCACAACACCAACGCACACTTACCATTAGTCCATGCGAGAGGTGATTTATCCTTCCAAGCACTGAATAATGAGGGAGGAAGATACCACTTTACCCCAATTGAGCAACCAACCTACAAACCCTTCTCTTACTCATTAGGCCCTAGTTTCCACATTTGGTATTATCCTCCCAAACCGGGACGGATCTGTTAGTTGTAGTTTTAGTGAAATCCTAATTCTCTAATTAACCTTTACATTAACACATTTCAATGAATAAACAACCGACTCATTTCTGTAGATGTTCAAATCCAAATTTATATTAATATTGCAGATTAAATCATTCATTTGATCAAGTTGCCATTCATATTTACCTATTCTGGCTAAAGTCGTTCTCTATGTCAAATCTGGTAGTTTCGCATTTCTATGCCCATCAATTTAGCAGGTTAAGTTCATCAGGAATTTGGGCATTAATTCAGTCCGTCAGAGATTTGGGCTAACAGCTGTCCTGCAGTGTCACCGTCCTCTCCGTCAGCATATCATCAGGAAATCGAAAAGCGCGCTCCGACGAATCTAATTACCTCTCTATTCTACCATAATTTATATGAAAATCACATTCCAAAAGTATCGAATATTATTTTTAAATGTCTCTGATTGGTCAGTTAAATTTGTTCAACAGGGTTCCCATGCGCAAAATGTCTCTTTAGATGTAGTTCATAATTTTCCCGGTCCAAAGTATCTTTTTATTGATTCTTTCAGGGCATCTGGCTGGCAGCCCAGAGCGTCCTTGAGGGGCACAGTCGAGTAAGGGTCGCGTAGAGGCCACCGTTGCTAGCGGCGACGCATGCGCACTTCACCCAGAGACTTTCGTAATGGAGTCAATTCATCAAATGGGGATGTCAGCCATTTTGTGGCCACTCCAAAAGGTCAACTTAAGCAAAGAAACACAAAAACGTAATTAATACATAGAAATGACTATTATAATGTTATTCCCTCGCTAATACCCATATGTGTATGTATTTATCTAGCAAAGAGCAACACTCATTGCGGGTTATACTTACAAAATAAAGCACTAATCACAATTACATCACTAAAGCAACATATAACATGCAACATTCTATTTATCTATCATTAGTATGCGTACGGAATTTAGTTCACGTAATTAATTAGGCCATGCAGATACAAATCCCACGTGTATTTAGGTAATTAATGAGGTTGGTTAGTTATTCTCACATCACTCCAAACCATTTACAATTATAATTAATTAATTAATCTGATTAATAAAACGACATGCAAAATGGGGTGGGTATACAAAATTTTGCATAACCCGCTCCAGCACAGGCAACCCGATTACTCCCTCACTTGCCTACACTTTATATTTAAAAGGAATACTGCATTGAACCTCTGAAGACTCTTTCATATCCTACAGGCCTCAGACACCCAGACAGGTTCATGTGCGCTCACCTTCCTCAACATAGAGCAGGCATTCAGCTCTGTGAGGTGGGACTATCTCTGGCACGTCGTGAAAAAGATGGGGTTTCAACCCAAGTATATCAGATGGGTGCAGATACTCTATGCTGCCCTGACAGCCTGTGTTCGAACAGGTGACTACATCTCAGAACCCTTTCCTTTTTGTAGGGGCACTAGACAAGAATGCCCTCTGTCCCCATAGCTATTTGAGATGGCAGGGCTGCTACGTGACAAGCTGGTAAACTGGGGCATCCCAACTGGAAGGTCCACCCATGTGGTGTCTTTCTATGCAGATGATGCCCTACTTTACCTCCAGGACCCAGAGGAGGCAGTGCCATTACTACAGATGGCTTTATCCAAATTAGCAACTGTCTCGGTCTCTCGGTAAATATACAGAAATCACAAACTATGCCCCTGGGGACACTTGCGATGCTCGAACCCAATCTGCTCCCACACTTCTCTATTCCCTGGCGTCGAGAGGGGTCACATTATCTGGGCATTAGGCTGGCCCTTGATAAACAGAGGTTCCTAGATTTAAACATGGGCAGAGTCCTGGCAGGGCTGCACGCCTCGGTTCTGTTCTGGAGGGATCTTCTGTTGACACTAATGGGTCTTGTTGCCATGGTAAAAATGGTGATCCTCCCACGTTGCCTGTATGTTATGCAGAACTCACTCTATGAAATCCCCCGGCACTATTTCTGTGAACATGATAGACTAATAACAAAGCGAAACCACATCAGAATAAGAATGTTACAACAAACATTGGATAGAAGAGGAGTAGAACTCCTTAAGCTAGAGTTTTATTATATGGCTGTGGTACTGCAAAACATGGTCCATTGGTTTGACGAGGGGGATCACTGGGAGAAAAGGCTAATAGGAGAGTTGGACGGTCAGATCAGCCTGCCTGAGCTATTTATGTTGGGAGCACACATCACAGATAACTACCCATATTTGATCAGATTGGTGGGCCGAGTGTGGCAAAGACTGGTCACATTGGCACTCCATAGAGCCCCGAAATGCTAAAGACATGCCAATTTGGATACTTAAGCCTTTCAAAGACATTGAAAACATCATGTCCATGAGAAAATGAAAGGCTGGCGGCTGTGAAGTCTTGGGAGATCTGTACCTGGGCGGACAATACATAACCATAGAGGATGCCTACAACTCGTTTGTGCTAAACGCGGGGCGGTATCTGTAATACCAAAAAATATCAGCCACAGCCGAGAGATATGGCCAGACTTCCCCGACAAGCCTGTCCCTTCTCAGACATTAAGTAGGTTACTTGACATGACAGGGGTTTGAAAGCTCATTACACATTTATACAGGGTCAGAAGGAAGGATGCCCCTAGAATCACCCCAAAAGTACACGTTAAATGGGAGGAGAACCTTAAGGAAGACATAACTCAACAAAACTGGCAAAAAAATCATGAGAAACGCACGATTAGCACGAATGCTAGGTTTAAACTGATCCAATTTAATTTTGTGCATCATTTATATCTTACCCCTAAGATCCTACACACTATTTACCCCACCAGATTCGATGAGTGTACACGCTGCCGGGAATCTAAAGCAGAATTTCTACATGTGGTCTGGGGATGCAGGGACGTAAGGCCACACTGGGAGGAGATACTTCCTACCCTTGACCGAGTAACAGAATGGGAACTTGAAGGTACACCACGTGAAATATTATTGGGCTTTAAACCTGCCCCAGTAAATAAAAAACGTACCCGTAAATTCCTGAATCTGGGGCTGGTTCTGGCTAAACGCTGTAAAGCTATTAGATGACTGCGCCCACGTCCACCAGATCACAGGGAATGGCTATGGGATTTGGTGGAAGGGGGCCACAGTCAAAGAGGTCAGAATGAGCCAGGTCAGATGGGACGACAAACTTGAAGATTATCTAAAAGCATGGAGGCGGATGTTAGTAGAACTGAGCCCCTGGGAAGATATGGTAGCGGCAGAGAAAGTGTCTAAATTAATTAAGAGGGCATTGTGGCCTCCCCCAATGCAGATCTGAAGAATAAAACAAGCGCCAATGCTGTATGTATTTCACCTATAATTTACGTAGTGAACTGAATAGAACAGGGACACTAGCAACCACTTTGTCGTTGGATTTAATCCAAGAAATGTTTACCATTTTATAAACACTGCATTTTTTTGTTTTTTGTTAATAAAGCAAGCTCATTACAACAAGAGACAACAAAATCAGACAACAACAAAAAATGACATTTCAACTACATTTGATACAATTTGACACCTGTGCAAGAAAAGGAGAAATCTGCTCTACCTTACATACATCTCAATCATACAACACATTCAACCTCACTAGACAGAAAAACACATTATAATAACAATATATACAATATATATACAGGCCATCAATATATAGCAATTGGCATAGTCATGAATCAATACACTATTTTCTTAAAGCAAAGATTGGCCAGAAGCGGAGAGAGGTCTACGCGTTTCGAATCCCACTGAATGCTGGGATTCTCATCAGGACCAACATGTAGCTGCAAATCAGAAAACAGAAAAGTTTTTTATTCTAGTGACCCAACTCTAATGTGTCATAGCTGCATGTGTTCAAAAGGGCTCTTACCTAAAAATGTAGCAAGCCAAATTATTCTCTAGGGTGTTACTTCTTCATACCGACACCTGAATGCAATAAGGACCAGAGGCGAGTCAGTTTTTATATTTATATGGCCACAAGGACAACCAAAGGAAGGACCGATCAATCAAAGAAAACACACCTTATTTATAGAGTTGTAATGAGCCGGGGACCTGGGCCAGACAGATTCTTTGTCTTCGTAGCTTTTACTTGGATCAACAAATGCCCCAACACGGCGTTCGCGTAATCTAAAAAGCCAAACACGCTGCGTGTAAGTGTGTCTCTCGGTTGGTACAGCTCGGTATTAGTTGTAAAAATCTTTACGTGGAGCTTATATTCTTACCTCGGTACTGGGGGCGAGGGGAGTGGCCTTTTTTTCACTCAAGTTGGAAAAAGCGATTTCCGTGGAACAGCGGATGACTTGGCTGGCGGGGAGAATGAATCTCAGCGTCCGTTTAATCTGCAAGAATAGACGGATGAAACAACCCAATAAGCAAATGTCTGCATGTAAATCGTGAAGTTTGCGCGTGGCCGTCAATGCACACACGAGAAGTGCTATGGGTAGACCTACATCGAAAACAAGTAAACAGCAAAGCGACTGTTCTGGTAAAAGCACATAGGAACGAATGCACCATGACCCAGATACCCAACTTTGGACACTCCACCACAAAGATTCCAGTAATGCCCAGCCACTGGATCTTGTTTCACCTGGAATGGAGGGGGTGTGGGGGGAGGAAATGGACATTTTTCTTTTGACATGAAAAAAAGATAAACAAGTATCAGCATGATGTTGTATTAAAATGCATATATTTGTGACTTCTGAGACTGCACTGCTAATAAAAATATATATAAAAAAAAGAAGCAGATGACATGTAGGCAAATGGACACGAACAGATGAGTTGAAACAAAGACGATGTCTTCAGTGTGAGAGGAATTTGTTGGAAAGAAAATGTTTTACATCTTTACTGAAGATGGCTGTAGAAGGGTTGCATCTGATCTCAATAGGGCGAGAGTTCCATATTTTCATAGCAATTCCGGAGAGGGATTCATTATAGGTTTTCTTTTCTTTGGATTTTTGTGGGTTAAGAAGTAAGGAGCTTGTGTTTCTGGAGGCTCTGTTTTCATCCGATAGGGTCAGTTTCTGGGTCAAATAGGAGCGATTATTGTTCATTTTTTGATCCTATGATGAGCTTGGCTGCTGCATTCAGTGTTGCCTTCAGTGGTGCAGGTGAGGTTTTCGTGAGGCCCCGCAGGGTAGTGCTACCATAGTCTAATTTTGATAGAACAAGTGCATGAACCGCAGTTGTGAGGTCTGCTGCGGGGAGGAAAGGTTTCAGTTTCCTAAGAGTAAGCAACTGATGGTTAGCTACTCTGGTTTTAGTGCTGATGTGTTTTTGCATGGAGAGGTCTTTGTCCAAGGTTATACCTAGGGATTTGGCAGACTCAACAATGCATGGGGTGCAATTCAGGGCAGTAGGAAGAGGGAGCCAGTCTTTGTGGAGGAGCGTGGAGTGAACAGCAGGAATTCAGGGCCTCATTTATGAGGCCATACCAGGATTTTTGAGCCACCAGAATATCACTCTTCTGATGTTCTGGTGGTGCAATTTGCCATAGGCATGTTTATAAGGCTACGTAAAGCCACTTTACATGGCTTTTCATGGCCTTATAAATATATGGCCCTTTCACACAAAAACGAGTGTGAAAGGGCATTTTCCATGGGTGTTGCTGGGGGCGTTCGCAGCAACATCCATGGCTTTTTGACACTTCCCCAGATTTCCTAGATGTCATAAGTCTGAGTCAGTGCCAAAAACGTGTGCCTCCCCACGGGAGGCATAAGGGAGGCACAACAAGGAAAAATATCTTTAGTTCTCCTCGTTTTTCCTCTTTCTATGTGTGTTGCCTTCTGCAGCACTCATAGAAAGGGGATACAGCGTCTTATGATTGTTTTTGTGCAGGAAGGTTTCCCTTCCTGCACAAAAATAATCATCCCTGCAACGCAGGCACCCTTGTGGAATGGTGCAAAGGCTCCTGCTTTGGTGCACGGTAGACCATTGTGTGCCAGTGCAGGGGAAAAGGACAGGAAAGCAGCGAATCCAATAGATATGACGCATTCTTGCCCTTGTCTTTTGCTGTAGGGCAGCAAGGCCTGTGAAGCTGCCCTATGGCAAAAAAAAACCCTTAATGAGGCCCTCCGTTTTGAGGGAATTGGGCTTGAGATGGTTAGGAGTCAGCCAATGTTGCGTTTTTGTTAAGGTGTTGTTGAGAGTGTGTGTGTCCTCAAGAGCGGTAATGTACTGTCGCCAGCATACATGTGGTAGGATTTGCATCCCAAGTTAGAATAATGTACTTCTTTAATTAGTGCAGAATGTGGCTTCAAGACTGAAAAAATGTGTTTGCAATTTTTTTACCATGTGTCAGCCACATTGCGCTCATTTTACTGAATGCCAATAATGAAGCACATTCTATTGAAATCCCTTGCCGTGGTCCATAAACCGTGTTTTGCAAACACCCCTTCCTTCCTTTAATGCAGTACAATTCAGGAATTGCTCTCCTTCCAGATCTCTCAGATTCTCTCTTACTAATACCTTTGACTATAGACATAAGACTCTTTTGTTGGGCCTTCATGAGAGCAGCAAGCAAGTTGCAGAGTTAACTACGTATACAATATTGGGTCGAGCACCACTTATTGACATTTGCAAAAAAAAAATGCATGGCTTTCAACCTGTAGGAGATCTTGGTGATGAAATTTCGTAGTTGGAACATTGCCAGGCACTGGAAGGAGGCCGGTCGCCCTTAGTTGGAGGGAAGGAGAAGTTTATTGGGCTATTGCATAACAATGGAGAAACCAATTTACCAAGCTAGGGGTTGCTCTCAAAAGCATTATGAAATCTGGAAGGATTGCTACCAATATTGGGGATCTTTCTAGATTCATGTGTGCCAGAGCCCTAGTTGGTTGCGGTATGGGCAAGTTAAGTTACTGGAGAAAGGGCTTGCAAATTTACTCATGCTAGTAGATCTGAAAAGCTCATAACCCGTGCAGTGAATAATGTTTAAACTGTCACAGTTTATTGGTTTGTTTTCTTGTGTAACGCATTAAAATGTTTTATTAAACAAAAAACTTTGGTGTTAGTACCCTCCAATAATTATGTGCAACTTAATATAACAAAGCGCCCATACTCATCGTGGTAAACATATTCTCTCTTTGTACCAGTCAAGGAATATAGAGTGCTTAGTTTAGTTAACCCTATTGACTAGTCTGCTCTTGCTCTGTTTACAACAAATACATTCATAAACTTAATAATATAAAAGAAGGTGATTGCTTTATCGGCTGAACAGATTCACCCAGTAAGTTACACCAAGAACCTCCAATCCCTGGGACTAATGGTACTATTCCACAACTGTGGTCTCCACAAAGAAGGCCTATAAAACATATTTTATAAGGACCCTGCCTATATCTACTTACCCCCCCCCCACCCCTGGGATACCTAGTGAAGCCTTTAGGGGTTCTGAATATGTAACAATGTTGCAGATCCTCACTCACAGTGCTCCTAGCGCAAAAGTCGATTTTGGGAAGCACTTTACTACAATGTGGGCAGTGAAATGTGCAATTTCACTAACCCAAGGCAGATAAAACCTCCCTATAATTACTTGACCCCCACCACAGGGTCACTCCGGGGTATTGAATATGCCAAACTATTGTGGTTTGTTAATTTACCGGTGCTGTAAACACCAAAGTTGAGTTTGGGCACAATTTACATACATTTTGAAAGCATTCCTGCAACACAGGGCTACTTTTAAACAGACCTCAGGCCTCAGCACTGCCCACATGCAAGTGCAGAAAAGCTGATGGCCTCTAAACTGCCATTCCCTATTATATGCTAGGGACTTAAAAGTAGTTGTAGTCCCCCTGCCTTATTATGTACTAGGGCTTATAGGGGAGGTCATGCAAATCATAGGGGTGCCCTACCTCATAGTGTACCTTAGTGTATGTAGGTGTTTTCATTGTATTGTAAGTGTGTTTTCATCATAGCACTGTCCCTGCGCCTGGTCAGGCAGAGCCCAGGGACAGTCAGTTACAAGGATTTCCAATCAGCAAAAAAAGGGGGTGCCCAGGGCACAAGGCTTGCTTAACAACAGATTCTATTTGAATGGAAGTCAAATTTTACAGCTCCTCCATAGAACCCCTCAATGGTATATGATTACTATTATTTAGGGTCGGACTGGCTATAGGGAGTCTCAAGTGTTTTCCCGGGTGGCTGGAAGGGGGAAGGCCAATTTTGCAGCTGTGGGTGCCACTTTTGTTACTGGGGACCTGCTTTGGGGCAGTGGTTTAATATTGGCCCCCAGTAACAAAAGCAGCAGTGCTTCACACTTGCAGAACCCCCTCCCCCTTGGGGGCTGGTCTGACACATTGCCAGGGCTGCTTTGGGTTTCCAGTCCGTCCCTGCTCTTAAGACTTAAGTAATGATGCAAGTTGTTTTCACATTTTGCAGTGATGTCTTATTGCTACTGTCCTACGTGGCTCAATGACATTAATGTGAGCATATTTAATTTCTTCTGTTTTCTTCTAGACTTCCGCTCATGGTAGCACAGTGACATAAAAGGCATGGGAGCCGTGATTTGACTCGTTTATTGGAAGATAATTTAGTGCAGCACAATGAAGATCTTTCCAACTTACATGTACCTCTGAACCAGATTCTGGGAGCCTCAGTAGATCCAATGCTAAACTCACATTTGAATGTTGCTCCATCACCTCTAAAATGAGCAGAAATAAATGAAGACTAGGTTTCTATGGTGAAGATGAGGCTTACTCTACTGTTTCACCATCCTCTACAAAGGTTGAGGCTAGTGAATGCTCTTAGCTTCCTGCTATGTTGATGAACAATTCTTTTACATTTTAAAGAGACATTTTATTCAGCTGAAGATGGCATACAATAACATTTTACAAAGCAATTGAACAAGAATAACAGAAAGGGCAAGATAAAAATAAGGAATACAGAAGAGAGAGAGAGAAAAAAAAAAGGATATACATTGCATAAAAAACAGAACATTACAGTCTGATTATTTGTCAACTTTACAAACTTGAGAGAATATAAGCAGACATTTGATATTAACAGGTCTTAGAGAATGTTTGTGGTGGGGAAGTCAGGGAGATTGTAAAACTTTCTAGAGAAGAGGTGGGGGGCAAATCTGTAATAGCGGAGATAGAAAAAGAGACCTTGCTTTGAAAAATAAGATTAATTTGGCACCAAACTTGTAACCAGAAAGCAGAAACTAAGGGACAAGTGAAGAGTAAATGCATCAAGTCAGTTTGTGATGCAGAGCAAATCCAACAAGTGTCAGGGATATCTTGGTTAATCCTGTGCAGGAAATGAGGTGTAATAAAAAGTCTGTTGTAAATGAAAACAATTGTTTGTGTAGTGTTAGCAGCACAAGAGGACTTCCTAATTTTAATCCAGATTAATTTCCAGGAAGGTATGGATATTGTGGTAGATATATCTTCTTCCCATTTAAGTTTTGTCATGGTTTTGGATCTCTAAAGGGGGAGTCAAGTAAATAAGAATAGATAAGTGATGCCTTAGGGCACATAGGTAGAATGTCAGATAATGTTGTGGGTGATGGAGATTCAATGGATGAGGTGGATTTTAAATGAATATAGACTTGAGCTACAATCTCCTGTAGAAGAAGAAATCTAGTTAGAACAGTAGATGGGAGGTCAAAGAGATTCTGTACTTGAGGAAAAGTAAGGAAATAATCTTGATCAAATAATTGGTGATCCCTTAATCCTCCAAGAATGCCAATAAATAGGATGTCCGTTCAATTTAATAAACAGATTATTCCATATCGTAGAGTTAAGAAATGACTCAAGATCAGTGGGTGAAAAATGTATTACAAAAGATAATAGTTTGGAAGTGTGATTGATAATAGGGTTGGACATTTTCAACGGACAAGAATTCTTCAAAAGAGTATGGTGACAAGAAAGCTCATTCTAAATGAACTCATAGCGGAGTATATAGCGAAGAGGGTGCAATCCGGTGAGAAGATTGTCGTAAAAGGAAGGATTTATGATAGTTTGGAAAATCAGGGAAGTGTACTCCACCTTCAACTTTAGATCATTTCAGCTTAGCTAGAGACATACTTAGTTTCTTGGTATTCCAGAGGAAATCAGATAGTATAGAATTCATTTTCTTATAGTATTTAAGAGGAATATGTAATGGAATATTGGAAATGGTAAAGGGAATCACAGAAACTAACATCATCTTAATTGTGCCTAAAAATCCCCACCAAGACAAATAAAGAGGATGCCATATACTTGTTAGAGAAGTGACTTTCTGAATACACTTGTCCATATTAGTTAAAATACAAGACGTGAGCGAGGATGAGAATTGAAGACCAAGATATTTAAGTTGTTTGAGTTGCCTTGTAAATTGAGTGGAAGAAAAATCATGACTAAAAGTAAATTTATTAAGAGGTAGAATTTCGCATTTGTCAGTGTTTAGCTTATAACCGGAGACAGATGAATATGAAGCAACTTCTGATATGAAAGCGGGGAGCGAGGAATTAGGTTGAGAAATAAATAATAAAATGCCATCAGCGTATGCAGCCACTTTAACCTGATCTGCACCGTGGATAAAACTATGTATGTTAACATTCTGACAAATCTGGGATAAAAAAGGTTCCAGTGCTAAATTAAAAAGGAAGGGGAAGAGAGGGCAGCCTTGTCGAACCCCTTTATGTAAGTTAAAAAAAGAAGATATAAGTCCATTGGCACAAAAAGCTGTCTTAGGGGAAGAGTAAAGAAGATAAATGATAGTCATGCACTTTGGCCCAAAACCAAGCCAAGGGAAAGCTTGGAAAATGAAGGATCAGGTGACACGATTAAAAGCATTCTCGGTAGCTAAAGCAATCGCCGCTAGGGAAATGGGTAACTTTGCCGATCTGGAAATAATATAAAAAAATAGACAAGTATTATCTGAAAGAAATCTACCTTTGACAAAGCCATATTGTTCCTCACCTAAAAGATCAGGGAGAAGAATTTCTAGCCTCAAGGCCAAAGCCTTAGAGAAAAATGTATAATCTAAATTAACTAAGGAGATGGGATGATATGTCTTACAAAAGTGTGGATCCTTACCTCCTTTCAGGATTAGACATATATAGGCATCTAGAAACGAGCCAGAGGAGGTATCCAAATTGAGAAAAGAATGAATTAACAAACAAAGTTTAGGAAGAAGCAGTTTGAAAGAATATGTATAAAACTCAGCTGTAAAACCGTCCGGCCCGGGGACCTTGTCTTTTTTAAGGGAAAATAGCTCAAGTTGAAGTTCTGTTTGAGTAATATCTGTCTCTAGGGTGGAAAATCGACTTGAGAGTAATCCGGCTTTGACATAGAGGAGAGATAATTTAAAATTGCAGAATCAAAAGGTGAGTGCTCTGGTGTATAAAGGTCTGTATAGAATTGTTGAAATTGAGTTAAAATATCTTGGTCGTGGTGATGAGAGGAGCTGTCATCATCAATAATAAATAGTTTATTTTGATTAATGTTCAGATAATTAGCTAGGAGTTTTCCAGCTCTATTTTGGCCTCCATAATACTTAGCACTAGATTTGAGATGATATGAAGCAGCATTATCAGTGGGGACTTTATTAAAAATAAATGTTGGCTTTAATTAACTTATTTAGAACTTGTTGGAAATTGAATGTATATTAAGAATGTTCTAAAAGCTTTATTGTGTTAAGAAGTAGATTAAATTGGGATTGTGACAGACACATTTTTTTTAAAAAAATGGAGTTCATGATAAAATTATGAGCTGAGGCCTTGAATGTATCCCAAACAATAAGAAAAAAGCATGCCTTCCGTTTGATTGAGAAGGAAAAATTCCTCAGCAAAAGCAGTGAAGGAGGAGGTGAAAGAGGAGTCCAGTAATAGGAAATTATTGATTCTCCATCTTTTAGGGAAAGTAGATTTGGGTATAATGTCTAAGTGTACAGAAAGTGTGGCTTAATCAGATATCAGAATGGAGCCAATATCCGCTGAATGTAAGGATTGAGTGAGGTGATGTGATACAACGACATAGTCAAATTGAGATTTTGTATGGTGTACTGGAGAGAAAAATGTGTATTCGCTCAGGGTGGGGTTACATAGGCAAACATGTATCGGTTAGTTTACCTCTCTGGATAGCTTGTGCAAAAGTTTTCTGTGATTTGTTAGGAACATAATGCAATGCTGAATGCCTGTCCAAAAAGGGATCAACGGGTAAATTGCAGTCTCCGGCAAGAACTAGACTGTCATCCGGGTACTGCAAGAGCTTCTGAGAGATTAGAGTACAAAAATCACAATCAGGTGCTTTGGGCCCATATATATTAAATAAAATGATTGGTGTTTTATCACATTTCATTTTAAGTATTAATCACCTACCCTCTGCATCCTTTTCCAGAGAAATCAATTGGATTTTTAAAGACTTATGACAAAGTACTGCAACTCCATGCTTTTTCCCCAGAGCAGGAGAATGGAAAACCTCACCCACTCATCCTCTCTTCAGTTTTGCACTTTCAATATCTGATAAATGAGTCTCCTGCAGGAAAACTATATGTGATTAAATATTGCTAAGTGATTAAGAGCACATTGTCTTTTAACTGGAGAATTTAAGCCCCTGACGCTCCAGGAAACCATTGTCAAGACCATGGTGAGCAGACAAAATGCAGGAAACAATCAGACCTTCGTTGAAAAAGAGCATCTCTAAGTCTGAGAAGAGAAGAGAAAGAGAATGTTCCACAAAGAGTTAGGTAAGTTAGAACATTTAAGATAAGAGAGAAACAAAAAGATATAAAAAAGGAAAAAAGAAAAAAAAGGACACCAAAGATCTTGTGATATGCAAGAGAGTGCATCAGGCATTAACGTAACACAAATAGGATAAGCAAACAAACAATAAGGATAATGTACCTGACAATATCCTTATGAAGGTGGGGGAGGGACCACACGAGGAAGACATCACGTCCAATCCAGAGGGAGTGACATGACACAGAAAGGGAAGCGATGCGACAAATAATGGGGAATGAAGACATCCACAAAAAATAGACACCCCCTGCAGGATAAAAAAGGGCATTTGAAAATGTTAAACAGAGAAACACCAACAGCCTATTAAGCATTTGTACTGAAACAAAAAAACTCATCAGCATCAAAAATAGCGTAGTATCTTCTGAAAAGCAATGTTAGCAACAACTAAACTTAACAAAAAGCAGTCATTTTGTAGATACTGAGGGAACGACATCCATAACATCAGCTCTGCAAGACATAAGAAAGTCCCGCAAACATGAAGGATGCTCATAAGTCATTGTTTTATTATAATGGGTTATTTAGAAAAAACATGGGTGAAAAAGACCAAATCGAGCTCCTATCGAGCGTATGGCAGGTCTCATGCTCAGAAAGTCTCTTCTTCTGTCTGCTGTGGCTTTGGCATAATCTTGGGAGAAATGTAGGGCATTACCAGGCCATAAGATATTCCTAATGCGATTCGCAGCTGAGATAACCTGCATTAACTCTGTGTACTCCAAGAAGTCTTGGTCTCTTGGAAGGTGTGGTGGCTGAAGGAGGGCGTCCTTTGACTGCTTCACCTTCCATTTTGATTATAAATCAGAATATATTTTACTGAAGTCATGAAATATTACCAGTTTATATGCTGCCTTCATATGATGAAAATATGGATTTCTCCTTAATTATCATAAATTCATAAATGTTTGTTTTTATGTGAAGTGAGGTGATTAGTTTACACTGAATCAACCTGTATTGTAAAACATGTAATGAATAGTACCCAGTGAGCGGATGTCATTGCTAGCAACATCTGTGACAAAATGTCTATAAAAGATTTGGCATACAATGAATTTGTAATTTATGATCAAACATGACATTTTCTAGATTGTACATTCGATTTCCCTAAAATGAACTTACGAAAGATCATCTGTTACTAAGCATTTTATTATTAAAATTATATAAGATTATACTTTCATGAAAGGTGAAAGCCTATGTTGGTTTCCTTATTTAAAATTCTGGATCCTTTGGACAGAGAGTGTAAAAATTAGGGTATTAATTGAGGGGCGGTAAGTACCCAAGTCAAGTAATAACCATAACCCTTGTCAGAGTGAACCCTTAAAGTTACAAGTACAAGCCTGCTCTCAACCCCCTTGTAGCAATGGTACAGAGAAGAAAGGCATAACTTAAAGGCAATGTGTAAACTATTTATGCAGTGCAACAACCGTAATAAAGTCAAAACACAACACTAGAAAAATTCCAATCCAATAAAAAAAAAAAATAGAGTACAATTTAATAAATAAAAATACACTAAAATGACAAAAATCCAAATAGGCAGACTGAAGCTATGGATTTTTTATGTTTAAATGTAAAAATTGCTCCACAAAGCTGTAAGTCCCAAATTAAAACATTTGATTACACTTGACTGGTACGTGGGCGCTAGTTAAGACCCACCATGATGGAGCACGAGTCAGAATCAGAAACCAGGTTTGACCCGCTTGGAAGTTTTCCTTTAAACTTAGTCTCCACAACAGAAGTCAAAAATCCTCAACAAGGCAAGTCTGCAGACTGGTTGTAGTCACAGTGAAGATGTTGACTTTTGGGAGGATTGAATTTCACACCTCGAGAAGGTATCTCGCCAGCCATTCTCAGCCTAAGACGATTTCTAACTTTGGAATTAGTCACTTTTTTGGAACTCACACTCTTCCAGGTGGGATGGCTGCAAGCTGCAGGAGGTAGCTGAAGAAGGTCCACAAGGCCAGATAGAAGGTCCAGCTGAATCAGATTACTGCTGCAGAAAAGCTCCAATTAGGAGCAACCTGAAGCTTTGCTCAGGTTGGCTGGTTGGTCTTGGGTCTTTGAAGGTCTTTGGAGCCAAAAGGTTTATAAGTCCCATGTTTCAGTGAAAGTTAGGAGGAGTCCACTTTGACATCAGCCAAGTGTCAAGTGCCTTGGGGACACCACTTGAGGGTCAAGACTCACTCCATCAGAGGCCTGTAGCAGGGTCCAGGGCAGTTCAAGTTGGATCTGGCCAGCTGGGAAGTTGAAGATTTTTGTGTTCCTGTAGCTTGAACAGGAGATCTGCCTTATAACACTTGGAGTCCACTGCTTTGTCCTGGGTACAAGAGGGAGAGCAGGCCCAGTCTCCAGGGCTCCTCTCAGGTCACAGACAGAAGGTGCAGTCCTCTTGTGTTCTTTCTTAGGTGGAGAAAGTATTCCCAGAAAGGTATGGAGGATTCACATTTATGCCTGTCACCAGCCTAAGGGTAGGGAATACTAATGGCCAATCTGTAGACAATGGGGTAAAGTTCTGAGGGGTAATAATACCCACATTTATCACATGTGTATGGCCTTATGCAAATAATCACACTATTCCCCCATTCAGCTTAAATCCAAGTTAGCAGAAAATGTTTAGAGCTCCTGTGCCCACCCCAGACATGTGGCAAGGGAAACGAGCCCTCCCCCCCCCCCCCACCCCCAATGAAGGGGGTTATTTAGGTGACAGTTGAAGCTCACATAAATGGATCTCTATAGGTTTTTGGCAGGAAAAAGGTAACTTTCTCAAAGGACCTTTCCCAAAATATATATATATATATATATATATTATTTTAAATGTTATTTATTGGCATTTTTTGCATTACAACACTAACAGATACCAAAATATTAAATACAAATCTGTATTCACCAGTGAATTGGGCTTGTAATAAATATTTCAAAAAATCCAGGAAGGGATTTTTTTGCTGTGTTCGAACCAGAGACAACATTATTAAATTTAATATTGTATCCCAATGCCTTCCTGCTACAGTGAGAAAAGCTCTTGGGCCTTTTAACTCTAAGGACATGGTTAACCCTAAACCTTTACATGTTCTACTTTTAAATATCATGCACCCTGGCTTATGGGCAACTACTTAGAGGTGACTTATTAATGTTTCAAAGGAATATTTAGGCCTGTCAAAATGGGTTATTTGTAGTGAATGGCACAATGGGTGCTGCGGTCCACCTGTGGCATTTAACCTACAGGCTTTGAGTACAATTTTGCACCATCTACTAGGTACTTGTAGGAAAGGTAACTATGCCAATCAGGTGTATGCCAATTTCATCTTGTCGAAAGGGGAGCACAGGTACATTAGCAGGGGTTTTGATTGCTAAGGTGGAAAAACCTGGAAAGACTACCAGGATTGGTGTGGTTAGTCGCATAGCAATTTTCTACCATAAAGTCAATAACCGGTAGGGAGATGGACCACTTCAACAGTTCACAATTCTCACCTTGCATTTGGAGGGGTCTGTGATCTGTCTGAACCCAGAAATGAGTCCCAAACAGGTGGGGTCTCAGTTTTGTCACTGCCCGGACCACTGCAAATGCTTCCCTCTCAATTGCACTCTACTTTATTTCCTGCATAGCAGCCGCCTGTGATGAAGACTTAAGATTGGTCCAGGCCTTCATCATTTAGTTAGGACCAGACAATTTCAATACCATGCTCTGAAGCATCTGTCTGCACAAGGAAATCCTTACTGAAGTCAGTTGCCTAAAGGAAGTGGTGCTGAACACGTCTTCCTTCAGGGTGTTGAATGTTTTCTGGCATACCTGTTTCCAGATCACCTTCTTTTGCTGCTTCTTGGAAGTCATCTAAATCAAGGAGGCAATAATGGTGCCATACCTCTTGACTAATCTCCTCTAGTGCCCATTAAGGCCCAAGAAGGCTCTCATCTGGATCTTGGAAGGCTCCCTGGATATAGTGGTCTAGATGTTGGGTTGGAAAGGTTGTACAGGGCCTCCATCCACTTGGTGGCCGAATACACAATTAAGCCCTGCCCTGTCTGCCACTTACTGACCTTGATAGTCAGGACTGCCTGTTGTATGGCCTGAAGCACTTCTTTGAGGTGGTACATGTGGTCATCCCAGCCAGAGCAGAAGACACCAATGTCAACCAGGTAGGTGCACTGAGTTGCCTAGCCCAGCTAGGACACAGTGACCGATCTCCTGAAAGTGGAAGTGGTATCCTCTAACCCAAAGGGCATCACTCTGAATTGGAAATGCCCTTCTGGGGTGGAGAATACTAAACTCTTCTTGGCAACCAGAAGTAGGGCAATCTGCCAATACCGTGACGTGCAGTCACAGGTTTTGAGGAACATGGCAGCCTTTAAACAGGCAATGGCTTAATCAGCTCAGGGGATGGGATGAGCATCAGTCTTGGTGACTTATTTGAGGCCCCTGTAGCCTACACACAACTTCAGTTCTGGGGTGGTGCCCAGGGGCAAGTCAGTCTTTGCTACCAAAATCACTGAGCTGGACCAGGTATTACAGGAGGGCTCAGTCACCCCCAGTTACAGTATCTTAGACATACACAGCCCAATTCACAGAACTAACTTAAGACAAAATCCTAAACTTACTACCATTTTGGTATTCACAGGAGGCACTTACTCATTTTGGTATTCACAGAAGTTAGGAGTCCTAACTTTAGGACTCCTAAATGCCTTCTGTGAATACCGAAAGTCTTAAAGTTAGGATTTTTCTCAGTTTAGGAGTAGTAAAGTTTGGACTGCTAACTTTAGGACTGTAGGTTTGGTATTTATGATTCAACTAAAATCACGATTTGTGTTGGATTGTAACACAACACAGAACAATGAGCTGCCTTGTGTTTCTTTGGTTCAAAGTGACATTCCAAGGGTGGTGCATGGGCATTCCCATGTAACCACCCTGGGTTACAACTATAACAGTTTAGACTAGACCCCATTTGCCAGAGTGCTACCTGTGTGCAGGCAATAGTCTTCTTTGTTCAGCCAACACATGTAAACAAGTGTTAACAGATTACATGTAGCACACAAGGTGCTCAAAATCTCTTATCCCAGCTATGTACAGGCAAGCCATCTTATATCAAATGGTAGACACTGGTAGTTGCAGCTTCTATCCAAGTAACGCTCAGCATTAAAGTAGGGGGGACTCCATTGGGCAGTTTCATGCAAAAGCAAAGTTAAAGAAATCAGCTCTCCAAAAGTGAAAACACCTTGCAGTTATCAGGGGAAGAAATCACCGAACTACAGCTATATAACTATTTTGTCAATTACTATGTGTTACTTCTTGTGGCTATGAAGGTTTCATACACCTCTCTCCGTTTTTTACTGTTTGCATCTGGAGACCAATCATTTAATTACCATAAGGCATGTACATTTTTCTGTGTACGTATGAACAAATCCATATTTTTTTAACAGTACAAGGCCATACTCTAAACCAAAGACTACAGGAAAAGTATCTTATGATCTTCAGGGTTGCCTTGTGGCTATGTTTGAGACATGGTTTGGTAAGAACTTTGTGTAGGTGTTTGCTGGCATTAGATCAGACCTGCTTTAGTCAGCACAGCCCTCCTCATCCTTTGGGTTTGCAGTCTTAGACCCAGTTGTACACAAGCTCATCTTGGGTCTTGTAGCTGTCATGGTACTAGCAAAGGTGAACGGTAATGGCGGGGCAAGACCTGGGCTCAATGTAAAGGTCTGTTTGCATTTCTAGTCTAGAGCTTTGTGGTCACTAGGTAGCAACATAGCTGTTGGAGGTGGATCCAGTGAGACCATTAAAGGATTCATGACTTCTTCAACAAAAAAGAGAAGTCAGTTATATGGGTCCCTCAGAACAATCTCACTCATTTCCACCACATACATCATCACTGGGATATCAAATATGGCATTAACAAGTCATCAGATATCCAGACATGAGCATAATCTCCAGGGCATCTTCTATCAGCTCCCTTCCTTAACTCAGGTCGCTAGGCCTCTGAGTCCACCCTCGCAGTGACTACTGGTGGGAACGGTTTGGAGGCTTTTAGACAGAGGGGACTCTAAGTAAGGGTTGTTCTTTTGTTGACCAGCAATATACAAAGGATGAAATCAAACAAAGGTTAAATCGCAGGTATGATATAGGTAATCCTATGAATATTTACAAAGTTATTAGTATGAAATTGAAACATGGCCTATAGTAAGACTTACCACACTTCTCGCTTAGGTTGGAGGAATGTGTTTACAGTGTTGGGTCTCTTTTTCTGACCCTATGTCCAAAGTAGCATGAATCTTGCATTCTGTGTCATGGATCTCCCAAATGGCCAAGACTCTACCCAGGGAAAGCTGAATCTAGATGGGAAAGGGGTAGATTCTTTTTCCACAGAACCCAATGCAGCATGTAGAGACTGAGATTGTAGTGACTGGGTCGCACTACCAGAGTTGAAGAGGCACTTACAGAGGTCAGGGGAATTGGTCTAGGTCATTATAAACAGAGCCAGAAGTAACTTGCATTGCCTAGCAATATTGTGGTATATGGTTCCCATTTTTGATAGTCATGAGCATTTTAATGTTTCCCTTCTCATTTCCCCTCATGTTAGGTTTATCTCTGCCTGGCACAGCTTTTGCAGCCCCTGGCCGCACAGGTAGCAAAATCAGTGCCAAGAAGACACCCTCCTTCTTTATAGCTCATTTTTAATCATGTTTACTAACTAATCGTATATTATTCACTATTAGCGTAAAAAAGCTGGAGAATCAGGTAAGTACAAATGTTTTTAAATGTATGTTGTGTGGGTACTTGCAGGCGAATGTGTCTGTGTGAGAGAGGGAATGTTTATGCGCAAGAGTTTGTGTCTCTGAGCATGTATGCGTGAGTAAAAGTGGCAGTCACTGATAGAAGTGGCAATACATGGGATTAAATGCCAGTAAGTGAGTATGAGTGAGTCAGGGTGAGTGAGAATAATGGAGTTAGGGTAAGAGTGAGTGCAAGTCAGTGTGATTGAGTAGCTGGCAGGTAATCAGTGTAAACACGAGTGACAATTTGTGAGTGAGTATAAGATGGAGTAAGAGAGCAAAAATGAATGAGTGCAAGTGGGAAACAATGGTTGAGTAAGAGTGAGTAGGTGAAAATTAGTGTGAGTTAGTCAAAGTGAATTAGCATGAGTGAGAATATGGTTTTCTTGCGAGTCTGCTTTTGACCCTTACAAAATACTTGTGTCAGCATACCGGGGGCAATTATTAACAGGGTGGAACTTGGCATACTAGAGGTAATACGTGATATATGGGACCTCCATGGCAAAAGACTGGTGTAGGCATACTGCTGGTAATTCTTTGTATGGGACACCCATTGCAACATGCTAACAAGCTAGAGGCGATTCTTGGCATAAAGGATGACAGCTGTGGCATATAGGAGGGAAACAAACATGAAACAATGCTGGCCCTATCATTTTAGAGGTACATTTTGACATAAGTGTCATCCATGATACTTGGATATTATTAATAGCAAAAATCGAGGGCTGGCATATTATATGCAATTGTTGACATAAGAGGCACCCATGTCAAACTGCTGGCCCCGGCACAATGGTTGTTATTTTTGTTGCATGAGGGAGATCCATAGAAAAGTTTAAAAATAAGGGGGTATTATATATATATATCAGGTTTCATTGTCTTGACACACCATGAAAGCATTTATATATTTAACTAGTGCCCTTTCATAACCTAAGGCTTTTCAGCAGATATATATGAAGCATTTGCTTTTAAAATGCAATATTTGACCCATTTTTTCACTGTGATCTTGTTGGGAGACTCCCTTACCGCTCAACCCATCCAAAAGAGCTATGGTTCATTTGCTTTGCACAGTACAATGTAGGGCATATATCATATTATATAGACCCCACCACTTTCAAAGGTTATTACAGCACCCTAAAATTGGTGGATTCAAAAGTGACATTTGTGTTGTATTTTTCGATTAATGGTACAGGTATGTAACTTCAGTAATGTCAGTTATTGTTATGTCATTTGGGTTAGGGTCAAGTCACATCACTTTCTGCAAAAAATTAAGGATCAAAGGTCAAAAGGATGTCACTTCCTTTGATGTCAATAAGGTCAAAGGGTTTGTGATGTCACTTTCGGCTACCCCATGTATTTTGGTGAATCGATGTCTAAGCTTACCTTAACTTTGGGGATCATATATCTCTTCAAATATATCTGCCATATTATATTCACATCCTCCAGTGGGTCCTCAGTTCACCTTGGTTCCATCCTGCCAAGACCTCCCTCAAAGGACTGGCGCACTGTCTGTAAAGTCTTCAGGTATGTCCGAAGTCTTATCATCTGCCTTTGTCTCTTTTCTCCTCTCAAGCCCTCCCTTACTCACAGGATATAGTTTCAAGAATACTTGATCTGTGCTCTTGTATCGAGATTTGGGACAAGAATATGAGTTCAATTGCTGTTCTTAGCATTTCATGCAGGTAAAGAAAGATGTTTTATGGTTTACACTCGGCGTTTCGTACCCTGAAATTTGCATCACAGGATGAAAGTATGCCCATTCCCTCACCTTCAATCAACCCATCATTAGAAATAAATCAATGTGACTCTTGTATTTAGCACCACATTCATGGTGGTTGACATGCCTAGTCCTGGTGCTTTCCTCTAGTGCCTGTTTCTTGGTTTCCTTTGGATGCCCTACAATGCCCTGAGCAGTCACTGATGACTTCTTCTGGTCAGGGAGTGCGAGTATACATTGTGTTATGACTAATATGGTGTTAAAGTGGCTTTGCTTCACTTGGACCATCAGATCTGTATGCAGTCGGAGCCTGGGAATTGGCCAATGGGAATATTTATCTTTTTTCCTTCCATTGGTATGCAAGGTACCTGCAAGATCTCAGTAACCTAAGGGATATTGCCTTGACCTTGCGGATTAGAAGGTCACGTTCCTTTGTACTACTCTAGTTCCCATTTTCAACAAGCAGCAGATCATTTGGCATATAAACACATTTATAAACCAACGTCTCATTCGCACTCAGGGCGAAAGTTATGTTACAAGATATCTTCACGAAAATCATCAGTGGGCAAGTAATGCTTTGACTTTCTTAGTCAAAGCACCAGTCTAGTGAACAGGAAATTCTAAGTTCAAATATCAGTGCTGTTGCATGTAAAAGGCTGTTGGCACAAACTGACCAAGCTTAGTCTGCTGTAGTGGCAGATACTTCATATACGTTGACATTGGTGGTGTTTTATTGTGGGAGGAAAGGATGATACTGAGCTCGCATACCCACATTTTCAAGCCATTATTGTCTTCAACAACAATAGAAAAGTATCAGGTTCATCACCTGCCTCACATCCACCCTTCTGTCGAGGGATATATTATAGCCTTAGAGACCGCAGTAGCGGATTCAACTGGTTCTTTAAATCCCGCTCCAGTGTTAAAGGCCCAAGCCGAAGATGAGGACCTTTAACAAGGGAGCGGGCCCGGCCGGTAGAGCCCGCTACGGAGGGCTCTAAGGCTATTACAACATTCTGCCCCTAGAGAGCAGAATGTTCAAAGTTATAAAACAAAGGCCACATTGAGCCCGGAGCCCGAGGGGATTGAAATCCCCTCAGACTCCATGAGGCCTTATTTCACAGCAACAGCTGTGAACAGACATTTGAATATTGGTGGTCCGGGCTTCTACCGGCCATTAGAAGCCCGGAGCACTCCATTGTTTTTAATGGAGCTCCTGACATTCCAATGTTCTAATCAAGGGTGTAATGCGGGGAAGGCAACCCTCCAGAGAGCCCCCAAATCTCCAAGGGGGCCCCATTCAGCCCAAAGTCAATCAATATTGGTTAGAAATGGGAGATTTGGTGGCCCCTCGTCACATTTTGCAGTGGGGGCCTCATTTTGCGTTATGCCACTTAATATATTGTGGATCTCTTGCTGCCTGTGGATGATGCAATTTATTTAGTGTGAAGCATTGGAAAGTATCCCTTTGGGTGTCATTGTGCTTCTAAAAATACGTTCCTTCTCAGGATGGAAGTGACCAGGTGACTATTTAGGTTAACAAAGGTAGCATCATGGTCCAAAGGAATTGTGTCAGTCAGTCAGTCAGTCAAATTCACTTTATTTGTTTAATTAAAACCATAAAAGGATACTACAAAATGCATTATAAAATAGTTTACAAATATTTTAAATAAACATAATCATCACAATCTATCAAAACCATAATTAATTCATCAATATACACATTAAAAAGGGGAAACATCATGGGATTTCTGACAAGTGATGCACATTATTAGCAAATATTCCTTTCCTCTTTATCCTGACAGCTGCGGTTAAAAAGCTAGCTATATTAAAAATTTCCCAGACATTATTTAACATTTGCAAATAAATAAAAGCCGGTCTTGCCTGAGTAAAACCTTGCCCTTTTATAATCGGTATTATAAACCGTTTACGGATGTGCAAAAAATATTCACAAAATTAAACAAAATGCATGGAGTCCTGAGTTGAGAAATTGTCGCAGGTGCATACATCGAGGTCCTCCAGCTTTTTCCATCCCTTCGGTTCGGCAAAAAGCAACTGTAGTTGATTTAATCTGAATCGAACCAATAGAAAACGATGATGCTGGTTAGACACTATGGTTAAGTATGGCTCAATCGTTAATGATGTACATATCAACTGATGAGCCCGAACAAGCGGTTTACGTAACTCCTTCAGCTCTCAGTCACTTTGGGATACCTGAACATACATATTTTTGATCCACAGTTTATCAGCTTTTAGCAGTTTCTCCGGGGAGCTAAAGAGCTCGGGTCTCCCTAAATAAATTGCAGTCTTTTTGACATAGTTTAACCATGGGATACTACTGGCCAAGTCAAGAGTTAAACAATCACGAATAATAACGCGGTTCATCTCCAACTCCGGATTTGTCCAGATACTTATCCATTTGAGCAGAGAGGCCATTCCTATAGTATCTGTTATGAAACATATGACCATTTCTTGATGTATAATATAAGTGGATGTTGATGACGGTACGGATAGCAAATTTCTTAAAAATTTGTTTGCCACTATTTGGACATTTCCGGCATTCCTGCAACCCCAAAGCTCAGAACCATAGCTCGCAATATCAAGACATTTAGCCCTGTAGATATTTAACATCGCTGTGTGGGTTTAGAACCCAATCTACGGGCAAAATCTAAAACGGCAATAGTTGATCTTGCCATTATATTTCTTTTGGCCTGCATTTGTGGGATCCAGGAGCCCCTTTCATCAAATAACACTCCCAAATATGAGAATGACGTTACCCACGTAAGATTGTTCCCCTCACAATAATTGCTCTTACATTTCTTTGGCTTGGCCCCCATGATCATAATATGGGACTTAGAGAAATTTACATCCAAGTCCAAGGACTTCATGAATGATGCAAAAGTTGTTAAAAGATGCTGTAGGGGTGCATGTTCAGAGAGAAGACGGTGTACCTGGTTCGGGGCAAGCCCGGGGCGTGGGGTAGAATTTGGGGTCAGTGGAACACCTACCGAGGTAACATCTGTACGCGCCCTTTTGTAGATACTCGGACATTTGTCTGTCCCCCTGATCCTGAGGTTCCTGGAATACTGTACCCCCTTTTTGCTGATTGTTCTACTTCCCCGTTGCCTCCCCCCCTGGCCATCTCTATTGTCCTCCTGATTCTCTACTTGGTATGGTGGGGTCCCCCCATCGGCGCTCGACACCGTCTAGACTGTTTCTCGCCTTGAGTTTTGTTTCGTTGTTTCTTTGTTTGTTCTTTTCCTTCAAAATTTAAAATATTTGTATCCTGTCTAACTTCTGAGTTGCCGAGAATATCTCCTGTAAACCGGCTGAACCTCTGGAGATCAGTCGCTGCTTCGTGACGTCAAGCAATTGACATGCATATACTAGCGGCCGGCCCTGGTGGTTGTAGGCCCATCTTTGTAATGAGGTTTTTTGCACAATAAAGTTAAAAAAAAAAAAAAAAAAAAAAGATGCTGTAGGCCATTCGCCGTTCTAGCTAATAGAGCAGCTTCATCCGAATATAGGAGGACCGGAATTAATCTCTCTCCTATGCGGGGAATATCCATACTAGCACCCGATAAAACTGTTTCAAGGTTGTTAATATATAGTGTGAATAAGAGTGGGGCTAAAATGCAGTCCTGTCTCACTCCTTTAATTATACGGATGCTACGTGATAAATTACCTTTTTGATCGAATCGTACTATGGCACCCAGATCTTGATGCAAATCCGCCCAAAAATTTACAATATTTTCATCTAATCCTAATTTCAGTAGTAGATGCCATAACTTGGACCTGTTCACTCGGTTGAAAGCCGAAGAAAAGTCCATAAATGCTAGATGAAGTGTTCCCTTCTTCGCAATCGTATATTTCCCGGTCAATAAGAGCAAGCTCAGGCACTGATCTGTGGTAGCTCTCCCCTTCCTAAATCCATACTGAAGATTAGAGAGGATATTAGCGTCATTCAGCCAGTCTGTAAGCTTGGCCATTACCACTCTACCTTAAAACCTTTACAGCTGAATCGATCAAAGAAATTGGCCTATAGCAGCGCGGGTCACTTCTTGAACCCTTTGTAAAAACTGGTACTATTACTGATAGCGACCAGGATTGTGGTAAACCCACTTTACAGGCTTCATTAAAAACATTAGCTAGCAATTTAGACAAGAGGGGTATGTTCGTTATGAAAAGGTCGGCAGGAACCCCATCCGGGCCGGGGGCTTTATTTTTAGACATTTGGGCTATAGCCTTTGCTATTTCACTATCTGTAAAGGTTAGGGAATATTTCTTACCCACGTAAATAGAGTCCCTAGGTTCACTATCTCCCTGGTCCCCATATATAACTTTAAAGTGGTTATACCAATCCTCTTCAGAAATATTACACTCCAACATGCTGCCTTTACTGTCAGAGAAGAAAGGTCTATTCCCTACACTCCAGAATTTGGCGCTGTTTTTTAACACATCAATTGACGTTAATTCCATAAAAGCATAATTTTTAGGTCTCGCTGTGTCAGCGCGCATGCGTTGCTCGGAGAGACTTTAGGAGGTGAGTTTGCAAAGTGCTACCCACATGGTTTTGCTGGCCACAAGCTTGAGTGAACGATGGTGTGCACGTGCACAGCTGCTCCCCGCATTCCACGCTGCCTACTCGCCCAGCCCTTTGATGCTCTGCTTGCATCTCTCTCCTCCCTTTTCGTCAGTTTCATTGTGGCTCCTCTGCTCCTCGCATTCACCCCTCCCTTTTCGCTCAGCCTTTTGATGCTCTGCTCGCATCTCCCTCCTCCCTTTTCGTCACTTTCATTCTGGCTCCTTTTCGTCACTTTCATTCTGGCTCCTCGCATTCCCCTCTGCTCCTCGCATCCCGCCCCTCCCTTCTCGCCCAGCCCTTTGATGCTCTGCTCGCATCTCCCTCCTCCCTTTTCGTCACTTTCAATCTGACTCCTTTTCATCAGTTTCATTCTGGCTCCTCTGCTCCTCGCATTCCCCTCCGCTCCTCGCATTCCCCCCTCCCTTCTCGCCAAGCCCTTTGATGCTTATAACATTGTGTTTCATTTATGGCATTAAACATAAAGGAGCACTGGCAACTCTGATAAAATGGATTTCATTTTAAGTAGTGACTAAAACTTTAACCACACACACACAACCTCACACACAAACACAACCACACACACCCACACAACCACAAGCGCACACACACAACCACACACACAACCACAACCACACACAAACAACCACACACACACACACCCACAACTACACACACACAACCACAAGCACACACACCCACAACTACCCACACACAACCACAAGCACACACACCCACATACACAATAACACACACACACAACCACACACACACAACCACACACAACCACGCATACACAACCATACACCCCCCACACACACACACAACCACACACCCACACATACAACCACACACACACAACCACACACACAACCACAAACACACACACAACCAAACACAAACACAACCACACACAACCACAACCACACACACAGAACCACACACACAGAACCATACACACATCCACACACACACAACCACACACAACCACAGCCACACACATACACACAACCACACACACACAACCACACACAACCACACCCACATACAAGCACACACAACCACAAGCACACACACACAACCACAACCACACAACCACACACACAATAACAAACACACACAACCACAACTACACACACAACCACAACCACACAACCACAACCACACACACAACCACAACAACTCACAACCACACACACAGAACCACACACACAGAACCACAACCACACACAACCACAACCATACACACACACACAACCACAATCAAACACAATCACACAACCACAACTACACACAACCACAAATACACACACACAACCACACACCAGCACAACCACACACGCACAACCACACACACAACCACAACCACAAACACACACACAAAACCACAAACAAACACAACCACAACCACTCACACACAACCACAGCCACACACACACACACACACACACACACACAACCACACACACAACCACACACACAACCACACACACACAATAACACACACACAACCACAACTACACACACAACCACAACACGCAACCACAACACACAACCACAGCCTCACAACCACACACACAACCACACACACACATAGAACCATACACACATAACCACACACACAACCACACACACACAACCACAACCACACACAACCACAACCACACCACCACACAACCACACACACACACACAACCACACACCCACAACCACACACACAACCACACCTACAACCACACACACAACCACACCCACACACAACCACAAGCACACAACCACACACACAACCACATGCACACAACCACAACTACACACACAACCACAACTACACATACACAACCACACACACAACCACACCCACAACCACACACACAACCACACCCACACACAACCACAAGCACACAACCACACACACAACCACACACACACAACCACAACTACACACACAACCACACACACACAACCACACACAAAACCACAAGCACACACACAACCACAAGCACACAACCACACACACAACCACATACACACAACCACATACAATAACACACACACAACCACACATACAACCACAACCACACACACACACACACACACAACCACAATCACACACACACAAACACACAAACAACCACACACACAACAACACATACACACAACACACACACACAACCACACACACACACACAATCACACACACACACAACCACACACACACAACCACAACCACACCCACACACCCACAACCACACCCACAACCACACCCACAACCACACACAACCACAAGCACACACAACCACATAACCACACACACAACTACAATCACACACAACCACATCCACACACAACCACAAGCACACACAACCACACACAGAAACACACACACACACAATAACACAACCACAACCACAAACAACCACAACCACACACACAACAGTTACATAACTAAATACTTATAAGGTCCCAAAAGCGAGACCTATTGGTAATGCCAATGCTTGTTAATCTCTGTTTTACGAATATTTATTGCTAATTTAGAATCTTTCCTACAGTCAGCAATAAAGATTTTATCTTGTGGTCTATTTTTTAGTACACCCATTAATTTTTGGTGTGCAACTGAGCAACTATGGTCAAACCACCTTTCTCCTTTGTTTACGTATTCTTTAAGGGTGTACGAAAGATCTTGTGCCACTTGCCTACTGATTTTATTATATGCACTTAGGACACCATCATCTCATGCCTCACTATCACAACACAACTCCATTTCTGGCCCTACTTTATTGACTAGCCCATTACAGAAATCTGCTGGGATGACCATACTCCATTTCAGTCTACGGCCCTGATCTGTATTCTTAATTATTTCTGTGGAAGCCCATTTATTAACATCCAAATTAAGGCTAAATTGAGACCACAAGGCTGTGTAATCCTTAACAAATAATTTGTGGGCGGTATTTATAAAGATGTAGTCGATAGTTGTATAGTTTCCCCTCCCTCTAAATGTTGGAATAACGTCTGTATCACCTAAATTAGATGGATATAAAAGACCCAGATCTGCTATGATTTGCTCTTAGTATTCGCCTTGTGGGGTGTGTTCAAAGTGTGGCTCGGAAAACCTATTGGGCCCTAAACAATCAGAGACACAACATTGCTTATAACATAAATGTATATTAAAATCCGCTAAAATAATAACCGAATAAAGTGCAGAATAATTCTCCCTTTAACCCTCTAAGTAGGTCTTTAGGTTGAACAAATGTTCTGTGACTGTAATGCTATCAAATGAATTATAAAAGTTTACAATTAAAATTCTACTAGAGTTTACAGGAACAATCTCAACAACCAGACAATTTGCTAATCCTGTTTCTAGCTTACGATGACTGCCAGAAACCTTTAGGGCAATCAGAGTGATCAAACCCCCTTTCGATATTCCCATTGTAGACGGTCTAGCTGGTTCAAAATAAGATGTAAAACCATCTATCCATAGTGGGCTATCTTCTTCCCATGATTCCTGAAGCCCAATAATATCATAATCTTTTAAGAAAAGAATCCAATTGGTGTCCTCCATTTTATTTCTTAGCCCAGATATATACCAACTAAGTATATTTACTATGTCTCCTTGTGGCAAAGATTGAGGTGTATCAGATGTATGCTTCCTCAGTATGTCTATCTCCTCCACCCGGGTAGGTGAGACGGTGATTAGTCAGATGTTACCATCCAGGTGAGAAAGTGCGTCATATCTATTCGTAATTTCCAGCCCACTAGTAGTCGGACCGGCTCCACTGAGACCCCATGTGGTTAAAGGGATTGTGGAAATTTCACTACCTAAACGTTGGTCTTCTGTAAGGGAGGATCTATTCTCCAATCTTTGTCTATTACTGGGCCTTTCAGGTATTTTAGGGGGATAGAACGCCCCCAATGGGAGAGCTCTAATTCCTGCAGTGTGACCCATCTGTTTGTCATCAAAGAGCCAACCTGCTACGTTATTTTTATCAAAATTAACCACCACACAATTTCCCTCAGTGTTTTTAGGGCAGTAACCAACCCAGTTTACACGTCTTGCCATTATATGGGAAGACGCCATTAAACCGCCCTTGGAATATCTAGAGCACCAAAATCTTACTTTGCGAATTAGATCTTCTGCAGTTTCCCTTGTTTTTACCTTGAGTTGCGGTAACCCGGTAAGAACTGCAACCAATGGAGTAGATTCCGGGGGCAAGTGGATCCCAACTTGACTCATCAAACCACTCGAATTGGGCAGATTGACCTTCAAGTTGATATCCTCTCTCCTATGGTGTTCAAAGTTGTCCTGCTGATATAGATTACTACTACCTTCCTGGGGGTGATCCATATGTTTCCGGGGGTCAGGACCAGAAGTACCAGGAAAAGCTACTCTTGCAAAACACCCACTACCCAAATTTGTATTACTATTTGGGTTACTATTCCTGCAGTATACTTCACGCTGGCCGTTTCTAACAATGGGGAGGTATTAGCAATCTCATTCACATCACCTATTCCCAGTTGTGCTTCTACATTATGAATCTCTGTGGTAATTGCCCCAACAGCACTCGTTAGGTAGGACATTATTGAAGCACAATTGGAATTTTGGCTTTAGTCCTAGGCAAATCATTTGAACATGTTGTTTTTTGCTTACCCATGTAAGTATCTGGACATCGGAGGGGTTGCCCAGCCCATCCTCTGTCAGCCACTGACGGGCACAGACGGGCCCTCCCTTGGCCCGGGCTTCGTCCGGGCGCGGCCCGGGCATGCGTACACACGTCTCGCGCTGCAGGAGCCCCTGGGCACTTTTAACCGCACCTCCTGGAGCTCCGGTGATGTTGGTGGGTGCGTGACGGCGCGATTTGCCACAATGGACCCTGGGGAGTGTAGTCCTTCCACTCGCTACACTCCCGGTCCCAGTTTCACTATGGCAGTGATGAGGCAAAGGCTGGCTTGCTTCCCGGCTAAAAAAGGGCTGAATTCAATTACAAAGGGCGTCCCGCGCTGCGGGAGCCCCTGGGCGCTTTTAACCGTGCCTCCTAATGCTCCGGCAATGCCGGCGGGTGCGCTACGGCGCGATTTGCCGCAATGGACCCTGGGGAGTGTAGTCTTCCCACTCGCTACACTCCCGGTCCCGGTTTCACTATGGCAGTGATGAGTCAAAGGCTGCCTTGCTTCCCGGCTTCAAAAGGGCTGAAGTCAATTTCAAAGGGTGTCATAAGTAGAGACTCTGGGTAGGATATTTTTATTAGAATGATCTTTTGTGCCTTCATGTCTGGTTGCTCAATGTGCTCTTCCATGGGGTACCAGTCAGTTAATAGGTACAAAAAAGAGAGAGTTTCCCAGGTATACCAAAAGGGACCGGGTGTGTAAAGTATTCAAAAAAAGAGCTTCCCTTTTGTATTTATTTGAGTTATCCGATTATGGAGTCGCATATCGCACCACAAGAATAGGATATGATATTTTTTATTAAAATTCTTATTTCACAAGTTTATTTTACAATATTACATCCAGGACTGCTTGGAGTTTTGCAGTCTCCATCAATAAATGAAATTCATACAATCCCAAACCATAAAAACACACATATAACAGAAAACCCAAAGGTGCACCACATACATAATATAAGCATAAGAAAGTCCTTTGTAAATAACAATTTTCTTCAGAGGTCACTTCTTGTAAACATTTTTAATTTTCATTTAAATAGAATTACATCATCAATCTATGCCCTGAAGAAGTCCTGTTACAGGACGAAACGCGTCGGCTGGACTGTTCACTAAATCACACTTATGGATTGATTATATGTTTTGGAATTTCTATTTAAATGAAAATTAAAAATGTTTACAAGAAGTGACCTCTGAAGAAAATTGTTATTTACAAAGGACTTTCTTATGCTTATATTATGTATGTGGTGCACCTTTGGGTTTTCTGTTATATACTCTGATTCCTACGGGAATAGGCATTGTTGCAGTGGGTGCCACAGAGTGTGCACACGTCTTTCCCAAATATATAGGGCTTTGATAGGGAGAGTGATACAGGGTTAGGTGCTGGCTTAGTGAAGGTTCCACTGTGAGTGTTTGTCTTCCATAAAAACACACATATTTGACATTTCTAATCAGTGATTGCACATAATTGGATTTAACATATAATAAAGCATTTAAATGAAATAAAGAAAACGGAAATATAAAAACAGCAAATATAATTTTTGTCCTCTTGTCGACGCGTTTCGGTGTAATAGCTAGTATGTAACACCTTCTTCAGGACCAACACATTAAAACAGCTCTCAATATCGATTAAAAACAATCTATAAAAAAGGAGGATACATACAATTAGTGCTTATAGTACTGTTTCTTTATCTTTGGTTCACAATATTAGATATATGGATATCACAATCCACCAATGCATTGCATTATGTTGCATGATGTGCTTAATAAGAAGATACGGGAACCTGTACTTTATCTTAGTTGTAAAGGTTGGGTATAAGGATATGTACAATTTCCCGCCCACAAATTTCTATTGAAGGTCATAGTAGAACCTCAGAGTTAATATCAGAAGGTCTCCTGGAGTGAATATACTCAATCACATAAAACATACTAATTATGCTGGTGAACACATTCCTACTTATGTGAGAAGTGTACCAGTCAAATTGCCATGTGTTTAATTTCATATCTAGTGATTATACTTACACTAAACTGGGGCTTCAATTTCGTTATCATAGATAGCCGTGGGAGAGTGTCTCAATTCACTGAATCCTAATTTTCCAGACAAATACAAATAGTCTGAACATTTTTATTATGATTAAATTTCTCAATTCTATATCAATACTCCCTATCTGATTATTACTAGAAAATTATATTTTTAAAGACACCGCTTACCCAAATTGTTGCGCTAATGTCTTATACTGATGAATCCTCAATTTTATGTTCGTATTTGTACGGGTACTTTGATTATTGAATCAAAAAGCTCTATTAGGGTACAATGTAAATAGGTAAATATTAGTGTCCATTATTTATTAAAGAAACTAACTATTTTAGAATTTTATTGAGAAATATTCTTGAAATAAAAATTGTAAATAAACTCACCATTTAGACATTAATAAAGCTTTACTTAATTCTTGGCTCTTTCAGTAATATTCCATATGATGCGTTAATTTCGAATTACTTCTCGCAATCTCTATGGTTCTCTTGCTTTCAATTAAATTCAAGCAGAAGCCAGTACCTAGGATTTGAAACGAAAGATCCTTAACCCTTACGTTCTCTTTGGTTCAGCACCCTCAAGGCTCCTAGTGTTCACAACAACTGTTATATGTACAGAGTCTAATCATCACTCTCTCGACTACATCACTAGGGATTTTAAGTCGCACAGGCGATTTTTGATTTATGAAACGAATAAACATTCAAATTTAACAGCAGCCATATTGTAATTATCAAGTGGCTGCATGACTTAATGAGGATGATTACTCTCTTATGCCCACCTTCTATCTTAAGGTGTACGACTTAGTTTTAGGAGATAGCGCTCAAGCATGCTCATTCGAGGAAATGTTCAAAATCCCAAAAATACATATTGCGGCGCCTACGGGGCGTTATATCTGCTTATTTACAAAACAATACCTCTGTATCTCACCTCGTTAGAACACGTAGCGTCTCGACCTTCGGGGTTCTAAGATGTTTATTGCAAGGGCAGCTAAGTCACATCCTTGCTGTTTCTACACTACGTTATACTCGATTACGTGTGTAAACTACATGCGGCCATTTTAGTAGTTCCTTAGAATTCACTAACTGAGTTATGCGTGCTATATTGAATCCTAGATCAACCACATCAAGTCAACCACTTAACACAAACAATCCTCCATATTTCACCTTATTATGGCCCCCCTCTGTTGTCTAGTGTGCAACTTAATGTTAGGGGGTGGTATTGGAGCAGGCTCATTCGAGGCAAAGTTTATAATCAATAGACTACGTGTTAAAACGCCATTGGTTATGGACATGCTACCACTCTTAATCACAAAACGGTTTTCCATATCATACCTAAGTATAACGTATAGCATCGCATCTTACGGAGTTCTAAGGTACTTAGTTTTAAAAGGTGGCGCTAGGGCGGACTATTTCGAGGCCAAGTTTATAATCATTAAACTACGTATTGCAGCGCTATCGGTTATGGACACGCTGCCACTACGAGTCACATACAGTCCTCCATGTCTCACCTTGTTGTACCGCGTAGCTTCACGTCTCACGGGGTTCTCAGATGTTTTTGCACGAAAAGCAACGTCACATCTTTGCTATTTATACACCACGTTACTTAATTACGTGCGTTTCCTACGTGCGGCCATTTTGGTAGTTTCTTACGTTACTCGCTGAATAGCGCGTGCTTTATTAAATCTTGAAATTTACACATCAAATCCAGGGGATAATGTTATACTTTAATTATTCACCCTAGTTATTCTTTATATAAAGCAATTTTTGCCCATCGCTATCCCATTACATGGTTAAACTCTCATAGTTGGTAATACATTTGTTTACAGTAATCACCAAAGTAAAGGGTTTAGTTTATATAATCAAAACAGAAACGTACGAATATCGATTTTGTTTATACCTGTTCATGGTCCCAAATTTTATAGAACAACTTCGTTCGTAAATTCAAGATTGTATACTATAATTATTTGGGCCATACTAGATCAACTCCATCTTTTATCAACCTATGCTGATTCGTTTGTAAGAATGCCGGAAGTTGCACTATCATATGTTTACATAGCAAGCTCTAAGTATTTATGACACAAATATGTGTTATTTATCTCAATACCTCACCATATTCAATCTAGCCCTACTCATATGTCCGTTAGTACTTTATGGTTATTTGACTCTTAATTTGTGCAGTCAGCTCTCCCAAAAATGTTTTAAAAATTTTTTTTTCAAAAAAAAAATTTTCAAAAAAAAAGTACAAAAAAAATGATTTTTTGTTTTTGGCACAGATGTATATTGTTTATCTCACTGCCACACCTTATTCAATCTAACAATATTAACGTGTCCGTATGTACTTTCTTAATTCCTAGTGCATCAGAATAGTTCAAAGTCCAATTCGATCCAAGATATTATATTTACAGGGGCCGCAACGCCTATTACATGGTCAATAGTAATGGTCAAAAGCCTTCAGTTGTAAATTATCAAATGCAAATAGCACATTATCTCTCAATGGGTATTGTATAAACCATACCATTATTTACTACTTATAAGTATTTCCGCAAGGGGCAGCTGTTTATATACAAACATTTCCTAGAGAGAGAAAAAGATTTTAATTTTTGCTATTTAATTCCAGATGATATTAGAGGGTGTATTCTGTTCGACCACTATTATCTAATGATTCTTTCCCATTCCTCTCTGTTATTCAAACCCTGGTGGTACGTTTCAAATTTAGACATATAGAATTGTTCTCTTTGCTTTCTTTTTTTGTCAATGTCTCCACCTCTTATTGACATTTTCATCTTCTCAAGGATGAACCATTTTAGATCATGTTCCTTATGTTTCATTGCTTGCCAATGATCGACCAGTGGAGCATTTTTTTTGCCATTCCTTATGGCTGATCTATGTTCTGTTAGGCGAAATCTCATCTCTCTACTTGTTTCACCTATATATCCCTTCTGACAGGGACAAATCAAGAGATATACCACATTTTTGGTTCGACAATTAACCATTTCATTTATCCAGTGCGATATGCCATTTAGCACCACTTTCTGTTCTTTAATAATCATTTTGCAATGTGTACAAGAACTGCACGGAAAATTGCCTTTCAGTATTGTTCCATCTTGGATGTTTGTTTGTACACTCTTACTAGGTTCTCTGAATGTTTTTACTAAATGGTTTTGGATGGTTTTGTTCCTTCTGTATGAGAACAGGGGTTTGTTAAATGGGCTCTTCCCTGGTTTATTTAAAAGATACCAATTCTTATTAACCCCTTCAGTGCCCGCCCCTTTCCCCGCCCAGTGCCGGCCGTTGCATTAGCGGGCGGGGTCTATGACGAGCTGGACTCGTCATGGGCACAGCGCCACCGCGGCCCATGACGAGTCCAGCTCGTCATGGGCACTGAAGGGGTTAATCAAGTTCTTTAGTTTGTTACTCAGACCATTAAAATTACTAACTATCACTATTCCTGGTTCTTTCTTGTTTTTGTCATGGGTTTCAAAGATGCTGTCGCGATTATAATACTTAGCTCTCTTATGGGCATCTTTGATAAGTCTTTTAGGGTATCCTCTTTGTAAAAGTTTTTGTTGCAAGGATAGTGCATGATGTTCAAAATCCCTATTGTCACTACAGTTGCGTCTAATCCGTAGAAACTGACTGAAAGGAATACTATCCTTTTGGCACTTGGGGTGATAACTCGTATGATGTAAAAGAGTATTCCTGTCAGATGGTTTGGTATAGAGCTCCACACTGAGTTTACCATCTTTTGTTTTTATGGTGATGTCAAGGAAGGCAACTGATTCCTTACTTCTATTAGATGTAAACTTTAAATTAACATCACCACAATTGAGCCAATCAAGAAATGATAACAAATCCACCTCGTCTCCCTTCCAGATAAAAAACACGTCGTCTATAAATCTAGACCAATGCTTTATGTTTTCGAAATAGGGGGTGACTTCATTGTAAATATGACGATCCTCGAATTTGCCCACATAAAGGCAAGCCAGGCTGGGAGCACAAGTAGCTCCCATACTGGTGCCCTTGATTTGACAATAGAGATCATTCGTGAATAGAAAGATGTTATTCATGAGTATAATTTCAATACATTCTACAATAAATGTTTCCAGAGGGGAAAGATCATTTTCTTCCTGACAAAGCATCTCTTTGATCATTTCAACTGTGTCGCTTTGGGATATATTCGTGTATAAGGACTCAATGTCCAAACACACCAGCCACTCATTGTTCTTATTAAAGTTAAGCCCTTCTATCTTTGAAATCATGTCTGTCGTATCCTTTACATATGATGGTAATTTTTTTACCAAAGGACTGATAAATTTATCGACACACTTACTAAGTGGTTCCGTGATTGAATTAATACCCGACACAATCGGTCACATGGGTGGGTCAGTAATGCTTTTATGAACCTTTGGAAGCCCATAAAGGGCTGGTATAAGTGGATGATCATTCTGTAGAAATCTAAACTCATCTTCACATATTATCTCATCCTCTTTGGCTAACCTTAATAGGTTACAAACTTTGACTTTTAATTTATTCCATTCTTCTATACTAGATTTCCTATAGTGTGATGGGACATCCAATAACTTCTGCATCCTCCTGTTATAGTCAGCTGTGTCAAGGACCACGATACTGCCCCCCTTGTCACCTGGTTTAATGGTGATGGATTCACAATCCTGGAGGTTCCTAAGTGCAGTTATTTGATTTTGAGTTAAATTCCTCTCTGACCATTGTTTCTTTTCAAACATCACTTCTAAACCTTTAGTAACTACCTTCTCGAAGGTGTCAACTTCCTGTCCCACCATGCCAATTGTGGGCGTCCATGTTGAAAGGGGTTTCATTCCTGATTTATTATGGGTAGGCCTCAATTCCTTATCCTCAAAGAATTTTTTAATTCTAATTTTTCTAAAAAGGTCCCGTACATCTTTCTCCATTGTGTATTTACAGGCTTGTGTACAGGGTGCAAAGCCTAAACCTTTTTCTAATGTGGCTATTTCATCTAAGGTTAGTACCCTACTGGAAAGGTTAATAATAGCTGCTTTGAGGGGATCTGTACCTACTCCCAATCTTTCTGGCTGCGAGTCCGCATATATGGTCTCCTTTGACCCATTTCCCTTTGTTGATTTCCAGAGGGACCCCTCCCTCTCGTCCTGAAAGTTTGGGGGTGTCTCCGTTGTTGCTGTCCTAAAAAAACCGGGTAGTCCCTACTAGTTCCTGCTGTCTCCTCTCTAGGGTCATTTCTAGATCTTGTATCAGTACTTCTTTCTCCCTCGAGGGTGGGATACGGAGGTATTGTTTTGTAAATAAGCAGATATAACGCCCCGTAGGTGCCGCAATATGTATTTTTGGGATTTTGAACATTTCCTCGAATGAGCATGCTTGAGCGCTATCTCCTAAAACTAAGTCGTACACCTTAAGATAGAAGGTGGGCATAAGAGAGTAATCATCCTCATTAAGTCATGCAGCCACTTGATAATTACAATATGGCTGCTGTTAAATTTGAATGTTTATTCGTTTCATAAATCCAAAATTGCCTGTGCGACTTAAAAACCCTAGTGATGTAGTCGAGAGAGTGATGATTAGACTCTGTACATATAACAGTTGTTGTGAACACTAGGAGCCTTGAGGGCGCTGAACCAAAGAGAACGTAAGGGTTAAGGATCTTTCGTTTCAAATCCTAGGTACTGGCTTCTGCTTGAATTTAATTGAAAGCAAGAGAACCATAGAGATTGCGAGAAGTAATTCGAAATTAACGCATCATATGGAATATGACTGAAAGAGCCAAGAATTAAGTAAAGCTTTATTAATGTCTAAATGGTGAGTTTATTTACAATTTTTATTTCAAGAATATTTCTCAATAAAATTCTAAAATAGTTAGTTTCTTTAATAAATAATGGACACTAATATTTACCTATTTACATTGTACCCTAATAGAGCTTTTTGATTCAATAATCAAAGTACCCGTACAAATACGAACATAAAATTGAGGATTCATCAGTATAAGACATTAGCGCAACAATTTGGGTAAGCGGTGTCTTTAAAAATATAATTTTCTAGTAATAATCAGATAGGGAGTATTGATATAGAATTGAGAAATTTAATCATAATAAAAATGTTCAGACTATTTGTATTTGTCTTGAAAATTAGGATGCAGTGAATTGAGACACTCTCCCACGGCTATCTATGATAACGAAATTGAAGCCCCAGTTTAGTGTAAGTATAATCACTAGATATGAAACTAAACACATGGCAATTTGACTGGTACAATTCTCACATAAGTAGGAATGTGTTCACCAGCATAATTAGTATGTTTTATGTGATTGAGTATATTCACTCCAGGAGACCTTCTGATATTAACTCTGAGGTTCTACTATGACCTTCAATAGAAATTTGTGGGCGGGAAATTGTACATATCCTTATACCCAACCTTTACAACTAAGATAAAGTACAGGTTCCCGTATCTTCTTATTAAGCACATCATGCAACATAATGCAATGCATTGGTGGATTGTGATATCCATAAATCTAATATTGTGAACCAAAGATAAAGAAACAGTACTATAAGCACTAATTGTATGTATCCTCCTTTTTTAGAGATTGTTTTTAATCGATATTAATGTGTTGGTCCTGAAGAAGGTGTTACATACTAGCTATTACACCGAAACGCGTCGACAAGAGGACAAAAATTATATTTGCTGTTTTTATATTTCCATTTTGTTTATTTCATTTAAATGCTTTATTATATGTTAAATCCAATTATGTGCAATCACTGATTAGAAATGTCAAATATGTGTGTTTTTATGGTTTGGGATTGTATGAATTTCATTTATTGATGGAGACTGCAAAACTCCAAGCAGTCCTGGATGTAATATTGTAAAATAAACTTGTGAAATAAGAATTTTAATTAAAAATATCATATCCTATTCTTGTGGTGCGATAGTCTGTAGATTTTCTATCTCGGGTTCACAATATAGTATATGCGACTCCATAATCGGATAACTCAAATAAATACAAAAGGGAAGCTCTTTTTTTGAATACTTTACACACCCGGTCCCTTTTGGTATACCTGGGAAACTCTCTCTTTTTTGTACCTACTATTACAGCTCTTGTAGCTGGAGAGTCATTTTGTGAGTGCAATGGACACTCTCCGTACATTTGGGTTTTCTGAAGACCAATTTAATAAAATATTAAATGGTACTTCTAAAACAATTAATACAGTAACCCTATCTAAAAGTGATGACGAGAAATGGAATAATCTGTGGAATCTTAAGAAAAAAATGATTCGCACTGAACTTCACTCTGATTTTATAATAGAATACTGTAAAAAGGGTATAATTCCAAAGGGGTTACAAATTAAGAATGAACCTGGCCTTTTTGTCAAAAATGAAAAATTTAAAGAAAACTGGACCCTAATAGCAAATCGCTGCAGTCGCGATTGGATGCTGTTAATAATAGAAACAGCGCAAGAAATAATCATAATCGAGAGGGAAGAAATAGACACCTTAGAAAAACAATTAAAAGAGAGTACAGCCTTGGAAGATGCTAAGCGTAAATTAGAAGAAATACAGGATGACATTACTGGTTACAGAGATTATCTAATAAACCAAAAATCAAATAAATTACGTAAGGATATTGCTAAATACAATATTGAATTAGTATACCCTTACTTACAAAAAGATTATTATGATCACCCGATACCAACAGGATATATACCAAGAAATAGCCAATATAACAAAAACAATTATTTTAAAAAAACTGTTACATTCTCTGACACTTCTTATAATAGCTCAGACTCCGAGGGAGAAAGAAGTACTGATACAAGATCTAGAAATGACCCTTGAGAGGAGACAGCAGGAACTAGTAGGGACTACCCGTTTTTTTTAGGACAGCAACAACGGAGACACCCCCAAACTTTCAGGACGAGAGGGAGGGGTCGCTCTGGAAATCATCAAAGGGAAATGGGTCAAAGGAGACCATATATGCGGACTCGCAGCCAGAAAGATTGGGAGTAGGTACAGATCCCCTCAAAGCAGCTATTATTAACCTTTCCAGTAGGGTACTAACCTTAGATGAAATAGCCACATTAGAAAAAGGTTTAGGCTTTGCACCCTGTACACAAGCCTGTAAATACACAATGGAGAAAGATGTACGGGATCTTTTTAGAAAAATTAGAATTAAAAAATTCTTTGAGGATAAGGAATTGAGCCCTACCCATAATATATCAGGAATGAAACCCCTTTCAACATGGACGCCCACAATTGGCATGGTGGGACAGGAAGTTGACACCTTCGAGAAGGTAGTTACTAAAGGTTTAGAAGTGATGTTTGAAAAGAAACAATGGTCAGAGAGGAATTTAACTCAAAATCAAATAACTGCACTTAGGAACCTCCAGGATTGTGAATCCATCACCATTAAACCAGTTGACAAGGGGGGCAGTATCGTTGTCCTTGACACAGCTGACTATAACAGGAGGATGCAGAAGTTATTGGATGTCCCATCACACTATAGGAAATCTAGTATAGAAGAATGGAATAAATTAAAAGTCAAAGTTCGTAACCTATTAAGGTTAGCCAAAGAGGATGAGATAATATGTGAAGATGAGTTTAGATTTCTACAGAATGATCATCCACTTATACCAGCCCTTTATGGGCTTCCAAAGGTTCATAAAAGCATTACTGACCCACCCATGCGACCGATTGTGTCGGGTATTAATTCAATCACGGAACCACTTAGTAAGTATGTCGATAAATTTATCAGTCCTTTGGTAAAAAAATTACCATCATATGTAAAGGATACGACAGACATGATTTCAAAGATAGAAGGGCTTAACTTTAATAAGAACAATGAGTGGCTGGTGTGTTTGGACATTGAGTCCTTATACACGAATATACCCCAAAGCGACACAGTTGAAATGATCAAAGAGATGCTTTGTCAGGAAGAAAATGATCTTTCCCCTCTGGAAACATTTATTGTAGAATGTATTGAAATTATACTCATGAATAACATCTTTCTATTCACGAATGATCTCTATTGTCAAATCAAGGGCACCAGTATGGGAGCTACTTGTGCTCCCAGCCTGGCTTGCCTTTATGTGGGCAAATTCGAGGATCGTCATATTTACAATGAAGTCACCCCCTATTTCGAAAACATAAAGCATTGGTCTAGATTTATAGACGACGTGTTTTTTATCTGGAAGGGAGACAAGGAGGATTTGTTATCATTTCTTGATTGGCTCAATTGTGGTGATGTTAATTTAAAGTTTACATCTAATAGAAGTAAGGAATCAGTTGCCTTCCTTGACATCACCATAAAAACAAAAGATGGTAAACTCAGTGTGGAGCTCTATACCAAACCATCTGACAGGAATACTCTTTTACATCATACGAGTTATCACCCCAAGTGCCAAAAGGATAGTATTCCTTTCAGTCAGTTTCTACGGATTAGACGCAACTGTAGTGACAATAGGGATTTTGAACATCATGCACTATCCTTGCAACAAAAACTTTTACAAAGAGGATACCATAAAAGACTTATCAAAGATGCCCATAAGAGAGCTAAGTATTATAATCGCGACAGCATCTTTGAAACCCATGACAAAAACAAGAAAGAACCAGGAATAGTGATGGTTAGTAATTTTAATGGTCTGAGTAACAAACTAAAGAACTTGATTAATAAGAATTGGTATCTTCTAAATAAACCAGGGAAGAGCCCATTTAACAAACCCCTGTTCTCATACAGAAGGAACAAAACCATCCGAAACCATTTAGTAAAAACATTCAGAGAACCTAGTAAGAGTGTACAAACAAACATCCAAGATGGAACAATACTGAAAGGCAATTTTCCGTGCAGTTCTTGTGCACATTGCAAAATGATTATTAAAGAACAGAAAGTGGTGCTAAATTGCATATCGCACTGGATAAATGAAATGGTTAATTGTCGAACCAAAAATGTGGTATATCTCTTGATTTGTCCCTGTCAGAAGGGATATATAGGTGAAACAAGTAGAGAGATGAGATTTCGCCTAACAGAACATAGATCAGCCATAAGGAATGGCAAAAAAAATGCTCCACTGGTCGATCATTGGCAAGCAATGAAACATAAGGAAGATGATCTAAAATGGTTCATCCTTGAGAAGATGAAAATGTCAATAAGAGGTGGAGACATTGACAAAAAAAGAAAGCAAAGAGAACAATTCTATATGTCTAAATTTAAAACATACCACCAGGGTTTGAATAACAGAGAGGAATGGGAAAGAATCATTAGATAATAGTGCTCGAACAGAATACACCCTCTAATATCATCTGGAATTAAATAGCAAAAATTAAAATCTTTTTTTCTCTCTAGGAAATGTTTGTATATAAACAGCTGCCCCTTGCAGAAATACTTATAAGTAGTAAATAATGGTATGGTTTATACAATACCCATTGAGAGATAATGTGCTATTTGCGTTGCGGCCCCTGTAAATATAATATCTTGGATCGAATTGGACTTTGAACTATTCTGATGCACTAGGAATTAAGAAAGTACATACGGACACGTTAATATTGTTAGATTGAATAAGGTGTGGCAGTCAGATAAACAATATACATCTGTGCCAAAAACAAAAAATCTTTTTTTTTTTTTTTTTTAAGTTTTTTTGAGAGCTGACTGCACAAATTAAGAGTCAAATAACCATAAAGTACTAACGGACATGTGAGTAGGGCGAGATTGAATATGGTGAGGTATTGAGATAAATAACACATATTTGTGTCATAAATACTTAGAGCTTACTATGTAAACATATGATAGTGCAACTTCCGGCATTCTTACAAACGAATCAGCATAGGTTGATAAAAGATGGAGTTGATCTAGTATGGCCCAAATAATTATAGTATACAATCTTGAATTTACGAACGAAGTTGTTCTATAAAATTTGGGACCATGAACAGGTATAAACAAAATCGATATTCGTACGTTTCTGTTTTGATTATATAAACTAAACCCTTTACTTTGGTGATTACTCTAAACAAATGTATTACCAACAATGAGAGTTTAACCATGTAATGGGATAGCGATGGGTAAAAATTGCTTTATATAAAGAATAACTAGGGTGAATAATTAAAGTATAACATTATCCCCTGGATTTGATGTGTAAATTTCAAGATTTAATAAAGCACGCGCTATTCAGCGAGTAACGTAAGAAACTACCAAAATGGCCGCACGTAGGAAACGCACGTAATTAAGTAACGTGGTGTATAAATAGCAAGGATGTGACGTTGCTTTTCGTGCAAAAACATCTGAGAACCCCGTGAGACGTGAAGCTACGCGGTACAACAAGGTGAGACATGGAGGACTGTCTGTGACTCGTAGTGGCAGCGTGTCCATAACCGATAGCGCTGCAATACGTAGTTTAATGATTATAAACTTGGCCTCGAAATAGTCCGCCCTAGCGCCACCTTTTAAAACTAAGTACCTTAGAACTCCGTAAGATGCGATGCTATACGTTATACTTAGGTATGATATGGAAAACCGTTTTGTGATTAAGAGTGGTAGCATGTCCATAACCAATGGCGTTTTAACACGTAGTCTATTGATTATAAACTTTGCCTCGAATGAGCCTGCTCCAATACCACCCCTTAACATTAAGTTGCACACTAGACAACAGAGGGGGGCCATAATAAGGTGAAATATGGAGGATTGTGTGTGTTAAGTGGTTGACTTGATGTGGTTGATCTAGGATTCAATATAGCACGCATAACTCAGTTAGTGAATTCTAAGGAACTACTAAAATGGCCGCATGTAGTTTACACACGTAATCGAGTATAACGTAGTGTAGAAACAGCAAGGATGTGACTTAGCTGCCCTTGCAATAAACATCTTAGAACCCCGAAGGTCGAGACGCTACGCGTTCTAACGAGGTGAGATACGGAGGTATTGTTTTGTAAATAAGCAGATATAACGCCCCGTAGGCGCCGCAATATGTATTTTTGGGATTTTGAACATTTCCTCGAATGAGCATGCTTGAGCGCTATCTCCTAAAACTAAGTCGTACACCTTAAGATAGAAGGTGGGCATAAGAGAGTAATCATCCTCATTAAGTCATGCAGCCACTTGATAATTACAATATGGCTGCTGTTAAATTTGAATGTTTATTCGTTTCATAAATCAAAAATCGCCTGTGCGACTTAAAAACCCTAGTGATGTAGTCGAGAGAGTGATGATTAGACTCTGTACATATAACAGTTGTTGTGAACACTAGGAGCCTTGAGGGCGCTGAACCAAAGAGAACGTAAGGGTTAAGGATCTTTCGTTTCAAATCCTAGGTACTGGCTTCTGCTTGAATTTAATTGAAAGCAAGAGAACCATAGAGATTGCGAGAAGTAATTCGAAATTAACGCATCATATGGAATATGACTGAAAGAGCCAAGAATTAAGTAAAGCTTTATTAATGTCTAAATGGTGAGTTTATTTACAATTTTTATTTCAAGAATATTTCTCAATAAAATTCTAAAATAGTTAGTTTCTTTAATAAATAATGGACACTAATATTTACCTATTTACATTGTACCCTAATAGAGCTTTTTGATTCAATAATCAAAGTACCCGTACAAATACGAACATAAAATTGAGGATTCATCAGTATAAGACATTAGCGCAACAATTTGGGTAAGCGGTGTCTTTAAAAATATAATTTTCTAGTAATAATCAGATAGGGAGTATTGATATAGAATTGAGAAATTTAATCATAATAAAAATGTTCAGACTATTTGTATTTGTCTTGAAAATTAGGATGCAGTGAATTGAGACACTCTCCCACGGCTATCTATGATAACGAAATTGAAGCCCCAGTTTAGTGTAAGTATAATCACTAGATATGAAATTAAACACATGGCAATTTGACTGGTACACTTCTCACATAAGTAGGAATGTGTTCACCAGCATAATTAGTATGTTTTATGTGATTGAGTATATTCACTCCAGGAGACCTTCTGATATTAATTCTGAGGTTCTACTATGACCTTCAATAGAAATGTGTGGGCGGGAAATTGTCCATATCCTTATACCCAACCTTTACAACTAAGATAAAGTACAGGTTCCCGTATCTTCTTATTAAGCACATCATGCAACATAATGCAATGCATTGGTGGATTGTGATATCCATAAATCTAATATTGTGAACCAAAGATAAAGAAACAGTACTATAAGCACTAATTGTATGTATCCTCCTTTTTTATAGATTGTTTTTAATCGATATTGAGAGCTGTTTTAATGTGTTGGTCCTGAAGAAGGTGTTACATACTAGCTATTACACCGAAACGCGTCGACAAGAGGACAAAAATTATATTTGCTGTTTTTATATTTCCGTTTTGTTTATTTCATTTAAATGCTTTATTATATGTTAAATCCAGTTATGTGCAATCACTGATTAGAAATGTCAAATATGTGTGTTTTTATGGTTTGGGATTGTATGAATTTCATTTATTGATGGAGACTGCAAAACTCCAAGCAGTCCTGGATGTAATATTGTAAAATAAACTTGTGAAATAAGAATTTTAATAAAAATATGATATCCTATTCTTGTGGTGCGATAGTCTGTAGATTTTCTATCTCGGGTTCACAATATAGTATATGCGACTCCATAATCGGATAACTCAAATAAATACAAAAGGGAAGCTCTTTTTTTGAATACCAGTCAGTTAATGCCTATTCAAGCCATTTTTTTACCACTGTGGGTAATATCTTAGAGTGCTAACTGCATGTGGGCTAAGGGCTAAGGGCACAAAGGCCCACATGAGAGATCATGTCACCCTCTCTCAAAAAGAGCAAAGAGATTCACTTGGCCGAGATCTAAATCAGGCCCATAATGTTGGCCAAACCAGTGTGTCGTATTTAGTGGGCTTTTAGAGTATTTGGTTCCGGGATAAAGATAGCTTCCAGTAGAAGTAAGCATTGTGGTCTTCAATCACGCCTAATGGCAGTGGTTTCAACATGCCTGCCATGCTGCTTACCGTTGATATAGACACCCATTATGGGATACATATATAAGCCCGTTGTCCATTACTATGACCGTTGCAAGGCTTTTTATATTGTGGCTATATCGTCCAGTAATCTATATTTCAGGATATAGTGGGAACCTTCTGGTCATGTGGTCAGGGACCATGCCATGGATTTCCTTCCCAACAGGGCAATTAATTTAGAAGAGATTGCCTTGGTTTAAATTGCTAGGACAAGTGCAGTTGTCAGTGCAACCCAATGTCCTCTCTAGCCATCTGGTCCTGTATGTGTGGAGAAGTTAGTAAATGTTCTTTGAAGTTGACTAGGCCTATCAGGGGTTCAGCTTACTCTCTGAAGTAGATGCAAAGTATTGGCAGGATTGTTTCGTGGTTCTGAGTGTCAGGCTTTGCAGGACGAGCTGTGGTTCCGATGAGAATACCTTTCCTCATACTCACTCTCTGTCGAAACCAGTATAGGCAGATCAAGAAAAGAGTGAGAAGGGGCTAAGGGGGAGATGAGCAAGAGAGAGAGGGAGGGGGAGGAGAGAGATGGGGAGAGAGAGAGCGAGAGAGGGATAGAGAGAGAGAGAGAGAGAGAGGGAGGGAGGGAGAGATGGAGGGGGAGAGAGAGAGTGATAGAGAAGAGTGAGAGAAGAGAAGAGAAGAGAAGAGAAGAGAAGAGAAGAGAAGAGAAGAGAAGAGAAGAGAAGAGAAGAGAAGAGAAGAGAAGAGAAGAGAAGAGAAGAGAAGAGAAGAGAAGAGAAGAGAAGAGAAGAGAAGAGAAGAGAAGAGAAGAGAAGAGAAGAGAAGGGAAGGAAAGGTAAGGGAAGGGAAGGGAAGAGACACAGGTGGTATGGTGCCTGCCAGATGTCCTTGTCTAGATTATTGGCACCAGTCGAAGTGGTGTAAATAAAGGAAACACAACTGCATATACATGGACTACCTCTTGAAAACTTTTCTTTAGTAACTCACAGTATTTTAGGTGCTCAGATTACATAATTTATAGCTGTTTTGATTGGATGTATTCCAAGCTAATGTACACCTTAGTGGTAGCAGGGCGTATAACATTGTTTTGAGCATATCTAAAATTTATTTTTGCAAGTTGGACATCTATGGTGCTGAAAACGGACTCTACCCGTTCTGAGTGTAGATATGTAATTACTATGTATCACAATTTCCAAATTTGTATTTATTATCTTGGTAAGTTAGGAGACCTCGTATTTACATTCTACCCTCAACCCCGCTTGATGACTGCTTTTTACATCTTCAATGGGAGATCATTGATTTGTGTCTTTGGATCAGGCACGTTTTGTTTCCATTTCTCATTTGTAACATTGACCGTTGCCTCTCAGTTCTCTTCACTTCGGTTTGTGGTCCGATTTCTAGGGTTTGATTGCATTGACACTTTTTCTGTGGATTGTGTCCTCCCGTCGCGAATCCGTGAAAAAACAGCTAATTGGCACTTCCACACTGGTGTCTGTATGGTTTGATGCCCCATGTGTCCCATAGCTACTTTGTATTTTTTTAACTGGATCAGCTGGTCTCCAGATGACCAAGACTCTGCATTGCTCTCGTCTTCCAGGGTGTGTGGCTGACAACCTTGTGAGTGAGGTCTTCACTCACAAGTTGTGATGTTTTTTGGCTGACTGATATTGGTTCTTTTGAAGCCTTGCTTTGTCCTCACACCCTTGTGCTTCTCTTTCGGTCGTTAATGTCTTCTTTGCTGGTACTTGAGGCACTTCTTCCTTCCTGCACAAAAAAAATCTCCCCACGATGCAGGCATCCTTGCACCATGGTGGAAGTGTGTCTGTGCTGGCGCAGGGCAGCAGTTTGTGTGCCAGCACAGGGAATAGCACAGAGATGCAACATATTGTTGTAAATATGTCGTATCCCTGTGCTTCGAAACTAAAGCAGCGCGGCACATAAAAATGACTTGCGGCACCGCGCTGCATTAGTTCCTCGTAAATAGGCCCACGGTTAATTTATTTATCTTCCTGGCTGGGGCATACCGTAACTTATCCTTTTCTCCTTCGTGACTGGAGCATTCCGTAGGTAAGTATCTTCATTTGTCTATGTATGTACATGACACCATCTTGTTGTCACTCTAAATCCTAAAACCACATGCACCTTTTCCATTCAATTCAATAGAAGTCATTTTACCGCCCTGTGAAAAGATAAAAGGCTGAGTAGGTCCTGCCAGGATTTGCAAATTACTGCCTCTCTCAACAGTGAGCATCTGCTTCTCCTGGGCCCCTGTGCACTATTCGATTTTTCCACAGATATTGAATAGGTAAAACAGTTTCATACATCATGCCCCTGGTCTCTTGCTTGGTTCTTGTGTTTTTTTTGTCATACACATGTGTGCGATTAGCCAATAAACTGCCTGTGCTTTGTAGATTGTACATCTAACTATTTATTTTCTTGGCATGATTTTGAAAATGTTTGCACATGAGGTCTCTTTAAAGCACGCAGTTTGTAGGCCCTTACTCGCATGTTTTCTTGGTAGTTCACAGATTTCACTGGATTCTTTCACACATTTGTTCTTTAATTGAAGGAGGCTACTTGGTATGTTTTCCCCCTTACCACCACTCATTCAATGTTCTTTATTCTCACTAGTTTTCACTTTGCCTGGTGCCCTCTGCTCTCTCATGATCCTTTACCATGCTCTTAATTTGCACTGCATGTCACAGCTGCAGCTGGCAGCTTCCTCACTCCTGAATATCAGTCTTGCTCCCTGGTTTTTTCTTTACCTTCCTCGTTTATCTTCACCGCTGTATTAATAGAGTGCGTTGTGTGCATCTAGGGCTTCTTGTTTGCAGCGGTTCTTCGTGCTCAGTCTTTGATCATCATCTGTCTTTAACAGGAACAACTCATCGTAGTTCCTGGATTGCTTTTGTATAGCCTCACCTTCACTTTTGACTGTTAGTTTTTTTTATTCAATGGTGTTTTCCTGGAAACATGCAATGTGCTACATTATTTATATTCCCTTCGCAATCATTGTCTCTTTCTGCCCCAAGCTTGTTTCTTTCAACTTCCTATTATAAGTTGTTCTGTTTGTCCTCTATATTAATGGGCTGGATGCATGCCCTCCGAGTCACTTTCTTATGTTTGCGTCCCATTTGTCAGGCTAGCTGACAGTTTCGTATCTTGCAAGCGGATTCCTTATTTTTATTATGTCTGTTTATAACATCTGTGATGTCTCGTATGTTCCCTTTTCAATTGTAGACGTCAGTCTCGACATGGCTTCCCAATGTTTTGACTTGGACATGTCTGCTACAAAGTGGGCGTTGATCCTGTTATGTTATATGGGGATCGCCTTACCTCATGCCATGTTCATTTCAGTCGTGGCCTCTCGCAAGAGCCCATTCTTCTCGAGACCTTGTGTTGCTCAATTTGCTCTCTACCCAGATGCTCTTTTCTTGAATGGTTAAGTCGGAATGTCGAAGGTGGGAAAGGTCTTTCCGTTTGCTTGTCTCCTCCGTCCGCTTGGTTTTTTCTCCTTTGTACCATTGTATCACAGTCCCTTAGCATATGGCTGGTAATGCCATGCCTCCTCGCACCACTTTTCTGTGCTCTGTCGAGCCTGGCATTTTTTGCCTTTCCACCCTGCCACACTCATCCATTCCCTGCTAAACAATGCGCAAGCTCTTTACCTGGTAGATACACACAGGCCACACGCAGTCCCCAGGCCTGGCTCACCGGCACTGTTCACTAGTCTGCATGCTGCACATGGCGGCAACCATACTAGTTACTGTTTTCGCCCCCACCGCTTCAAATACTTGCAGGATTGGTGCTCTTGGTTCACAGGACCCCCCACTCCAGCGGTGACATTGGGATCCCTTGCTAGCCATTGCTGGCAATGTTGACTCTTGGCAGGACTCATTTGCCTCCCAACACATGTGCGTTTCTTTCTTCTCTTCATCGTTAGTTGTGAATGCTGCAGAGGTGCAGTTACTTACATCAGATGAGGTACATCTCTCTATATCGTTATCCATAAATTTCATCACCAATACACTGGATTCTCTACTTTTGAGGAGCGTGTCTTCATCCATGTGATCCCAACTCAGTTCTGATCTAAAGTACCCTTCTGCGTATCTATCAGAAAGGGAGGGGAATGAACCACATAAGTCTCAATCCCAGAGTCTCAGAATGTTTTGTCTCGGAGACCCTCAAACACACGTTCACAGACTGCGGTGTATGTAATCTCAGCTTAGTGTGTCTTGGTGGATAGCGTCATCATCGCGTTTTGTCACTTGAGTGTCCCGCTCTACAACTGACATCAGATTGATTGATGTCACTTGTTGACTTGGTGAATTTTCACAGGGTAAGGGCTGTGACAAAGAAACTAGAGAAGGTAGTAATAATGCTGTTTCATCACAGTTTTATCAAACTTAGCCAGGTCTTCATTGTCAGAGACCTACACCCCCTACTCACACCCTTGATCAGTCTCCCTGCCATCCATGATATTGTTTGCACTGTACAGGAAGGGAAAGAGGTGATGGGGTTCTTTGTAACCATAAAAGGCAGAGAATAAAATGTAAAAAATATTATCAGATAGAGAAGGAACCATTGTTTTATTGGGCCCAAAGGAGTTGCATGTCTGCATAGATAGGGCTTCGCCTCACACTACAAGGACACTGAAGATAAATAATTATCTTAAGTATTGAAGGTTGCCACTGTGTCATCTCATCAGGACACTAGATAAATAAATATTTTCTTGTTAGTTTACGGGAAATTATGAATTTGCTTATGTTTATCCACCAAAACTGAACTTCATAGATTGTCCAAGATGGGTGTAATCACAAAACTTTGTTTCTATCCATTGTGACTCCAGATTTTCACAGACATTTTACCCACTCTACCCATCAAAACACGATGGCAAGAATTAGAGTGTAACGACGGATTGTGATGAAACATTGATAGATCAATGTCCAACCTTATCAATTTCTTCCATTCATTATTTCTATCCACTTGGACTATCAAAACAATGATTCCACTGTGATTCATTTAATACATTTCAGACTTATTGTTGACATAAATTAATCCAACAGCAATCTATGCAATCAGCAGGCAATCAAAGAAATCATTGGTAATGCTTTTGAATTTAGTAAAGTAGCTTCCATAGACTCATGCTCCCATTACTCATACAACATAATCACACATTAGTTAAAAAATCGAAAAAGTAAGAGTGAAAAGAAACATGAATGGATTGCACTAGAATCATTCACAAAAGAGGTCCCAAATAGGCTAGCAAAATGTTTATATAAGATATCTTTTCTACCCTATTGTAAATATTTAGTTGAGTTAATTGGTGATGTGAGAACACATGACTATTACCATCTACCACTCTGCATAGCTCGCGCTGCACTAGCGCTGTGTTTTTTAACTACTGTCCCGTTTTGTATCTTGGGTTTGTATTTTGTTGCTGCACTTACCCCTGCTTTTAATTGCATTACCTCGAGCTGCTGCCTGTTTGTAGCGCGTGCCCTCTGGCCCCTTACTGCATTTAAAAAAGCGCTCCTAGCGCCTCTAAGCACCACCACTTTGGTGGGTCCGGGATCCGGGGATCGATCTTGGGTGCCATTTTGGCTTGGGGCATCATTCTCAGCGGCGGACGCCATCTTGGAGCAGTCTCGCGCGCATAGGGTGACGGGAGAGCCTATTTAAAGTCGCCTTCTCCGTGCAGCGGTACGCGCAGGTGGTAGCCCTCGCTTAGCCTGAGTCGTGCCGGAGTCCTGCCCGTCTGCGCCCGTCAGCGTTCCGGAGGCGTTTGAGGCGACGGGCAGGACGCGACCATCCAGCTCGAGTTAGCTTGCTTATTGAGCACCATGCTACACTACTCGGGTCCGGAACTTCGGTCCTGGCAGTACACAAATGGTTTCTGCCGGACGGTTTTTCCTGCTCGCCATAAGGGCAAGCATTGCTGTCCGGAGTGTGGCTGGCGCCCGCAGAAACATCTTGGCGATGCGCCACAGAAGGCGGCGGTTTGCGCTAAACATCTGGGCCTACTGCTCAACACTCGATCTCTGGGCCGGCACGCTCTGGATGTTTTTGATTTACTAGAGTCAGAAAAACCCCTGTTTCTAATGCTCACCGAGACGTGGCTCGGCGAGGCGTCCAACCCAGATATTGCCACTGCCATCCCGCCCGAGTATAACATCTTCAGGCAGGATAGGCCGAAGGGGCGTGGAGGTGGCGTGGCATTAATAGTCAACAAAATGGTCACTTGCACCATTATTCCATCGGACGCGATCAAGGATTGCGAATCCCTTGCCTTTGCCATTGTTCTTTCACCACACCAATCGATGAAGGGTCTTCTAGTTTATCGGCCGCCAGGGCCCTTGGGCTCTTTTTATGAAGAGTTCCAGTCGGTGACCTCTTCTTTGTTACTTACATCAGAACATTGCATTGTCGCCGGGGACTTCAACGTCCATATGGACGTGGAAACGGATCCCGATGCGATGAAAATGTTGGAGGTCACAGCCCCTATGGGCCTGGTTCCCTATCATGTTGGGCCGACCCATGAGAAGGGACATACCCTGGATTTGACCTTCTCTACGATCCCTATAGAGATGTTGGCCCCCACCCAGGTGCTTTGGTCTGACCACAGGCTGGTGAGATTTTATCTCTCAGATGCTGGGAAGCCTGCCGGTGTCCCCCGGCAGACTTCAGTGGGATTCAGGCCACTTCACCGGATTACCCCGGAATTGTTGGCACAGTCCTGCGCTGATCACCCCTGTGCCTTAACCGGGAACTTAGAGGAGGATGTGGAGCGTTTGCAGGTCTGGCTCTCAGAGAGGCTCAATGAGCTTGCTCCTCGGAGACCCCTCCGCAAACCCGGAAAAGGTGCTTCTGCCCCTTGGTTTACGGAAGCATTGGCGGCCTCTCGTCGGCAATGCAAGGTAGCGGAAAGAGCTTGGCGCGTGAAATACGACGCGACGGCGAAACTCACCTACAGGTCTCTGGCGAAAGCGTACCATCGGAACATCCTCGCGGAGAAGAAGGCTTATTTTGCTAGAAAAATTGAAGCCGCGTCCAACTCCTGTAAGGAGCTTTTCGCCATTGTGCGGGAGTTTACAGCCTCTCGCGCAGCGCCCGCCCAGACCCCCCCTCCTGCGTCCTGGGTCAGGGCGATTGCGGACTTTTTCACCTCCAAGATCCAGCGGATTCAGGACTCCTTCCTTGTGCTGGATCTTGAGGTATCAGGTCGGGCGGAGAATGCCGCTGCGACCCGACTGAACGCCGGTGTGGCCTTGGCAGCTTTCCCTCTTCTCTCGCTGACAGCTTCATTTGACCTGATGGTGGGACTGAAGTCTGGTTCCCCTCGGGATGCCTGCCCCGCAAAATTCCTGGCTAAAATGGCAGCTGTCATTAATCCACTTGTGAACCCCCTGTTGAACTGTTCTCTTGCACAGGGTGTGGTTCCCCAGTCCTGGAAGCAGGCAATGATTATTCCCCTGCTAAAAAAGCCTGGTCTGGATGTGGAGGTGTTAGCGAATTACAGACCTATCTCGCTTCTGCCGGTTTTGGCAAAGATCATTGAAAAGCACGTGCATAAGGTGCTTGCCGATTACTTGGAGGCCCACGACCTGCTGCACCCTACCCAGTCGGGTTTTCGCGCCAATCTTAGCACCGAAACAGCCCTCCTGGAAGTCTCGGAGGCGATAAAGGAGGTGTTGGATTCGGGTGGGAGAGCGATGCTGGTGATGTTAGACCTGTCGGCGGCCTTTGACACCGTCCCTCATGAGGGTCTGCTTGCTAGACTCTCAGAGATTGGTCTTCGAGGGACGGTGCTCCAGTGGTTTCGATCTTTCCTAGCAGGCCGTCGACAATCGGTCTGGGCTTCTGCTTACTCCGCCGAGATGTCGCCATTGGGTGTCGGAGTTCCTCAGGGCTCTGTCCTGAGCCCTACTCTATTTAATATCTTCATGACCCCTCTGGCGGCCCTGGCGGAGTCTTTCGGGGCCCAGATCATTTCTTACGCTGATGACACCCAGCTCCTCTTCACCTGTGAGAGGGGTGCGGACTTCGATGGAGGTAGGATCCAGGGTTGTCTTGAGGCTGTGTTCCAGTGGTTCCATCATAACAGCCTCAAGTGCAACTCTGATAAATCAGAGGTCCTCTTCTTTGGGTGCAGCTCGGACCTGGATTGGAAAGTGTGGTGGCCTGAGAACATGTTTCCACCAGCAAGTTCGTCCCAGGTAGCGAAAAACCTTGGGATTAAGATCGACAATGGCCTCACACTACGCTCGCAGGTAATCGGTCTCACAGGGACCTGCTTTGGCTTACTCCGGATGCTTCGCAAGTTCCTCCCCTTGTTATCGGAGGAACATAGGAAGATCACAGTGCAGGCGATGATAGGCTCGAGAATAGACTATTCCAACGTTCTCTATCTCGGCCTGCCAGAATACCTGCTTCAACGATTACAGGTTGTTCAGAATTCGGCAGCACGTGCTATTTTTGGACTATCTCGCCGTGCCAGAGCCTCGGGCCTTTTAGAGGTTCTGCACTGGCTTCCTGTCCGGAAGAGGATAGTTTTTAAATCTCTCACCCTGGCACACAAAGCCTTGCACACATCTGGAGCAAAATATCTTCAGAAAAGGCTGTCCTTTTATCGTCCTGCCAGATCGCTTAGGTCTGAAGCCCTGTTTTTTGCGGTAGTGCCCCGCGTGAAGAGAGCTCGCATCGGTGGCCGCTCCTTTAAATTTTTAGCGCCTCAGCTGTGGAATAAATTGCCTGTGCTTTGAGACCCTTGGGTGAGATGTGCACTTAATACATTTCTAATGACTTGACTTGACTGGGAACTCAAAGCAGCCCTGGCAATTTTGTCAGGGCATTCCCCAGGAGGCTGGAAGGATGGCAGCTGTGGGGGGTAATTTTGTTTTTTTACTGGGAGCTGATATAGCCGCACTGCTGCAAATTTGCCCTATGTAACAAAACCTGCCCCCACTGCTTCAAAACCAGCCCCCACGCTTCCAGCCTACCAGGAAAACGCCAGATGCCCGCCACGATCATTCTGGCCCTGCCTGCCCGCCACTCTGTCTGTGATTGCTTTTTAATAAACCACTCTTTTTTCATAAAAAAAAATGCAGCCCATTTTCCTTAAAGTTTCATTTTTTAAGAGAAGGCAGTGGTCCATAGAACCACTGCCTGCTCTTTAAAAATATGTTTTTTATATTCTCCATGGAAGGGGTCCCCAACGTTTATGAATGGTTACCACTACCTTTTCATATTTGGTAAAAATATGTTTACCGCATTGGAAAGCATTAACATATACCACTGAGATTTGGTAGTTGGAAAGGATGCACTAAGCATGGCCTTTCCAAATACAGAATCTGGATGCATTCGCAAATCACAGTTTGGGATTGATACATACCAAAATGCCTTTTTGAGGTTTGCAAATGGGATGATTCTGCGAATTAGCCTGTTTGCGACCGCAAAACGTTTTGTACATATGGCTCAAAGTGCCTAAACAAATCTTCTGGAACTCATATTGGCAGTACAATGGTCACTGTTCATGGAGGGGAGAGGATTGGAGTATGACAGTGGAAAAATCATGACAAGATTAGTGCTTTTGTGGACTCACTGATAGTCTCCTCCCTGGGAGTGGACTGGATGCAAGTCATCATCTGTTTGGTGCTTTTGGTTTTGGGTGACAGCATCTGCATGGTGGCAGTGTGGTGATGTTCCTATGCCACACACATGCCTGTGCAGTGCTGCAATGAGGCACCACATTGGAGGCAGTCTCCTGACCACCCTATTACAATAAGAGTGGTCGCGTTGTCATTGACCCTCCACAGCCATCAGGGAACCACCGTTCTCTGGAGGTGTTGGGGTGGTGTAGAGGCATTAATATGCTTGGCGGAATTGCTGCAGTCCTGTCAAGCTTATTAGGAGTTTCCTCTCTGCCAGGGTTCTCGTGGCAGCTCTTCTTCCATGAAAACCCTGGCAGAGGAAACAAAGGGGCCCTATAGGGTCCTTCTGTGCCTCTGTGCCCCATGGATGCAGCTGTGCACGTGTGCATGCACACCAGTTCCTGCACGGTATGAACTTCATTCCATGCTGTGCAGGAACTCTTTTTGCAGTTCCCATTGTTGTTACCATTTTTAGAGGCACTGCCGTGGGAACGCAAAACAAAGTGCGCCATACTTGAGGAAACTCCTAATCTGGCGGGCAGCCCGACCACTGCAATGCCGGTGTGGTGGGGCGGACCTCGCATCCGCACCAGCAAAGCAGTAATCAGGCCCTAAGTCACTACATTGTGGTCTTTCTATTTTTGTTATTATCTTTACATCTAATTTAGGGTGCTTTTTGGTTGGGCTCTCTGTCCATGAATACAAGCCTACAAATTCACCAATCTCCCTGTCAGCAGACAGGTAAGTCTCACAATGTACTGCTTAATCTCCACAAAATTGCTGTTGCAGTTTAAACTAGTAAACAAAACAATATTTCTTTTTCAAATTAGCTTTATTGGAAAATGTTCTCACAAATTTTGAGGTGCATATAGTTAGCATTACATCATCTCTTTCCAAAGAATTAAAATCTCTTATTTTGATTCAAATTAATCATCATATTTCATCCACTACCCCATTACATTTCGGACATCCCGGGGGAAGTTAACTTAATGTCATATTGCATTTTGTGTGTCTGACAAATTCACACGAATGCAACCGCCAAATCTCGATTTTCTAACAGTGCAGTAGGCATCCAGGGCAAGTCAACTGGGAGCTTTCAGAATTCATGCATTACATTGCCACAACATCTCCATTCTGTTCCGAAAATGAAATTGAAAATTAAAAGTAATGCAACTGCAAAAATAGAAACTAATTTACATTTGAACGTCTAAATGTTCTATGGAAATTATGAAACTGCTAGGACTTATAGCAGACAAAAATGCACAATGAAAAAGAAGAAAAGTATGGTAAGTAGATTCACTCAACACCAACGGGAGGAGGAAGGACACCTTGCACAGGCTGCTGTGGTTGGAGCCCCTACAAGACTGGTTAGGCGGACCTTGACACCAGGTAAGGGCAATGGAGGTTCTTGGGTTCGCGGTCATGACATGCAAAAAGTGCCAGTCCTCTTGCACCCTGACTTTCATTGATCAGGTACCCATCATGAGCTAACACCAGATGCTTCCATCTCAAGTTAACTAGAAGAACTTTTGGCTCAATTAGTTGCAGCAACCCTTTATCTTCCTTTAACTCATGAGTGGAATGTGCATACAAGGTCAATTCGAGACTCAATCCTTTCACATTGGCCCACACATTCATGACCCATGACCTGACGTGCTTCAATACCAGGTCCTCATCCAGACCACTACACTACGCTACCTCACACAAAGACCTGTAAAGCACTGACTGAAACTGATTGGCGCGGTGCACCATTTCTTCTTTATCACACACATCCTTGCCATCAAACTAGTAGACCTGGGTGAGTTCGGGGAGTTGCGCTATGTGGAACCCTGCAAAGATGCAAATAAAATCCACTGTGATACCTGTAGTTCCGCCGGTGGTCGGAGTTTGCCAGCGCACCCGTTCACGTTGGAATGGGAACACAGCATGCGTTCTCGTGTTCCAAATCATGCCCGAATGGCACCACACGGTTCTTATGTGCGTTCTTGATTTTCAAATCACGCGTGAACGGCAACACGTGGTCCGCAGACATCTCGTTTTTCTACTCTCTCTTATGGTGCTGGGCCAAATCTAAATTTCTCTTTCATTTGTGTAATCCTCACCTTTATAACTTGTCTACCCTTCATTTTTATTGTTTATTTTAGTGTGTGTCTTTGTGTTTGTGTATTTTATGTTTTTAGGGAACATTTTTTGTTACTTTTCATTTAATTCACCTTACTCCCTTATTTCTTTCTTCTTTCCTTTCCCTTTCTTTTCCTTTTCCTTTTTTTTCTAACCACCCAGTGCCATAGCAGAGGCAGGGCAGCTATGTTGTGGAAGGTGCGGCTGCCCAGGTGTGGAGTCCTGTCAATCTTTGGTGAGGGGAAGTGGCAGCACTGTTTTTTTTGTGTGGAGCTACCTTCCCTCCAAGCTGGCAGTAGGCGGCAGGCCTGGTAGTGGATACCCCTACGAGAGTGTCAGCTGCACTGTGGGAGGGTGTGCTAGTGCATGTGACGCACCAGCCAGTTTTGGCGCACTACTCGGTGGATATCCTGGACCAGGAACAGAACCTGATCGACCTGCTAGGTGTCGAGATTTTAGGGCCAGTGAGCATGATTTATTTGTTGTGGTTCTATTCCGCAATGCTAAAAAAAACAACATGCTGCTCACACTCAGAGGTAAGTTAGGTTTAGTTCACGTTGGATTATTATTGTGTGATCCATTTTCAAGTTTCTGTAAGGCAAGTGCTCAGCGCTACCTAATCATACTCATCATTGGCGCTGGCTTTGGTTCATAATTAGGAAGCCCTTGCAGACTGTTCTCTTCTCACTATAGTGAATCAGTGATATCAGTGAGTAGCATGTTCTCTCTGTGACTTTGTTTATGTAGCTCGTACAGTTCCAAGTTATTTCACAGCGATGTGTAGTATGCATCTAAGGATTGCAAAAGACTTAGACTGAGTTGGTCCATTAAAGAGGTTGAAAAATGGGAATAGAATCAAACATCATTCACTGCTATGCATTAGTTCCAAATAGTGGGCCCGATTCACAAAACTAACTTAAGACAAAATCCTAAACTTACTACCATTTTAGTATTCACAGAAGGCACTTACTCATTTTGGTATTCACAGAAGGCACTTACTCATTTCGGTATTCACAGAAGTTAGGAGTCCTAACTTTAGGACTCCTAAATGCCTTCTGTGAATACCGAAAGTCTTAAAGTTAGGATTTTTCTCAGTTTCGGAGTCCTAAAGTTAGGAGTCCTAACTTTACTACTCCTAAACTGAGAAAAATCCTAATTTTAAGGCTTTCGGGATTCACAGAAGGCATTTAGGAGTCCTACAGTTAGGAGTCCTAACTTTACTACTACTAAATTGAGAAAAATGCTAATTTTAAGACTTTCGGTATCCACAGAAGGCATTTAGGAGTCCTAAAGTTAGGAGTCCTAACTATACTACTACTAAACTGAGAAAAATCCTAATTTTAAGGCTTTCGGTATTCACAGAAGGCATTTGGGAGTCCTAAAGTTAGGAGTCCTAACTTCTGTGAATACCGAAAGGAGTAAGTGCCTTCTATGAATACCAAAATGAGTAAGTGCCTTCTGTGAATACCAAAATGGTAGTAAGTTTAGGATTTTGTCTTAAGTTAGTTCTGTGAATCGGGCCCGTAGTTTTTGTTAAGGACATTTGGAATAGGGATTTAAGGATTAGTATGGGCAACTCAACGATAGTCGATAGACTCAAAACTAGTACTATAGGTGATCTGTGTTAGAGAAGCACACTGTGACTGTGTTTGCTTGTCATAAAATCTTTATGGGGATTATCCGAATCACTAATCTATTTTTTTTTTTATCTTCTTAATTTCCTACATCAGCACCCAAGGGCAAGAAGAGGGAAGTTCAGGAGACCGGTCCGGGAGAAGCTGGTCAGCCAGCGTTGACAACCAGCGCCGCAGCCGAGGGATCTGCTGACCCCAGTAAGTTATTTTTTATTATTATTCCCTAATGGGTTTTATGATTGTTGTGGGTTTAGGGTAGAATCTTGGGGCATTGTAATGTTGGTGCTGGGTTCCAGGACGGGAGTTGCTGCCTGGAGGCTGGTGTTCCTTGCGAGAAATAAAGTTTCACTGACACCCTTACCCTTACCTACCATCTTCTTTCCACTTGGCGCGTAGGACAGGATGCGAACCCACTCATGCAAAGCACAATGGATTAAATTTTTCTTTAATTCCTGTTATCCCTGCATTATCTGTTTTTCCTTATATTACATGGTTTTCTTTTTTGGTTGCTGACTTTTTCCGGTCTCTACTCTAGTCTCTAATTCACTCATCATCTGCTTTCATCTCCACTGTCTACCCAGAAGATTGCAGGCCCAAGAAAGTTAGTATTCTAAATGATATTTACCATGTATGTTTGTTGCGAAGGCGTTCTTTTTCCTGCTTATGCTCCAACAGTTGAGTTCTCGAGAGAGTGGCCATGGTCATCATGAACGACCCTGACCCCAATGTAGTGTGCTGCTGTCTTATTCATTTTTACAGTATACTAGCAGTTTCCCATGACAGTGCAACATGGCAGAAAAAAAATATGAGGTCCCACTCAACCAACATCATATGTTTTTCACTGACCATTAATCCAGCCCTGGCTTGTCTAACTTTGTGAACCAATCAAATGCCCAGAGTAATATTTTTGTGAGAAGATACTGTAGTGCTGACAAAACTGTAGTAATGTATTGCAGTTGTATTTGGGGTGACGTATCTGGTGTCTAAAATATGTATAATGTTTTATTCTAAAGACACACAATTGTGTCCTAGGATGCTTGTTTCCAGTCCAGGGAGGACCTGGCTTGGCAGTTCGGCTGGACTGTTCCCATGAGGCACAGGCTCAAGACTGATTTGCATATGGCTGGGTTCAAACTGGAATGGCATGGTGAGCAAAAAAACGATGGATTTAGGCCCAGATCTCTGTACTGGGGTGAATGTATGACATTGTTCTGCATTCTGTCCATCAACTGTTGTTTTTGCATTTCTCATCCCGAGTGGGACGGGTATGCCCAGACGTGGGTCCCGTGCTCTCCATGCCACTGGAATCAAACTATCCTGGCTGAAGAGGGGTGAAACCCCGAAACCGGTCCTAGGATGCTTATTTCCAGTCCAGGGAGGACCTGGCTTGGCAGTTCGGGTTGGACTGTTCCCATGAGGCACAGGGTCAAGATTGATTTGCATATGGCTGGGTTCAAACTGGAATGGCATGGTGAGCAAAGAAACAATGGTTTTAGGCCCAGATCTCTGTACTGGGGTGAATGTATGACATTGTTCTGCATTCTGTCCCTCAACTGTTGTTTTTGCATTTGTCACCCTGAGTGGGACGGGTATGCCCAGAAGTGGGTCCCGTGCTCTTCATGCCACTGGAATCAAGCTATCCTGGCTGAAGAGGGGTGAAACCCCGAAACCGGTCCTAGGATGCTTGTTTCCAGTCCAGGGCGGACCTGGCTTGGCAGTTCGGGCTGGACTGTTCCCATGAGGCACAGGGTCAAGACTGATTTGCATATGGCTGGGTTCAAACAGGAATGGCATGGTGAGCAAAAAAACGATGGATTTAGGCCCAGATCTCTGTACTGGGGTGAATGTATGACATTGTTCTGCATTCTGTCCATCAACTGTTGTTTTTGCAAATGTTTTATTCTAGCCACACAGAACACCAGTGATGCCACCTCCAGAGCAACTGCAGGAGGAGAGTCAGTTAGAGGGGGAGAAGCTGCAGCAGGGACGGATACTGGTAAGTCACATAATTTCTTGCAATTATTATACTCACTAGTTACTGCCAGGGCCTGTCAACACATGACCGTCATACCCCCACCCCCCAGCTTTACCAGCTGTAGAAGTGGTTGAGTTATTATGGCTTGCTCTATCTGCAACTCACCAAAAGCTAACATAATGAGCGTTGATGGCTTAAGGGAAAGATGAAAGAACGGGCGGCTAAAAGGAAGGAAATGGTATATGAATGAAAGGGTGGATGGGTGAAAGAAGGGTGCGTGGGTGGGTAAAAAGATGGATGGGTGAAGGGATGATTTGAAGAAAGGATGGATATTGAATGGATGGATAATGGATTGGAAACTTTGGTGAAAGACTGGATGAGAAAAAGTAAAGCTTAATCATGGTGGCTTTTGGTCAATTAGAATGAAAAGATTAATCAATATTTGGATTATTTGGATGAATAAGCAAGACAGCTTTTCTCATGAGGAGAATGCTGCTCACCTATTTTGCTTACTTTGTTTATGTTGGGTTATCAAAGCTATGGTTCAGAGTAGGGAGAATTTAAATTTTTTGTTCTACTCCCTTGACTAGCTGTATTTGTTAAGTCAGCCAAATGTGTCCCCCCACCATTCATCACTCCCCATCCCAGCCCGTAGCATTTTTGTCACCTACGACTGAAGTGCAGTATGGGTCAATTTGTGACTGCAGTGTTGGCTGTGCAGTGTGAGTCTGGTTCAATTAATACAGCATTTACAATGTTTTCAATGCATTGCAAACCAAACACACAAGGTGTGTTGTTTCCCTTCGTCCACTCAGTCACCTCTTAGTACTTCACTCCTTTACTTTTTTCCTAAGTTCTTCTGTATCAGCCTACCAAATTGGAAAATCCATTCGTGGCATGTGGCACATTTTATTTTATAACCATGTAAAGGGAAGTGATTCCTGAATATATGTTTTGGTTTCCCATAGCAGATTTATTTTGCACCTGTTCAGATTTTTCCCTTTAGAATAGTTCAGTGACTGAATAATGCAAATATGACGAATTGTTGATCAGTGTAGTGGCCACTCTATTATACATCAATAAAGCTCTACCCTACCTGTCTAATCCCACTACCCTACCCAGCAGTAGAGTGAGTCAAGTTTCCTTCCCTTACTTACTGCCCAGAAAATGTTTTTACGTATGGTATGCACAGTGACAAATGTGCCAAATACAATCTTTATAGCCTGTTCCTTTACCTGCAGTGCAGTCCATCATTTTTCTCAACATCTACTTATGGCAGGCAGGATAATAATAATATCCACATTTCATAGGTGAGGTGTGTGACGTAGTATATTATTTATTTTTCATCTGCCTCTTTGGAGTCAGGGTAGAAAGAAAAATGCATTTGGGGAAGAGCAGGGCTTTGGAATTAAAAATAGATAATTGTCAACTACTGCTGCCCCAGCTGCAGACAGTAGCAAAATACACGAACCGTTGGATAGCAATGACCATACACACACTGTACTCCATAGTGCATAATGCCGTACTGATGGACGGGAGCTAATTTATTTTTCAACTCAACGTGTCTGTTTATATTTACTTGAAAATCCTTTCGAAGAAAAAAATAATCAGATCACTGTGTTTTTTAATCCGGTGTTCTTCTGCCTTTTATTACTTTTTTGCCACACGGTCATTGCTTTTTTACTGGGCATGTGTGGGTAAAACATAAAATTGGCTTTGTGACTCTCCTAATCATATTCACATCAAATTCCAATGGCTCGAGGGAACAAGCAATGTACTGCTACTGTGCCACCCAATAATTTGGAAAACTTGATTGCACAGGGCATTATTTACAATTAGTTTTTCTTACTATAGCTGCTCCTGCTGGTCCAGCCTTACCACCTACCGGGCAGGAGATAGCAGCCGTCTGTAGCAGCAGAGGCTCAATCAATCAATCATCCATTTGTATAGCGCCCTACTCAACGGTGAGGGTCTCAAGGCGCTGGGGGGGTAGCAGTTGTGTGTTTCCTTTGTAAAAAAATGAAGGGGAAACTATTTTATTTAATGAAAATGTATGCCTGAAGAAGTTTATTTTATTTTTACTTTGCACTGCTGCCTTCAGCTTTTACACAGTCTGTTTATGTGCTTGTAAAAGAGACTGTAGAGCTTAGTTATAGAGTGATACTTCTCTAACTAACTTGACCATTAGGGGAAATGCTGCCATGAGCCTATATTGCCAAAAACCTAGATAAACGATAGTAGCAGTTACTTACTTACCTAGTAAGTTAACTAGTTCATTTCACTCCCTACTAGTTGTCTTACCTGAACATAGGTGAAGCAATAACAAGGAAGGCATCACAACTTCGCAAGTGAGGTCCCACTTCCAGTTCCACCCAGCTGAGCTCCAACTGTAGGATAACCTGAATGACTGATTATCCTGTAGACTGAGTTAGTGGGCTATATCACATCTAAGCCTTCCAAAGAATTGACACCAGAATACTACATGATGACACAAAAAGAATTCCTTATAGTGATAAAATAAAAGAAATTGCCATATCAGTAATTTTTTGCAAATGGGGAGCTAATAGTATTTACGAAATGCTTGAGTGATAAAAACTGGACTCAAAGTCTGGATAAGTAACACAAGGCTTGAATGATGATGCTGATGACTGATGTTCTTCATTCTATATCTAAAATATGGATCACTTTTCATGCAAGGATGTGTAAATGGGACGAGTGTGGGTTATTGCTTAGAAGATCCTGTAGTACGTTGGTGTTGCTTTCACCAGATTCACCCCTCCAAGTGTGTGATTTATTAATGGTGTAAATTAAGCCCCACCTCAATAAATCACACAGCCCGGGAGAAGAGGGTTGGTGATTTGATGAATGGATGGGAAACGGTATTTGGGGAAAGGTTTGACAAAGACATACACTACACAAGGTCAACATTCATCTGGGCAATGAGCAGCACATCATTCACATTAATCTGTTGTTGAAGGAAACAAAGGAATGAGTATGACAGAGTATAGATAAATGCATTGCAAACAGTCCTTCTGCCCTAAAGTTCCAAGCTATCAGATATCGAGATTTTCTGCCTTCTAGTCTGTGGAGTGACCTCGCCCACCCAGTTCTCCAAATATGATTGTTAAAAGAAAAATGATACTGTATTGCAAATTAGGTGGTGTATCTGCATTCTCCTTGGGACTGTCCACTCTTGGGTGCCTGTCTTGAGTGGTCCAGTAGGTAAGCAGGAGTGTTGAGCTCAGCTTTTGCCTTTCATTCATGCAGGAGACTAGAAGGCCTGCAGATTTTAGAGAGAAACTGTATTTTAGAATCAAGGAGAAGGACAGGTGCAAGGTAAGCTTAATGAGGAGGGTATCAAGAAGGCACAGAGGCAGAGCAAAAAAACAAGAGGGGGACTCAGAGTTTTATTTTTGTCACAAGTCCAACACACACACACATACACATACACACACAAACAGCAGCATTTCACAAATAAATGCACCTCTCTCCATTCCACATAGCTGAGTACTAGGCCTCAGACTCTTGGTTTACCTTTGAACTGAAGTTGATAACTTCTTGCTTCTAGCTGTTGAATCATTGATGAGGTAGTCCTGCAGCTCCCACCCTGAGTTCTTCCATCCTCTTCCTGACTCTGAGTAAGTCTGTCCCAGACCAGTCATCATTACCTAAGCAAGATAGACGTGTAGTGCACTGCTGTTGAACAACAATTAGAGAAACAGAGTTGAAGTATTTTGCTTATTTTTTTGTTTGTTAACTAAAGTGACTGTTCTCGTCTCTGAAGAACCAGAAAAAAGGAGAGGAGCTTCCCATTAAATCTGGCATAGTGTGAAAGGACCAATCGCCTCTAGGGAAAAAAATGATACCCCATCACTCAGACCCCTAACATTGCAAATCAATCATCTCAACAAAGTTCCCGCATTACAGTTCAACACACCCTCCTTCACTGTCAGCCACCACATCAATCATCACTCACAGTCACTCATTGATGCAATAGTTACCTGTTCCAATCCAAGCATGGTGGTAGGGACACTATTTCCCCTTTGATGCAAGCAAGCCGTCCTGTAGAGTAAGTACGATGCGCATCACTGCCAAAAACACGACCGACACGTAGGCTGTGAATCAAGCTCCATTCTCCGTCCGAGCCGTAACTCCTAACGATGACCCGAGTCGCCCGGAAGCAGTATCCATAGCAGTTTCCGGCATGACAAGTACGATGCATACTTCCTACTTGCCGGACGGGTCGTCAAAGCATACGGAAAACAAGCATATCAGCTACGATTCGCGCCACAACTCAATCCACGGCTACGAGACGGAGCAGCTTGCAGCGGGTACGAGACGGAGCAACAAGCAGCGTGTACGAGACAAACACATCATGAATCCCATCGCGCAGGTCATACCAGTACTCTACATCTATGACCAGATCAGGAACCAACGCTGACGGCGCAGGCAGTAAGTCAGACACCTACCACATAAACAAATGACGCGTACCCGCAAAATGGCATACACACACAGGGGATCCACATCCTGGCCACTAACAACAGCCCACCATAGGGGTTGCATGGCCAGCACCACTAACACCCCCACCCATATGGCTCATGTTGCCCATCACCCCTGCCACACCCACCCATATGGCTCATGTTGCCCATCACCCCTGCCACCCCCACACATACGGCTGATGTTGGCCATCACCCCTGCCACCCCCATTCACAGGGAACCTGTTGCCCATCACCCCTGCCACCCCCACCCATAGGGCTTATGTTGCCCATCACAACTGCCACCCACACCCATAGGGCTGATTTTGCCCATCACCCCTTCCACACCCACCCATATGGCTGATGTTGCCCATCACCCCTGCCACCCCCACACATAGGGCTGATGTTGCCCATCACTCCTGACACCCCCACCCATAGGGACTGTGTTGCCCATCACCCCTGCCACCCACACCCATAGGGCTTATGTTGCCCATCACCCCTGCCACCCCCACCCATATGGCTGATGTTGGCCATCACCCCTGCCACCCCCACTCACAGGGAACCTGTTGCCCATCACCCTTGCCACCCCCAGCCATAGGGCTTATGTTGCCCATCACTACTGCCACCCCCACACATAGGGCTGATGTTGCCCATCACTCCTGACACCCCCACCCATAGGGACTGTGTTGCCCATCACCCCTGCCACCCACACCCATAGGGCTTATGTTGCCCATCACCCCTGCCACCCCCACCCATATGGCTGATGTTGGCCATCACCCCTGCCACCCCCAGCCATAGGGCTTATGTTGCCCATCACTACTGCTACCCACACCCATAGGGCTGATGTTGCCCATCACCCCTGCCACCCCCAAACATAGGGCTGATGTTGCCCATCACCCCTGCCACCCCCACACATATGGCTGATGTTGGCCATCACACTGCCACCCCCACTCACAGGGCTTATGTTGCCCATCACCCCTGCCACCCCCACACACAGGATGGGTGATGCGCAACACATCCAGCATACTCCAACATCAGGTATGTCCGCAAAATACATCCCCCCTAACATCATGTCAACAGTGTGTAGTCTGTGACAAATGGCCACAATAATGATTATGGCTACGAGCATACAATGTAAGTAACAGCACATGTGTGACCAACACATGAGCGTGACATACACAAGGCAAGCATCACCATAGCACTGTGGCAATGTAAAAAGAACACCCCCTCACTGTGTAGAACAGAAGTTAAGTGGGGGCTTCCAAAATGCAGCAGATGTTGAGCATTGTGGTGATGGGGACTAAACCCCCCTCATCACAGTGACCAAAAGGTAAGTGTCATCATGGTCAAAGCTGCAAATAATAAACAGCATATATGATCCCTGCTCCCAACACATCAAACACATCTGGGGCAAACTAGTGGTTGTGTCCCATACACACAGAGATGTGGTGAGGCTAACAGTGCTGTGAAAACATAACACACTCTCGGCCATGTGCAGACAAGCACCACACATGGGGGCTGACAATGCATACAGCGTACAATGACATAACAGCAGAAGTGACCATCACCAAGCATGCACACATCTCGAATATAGACACACCAATCAAAACAACATGTGTAGACTGTAGGTGTCAGATCCCAAACTCACATTCCATGCCAGCAATGGCACCTAACAACCAGGATGAATATGCACAATTATGTGATATGACTACAAGGGACAGCATGCACAATCACAGAAACAGCATCCAGACAAAGGCCCACAATAGCAATACCAATGCACTGGTGCAGATGCACAAACACAAACAGGCAAACTCACACTGCACATCTGACACAGCATGTGTGTGTGTGTGTCACAGTATCCCCAGGCAACTACACAACACATGAGGGGGGCTGAACTAGAGTGACACAGATGTGGACACAGTGCCAAACAAAAGTAAACCATTATTGGGACACCCTCAGTGGGCAATCAGGCATTGGGAGATGAGAGGGAGCACAACAGACACATGTGACACAAGCTGGAATGAACACCAACTAACACAGCAAGAGACTGACACACGATACCACTACCCCCAGGGAACAGACATTGGGGTGACACAAGCATGCATGACACCTCTACTGTGATGACAAAGGCAGATGTCATACAAACTGGGAAAGCCAGATGTCTCCTGTGCCACAAACGTACATCACACATACTCACACACAAATCACTCAGCATTGCCCCTCATCCATGGACAAACGGGAGCTAGGGGACCACCCAAGCAAATATTCACATCAGTCCACCCTCAACACCACACACCCTGAACTGCAACAATGTGTATCTATGAAGCTCACATGGACAGGCAACATTGCACATGCACCCATGACAAACACAGGAATGTTGGGAGGAACTAAGGTGCACAGACACATCACACAAGGACAGTTCACAACCCTGGGGAATGACAGACATACTGCACAGTATGCGGTACATGGCCATGACCACAAAGCTCACGTAACCTTCAGAATACCTGCCACAGTCCAAGGACAATGCAGATGCCAAGGAGAACCACAAGGCACACATGCGGAGACCTGCCAGCATCGCAGCCATGAACCCGACAAGTGGGAGCAGTCACACACACATACAAATGTCTCAGGAACCTTGAGGAACCTTGAGGAACCCTGACTGTGTCCCATCTGTGTCTAACAACATCATCACCAGTCAGAACTGACAAATCCCAATGATGATACACCAATTAACAGTACTGTGTCATGCACCCACACATCAAGATATCAAGGGAACACTGTCTGTGTATAAACAGGGATGTGGACACACACACATGCTCATACAACACACACCATGGGCCCAGGCCATGTCACTGAACAACACACTTACTTGAGGGGACCCAACTCCTGTGGGAGCCCAGCTGTGCCAAACATATTCACTGCAAGTCCCACTCATGTCTGCAGAACACTTGGTCAGTCAGCCATCAGTTACCACACAATGAAGGCTCTGGTCACAAAAAGCCTGGGTACGTGAGTCTCCCCTAAGTCATCTGCACATATCCAAAACATATATCTAGCAAGTTGCACAGAGGACCCAGTTGCTCCTATTACAATGATGCCCACACCTGTAGGTCCAGTGTTGATGAGCACAAAGTATGTGGAAGTGACAAATTGGACAATGTGAAGCACATCATATGTGCAGGGGTGCAAGCCACAGATGTGACCATGTAAATGAAATGCTGACAGAGATATGTTCATAAATAGTTGATCCTGACACACCCAGGTAGCTGCAAAGGATAACATGGATACCCACCAGAATAGGATACATATCTCATGGACCACAGGGAGTACCTCACAGCAACACATCAGAATTCAACATTGTAAACAAAGCATCACAGGTGCAAGTGCATGTTAAACATCATCAACATAATGTACAGCGAAATCTAGTTCCCAGGGAGAAAGAAAAAAGCTTTATTCAGCATTTTAAAAGTTAAACGTCTGTGCAAACAAAAGGCCAATGGCCAGTCCATGTCCAAATGCCAAGGAGTGAAGTAGAGTGACAACTGTCACACCTTGCTAGCCTGCACTGCTAAGGACCGGGGTCATCCCCTCGGAGGGGCATACATGGGGGCAGGCCAGGCACCACAGGGACAGGATCAGGGCGCAGCAGAAGGAGGCAGTGAAGAGGTGGGGGATGCAGGCGAGACACTTGCAACTGCAGTGGAGCTGTCTGAAATGGTGGGTGCTGTCACAACTGTGGGGCACAAGTCAGATGGTGGGGGTGCAAGCACAACTCCAGTGGGCAGGTCAGATGGAGTGGATTGGCTCACCACTGCAGTGCCCAAGTCAGATGGGGTGGTCGTGGACTCCAAAGCAGTGCCTACATCCATGGGAGTGGAATGGGGGACAGGTGAGGTCGGCAAGGCAGTGGGGGGAACACGGTCCCCACATCAGTGGCACTAACTGTCTGACCAGGTGTGGAGGAGCAAGTGCTAGGGGGGATGGCCTTAGCATTTTGGGTATGGTGTATCTGTGGGTGGGGGAACCCGGGGCAGGGAGTGGCGGGGGAACCTCTGGAGTGGTGGCCTGGGGGATGGAGGACGGAGACTTTGCCTTGGAGCTGCGTGGTGGCGGGGAGGTCTTGCTCTTCTGGCGCCGGGGGGACTTGCGGGTGGGGGTCTCTGTCAGACTGCGCCTGGGGGAGGGTTTCTGGGTGTGAGGGGCACTCCCTTCTGTGTGTGGGGACTTCCTCTTCCCCTTGTAATCAGAATCTTCAGGGTCGATGGGGCAGCGGCCAAGGTCACAGAGGAAGAGCTTCTGGGGGGATGGGGTTGCAGGTGAGGCAAGGGAAGGGGGCTGGGAGGGAGAGGTCTCGGAGGACTGCGGAGTGGTTGTGGATGACTGTGTGTGTGTCTGCAAACCAGCCCCTGTAAGTATGGAATCAGTCCCCTGGGTTTGCTTGTGTGCACGTCTAGATCTTGGTTTGGGGGTTTCTGTGCTTGGGACAGGTAGGGTGCTAGGAATAGTGGGTAGTGCAGGGGTAGGAGGGGTGCGGGATTGTTGGAGGAGGGACACTGCTGCCGTCAGGGAGGAGGCCACAGACTGATTGGCCCTCTGTAGGTCAGACATGCCCAAGGAAATGCCCTCCATGAATGACACCAGTTGTGTCAACAGACCTGTGTGTGCATGGAGGACCTTCAGCATCGACGTCTGCCCTACATGGATCTGTCTAAGTAAGTCCACAGACTCCTCACTCAGGGAAGCAGGGGACACAGGGGCAGGGGGTGCGGTGCCTGGCACAAAGGAGACATGCTCACGAACACGGGAGCCCACAGGGACCTCTGGGATGGGAGGGGGTGGTAGTGGTGGTGGCGGTGGCGGGGGCGGGGACAGCCTCACTAGCTGGGGTTTGGTGGCTGCTGACACCCGCCTCCACAAGGGAGTCATCCTCAGAGCTGCTGTGTTCCTCAGCTGGGGGTGATGGTGCTGACGACTCCTCTGTGTGGCTCCACTCGCCCTCCGTGCCACTGGGTCTACCCAACTCCTCTCCTTCTGTCCCTATAAGGCTCTGTGGCTCCTCCTGGTCCGTGGAGCTGTCCACTCCTGTGGCCGTGGATGTATCTGGATAGGAATAGGAAGTAAGAGAACAACATCAGTCACCTGCACCGACGGCACAGACCACAGTGAGTACATCACATCACAGGGCAAGCCCTGGCATCATCAGCTGAACACAGCTCAAAGTGCCAACACTGTTTAGGATAAGACAATTGTCATTCTCAACATCAACCATGGCACACATATCCCTCCTTGACTTTCACACATATGTCTGTTGCATTTTGGATGCCAACACCCCAATGTGCCAACATGCACCATCCACACATTAGTTCTACATGCAAATGAACATGTAGGAGTATGTTACTATTCACACAGCACATCTCTTGCTACTGACTCAATACAGGTGTCTGGATGAAGGGATGGGCAGAGACTCACTTCTCATACTTGGGATGCATGCCAGCAACACACACTATGATGTACTCATGTCCTGATGAGCAATGCCACAATGGGGTGCATGGTGCACACTTGAATACAATGCAGGCTCACTCATAGCAAGTTAAATGCCATGGCACTGGGATGCCCTGAAAGTCAGTCAACACTGTCTCCTGTCACAGGGGCAGGGCATCCAGACAACAACAATATGCACTGACTCACAATCCTAGCTCAGGGGTAAAGCTAACTCTGCAGATGACCGGCACACTTGCCCATCCCATGCAAACAACATATCCAGGACCCAGAAGACCCCAAATCATGCAAATCATACATATGAGTCTCAGCAAACACAAATCCCTGTACATTAACACATCACAGTTTGCCATGCATGTAACCCAGCTGCATGAAGGACACAGTTGCACACACCATTGTGAGCTATCAGATGATCACACACCTATATGTCACACAGGTCTTGTCTCTCACAGTCACATCTCAGATGTCATGCTGACCCTCTGAATCATCGACACCCCAGTTGTACGTAACAACAAGCCACACCCTAATGATACAGAGGCAGACACCTGAGGGCACATGTCACTAAGCACAACATGCAATTTCATACACAGGAGTGGGATTACAGAGTGTTTCTAAATGCCCTTGAGGGGGCTTGACTGGCCAGGAATACGTGAAACAGTGTTTGGCAATGGACAGTAGTCAGGTGGCTAAGCAAGTGTGACATACTTGATATACATACTCCTGAGGCCCGAAAATTGGAGTCCCCTGCTGCATGGGTTTGTTTGGAATACCCCAGCCACATGTTGCGAGTCAGACCAGCAATTGGTACACATCTCATGGTCACACACAGATCACATGTCACATCTCAGGCATTGTGTAAACAATTGACCCACCCATGAAACACACAACAGATTCACGGGAACTGATGCTGACCGGTACCTGAAGCATAGCTGACTGCAGGGACACAGTGCCCTAGTGACACAAGCAACAGACTGGAGGGGCCACACCTGTGGAACAGATAAGGAGGGTGCATCACACAATTGAGGTACCTGAGTTTTGTACTACAAGACCTACGTAATGTGGAAGTGTGACCAGGACAAAAGACTGCTATTTGCATGTCAGACATAGTACACAGATCAAACATGGACTCACCCCCTTCTGCTGTCTGGCCTTCAGCTGCCTATCAAGGTCCGAGGAGACCACCTCCGTGATATACAGAGCATGTGGGGAGTCAGGGTCCGGTATCCACCCCTCCTGCGTGGAGGTGACAGCTTCAGCTGGACTCTAGCTATCCTCCGGGTCCAGCCCCGAAGGTCCTGCCACCTCTTCTGGCAGTTGCGGATCCGGCGCTTGTCGAACCCCACAGAATAAACAGCCCGGGCTATGGTCAGCCAGATCTCCTGCTTCTGGTGGGCATCAACCTGTGAGGAGGACAAAGTGAAAAGTACATTAACACACATGTCCCAGATTTGTGCAGTGAGTAAAAGTAGCACGTTCAAATTTGAATGTGTCCCCCTGGGCACACAGAAAGAGGAAAAGCGTTACAATTTTTTCATATGTTTAGCAATTTTATTCATTGCTTGGTTTGAGTCAATAAAGTTTTCAATGTTGTCAATACATTGTATTCTTTGGAATGTACATATTTTTTCACCAAATCAATGTCTGTTTGTAATCCAATGCATTTCGGGTTACTGAGAACCCTTCGTCAGGGACAAACCTGTAAACGCAATCAGAAATGAGGAGGCATTTAGGAACTGTATATCACCATTAATCCGTTATATACGTTTTAATCCATTATTTGCATTTGAACATCTAAGGGGGGAGAGAAAGGTATACCTCAATGGATTCTGGTAATCAAGTGCGTGTTTATGGGGGTAAAGTTTTCAGATTGTTCTCCGTAAAAAATAACCAAGTTAATGCGGTTTTGTAGTAGGGAAAACGTGAGTATTTTTGGTATCGGGATGATCTATATTCAAAAGGTTGAGAAAGATTGAGAAAGAGGTACTTACATTGGGTATTCGGTGTCTGGGTTTTTCGGTTATCTGATGGCGGTGTTACGGTGTGTACGTGTTGTAGTGTGGGTTTTTAAACGACGGACTCACTAGGTGTGTAAAAACTAAAAATTGATTTTAGTGGATGGTCCGTATGGATAGTCTGGTGGCCATGTTGGAATGGTATGCGGAACGGAAACGTTCGTGTGTGTAATACTGTACAGTCATAAACAAGGGTGTTCTAAAATGAGACAGTGAGAATATAAACATGAATTACAATAATAAACATGTACTACAATGATAAATGAGAATAATACGTAATTCAGACATTACATTGTCTTTATAGATAACACTGGTAATCAATTCGGTCATTGAGACCGTGTGATTTGAGGGCATCCATTTTTTTGATCCAGTAATTCTCTCTTTGTAATAGAAATTTGGTATTGTCTCTTCCTTCTCTTTTCATTATAATTTCCAAGATTTGGAATTTCAGTTGACTGATGTTATGTGAATGGTCTGTGAAATGTACTGCTATGCTGGATCTGGCGTTACGGGTGCGAATGTTAGATTTGTGTTCATTCAATCGAATCTTGATTTTTCGTTCAGTTTTGCCTATGTAGACTTGGCCACATGGGCATTTGAGCAGGTATATTACGTTTGTTGTATCACAAGTAGCTGTGACTTGTAGATTGATGTTATACCCTTTTCGTGGGTGTGTGGTAGAAGGTCCTCGAATGATGCTGTTACAATTGTTACAGTTATGGCCTGGTAAGGTGCCTTTGTATGTGGTTTTTGTGCCTGTGTCTTTGGTTTTAAGAATTTCACCCAAGTTCTTGCTTCTTGTGTATGCGAAAATCGGAAATTCATCAAATATGTTGTTAAAGTCTACTTCTTGTCTTAGGATTGGCCAATGTTGTTTAATTATTTTTTTGAATTTCTTGCTTGCTGTTGAGTATTTGGATATGAGAACATTCTGTTTGTTGGATTGGTGCAGCACACATTTGGATATACATGTCATCATCACAAAGGGAAATAAATTACACAGGTAGCGCAACATTGGGGAAGGAAAAATCACCTGCATGTCTGGCATGTTAACAATACCTGGATAGTTTAAGCTTGCAATAATGTACTCTAGCAGCAGGAAAACTATTCATTACATGTACCTACACACTTTGGGCGATGAAAGTAGTCAGTGAGAAGGCTTGCTACTGGTGTACAAACTGCTAGTACTGCTAGTCAGACAACATGCATAATTAAGGAAGTCAGTGGACTGTACACTCACCTGCTCCCCTGGTTTCCCATAGAACTTTCTGTACTCTGGAAGGAGCCCGTCCAGCAGGGCCTGGTTCTCCTCCTCAGTGAAGGCTGTGGCCCTCTCCAGAGTACGTGCCATAGCAGGAGCCAGAGGATGCAGAGACAGCAGCAGTGGTAGCAGGTATAAGGTCCAGTAGCATGTAGTGCAGGCAACTGAGCTCTCTGAGGGCCAGCCAGCCTTATATCTGTGCTGCAGAGGCAGACTCTGTGCCATGTGTCCCAAGTGATAGGTCCAACACGGTTGCATTCTATGAATCTGCCAATCCATTTAAAAGTACGACTCGTACACTCCTTCCGCATCGTTCAAATCTTCACCTTCATGGGACACTTGAAATTGTAACATTGTTGTAAGCATCCAACTGAATTTCCAGTGCACAACTCGTACAAGTTTTGAATCCGCATCCGTCTCCATGACAGTCCTGAGTCAATGGGTGCAGCCGGCTCGTTCAACTGACGGTACAACGCGTATTTTGAATATACACATGCACCCGTCTCCATACGATTCAATGGCCAAGGCGTACGCCTATCTTGGACCATGCCTGTCCGATGGGTATGTATGATAGTCACCCGCGTCGGACCTCATTGCATTCAATGACAAAGCATACACACGCCTCGGACATGACCCGTGCAATGCGTACGCATTATCACCTGCGTCGGACATCATTGCATTCAATGACAAAGCGTACGCACGGCTCGGACATGACCCGTGCAATGCATACGCATTGTCACCCGCATCGGACCTCATTGCATTCAATGACAAAGCGAACGCATGGCTCGGACATGACCCGTGCAATGCGTACGCAGTGTCACCCACGTCGGACCTCATTGCATTCAATGACAAAGCGTACGCATGCTCGGACATGACCTGTGCAATGCGTACGCATTGTCACCCACGTCGGACTTCATTGCATTCAATGACAAAGCGTATGCACGGCTCGGACATGACCCGTGCAATGCCTACGCACTGTCACCCACGTCGGACCTCATTGCATTCAATGACAAAGCGTATGCATGGCTCGGACATGACCCGTGCAATGCGTACGCATTGTCACCCGCGTCGGACCTCATTAGTGTGACTATTATACGGATGCAACACACATATACTGGCCAGGGAAACCTGTGCACACCTACCACACTACATCACTGGCCACACAGTGTCCCATGGCATGTAAGGCTGCATTCCCTGGGTGTTTGGGGGGGGCCACATCTGTTTTTTTGGCTGGCACTTTGTGCAGCCACTCCCTGCTGCGCACGTGTACATGGGGGCAGAATCCTTTGTGTGTTGTGCACATTACCACTGTGATGTGCAATTGGACAGTAATGGGCATGAGTCACGGCCACAGTGTCAGGTTGGATATGTTTAGGACAGGTCACATACACCCTGAGTCCTGGGGGTGATGGCATGTACATCACAGTGAGACCTGTAGCCACAATACTGATGTGAACCCACAGTCTGTGTGCATGTTGTGTCTCAGATGTGTCTGATCAAATGTTCCCAATGGGTGACAGTCTCCACATCCATGTGGTATATGCATCAACCTTGATGGGGTGTGTATCTAAGAGAGACGTACATGTAGGGCCATGAGGAACAACAGTGGCCACTTACGCTTGCCTTGTGGTGTGTACGTGCTACGCCATTTCCATTGCTGTGTTGATGTGGCAATACAGGGAGCCTGGGTTTCTGCATGGCAAAGATCTGAGATGCTTGGGAGAAATGAGGCCTCAATTGTCACTTTGGTGTGTTTTTGGAACGTTGCAGCAGCACATAGGTTGGGTGACACAGCCAGAGGGTTGACCATTGCACTACATGGGACTCATGTGGACATTTGGAATTGAGATGTGAGGTGGTGGTCTTGTAGGTGACATATGTGTCCATGACCAACAGCACACACCTCAGTACATTGTATAATGTCATGAACTAGCATGTGATAGTGATCGTGGTCATGGCCACATGGGTGGATGAACTGACAATCTTCCTTTGTGCATCTCTGTACTGCAGGGCACAAGCTGTCCATCGTCCGTTCCCAGACCTTGCAACCATGCAGGAACGCGACTGCATCAGATGGTACCGCTTCACCAGGCCTCTGATTGCGGAGTTGGCGGAGCAGTTGGTGCCACATCTGCTACCTGGCCGGACATACCCTACAGCACTGACCCCAGAGGTGAAGGTGATGGCAGCCCTGCACTTCTTTGCTACTGGTACCTTCCAGTACACTGTGGCTACTGCTGGTGGGATGTCGCAAACGATGTTTAGTCGGTTGCTACGCGATGTCTTGGAGGGGATGTTGCAATTCCTCGACCTGTATATCAAGTTCCCGAGCTCAGCTGAACTCCCTGAAATAAAGGATGCCTTTTATACACTGGGGAGGATGCCGAACGTCATCGGATCTATTGATGGGACACATGTTGCCCTGATACCACCACAGGCACATGAGCAGGCATACCGGAACAGGAAGCACTACCATTCGATCAATGCTCTGGTGGTCTGTCTTGCTGACATTTCGATCACACTCAGCTACTTTTTCATGTTTGTGTGTGTAGGTGACTCCGGATACCCCAACATGCCATGGTTGCTGACACCCCTCAGGAACCCTGTGACACCAGCCGAGCTGCGCTACAATCAGGCACATGGTCGGAGCAGGAGGGTGATTGAGCGGACATTCGGCCTCCTGAAAAGCCGCTTTTGCTGCCTGGACAAGACCGGAGGGGCCCTCCCATATGAGCCTGCAAAGGTGTGCAAAATAATCCTTGTCTGCTGCATGCTACACAACATGGCGGTGCGGAAGGAGGTGCCTCTCATCCAGGATGACGATGACGACGACCAACGTCCGGCACCTGTGGAGGATCCCGGCCTGGGCCAAGATGCCAGTGATGATGAAGATGTTGGTGACGTCCGCTCCCAGCTCATCAACAACTTCTTCACCTGAATGTGAGTTTCCAGGGTTGTTATGTGAATGTATGGAGGTAGCCTGGAATGTGTTGTGCCAGCTCTGTTCCTGCCTGAGTGTGTCTGTGTGCCACTTGACTGGATGTGTGCTGTGATGTGTCCATTCAGGTGGTGTGTACTCAACAATAGGGTAGTACTGCTAACTACTGTTTGTGTAAGTGTTTTGCAACATGTTTTGTGCATGTGTATTGCATTTCTCTCCTGTTCGTCTGTGCTTTTGACTGTATCTTGTCTGTCCTTCCCAGGGTCCTTTGCCTGTTGTGTGGTCAACACTGACCTCCAACACCCAGAAGCCAACACCAGTGTGGAAGTTGACAATTCCCATCAACTGATGTACCACACATCCCTGGACTTCCATTCTCCAACACATTGGGAGCGTGTGTCCACTGTTAAGTAGAATTACCGTGCAACTAGTGTGGAGTAAATGTGTTGCTGATGTGTAATGAACCTGTGCTACGCTTTGTTATGTGCGTTGTCTGTCTTCCCACATCTGAGTGACATCTGCTTACCTCACCTGTGGACTTGTTACCACTGACTGGGCTTGTTGTTGTGTCTGTGCATGCCAATGTGTTTCAGGTCAACATCATTGTGGGGGATGAGTAACATGGCCATGGTGAGTATGTTTTGTGTTGCCATAGTGGTGTGTCTCCCTCACATGTGTCACATCCCCATGACTCACCTTACGTTGGTCACATTGTTTCAGTATTTGGCATGCACTGTGTTGTGTAGCAGATCGACATCTCCCTGAACATGACAAGTTGGAATCACAACAGAGGCAAGTATGGTGTACTGGTTAGTTTATTTACAAACATGTGCGAGGGAAGTGCACAGGATGGTGGGTGCTGTACAGTGATTTGGGAATCCAAAGTTCACATTGGAGTTGGAAGTGCTGGTAGATGAAATGTCCAGAGTAAAGTCCACAGTCATTTGGTACATTGGCCCAACATGAAACCTCCATGTCATGTGGGCGAGTTGTGTGCAATTGGACAAGGTGAACGGGTTGTGCACAGAAGAACATTGTCCAGAACAGGTTTAGAGGCCCTGGGGGATGTGCTGGGACATCTGCCTCTCACATGTCCTTCTTCGGACGACCCCTCTTCTTCTGGGGGGGGATCCTCATGTGCAGGCCTCTGCGGTGCAGGGGACTCTCCGCCAGAGTCCTCCTCCTACCCTGTGGCGCTGGCAGATGGTGTTGCGACAGATGTTGTGGACACACAGGGGGGGTGTGGACAGGTTGGTGTTGATCTGGCGGAGGCATTGTAGTATGTCCCGATGCACCGCAGTGATGTCATCCCACTTGGCCTCCATGCGGGCATGGTGGGCGACCTGCTCGTGTTGCATGTCCTTGAGGATCCCCACTACCTGGCCAAATCCTCCGGTGTGCTATCCTGGTACGCATCTAAGATGCGTGCCAGGTGGGGGGTCATCATGCAGTCGAGACCCCTCGGCAAGGCGTGCCCTGTGCCTCCCACCCCTCCCAGCACCCCTCTCCACACGGGCAGGACCAGCAGCGGCACGCACAGGTGACACTGGGACCCCTTGGGTGGTGTTGCTGGTGGTGTTGGCTGTAGCTTCCGGGGGGTCCTGTGTCCCTGTGCTGTGGATGTTGATTGTCCTTGGTCTGTCCGTGTTGGCGGGGGTGCCCTGTCGGTGTCCAGATGCTGGAGGCGTGGGTACGGGGGGGCAGATGTTGATACCGCTAGTGCTGCATGATGGCTCACACCGGAGGGGCCAGGTTGGTCGTCATCACCTGAAGAGGACAGTGAGAGAGTCAGACCAGAGAGCTCAGTGTCCACCAGAGTCTGGGACAAGGTATCCTCATCATTTGGTGCTGGGTGCCCAGCACCACCTGTGTTTGGAAGAGACACACAATGTGATTTATGTTACTACATGCATCGTTGGTTCACAAACATGACATTTTCTACTTTTCGAACAGATGCCTGCCTGTACACTGCTTTTTCCCAGCTTGTCACGGACAGAGTTTGATATTGTTGTTGGCCATTTCCCAGCATGGCCTTGTGCTCCCCACAACAGAGCCCAATGTCAGACATCTTGCCTGTCCCTTCCCACTCCCTGTGAGGCGAGTATGGTTCAGTTTGATCTTTCTGGGCCATGTGGGTGGGTGTAGGTTGTCTGTGACTGCGAGTCCCATCATACTCTTGGCTACACCCCCCTTCCCAGCATGCCCATACTTCCTCCCTCTTGACTATGCTTCCCTGTGAGGGTGTGTGACAGCAACGGCAAGATGGCTGACTGTGAAGTCCTGATGTTTGTTGTTGGCCATTTCCCAGCATGGCCTTGTGCTCCCCACAACTGAGCCCAGTGTCAGACATCTTGTCAGTCCCTTCCCACTCCCTGTGAGGCGAGTATGGTTCAGTTTGATCTTTCTGGACCATGTGGGTGGGTGTAGGTTTTCTGTGACTGCGAGTCCCATCATACTCTTGGCTACACCCCCCTTCCCAGCATGCCCATACTTCCTCCCTCTTGACTCTGCTTCCCTGTGAGGGGGTGTGACAGCAATGGCAAGATGGTTGACTGTGAAATCCTGGTGTTTGTTTGGCTACAAGTCCCAAGTGAGCCCCTGGGCTTCACAAAGCAGCACCCAGTACAGGGTATCTTTTGCTGATATTTCAATGAGGTGTGTGTCAATGCATTGTACCCGGTGAGTTGTGTGGAGTTTGTGTTGAGGGCGGGTGTCTCCCCATGCTAAGTATGGTCAGGGCTGTCAGTCCTCCTTCCCATCAGGAAACGTGCTTCCATTGTAGGGCGTGCAAGTTGTCTTTTGGGATGTCAGTCAGTGCTGTCCTGCTTCTGATTTGCACACAAGCACCGACAAAGAGCCTTGTGCTCCCCGCAGCAGGACCCAGTGTCAGTCATATTGTCAGTGATTTTCCACTCCCTGTGATGTGGGCATGTTTCTGAGAGGTCTTGATGGGCCAATCAGGAGGGGGAGCATTATCTGTGACTACAGGCCCCATCATGCTTTTGGCTACACTCACTTCACCTGCATCCCCACTATTCCTTCCTGACAGTCAGCTGCACTGTGAGGTGGTGTGTTTGGGGTGTCAAACTGTCTGGCAGGGTGTATTTGACTTAGTGCCACTGACTTACTCTATTTGTAGGTTGGTGCATGTCATGACACAGTTCCCAGTCACTATGAGATGGCAGGCATTGTGTTTGTGTGACTGGCATACGCATCTTGGGCTGATTATCTATTGGTTACTGTAGCTTTGCTTGTGGTGCATGGTTTCACTGTCCCCTTGCCACACAATCTTGGGTATGTTGTTTGTGTACTCACCAGGCTCTGGGATGTCTGTTAGGCCATGGACGCTCTCTGGTGGTAGGATGTCCCGCACCTTCTCCTCCCAGGTCCTGAAGTAGACTGGTTTGGCAGGAGGGCCACCGCCGGTGCACTGACTCAGGGCGTGATCTTTTTTCGATGAGTTTCTTGACCCTCCTGCTCACGTCATACCACCTGTTCTGGATGTCGTCCTTTGTGTGCCTTGGTGGTGCTTGGGCGTTCACCTTGTCCACAATCCTCGCCCAAATCTTGGTTTTCTGTGAGATGGGGGTCCTTTGGACCAATGTACCAAACAAATGTGGCTCTACTCTGATGATCTTGTCTACCAGCACTTCTAACTCACTATCTGTGAACTTTGGATTCTTCTTTGGAGGCATGGTGATGGGTGGTGGTGGTGAGGGATGTGTGTATGAGGGTGCAAGGGATGGTGGGTTGGTGTTGGTTTTGCTGGGTGTATGTGTGTGTGCTTTTGGACGAGGTGCAGATGGTGTGTGAGTTGTGTGATGGGTGAGTTGTGAGTGTGTCTGTGGTTGATGTGTACTGGTGTTTGCTGCTGGCTGTGTCTCCTGTTTGCAAGGGAGGATGGTAGTGACAGTAGTCCTTTATATAGTTGGTGTGGTGGGTGCGTCTTTGTCCCATGTTTTTTTGTTGGTATTTATTGGCTTTGTCATTGCTTGTTTGGTCCTTTTTTTTGTCTTTTTTCCTTTGTGTTTTGTAGGCATGAAGGAGACGTTCATGTGACGGAAACGGATGCTGCTGTTGTCTTGTGCGGGCTTCTCTGCCTCGTTCACGCTGCCTGTCTTCTGTGTTTCGTACGCATCGTTCGTGGCAGTCTCTATTGCTTGTGTGCCGGGTTGTCTGTGCGTGTCGGTCATGCGGCTTGTTCTCCGTGCGAGTCGGTCTGGTTTTGCACGCATTGCATCGTACTGCGAAAATCGTACATCGCGGGTACGGGTCGGTCGGCTTCATTCCGGGTTCATGTCGGTCGTTGATATTCGCGTCAGTTTTCCGGCCGGATCACTATTTTCCCAACAGCTCGGTCATACGGCGTGTATTCCGTACGTGTCGGTTGTAATTCACACGCGTTGCATCATACTGCACAGGTCGTACGCGCTGGTCCGTGTCAGTCGGTGTTCGGTCCGGATCCGTGTCGGTCGGTTCGTTTTGCGTCCGGAATCGGCCCCTTATCTGGGGCTCATCCTAGATGATGAATAAAACAGAAGGATCATAGGAGTGGACCATACAGGTTCATAAATGTTTGCTAAGTAGGTTTGTGAAGGGCAATCACCTCCAGCCAAAAAATCATCACCCATCGCTCAGGCCACAGACATTGCAAATCAATCATCTCAAGAATGTTTCTGCATTACAGTTCAACACACACCCACCCTCACAGTCAGTCACCTCATCATGAATCATCATCACTCACACAATCACTCACTCACTATTGCAATAGTTGTAGTTTTACATCTTCCAATCCAAGCACAGGTAGTTTAAGTATTAGGTATTCATCTTTGAGGCAGGCAGCACATTGGAATTTGGTATTGGCAGGCACTCTTGTAAATCAATGACCTTGTGGGCAGACCTGCTAGTGCTAAGTGATACAAAAAAGGATAGACAATAGGCATATGAGGGGGGCATGCTTTGTCTCCAATGTCATGAAGGAATTGTGGATGCTTCTTCAATGCACACAGGTCAAACTGCAATTGGCAATGTATGTGACTCAAAAAATGGTGGGGCAGCATACATCTGGTGCAAAAATAATGTTACACTAGCCACTTTTTTGTTGTAAAGATAGAAGTTCCACAAGAAATAATTAAAAAGTAATATGGGGGCAATGGCATACTTAGTCCGGGAAGTAGAGTTCACCCTCAAACTCAGTTGGTTCACCCAGAAGTTGATCAGCTAACACACTTGATTCAGTTTCTGAATCCTACTCCTCCTCCTGTGCTGTTTCAGGAACGGTGTATTTGCATGGTATAAAATGTTGGTTAATTTTGATCATAATCAATCTCTCCACGTTTTGATGCAAGATACTAGTCCTTCTCACTGTTACAAGTGCAACAGCTGCATTGAACACACGCTCAGCAGACATGCTGGCTACAGGACAAGCCAGATACTTTATTGCCAGCCTGTTGAGTTCTGGCCATTGGTACATCTTACTATATCAATACATCAATGGATTTTAATTCTCATGGACTCCTTTTGGATCATCCAGATACTCCTGTAACTTCCTGTGGATGGTGATTGGTGTTGCCACTTTCTTAACCTGTTTTGCTATCGTCTCTGCACTAGACTTGAGACCTGCCGATTGAAACCAATGGAATGCAGAGGTTGGGTCCACTCCTGCTGTTGTTGTTGGTGTTCTGGTTGATTGTGCTGTTGGCTGCTGTGAGACAAGACTGCCTTCTCTGGATGATGAAGGCGGCACCCCAGAACTGCGGGGTGGGACTCCAAATTCCAGCCTTTCTTCTTCCAAGTCTCCGGATTGCTCTACAATTTACCACTAGTATTTTAAAACATGCCCTTGAGAAAAATAAATGAAAGTGGGCAGAATCTTCTTATACCATAGATCAAGTTGTTTGGCAGAGTTGTACTCTTTGGAGACAATGATGTCATGTTGCAGCCTTGTATTACAAGCCAAGCAAAGGATTAAGCTCTCAACTAAGGCATACTCTTCTGTGTTTTCATTCACACCTAAGGGGGCGAACCTTTCAGACACCTTCTTTACCTGGTCCTGGAGGAGATACAACAATGGGTTAGCTTGGCCCATTGTACTGTTCTCCTTGCTATCTTCCAGTGTGAAAACCTCAAACGGGAGTGGCATCTGTGTTAGGCATTTGACAAGGCCCTATTTGCCCACATCCATGGACATAGCTTTTATAACTGCTTACCATCCTTTGTCAATGACATAGTCACTGATCTGTTTGTACTGCTCAAACTGATGTTGCACCATGTAATAGGTCGAGTTCTAACATGTTGGCATCTCCTGTATCAGGTATTTATCTGGTGCTCTATTTTTACATTGAATAATCTGCAACTGCTTCCGGGTTTTAAAAGAATGATTGAAATTAGTGCAGATTCTTCTGCAGGTTGTCAGTATGTTGCTGACTATGTCTTCTTTTTTGAGGAAGGTTTGTACCACCAGTTTGCTGTAATGGGCCAAATACAGGACCCTGAAATATCTCCCGTCTGACATGGCCTTGAGTATGTTACTGCCATTGTCCCTGGCAACAAATCCATTCTGAGACCTCTGTCTCGCAGCCATTCATACATCTTGTGTTAAATTCCTCCAAGATGTTTAAAGCTGATTTCTCCATGGCAAGCATGGCCACTGTTTAATGCCATTGAATGCTCCTAATACTTTTCTTCAGGGCCAAGACCCATAGATATCTTTTGCTTTACCCCTACAAAAGAAATCCAGTGTGCAGTGATGCACATGTAATTAATTGCCTGACAACTGGTCCACATGCCTGTTGTCAGGTGGATAGTGTGAACAACACTTTGCTGCAAGCTTGTCCAATCACCTGAAGCACATCGTGATGCAGCACTGGAACAGCAGGTCTGGCAAAATAGGTCCGACTTGGCACCTACCATTTCAGGCAGATGGCTGCCACAAATTCTAAGAATCCCATTCCTTCCTCAAAACAAAAAGGGAGAAGTTCCATCGCTAAAGTTTTTGACAGCTTCCCATTGTACAAACGTGCATTTGGGTGGTTCCGCGCACCGGGCCCCTCTTGCCTAAACATGCCCGTAATATTAGCCTGGATTTTCTTCTTTCTGTGACCACTGACACCGGCTTCTTTCGAGAAGTAAATGGTGGTGGTAGACTCAATGTGCGTCGTGGTGGGGCAGTCACTGTATGGCATCATGGCTCGATCTCACTCCGAATCTTGTGCCATTGTGAAGTCGCAGAAGTGGGTGAATCTGCTGGTGCAGTGCTGGGGACAGGGCTGCTTTGTGAGAAGATGTCACCCTTTTCTTTCTCATCATCACCTTCCACCGTGATTGGACTTGTAGCTGATGTGTTTTCTGGCTCTCCTCACCACCACGACTACATTTAGCAGTTTCTATTAAGGTGCTCATCCCACTTTATTGTGTTTTTTTTTTTTCATTTTGGTCATTTGCCCTCCAGTGCCATAATGTATACCAGGCTTAACTCAATGAACATTTGTGAGGAAAATACTGCATACTGCAATGTGCTCCCTCTCTTTGCTAACCGTAAAAAAGTAGCAAACTGGAGAGGAATACTTTTGTCCTGTGCCACTGCCAATGCCTGAAGAAGAACTGGCGGTAGGTGGGCGTGTTGTCGATTGCCTCTCTGCTTCTCCTGAGGTAAGGGTTCATGCAGGTCTCAGCTGGGCTTTTCAAATATGGGAGCTGGTGGCGGTGCTCCCTGTGCCCCATTCCTCACAGCAGGTTGAGTAACAATGTCAGACTCCTCTGTGTCCTCTTCCACAATAACTGCATCATCCCCTCCATATGTCTAAGTCTTTCAAGAACTTTTCTTTTCCCTTGCCTCTTCAGTTGTCTCCTGGACCCTGCCGGGGTCCACTCCATGTCCCTATCATCATCATCAGAAGTGGTGTTTGGAGAAGGTGGTGGAGTAGTACCCTTCCTTTACCTTGATGGAGATGTTGGGAGCCACAAAAGAGGAGGTTCGTGCTACGAAGGAAGCTCAACCTCCTGTTCTGCTCCAACATCAGGCAAATGTACCGTTGATGGCTGCAGCTGCTGTCCACTTTGCTCTGTTTCCTGAAACTATTGTGTACTACTTTGCGAAAGGGAAAAATTCAATTCACCATCACTACTCATTGTACTCATTGGCGTCGAATGATTGCAGTTGCTGCCTCTCTGAGTGACATGGTCTTGGGTTTAGGTTGGCGTGGTGCTGTTGATGCATTAGTGCTCCTCACAGCTTGCTCCCTGAAGGCCGGTGCGGCAGGTACAAGTCTGTTGAAAAATGTTCTGGTCGGCATACCAGTGGTGGAAATCAGCTTCTTCACCTCCCCACTAGCCACTTTCTTGGCAGCACCTTTCTTTGGGGCCATCTTGAAGCTGCCAGTTGGCAGTAGCACTTAGCTCCGCAAGCTGAAGAGATTTCTGTGTTGTGTAGTCAGTCACACATCACGTCGTGCACAGTTCTTCAGTCTAGCAGTACTGTGGGTGATGCCTCTTCTCTTGTGCACCTAAAAGCAAACAAGCAAGAAGAACATCAGTGAAACGTGGCATTGTTGCAGTTCAATTAGTAGTACAAACAAACAATATCATTTAGTGTGAATACATAAGTTATTATAAATAATTAACAATACAGTGTATCCATTTGTAAAATCACACCAACATACATGTTGTACACTCAGGAAGAATAAGAAAGAGCAACAACAACAACAACATTCTATATGTAACTGTTTGGGATGTGGCACTCAGGGAGGTGCAGATGACAATGGAATAATCCTTAGACAAAGAATGCTATTGTACACCTATAGCAGACATGGGGTTGATCCCAAATGTTAGGGAAATGGGAAAAATTAAATAAAAAAATTAAACAAAATTGTAAAACAATGTTTTAATAAAAATACAAAGTTTAAAAAAGTACAATAATGAATGTAAAATGTAAAAAAGTCATTTAAAAACACTACAATTTAAAAAAATGTCTTACAAAATGTAAATATGTTTTTTAAATTACATTTTAAAAATACATAAATAAGCAAAATTATCCTGAAGCATATGGTGCCAGATGTACGACCCATTTTTGCATGCGTAAACAGGTTAGCGACCCATTTGTGCATGCAAAAACTATTAGGGTCATGTACAAACCCTATTTAGCGAGTCACAATTTATTTGCAACTTGCTAAATAGGATTAGCGACTCGCAATTAGGAATGGGTGTTCCAAGGGCGTCCCTTCCTAACTGCGACTTGCTACCCTTTGTAAGAATGTTTTGCGACCGCAAATGCGGTCGCAAAACACTTGCAATTTACAGCCCGCTTCAAGAGGGTGGTAATGCACTCGCAAATGGGAAGGGGTCCGCAGGGGACCCCTTCCCCTTTCCAAATAAGAGGGAAAATATTTTTCAGGGGCAGGCAGTGGTCCCAGGGACCACTACCTGCGCTTAAAAATGAAACGTTTAATTTTTTTTTTTTAAATCCAGCCCGTCTTTCTTTAAGTAAAATGGGCTGCATTTTATTTTTTAAAACCTGCTTTATTGAAAAGCAGTCCCAGACATGGAGGTCTGCTGAGCCCAGCAGGCCACCATACCTGCTAATGCTAATGGGGTCGCAAATTGCGAGTGCCTCATGAATATTGATGAGGCATGCAATTTGCGACCCCATTGGGAATTGCAAACAGTGTCTCTGACACTGCTGTACATGGCATTAAGCGACTCGCAAATTGTGACTCGCAATTGAGCACAATTTGCGACTCGCTGAATACCCCAGTCTTAAGTCTGGCCCATAATTTATTAAACTGATATCTCATCCATCCATGCATCCATTCAAGCCTATGGCAAAGGCACACTGGCTGGATGCACAAAATGACTGCCAGCCAGTGCCACATGGTCAACAACATCACTGAGCAAGAAGGCATGGGGAACAAAGAAGACATGCAGGCCTATGACAAAAGATGATAATGCCTCCCCAATACAGTGGGAATGGTTTGATTCGGTTCTGAGGGTAAACAAGAAGTGGGAGGCAAAGTAAGAGGTATAATTTTTGGGATATCTGGGATCAAAGTTAACTAGAGTATATGAGAAACGGTGATTGGCTTTAGGATTTCATATGATTATGCAATAGCAATAACCAACAAGCAAAGGACTTGTATGAGTAGCCAAAATGGCTAGCTCCGCCCCCTCAAGAAGTAAACACTGGAAGTGGAAACAAGGGGGCCCGCTGGTTGGTAAGAAAAGATCTCCCCCCATCTATACGTCTCCACAAGGGGCTGACAAGTTGAAATAGAAAAGCCAGGGGCCCCCGATACCTCCCACTTTAACTTATTGCACAATGAGGACAAAAAAACAAAAAAAGATATGTAGACAAATTAATGTGTAGGCCAAGGTGCAGAGTCTGTTTTTCTGTGCTGTCTCCTGGCATGTTTAATAGCAGTGGTGGTAGGCCCAGGATAAACGAAGCTGGGCATGGGCCCCCATCTGGCCCCCTCCTAGAGACTCCTGTTTAGTTAGGTCTCTGCAAGACAAATTAGCTATCAGTAGCATTTCAAAAGAGGCTGCATTCTGCTGTGACTAGACCTTGTACGTGATGCCCTGAGAAAAATGGGAAACAAAGCCCTCGCTGTGTGCTACACAGAATACAATAGCACCCACTTAAGGAAAGCAGCATGATATACACTTACAGTAGACAGGCACAGTAGTGTTCCGCCATGCTTTCTATATTCTCCAGTCACAGCCATTTTCTCACATCGCAAGGTCGTTAAGAGTACAAAGCGGTTTGCATCTTGCAAAATTGATAACTGTTCCCCATAATTATTCATTGTCAAGACTGCTGTGTTAAAGGTTACTTTTCAAAAAGACATTCAGATATTTCAATAAGTTCAAGGAAAAACATTAAATCTGTCACATATTAAAACAACTTCAGCATGCACATATGCATAATAAGAGTCTCTATATACAAAATGTCTTTAATGTGGAGCACAATTGATTTAAAAATAAAGCACTGGCCCCGATTCACGAAGATTTAGCTGTGAGCAGGTGTGACTTAGTCATATTACTCCTGCTCTACTGGCTTACTCTTGAACCCAGTACTGTACTCATGGCTTACAATTGGAATTCAAAAGTAAGCCAGGATTATTACAAGAGCCAGTCAAATATTTCTGTAATGGGTTCAATAAAATAACACAAATTTAAAATGTGTAAATTGCATAACTGGCAGGCACAATAAGTCATATGGAACAAATGTGTCATAAGGGGTTGGGATTTAAAGTTTTAAGATGGCTCTCTGTGATTAGTCACTTTCAACTAGTTCTGAAACTTTTTGGTCACAAGCACTTTGAGAATGGTAGGCCCATTCTTGTAATAGTTCTGTAAGAGTGTCATGGACTATAAAAAAAACGGGTGCCTCATTGTGACCCTCATGACATTGTGCAAGTTTGTAGCCATGTCTATCTAAAAGTGTGACCTATACATGCACACATTGTGCTGGCTGCGGCCACATTTGTGTCTGTCACAGAGCAGGCAAAAAGGATAACCACCGCAGCAGAACTCCAAAGACCACTGCTCTTCATGAGTGACCATCACTTTTAACTTGGGATGTGTGGAGTTCGCGGAGTCCTACTGTGCGGAATACCACAGCGTCGCCCAAAAACTCTGCCGGGCAACGTGAAGTTACACTTTCTGGACAGAGTTTGCGAAGCGCCCGTTTGAATTGCGAACATGGAGTGCATCCACAAGCTCCAAAATAGCACGGGAATGGTACTACGTAGTCCTGAAGTGTGCCCGCATTCTAGTCTGCATAGACATGGGCATTTTGTTTTTCTGCTCTCTCTTATGGTGCTGGGCCTAAATTCAAATTTTTTCCTTATCTTTGTGATCCTTCTCCTTTATTACTTTTCTACCCCTAATTAAATAAAATATATATATCTTTTTAATTTTATGTAAAAATGTAAGAGCGGGCTGTTGGGTTTATGGGAGATAAGGGTGGGGAGTCATTTAAGACTTTTGGTTAAAAATACATTTAAATAAAAAATGTTTTGAAAGATATAAATAATTTGGAAAGAATAAGATTGAAATGTAAGATTTTGGAAGAATGTTGAATTTTTTTGGGTGCTAATATTTTGATGTAAATGTTGTAAAATATTTTATGTTTTTTTAACTAAAAAACAATTAAATAAATATATGATTCGTTTATTATTATTTTGAAAAAATTACATAATTTTTTATTGTTTTTGTTTTTTATTTTGTCAAAAACATTTCCTACATTTGGATAATTTAGATTTTTCTCAATTTTACATTTTAGTTGTGATTTAGAATTTAATATTTATCTTTTTCATTTTTGTGAGAAGGGGTGTCCCAAATTCTTGATAATATTTTTTTCATCATTTTTTTTTTTAAATCATTTAACATTTTTTGGGTCAAATGTAAAAAACAATTCTGTTAAATTTTTAATTTTGACAAAAAATGTAATTTGTTCTAAAATGTATTTTTCCATAGTTTTGGAATATTTCATATTTGTACATATTTGTAATTTTTAAAATATGTACTATAGTCAGGAATAGTAAATTTTGGGGGTGCTTATTATTCAGCACTTTCTTTGTTTAGTTGGTTTTGGAGTTGGAATAGTAATTTATTATGGTTTATTATCCAGCACTTTCTTTGAGTTTAGTTGGTTTTGGAGTTGGAATAGTAATTTGTTGGGGTTTATTATCCTGAACTTTCCCTGAGTTTAGTTGGTTTTGGAGTTGGAATAGTAATTTATTATGGTTTATTATCCAGCATTTTCCCTGAGTTTAGTTGGTTTTGGACTTAGTAATAGTACATTTCGATTGTTTATTATGTCGTTTTTCAAAGAGTTTATATGTGCATTCAAATAAAAAAGGAGACGTATGTTAGATTTTATTGTTAATGTTTTCATTTGCAAACATGTATTTTTTTTGTTCACAATTAAATTGTTTTTATTTAGTTTTCTTATACAATTTTTGACCATATTAAAAACATGATACAGAAATTTTGATAATATTCGGAATTTATTATAAATAGTGTTCCCGGTTTTATGGTATTTTTTTTTTTAATATTTCTGTTGTTATTTATCCATAGTTATTTTTGGCCCATTTTATCTGTATTCATCCAGGTTTATTTTGTGTTTTGCATATAAATGTAGTTGTAAAACTATACATTTCCATATTTGTTTAAATGATAGACGCGTAGTCAAACTTTGATGTCTGTTGTGTTTTAGCTATTTAAGTTGCCAAACATTACATAACAGTACATCCACTGGCAAATATTAGCATTATACGACAAATGTATGTTGACAAATGCAGTTATTTAAAGAAATGTTTTCCTGTTTATTAATATACCAAGCTGTCCATCTGCTCAGCTGTTGTGCTAAATTAATGAAAGACAGCACGAAGAGTCACTGAAAAGAAGGACATTTTCTGTATTTAACCATTTGAAAAAATAAATGCAGACAGAAAACACATTGGGGCTGATTATGATGGTGGTTGTAGGCACATCCGCGGTGCTGGCAGAAAACATCCATTTAGTTACTCCTGCGGCGGTTCTTGCGACCACCATATTACAATGGGCAAAGATAGCCCTTTTACCGTCCGTCGCAGTGTTCCTGGATCAGCCAGAAATTTCGTTCCGCAACGGAGCCGGAGGTAGCCAACAGAGAAAGTCCTCCGTGCGGAATTACGTTCTGTCCGTCTGACAGATCACGATGCGTCAACCAGCCAAACAGAGCACGGCAGAGAAACCAGCTCTTCTGAGATGGCGGAAGCACAACTGCGGAGATAGAAACTCAAGTCCAAGACACCGCCACATGTTCTTGGCTGTCATGGATCCTGCTCTACAAGCCCTTCCGCTGCTGTACCTCATCCACTACCAGCAGATAAGACGCTGTTGGGGTCAACACTGCAGGTACGTGGAAAACATATCCCTGCATACAACCCCTATACAACAACAACACACAACTGTCACGCTGAAATACGTGTCCTGTCCCCATCAGACACCCTGGTGGAGACAGGAACATATACCATAGTCTAAGTACACATGTCTTGCACGCAGGTAAATTGTCACCTCAGCATCGGGGGCACCCATCTCCATAGAAATGGCATCTAGCCCAGTCATGATGGTCACGTCACCAAAGCTGTGAAGCCGTGGTAAAACCTGCCTACAAAGCTGTAGGAGACCAGCACATTGTCCCAGACAAGCAATATCATCATTACAACCTCCACACCACATATTAATAAGAGAGGCACCACTCTGCACAACATATCTACAGCAAGAAGTCATGTCAGGTACACTGTCTATAGGATCATCCGGAATTGTATAGCAACAGGAGTGAGGGATGAGGCTAGAGTCCTTTCAAAAGGACAATAGTCATCATTGCATCCAAATAAGGCTCAGTCCACATGCTATGTGGAACAGAGGAGGGCAGAGCAATCAGGGTTTGTATGTGTATTTCACAGTGGTCCAACAAGGTGTTGGATGAGTCAGTGAGCCAAGGTAGATGACATATGATTTGAGACACCACTGCCACATAATCACAATTCAGTACACACCCCAAGCAGACATTGCTAGTCTCATCACATAAAATGGCAGACCATATGACAGCCCATACCATGCAACACAGTACAAAATTATTGACACAAACATCAGACTCAAAGTAAGCACCAGTGTACATTTGACTCACTTGTGCACTGCTGCACTAAATGCTACCATGTGAGTATGTCCTGTACATCAACAACACTGACTACACTGCCACTTCACAGAACACCTCCACATCATTACTCCATCTCAACAAAGGTAGCACCAACTATAAAGTATTGAATGAATGCCAAAGTGTCAGTAAGAGTCCATCTTGACAGCAGTGAACTCTGACCTGAGACTCATGACAACCCTCCCCTTCCTCACATCTGCCTTCCACTCACGTGAATAAAAGTGAGTAATTGAAAAAATGTCACTGTGCAGATTAACAACCTTGGAAATAATCAGTCTGCATGTTAAGTCCTTGATACAGCTAGCTAGCTATGTAGGAGTAAGGTGTGTGCTATATGTGTTGCTACTGTTTTTAAAAACTGAATTTGCTGCTCATTTGTATTTTACCTGAAACGCTGCCATTTTGAACAAAGACACGCTAGTCTATTTTAAACGCTGAAGCTTTTCATAGCAGGAAGTAGTTTCTGGTAGACTAGCGGTGCCGCGCTATGATTGGTCCATTCCCACCAATCAGAGGCGTACCAAGGAGGAGCCTGTTGTGCCCCCAGTTACTTGATGCACTCGCAGCGTGGACGTGCTGTAGGAGGAAGGTGTGTACTATATGTGTTGCTACTGTTTTTAAAAACTGAATTTGCTGCTCATTTGTATTTTACCTGAAACGCTGCCATTTTGAACAAAGACACGCTAGTCTATTTTAAACGCTGAAGCTTTTCATAGCAGGAAGTAGTTTCTGGTAGACTAGCGGTGCCGCGCTATGATTGGTCCATTCCCACCAATCAGAGGCGTACCAAGGAGGGGCCTGTTGTGCCCCCAGGTACTTGATGAACGCCGCAGCGCGGACATGCTGTAGGAGGAAGGTGTGTGCTATATGTGTTGCTACTGTTTTTAAAAACTGAATTTGCTGCTAATTTGTATTTTACCTGAAATGCTGCCATTTTTAACAAAGACATGCTAGTCTATTTAAAATGCTGAAACTTTTCATTGCAGGGAGTGGTTGGTCCATTCCCACCAATCAGAGGCATACCTAGGAGGAGCCTGTTGTGCCCCAGGTACTTGATGCACGCTCGCAGTGGGCACGCCACCACGCCAAAGGCAAGCCCATCCGCGCCACGAGGCAGGAACTATGTCATTTGCCCACCCATAGGATTACCTACTCAGGTGAGGTATTACACTCGGTACATTCAAGAATTCACCAACCCACGCAGCAAAGCCAGAGACATCACCCCATCCCAAGACCTCTGCGACAAGCTTGGAACCTATTTCCACCTCAAGGTGGAAAACCTATACGACAACTTCATCGACCATCCACCAGGTGCCACAGACAGCCCCCACCCCCCAGAAACACCAGCCAGCCCACCATCTCCAACTGGACAACGATCACAGCCGAATACACCGCGTCGACTGTGAAAAGCATCCACTCGGGGGCCCCCACCAACCCCTGCCCCCCTCACATCTACCAGCGAGCCGCATCCGCCATCGCACCCAAACTAAAACACACCATCAACACCACCTTCAAAACAGGCACCTTCCCAGATGACTGGAAGCAAGCAGAAGTCAGACCCTGCTCAAGAAGCCCACAGCTGACCCCACCGGCCTCAAGAACTATCGGCCCATCTCCCTCCTCCCCTTCGCAGCCAAAGTTGCAGAGAAAACAGTCAACAGGAAACTGACACAATTCATTGAAGAGAACGCCGTCCTCGACCCGTCCCAATCCGGATTCCGAAGCAACCACAGCACAGAGACCGCCCTACTCACCACCACAGATGACATCCGCACCCTCCTGGACCAAGGCCACTCCGCAGCCCTCATCCTACTCGACCTATCAGCGGCCTTCGACACCGTCTCCCACCGCACACTAGTCACCAGACTACACAATGCAGGCATACAAGGAACAGCCCTGGACTGGATCGGATCATTCCTCACCGGAAGAAGCCAAAGGATCAGACTCCCACCCTTCCTCTCCAACCCCACAAAAATCACCTGCGGAGTCCCACAGGGTTCATCACTGAAACCCACCGTCTTCATCATCAACATGGCCCCCTCGCAGCCATCGTATCCTACGCCGACGACTCCCAGCTCATCCTCTCCCTCACCAAAGACCCCACCACTGCGAAACTCAACTTCCAGAAATGAATGCAAGATGTCGCAGTCTGGATGACCAACAGCTGCCTGAAACTCACCGCCGAGAAGACAGAAGTCCTCATCCTCGGTACCACCCCTTCTGCATGGGACAGCAGCTGGTGGCCGACCATCCTCAGAAGCCCACCTACCCCCTCAGACCACGCCAAGAACCTCGGCATTGTACTCGACTCATCACTCACCATGAACCGACTGGTCAACGCCGTCACCTCCAGCTGCTTCAAGACTCTCCGCATCCTTTGCAAGACCTTCAAGTGGATCCCCCCTGAGTCAAAGAAGACAGTCACCCATGCACTCATCACCAGCAGACTGGACTATGGAAACACACTCTACGCCGGCATCAACAAGTCCCTACTCCGCAAACTCCAGACAATACAGAACACCGCCGCCAGACTCGTCCTCGGCATCCCCTGACACGAACACATCAGCCAAAACCTACGAAGTCTCCACTGGCTCCCCGTGGAGAAAAGAGTCACTTTTAAAATCCTCACTCATGCCTACAAATGCCTACACAACAACAGACCCAAATACCTCAACGACAGAATGAACTTCCACGTGCCCAAAAGAAACCTCCGATCTTCCAACCTCTCACTGGCCAAAACCCCACGCATCCACAGAGCCAGAGCAGGCGGAAGATCCTTTTCTCACATTGCAGCCAAGATCTGGAACGAGCTACCAGCAGACATCAGATGTGCACCCTCCCTGAACACCTTCAGGAAGACCCTCAAGATCTGGATCTTCAGCTAAACAGATCGGCAGACCCACCCCCTCAGCACCCTGAGACCTTCACGGGTGAGTAGCGTGCTTACAATTCCTCGATTGATTGATTGATTGATTGATTGGTACGCAGGGCTATGTCCAAGTGCGGGACCCATAATTGGTCTCCCTGGAAGGGTGCATTACACTGCGACCACTGTAATTTCAAACTTCAATGACGTCTAGGCGCCCTGTCAGGTGATCGGCAGTCCCCAACTATGATCGGCAGCATTTAATGTTGTTAGTTAGTTAAACACCACGCTGAAATATATGATTTACTGTCTGAACACTCTTTTGCCACTCTGTTCTTGACAGAAACCTGGTTCTCACAAGACTCGGTGGCTAGTCCAGAGCTGGCCCTGCTCCTGGTTTTTGCTATGAATAGCGTGAACAGAGAGACAGGGCATGGTGGAAGCATTGCAGTAATATATAAAGACTGCTATACGTGCAGTTTGAATCAGGCCTCCATTCAGGATTGTGAAAGTGCCATGTTTAAAGTAGCCTTAACTAGCAATTTCATGCTCTCTGGATTGTTGATATACCGCCCCCCGGGGTTGTCCATACTCTTAAAAGAAAGTCTTGTGAACACGGTTAGTAGCCTTGCATTGCTATTTATAATTACTATTAAATGTGATTTGAATTTACATTTGGAATCTGACAGTGACCCAGAAATATCCAACTTTCTTTCCTAATGACCTAGCAGCCTGTCAATTAAATTTACTGGTCTCTGGGCCAACACACATGAGGCAGTGCACCGGCTTGATCCAGTACTATCTAACATCCTGCTTGCGGAGGCCCTACTACTGCATATGCTTCCCTCTGTACTTAACAGGCCCCAAATCTCAGGGACATCGCAACACTATATATATATATAAACGCCCCTGGTAGAAACTAAATCACCACACCTTCCGAGACATTCTTGTCAGCACTCAACCTACACCAGCCTCGGACATTAAGGGTGTTAGAGAGAGCTTTGGCAAATGGACCAATCAGGCACTTGATAAGTGCATCCCAGCAAAATGGATCTATCCCAAGAAAGTCACGTCCCATGAGTGGTTTGATGAGTGACTTGGAAAAATTACAAAACTTTTGAGCACTGCTGGAGACGCTCCTACTGCCCTATGGCTAAATTAGAATATAAAGCCGCTAGAAATATCTACCATAAACAGATCCGGAAAACATGAGCTGCCTTTTTTGCCAATAAGATCACCACTAGCAATAATCCCTCTAAAACCATCTTTTCCCAATTACAGGACATGGTGAAATCATCGACGCCCAATGAAAGCTCTAACACTTCTAATGATCAATGTGAGGTGCTGCACACATACTTCATCATTAAAGTGGTGGACATCTATGATAGCTTTGACGTGGCATGTGAAGCCACAGAAACGCAGAGGGGAGACCTCACAGGGAATGGGGTCCACTCCCTGTCCTCCCTTCCTTTGATCACTATGGATGACCTTAACACGCTGATCGCCAAGATAGAATCAGTGTCCCCTGATGACCCTCTTAAACCTGAAATATTTGTTAAACACCAAGTTTGCCTTCTTCCCAGTTGTTTGAATCTTATCAACCTATGCCTCTCCAATGCTGTGATCCCTAAAGCTTGGAAACACGCCAAGGTTATTCCCCTATTGAAGAAGCCGTCTATTACCACTTCCAGACCAGAGAACTATCGCCCGATCTCTCTGCTACCTTTCCTGGCGAAAGTTACCGAATCCTTTGTGAACGGCCTTCTGACGCAGTATCTGGATTCCTACTCCTTACTGGATCCATCTCACAATGGCTTCCGTTCCAGGCATAGCACTGAGTCAGCCCTATTAGCTGTAACAGAACAACTGAGAGCGTCCATGGATGCAGGCAATATGACGGTACTCATCCTGCTGGACCTCAGCGCTGCCTTTGATACGGTCTCACACAAAATCCTGGTCCGTCGGTTGCAGGAGATCCGTATCAAGGGTAGTTCTCTTGACTTGATTGTGTCCTTCCTGCGGAACAGGTCTTTTCAGGTTATCTCTCCTCCTTTCCACTCTCAGAGTCACCCTCTGTGCTGCGGGGTCCCTCAGGGGTCAGCATTGAGCCCGACCCTGTTCAATATTTATGTTCGGCCATTGGCCCTGATGGCCAAAGCCCATAGCATATATTTGGTATCATATGCGTATGATACGCAGCTAGTCTTCTCTTGCACTAAGGACCCCAGCCAAGATGCGAGCAAATTCTAGGAGGACCTGTCCTCTATAGCAGGCCGGATGGAGGCAAATTGTCTCCAGCTTAACGTGTCAAAAACAGAGATCTTTCAATTAGGCAAAGACTCCGATTCATGGTGAAACAGGTGGAGGCCTCTGGAGTTGGCTCCGCCTCCTGTGCCAAAAACCACTGTAAAGAACCTTGGCATCAGGATGGACAGTGCTCTATCTTTCGAGGAGCACACCAAGACTAGGCTGGAACCTGTTTCGGCATTCTGCATGTCCTTAAACCTATTTTGGGCTTGTTTGACCCCCCACACTCGCCAGCTGGTAGCTCAAGCCACGATTGTGGCCAGGCTGGATTATGGTAATAGTCTTTTGCTTGGCGCTAACAAATCTGTGACCAATAAGCTCCAACGCACCATGAATGCAGCAGCCCGCACTCTACTCGCTATACCGAAGCACAGTTCTGCCTCTTGTGCATTGCGCCATCTCCATTGGTTGCCTAGTGAGCAGAGAATCCGGTTCAAAGCACTCTGTATCGGGCACAAAATACTGGCCAACGTCAGCTCAAAGATTCTCAGTAATCTATGTCTTCCATACATTCCCACACATGCTCTGTGTTCTGCTGGCCACCACTTCCTGCAGGTGCCTCGTTTCCACAGAGTGAGCGTTCATTTAAGATACGAGCACTAACACTTTGGAACTCGCTGCCACTCTTCATCAGCAACATCCCCAATCACCTGACCTTTAGAAAGGCAGTTAAGGCCTGGCTCTTCCAGTAACAGGAGGCTCGTATGCACCCTCCCTCAGTACCTTAGTGCTGGGAAGTCCCTTTGCTAGGACAGACATGCGCTCTACAAATTGCCTAACATAACAGCTCACACATTTTATCTCTACCTCATACACAAACCATAAGTCAGCAGCACTGTATGATAACGAGTAAACTATTATAAAGTGGAGTGAACAGTGCAAGTAAAGCATGGGGAAATGACTAGTACCATATGTACATGGATTTCAAGAGGTACCACATATGACACTACACTTAGGACATCAAATAATACATGGGTGGCACAGACATCAAAATTGTATGTAAGTGACATTTGTGCAGTTTCCCTGTGAGACAGCTATGCAAGTAATGCATTGGACCAGCATGAGATGAACTGTTATAATACTATCACAAAAGACAACTGCTGTCTTCTGATCTTCCCCAAGGGTATATACAGATTTTCAAGCTCAGATTTTTACTGGGGGATCCCTGAACAAATGATATGTCCTAATACAGAACTACTCTGGGTGATGGAATATCCAAAGATATTGGAGAAGACGCCTCACTCACTAATAGTGACATGCTTCATCATTGGCGTCTTTCCACACCCAGGTAAGATGGTATTACCTGGGCGGACTCAACCAAAGATATTATTGGAGTTCTTATATAAGGTATCGAATGGGTGATATAATAAAAATACCTACAGGTATACCCCAACTCTATATTTTATTTCTAGGGTACCAGGGGTATAACATAAAATCGGTAAGTCAATGGGGTTCTTTTGAATTCAATTTATTCAAATATACCCTCTTTAAAATGTCAACATGTTTCGTCCCTCAACATAAGGCCCTTCCGGGTCTAGGGCCTTCTTCAGGGCTAGAATGTCTACTCTTCAGTGTCCCTGCCTTATGTTTAGCAATTTATTAATGCAAAACAAGAATGAGACCTATTGCACTCACCTATATTCCTTATTCATCCAGTAGTTTTTCTAGAAGAAAAAAAAACAAGAATATTTGGACAACTAAATTTGTATTTGGGGATCTCGCATAAATAAATTGTACATATACTGTTCACACCATGACTTGTTCAATGCACTTAGTCAGAGTGATTTAGGTGAAAATTATCTACGAACTATTACATCATCAGTGCTGCTACCTCAAAATTGTTTGTTTCCCATTGTGATCTCTGTAATTGTGCTAGAAAGGTTAAAAACAGACGGTGTAAGTCATTATTTGCTTGTTTGTTACTGAATCTATTAAACAGTTTGACTGTCAAATCTTTATATACTGTCCATAATACGTATTGTTCTTCCGAGGGCCATGCTCTGTGGTGAACAAACTTGTGACCCAAGCAAAAACATACACCAATGGTCCTGATCTGGGTGTTATTTCATGCTGAATAGTGCATAATAACATTATCATTGACTGTTCTCACCTACTGTATGGTGCTACTGAGCACCATGCGGGTCTTGTGAGCTATGGTGCTGTCTTGTAGTCACACACTGAAAAAGGATAAATAAATGGACCCTCTCATTTGGTAAGCCATGGTACTAGTATCTTTGTGTGTATTCATTTTTCAGTGGAACTATCTTATCTATATAGCCCTTAGGATCTCATGCTTATTTCACCTGAAGTTCCGCTTAGACCTCTATCTTATTGTTTAAACAACGGAAAACTATAATACATATATCGTTTCCTAGATGGTGTCCATGCCGTGATTTTGTCTAAGGCATTCGTTTTTATTGTTTCAACCATTTTGTAGTGTACTGTAAAGGTTAAATATCTTCCTCAACCTTGTTGCGTTATCGTACTTTTTGCAGGTCAAAGAATCGGGTGACCTCGTTACGATTGTATTGACACCCCTCTACTCTGTACTATAGGTGGTGAAACAAGCATATAAAAGGGCTAAGAACAATCCCAGAATAACATTATTAGAGATCCAAAACCTGAAAACAAAAGAGTGATATGTGTAACCACCTATGGTACAGAGTCCAACAGGGTTAAAGGAATTATTTTACGACATTGGAAAACCCTAAATTCTGTACCTCTAAAAATGGAAAAACCGATGTTTGCTTTTAAGCGAGGCAAGTCACTCCGGGATTCGATTGTACACACCCGCCCCAAGAAAAAATCAGGAATAAGACAACAAACCAACATACTGTGGAACCTCCCTGAAGTAGTGGGACATTTCCCTTGTGGAACATGCAATGTATGTTGTCTAACAAAGGCTAGTAAAGACATCAAGCTGGGTTTGAAAACCCCCTGGGAACAGAGGAAGTTTTTGAATTGCAATAGCCACAATGTCGTGTACATTATGATTTGTAAATGCCAATTAAAATACATTGGAATACCATTCGGAAAGTCAAGATTCGATTAAATGAACATCGTAGTACGTTCAGAGGCAGAAAAGCAGTCACAAAAATGATGCGCCATTTTCAAACAACAGGGCATATCGAGAATGACTTCACATGGTCAGTGATTGAAAGACTACCAAACACATGTAGCAAAAAATAACTTTTAAAGCTTGAACAAAGATGGATTTACCGTTTGTCAAGCGTTGCACACGGGTTAAATGAGGAAATCCCGTGGACAATGCTAATGTAATACGATCAACAATCGAAACATAATGACACCAGCTTGCCGTCTTCATTTGGAAAAGAGTAGGGTTGATCAAAATTAGAGCTCTGTATACCAAATAAACATCATTACCCTCCTAAATTCCAGAATATTAATAGTACGTACAGTAATAAAAGAGAAAGTCTAATGGGGCTTATGTTGCCCATCACCCCTGTCACCCCCAGCCATAGGGCATATGTTGCCCATCACTACTGCCACACCAACCCATAGGGGACCTGTTGCCATCCACCCCTGCCACCCCCACTCATAGGGGACCTGTTGCCCATCACTACTGCCACCCACAGCCATAGGGGACCTGGTGCCCATCACTACTGCCACCCCCAGCCATAGGTGACCTGTTGCCCATCACCCCTGCCACCCCCACTCATAGGGGACCTGGTGCCCATCGCTACTGCCACCCCCAGCCATAGGGGACCTGTTGCCCATCACCCCTGCCACCCCCACTCATAGGGGACCTGGTGCCCATTACTACTGCCACCCACAGCCATAGGGCATATGTTGCCCATCACTACTGCCACCCCCACCCATAGGGGACCTGTTGCCCAGCACTACTGCCACCCCTACTCATAGGGCTTATGTTACCCATCACTACTGCCACCCCCACCCATAGGGGACCTGTTGCCCATCACCCCTGCCACCCCCACTCATAGGGGACCTGGTGCCCATCACTACTGACACCCCCAGCCATAGGTGACCTGTTGCCTATCACCCCTGCCACCCACATTTGTAGGGGACCTGTTGCCCATCACTACTGCCACCCCCAGCCATAGGGGACCTGTTGCCCAACACTACTGCCACCCCCACTCATTGGGCTTATGTTTCCCATCACTACTGCCACCCCAGCCATAGGGCATATGTTGCCCATCACTACTGCCACCCCCACCCCCACCCATAGGGGACCTGTTGCCCATAACCCCTGCCACCCCCACTCATAGGGGACCTGGTGCCCATCACTACTGCCACCCTCAGCCATAGGTGACCTGTTGCCCATCACCCCTGCCACCCCCACTCATAGGGGACCTGGTGCCCATCACTACTGCCACCCCCACTCATAGGGGACCTGGTGCCCATCACTACTGCCACCCCAGCCATAGGGGACCTGTTGCCCAGCACTACTGCCACCCCCACTCATAGGGCTTATGTTGCCCATCACTACTGCCACCCCCACCCATAGGGGACCTGTTGCCCATCACCCCTGCCACCCCCACTCATAGGGGACCTGGTGCCCATCACTACTGCCACCCCCACTCATAGGGCTTATGTTGCCCATCACTACTGCCACCCCCACTCATAGGGGACCTGGTGCCCATCACTACTGCCACCCCCAGCCATAGGGGACCTGTTGCCCAGCACTACTGCCACCCCCACTCATAGGGCTTATGTTGCCCATCACTACTGCCACCCCCACCCATAGGGGACCTGTTGCCCATCACCCCTGCCACCCCCACTCATAGGGGACCTGGTGCCCATCACTACTGCCATCCACAGCCATAGGGGACCTGTTGCCCATCACCCCTGCCACACCTACTCATAGGGGACCTGGTGCCCATCACTACTGCCATCCACAGCCATAGGGGACCTGTTGCCCATCACCCCTGCCACACCTACTCATAGGGGACCTGGTGCCCATCACTACTGCCACCCACAGCCATAGGGGACCTGGTGCCCATCACTACTGCCACCCCCAGCCATAGGTGACCTGTTGCCCATCACCCCTGCCACCCCCACTCATAGGGGACCTGGTGCCCATCGCTACTGCCACCCCCAGCCATAGGGGACCTGTTGCCCATCACCCCTGCCACCCCCACTCATAGGGGACCTGGTGCCCATTACTACTGCCACCCACAGCCATAGGGCATATGTTGCCCATCACTACTGCCACCCCCACCCATAGGGGACCTGTTGCCCAGCACTACTGCCACCCCTACTCATAGGGCTTATGTTACCCATCACTACTGCCACCCCCACCCATAGGGGACCTGTTGCCCATCACCCCTGCCACCCCCACTCATAGGGGACCTGGTGCCCATCACTACTGACACCCCCAGCCATAGGTGACCTGTTGCCTATCACCCCTGCCACCCACATTTGTAGGGGACCTGTTGCCCATCACTACTGCCACCCCCAGCCATAGGGGACCTGTTGCCCAACACTACTGCCACCCCCACTCATTGGGCTTATGTTTCCCATCACTACTGCCACCCCAGCCATAGGGCATATGTTGCCCATCACTACTGCCACCCCCCACCCCCACCCATAGGGGACCTGTTGCCCATAACCCCTGCCACCCCCACTCATAGGGGACCTGGTGCCCATCACTACTGCCACCCTCAGCCATAGGTGACCTGTTGCCCATCACCCCTGCCACCCCCACTCATAGGGGACCTGGTGCCCATCACTACTGCCACCCCCACTCATAGGGGACCTGGTGCCCATCACTACTGCCACCCCAGCCATAGGGGACCTGTTGCCCAGCACTACTGCCACCCCCACTCATAGGGCTTATGTTGCCCATCACTACTGCCACCCCCACCCATAGGGGACCTGTTGCCCATCACCCCTGCCACCCCCACTCATAGGGGACCTGGTGCCCATCACTACTGCCACCCCCACTCATAGGGCTTATGTTGCCCATCACTACTGCCACCCCCACTCATAGGGGACCTGGTGCCCATCACTACTGCCACCCCCAGCCATAGGGGACCTGTTGCCCAGCACTACTGCCACCCCCACTCATAGGGCTTATGTTGCCCATCACTACTGCCACCCCCACCCATAGGGGACCTGTTGCCCATCACCCCTGCCACCCCCACTCATAGGGGACCTGGTGCCCATCACTACTGCCATCCACAGCCATAGGGGACCTGTTGCCCATCACCCCTGCCACACCTACTCATAGGGGACCTGGTGCCCATCACTCCTGCCACCCCAGCCATAGGTGACCTGTTGCCCATCACCCCTGCCACTCCCACTCATAAGGGACCTGGTGTCCATCACTGCTGCCACCCCCAGCCATAGGGGACCTGTTGCCCAGCACTACTGCCACCCCCACTCATATGTCACGGGACAACACACTTACTTGAGGGGACCCAACTCCTGTGGAAGCCCAGCTGTGTCAAACATATTCACAGCACGTCTCACTCATGTCAGCAGAACACTTGGTCAGTCAGCCATCAGTTACCACACAATGAAGGCTCTGGTCACAACAGCCTGGATACGTGAGTCTCCCCTAAGTCATCTGCACATACTCAAAACATATGTCTAGCAAGTTGCACAGAGGACCCAGTTGCTCCTATACCAATGACCTGTAGGTCCAGTGGTGATGCGCACAAAGTCTGTGAAATTGAGAAATTGGACAATGGGAAGCACATCATATGTGCATGGGTGCAAGCCAGAGACGTGACCATGCAAATGAAATGTTCACAGAGATGTCCACAAATAGTTGATTATGACACACCCAGGTAGCTGCAAAGGATGACATGGATACCCACCAGAATAGGATACATATCTCATGGACCACATGGAGTACCTCACATCAACACATCAGAATTCAACATTGGAAACCAAGTATTACAGGTGCAAGGGCATGTTAAACATCATCAACATAATGTACAGCTAAATCAAGTTCACAGGAATAAAGAAAAAAGCTTTATTCAGCATATTAAAAGTTAAACGTCCGTTCAAACAAAAGGCCAATGGCCAGTCCATGTCCAGATGCCAAGGAGTGAACTAGAGTGACAACTGTCACATGTTGCTTGCCTGCACTGCTTAGGACTGGGGTCATCCCCTCGGAGGGGCATATATGGGGCAGGCCAGGCACCGCAGGGACAGGATCAGGGCACAGCAGAAGGAGGCAGTGAAGAGGTGGTAGATGCAGGCGAGACACTTGCAACTGCAGTGGAGCTGACTGAAGTGGTGGGTGCAGTCACAACAGTGGGGCACAAGTCAGATGGGGTGGGTGCCAGCACAACTCCAGTGGGCAGGTCAGATGGAGCGGATTGGGTCCCCACTGCAGTGCCCAAGTCAGATGGGGTGGTCATGGACTCCACTGCAGTGCCTACATCCATTTGAGCAGAATGGGGTGCAGCTGAGGTCGGTAGGACAGTGGGGGGGACAAGGTCCCCACATTAGTGGCACTAACCATCTGACCAGGTGTGGAGGAGCAAGTGGTAGGGGGGAGGGCCTTAGCATTTTGGGGATGGTGTATCTGTGGGCGGGGGAACCTCTGGAGTGGTGGCCTGGGGAATGGAGGACGGAGACTTTGCCTTGGAGCTGCATGGTGGCGGGGAGGTCTTGCCCTTCCGGCTCTGGGGGGATTGCGGTTGGGGTTCTCAGTCTGACTGCGCCTGGGTTAGGGTGTCCGGGTGTGAGGGGCACTCCCCTCTGTGTGTGGGGACTTCCTCTTCCCCTTGTAATCAGGATCTGCTGGGTCGGTGGGGAAGAGGTCAAGGTCACAGAGGAAGAGCTTCTGGGGAGATGGGTTTGCAGGTGAGGCAAGGGAAGGGGGCTGGGAGGGAGAGCTTTCAGAGGACTGCGGAGTGGTTGTGGATGACTGTGTGTGTGTCTGCAAACCAGCCCCTTTGAGTGTGGTATCAGTCCCCTGCGCTTGCTTGTGTGCATGTCTAGACCTTGGTTTGGGTGTTTGGGTGCTGCCCGTGTCTGTGGCTCTGTGAGAATGTGCAGGTGTTTGTGTGCTTGGGACAGTTAAGCTGCTAGGAATCATGGGTGGTGCAGGGGTAGGAGGGGTGCAGGACTGTTGGAGGAGGGACACTGCTGTCATCAGGGAGGAGGCCATGGACTGATTGGTCCTCTGTAGGGCAGACATGCCTGATGAAATGCACTCCATGAATGACACCAGTTGTGTCAACAGACTTGTGTGTGCATGGAGGACCTTCAGCATTGACGTCTGCCCTACATAGATCTGTCTAAGTAAGTCCACAGACTCCTCATTCAGGGCAGCAGTGGACACAGGGGCAGGGGGTGCGGTGCCTGGCACAAAGGAGACATGCTCACGAACACGGGAGCCTACAGGGACCTCTGGGATGGGAGCCGATGGGAGGGTGGTGATGGTGGTGGTGGTGGTGGTGGTGGTGGCGGGGACAGCCTCACTAGCTGGGGTTTGGTGGCTGCTGACACCCGCCTCCACAAGGGAGTCATCCTCAGAGCTGCTGTGGCCCTCAGCTGGGGGTGATGGTGCTGACGACTCCTCTGTGTGTCTCCACTCGCCCTCCATGTCACTGGGTTCCCCCAACTCCTCTTCTTCTGTCCCTGTCACGCTCTGTGGCTCCTCCTGGTCTGTGGAGCGTTCCCCTCCTGAGGCCGTGGATGTATCTGAATAGGAATAGGAAGTAAGAGAACAACATCAGTCACCTGCACCGACTGCACACACCACAGTGAGTACATCACATCACAGGGCAAGCCCTGGCATCATCAGCTGAACACAGCTCAAAGTTCCAACACTGTTTAGAATAAGCCAATTGTCATTCTCAACATAAACCATGGCACACATATCCCTCCTTGACTTGCACACATATGTCTGTTACATGTTGGATGCTAATACCCCAGTGTGCCAACATGCACCACCCACACATTATTTGGACATGCAAGTGAACATGTAGGAGTATTTCACTATACACACAGTACATCTCTTGCTACTGACTCAGTACAGGTGTACGGATGAAGGGATGGGCAGAGACTCATTTCACATGTTTGTGATGCATGCCAGCAACACACACTATGATGTTTTCATGTCCTGATGGGCAATGCCACAATGGGGTGCATGGTGCACACTTGAACACAATGCAGGATCACTCATAGCAAGTTAAATGCCATGGCACTGGGATGCCTGGAAAGTCAGTCAACACTGTCTCCTGTCACAGGGGCAGGGCATCCAGACAACAATAATATGCACTGACTTAAAATCCTAGCTCAGGGGTAAAGCTAACTCTGCAGATGACCGACGCACTTGCCCATCCCCTGCAAACAACATATACAGGACCCAGAAGACGCCACATCATGCAAATCAGACATATGAGTCTGTGCAAACACAACTCCCTGTACATTAACACATCACAGGCTGCCATGCATGTAACCCAGCTGCATGAAGGACACAGTTGCATACACCATTGTGTGCCGTCAGATGATCACACACCTATATGTTACACAAGTCTTGTCTCCCACAGTCACATCTCAGATGTCCTGCTGACCCTCTGAATCATGGACACCCCAGTTGTACGTAACAACAAGCCACACCCTAATGCCACAGAGGCAGACACCTGAGGGCACATGTCACTAAGCACAACCTGTAATTTAATACACAGTAGTGGGATTACAGAGTGTTTCTAAATGCCCATGAGGAGGCATGGCTGCCCAGGTCTCCATGAAACAGTGTTTGGCCCTGGACAGTAGTCAGGTGGCTACGCAAGTGTGACATACTTGATATGCATACTCCTGAGGCCCCAAAATTGGAGTCCCCTGCTGCATGGGTTTGTTTGGAATACCCCAGCCACATGTGGCGAGTCAGACCAGCAATTGGAACACATCTCAAGGGCACACACAGATCACATGTCAGATCTCAGGCATTGGGCAAACAATTGACCCACCCATGAAACACACAACAGAGTCACGGGAACAGATGCTGTCCGGTAGATGAAGCATAGCTGACTGCAGGGACACAGTGCCCTAGTGACACAAGCAACAGACTGTAGGGGCCACACCTGTGGAACAGATGAGGAGGGTGCATCACACAATTGAGGGACCTGAGTATTGGACTACAAGACCTACGTAATGTGGAAGTGTGACCAGGCCAAAAGACTGCAATTAGCATGTCAGACATAGTACACAGATTAGGCATGGACTTACCCCTTCCTGCTGCTGTCTGGCCTTCAGCTGCCTATCCAGGTCCGGGAAGACCACCGCCAGTATCCGGAGCATGTGGGATGTCATGGTCCGGTGTCCACCCCTACTGTGCGGAGGTGACAGCTTCAGCTGGACTCTATTTATCTTCCGGGTCCAGCCCCGAAGGTCCTGCCACCTCTTCTGGCAGTTGCGGATCCAGCGCTTGTAGACCCCCACCAAACGAACAGCCTGTGCGATGGTCAGCCATATCTCCTGCTTCTGGTGGGCATCAACCTGTGAGGATGACAAAGTTAAAAGTACATTAACACACATGCCCCATATTTGTGCTGCACACATTTTGATATACATGTCATCATCACAAAGGGAAATGAGTTACACAGGTAGTGAAACCATGGGGAAGGACAAATCACCTGCATGTCTGACATGTTAACAATGCCTGGATAGTTTAAGCTTGCACTAATGCACTTTAGCAGCAGGACACCTGTTCATTACATGTACCTACACACTTTGGGGGATGAAAGTAGTCAGTGAGAATGCTTGCCACTGGTGTACACACTGCTAGTACTACTAGTCAGACAACATGCATAATTAGGAAGGTAGTGGACTGCACACTCACCTGCTGCCCTAGTTTCCCATAGAGGTTACTGTACTGTGGAAGGAGCCCGTCCAGCAGGGCCTGGTTCTCCTCCTCAGTGAAGGCTGGGACCCTGTCCAGAGTACGTGCCATAGCAGGAGCCAGAGGATGCAGGGACAGCAGCAGTGGTAGCAGGGATGTGGTGAAGAAGCATGTAGTGCAGGCAAGTGAGCTCCCTGGGGTCCAGACAGCCTTATATCTGTGCTGCAGAGGCAGAATCTGTGCCATGTGTCCCAAGTGATAGGTCCAACACGGTTGCATTCTATGAATCTGGCCAATCCATGGAAATGTACGACTCGTACACGCCTTCCACATCGTTCAAATCTTCAACTTCATGAAAAACTTGAAATTGCAACATTGTTGCAGGCATCCAACTGAATTTCCAGTGCACAACTTGTACAAGTTTTGAATCCGCATCCGTCTCCATGGCAGTCCAGAGCCAATGGGTGCGCCCGGCTCGGTCAACTGACTGTACAACGCGTATTTTGAAAATACACATGCACCCGTCTCCATACGATTCAATGGCCAAGGCGTACGCCTGTCTCGGACCATGTCTGCCCGACGCGTATGCATGATAGTCACCCGCGTCGGACCTCATTGCATTCAGTGGTAAAGCGTACGCACGGCTCGGTCATGAACCGTGCAATGCGTAAGCATTGTCACCCACGTCGGACCTCATTGCATCCAATGGCAAAGCATACGCACGGCTTGGTCATGAACCGTGCAATGCGTACGCATTGTCACCCGCGTTAAACCTCATTGGTGTGACTATTCTACGGATTCAACACACAATTACTTGCCAGGGACACCTATGCATACCTACCACAATACAGCATTGGCCACACAGTGTCCCATGGCATGTAAGGCTGCATTCCCTGGGTGTTTGGGGAGGGCCACATTTGGTTTGTTGGGTGGCACTTTTGTGTAGCCACTCCCAGGCTGTGCACGTGTATATGTACATTTGTGTGTCGTGCACATTACCACTGTGATGTGCAATTGTACTGTAATGGGCATGAGTCACGGACACAGTTTCATGTTGGATATGTTTGGGGCATGTAACATACACCCTGTGTCCAGGGGGTGATGGCATGTACGTCACAGTGAGACCTGTAGTCACAATACTGATGTGCACCCACAGTCTGTGTGCATGTTGTGTCTCAGATGTGTCTGATCAAATGTGCCCAATGGGTGACAGTCTCCACATCCATGTGGTATATGCATCAACCTTGATGGTGTGTGTGTGTCTAAGAGACATACATGTAGGGCCTGCAGGAACAACAGTGGCCACTTCCTGTGGGACTTACGCTTGCCTTGTGGTGTGTACGTGATACGCTATGTCCATGCCAGTGTCGATGTGGCAATACAGGGACCCTGGGTTTCTGCATGGCAAAGATCTGTGATTCCTCGGAGACATCAGGCCTCACTTGTCACTGTGGTGTGGGTTTAGAACGTCACAGCAGTTCCTAGGTTAGGTGACACAGCCAGATGATTGGCCATTGCACTACATGTGACTCATGTGGACATGTGGAATTGAGATGTGAGGTGATGGTCATGTAGGTGACATATGTGTCCATGTCCAACAGCACACACCTCAGTACATTGTGTAATGTCATGATCTATCATCAGATAATGAGCCTGGTCATGGCCACATGGGTGGATGAACTGACAATCTTCCTTTGTGCATCTCTGTACTGAAGGTCACCAGCTGTCCATAGACCATTCTCAGACCTTGCGACCATGCAGGAACACGACTGCATCAGATGGTACCGCTTCACCAGGCAACTGATTGAGAAGTTGGTGGAGCAGTTGGCGCCACATCTGCTACCTGGCCGGACATACCCTACAGCACTGACCCCAGAGGTGAAGGTGATGGCAACCCTGCACTTCTTTGCTACTGGTACCTTCCAGTACACTGTGGCTACTGCTGGTGGTATGTCGCAAACGATGTTTAGTCGGGTGCTACGCGATGTCTTGGAGGGGATGTTGCATTTCCTAGACCTGTGCATCAAGTTCCCGAGCCCAGCTGAACTCCCTGAAATAAAGGATGCCTTTTTTACACTGGGGAGGATGCCGAACGTCATCGGATCTATTGATGGGACACATGTGGCCCTGATATCACCACAGGCACATGAGCAGGCATACCGGAACAGGAAGCACCACCACTCCATCAATGCTCTGGTGGTATGTTTTGCTGACATGTCTATCACACATGTGAGTGCACGGTTCCCTGGTTCAGCGCATGATGCCTACATAATGAGGAGTAGTCGCATTGCAACGCTGATGTCACAGATGCCAACTCAGCATGCATGGCTTGTCGGTGTGTACTGACTGTTTCTCATTGTGTGTGTTTGTCAATGTTGTATTCCGCACTCCTACAAAACTCAGCTACTTGTTCATTTTTGTGTGTGTAGGTGACTCCGGATACCCCAACATGCCGTGGTTGCTGACACCCCTCCGGAACCCTGTGAAACCAGCCGAGATGTGCTACAATGAGGCACATGGTCAGAGCAGGAGGGTGATTGAGCGGACAATTGGCCTCCTGAAAAGCCGCTTTCGCTGCATGGAAAAGAACGGAGGGGCCCTCCCATATGAGCCTGCAAAGGTGTGCAAAATAATCCTTGTAAGCTGCATGCTACACAACATGGCAGTGCGGAAGGAGGTGCCTCTCATCCAGGATGACGATGACCAACATCCGGCATCTGTGGAGGATCCCGGCCTGGGCCAAGATGCCAGTGATGATGAGGATGAGGTTGACGTCCGCTCACAGCTCATCAACAACTTCTTCACCTAAATGTGAGTTTCCAGGGTTGTTATGTCAATGTATGGAGGTAGGCTGGAATGTGTTGTGGCTGCTCTGTTACTGTCTGAGTGTGTCTGTGTGCCACTTGACTGGATGCGTGCAGTGATGTGTCCATTCAGGTGGTGTGTACTCAACAATAGGGTAGTACTGCTAACTTGTTTTTGTGTAGGTTTCTTGCGACATGTTTTGTGCATGTGTATTGCATTTCTCTCCTGTTCTGCTGTGCTTTTGACTGTGTCTTGTGTCGGTCCTTCCCAGGGTACTTTGCCTGTTGTTTGGTCAACACTGACCCCAACACCCAGTGTTGAAGTTTTCAATTCCCATCAACTGATGTACCACACATCCCTGGACTTTAATTCTCCAACACTTTGTGAGCGTGTGTCCACTGTTACGTAGAATTACCTTGCAACTATTGTGGAATAAACATGTTGTTGATGTGTAATGAACCTGTGCTATGCTTTGTTATGTGCGTTGTCTGTCTTCCCACATCTGACTGACATCTGCTTACCTCACCTGTGGACTTGTTACCACTTACTGGGGTTGGTGTTGTGTCTGTGCATGCCAATGTGTTTCAGGTCAACATCATTGTGTGGGATGAGTAACATGGCCATGGTGAGTATGTGTTGTGGTGCCATAGTGGTGTGTCTCCCTCACATGTGTCACATCACCATGACTCACCATACGTTGGTCACATTGTTGCAGTATTTGGCATACACTGTGTTGTGTAGCAGATCAACATCTCCATGACACATGACAAGTTTGAATCACAACAGAGGCAAGTATGGTGTACTGGTGAGTTTATTTTCAAACATGTGTGAGGAAAGTGCACAGGATGGTGGGTGCTGTACATTGGTTTTGGAATCCAAAGTTCACATTAGAGTTGGATGTGCTGGTAGATGAAATGTCCAGAGTAAAGTCCACAGTCATCTGCTACATTGGCCCAACATGAACCCTCCATGTCATGTGGGCGAGTTGAGGGCAATTGGACAAGGTGAACGTGTAGCGCACAAAGAACATTGTCCAGAACAGGTTGAAAGGCCCTGGAGGATGTGCTGGGACATCTGCCTCTTACATGTCCTTCTTCGGACGACCCCTCTTCTTCTTGGGGGGGATCCTCAGGTGCAGGCCTCTGCGGTGCAGGGGACTCTCCGCCAGAGTCCTCCTCCCTCCGTGTGGCGCTGGCAGATGGTGTTGCAACAGATGTTGTGGCCACAGAGGGAGGTGTGGACAGGTTTGTGTTGATCTGGCGGAGGCATTGGAGTATGTCCCGATGCACCGCAGTAAGGGCATCCCACTTGGCCTCCATGCGGGCATGGTGGGCAGCCTGCTCCTGTTGCATGTCCTTGAGGATCCCCACTACCTGGCCAAATCCTCCGGTGCTATCCTGGTACGCATCTATGATGCGTGCCAGGTGGGAGTCATCATGCAGTCCAGACCCTCTGCAAGGCGCGTCCTCTGCCTCCCACCCCTCCCAGCACCCCTATCCACATGGGCAGGAGCAGCGGCAAGACGCCCAGGTGACACTGGGACCCCATGGGTGGTGTTGCTGGTGGTGTTTGCTGTAGCTTCCGGGGAGTCCTGTGTTTCTGTGCTGTGGGTGTTCAGTGGCCTTGGTCTGTCCATGTTGGCAGGGGTGCCCTATCGGTTTCAGGGGGTGCAGATGTTGATGCTGCTGGTGCTGCATGATGACTCACACCGGAGGGTCCAGGTTGGTCGTCGTCATCCGAAGAGGACAGAGACAGAGTCAAACCAGAGAGCTCAGTGTCCGCCAGAGTCTGGGACTGGGAATCCTCTTCATTTGGTGTTGGGTGCCCAGCTCCACCTGTGTTTGGAAGAGACACACGATGTGAGTTATGTTTCTACATGCATCGATGGTTCATAAACATGACATTTTCTACTTTACGAACAGATGCCTGCCTGTACACTGCTTTTTTCCGGCTTGTCACGGACAGAGTTTGATATTGTTGTTGCCCAGTTCCCAGCATGGCCTGGTGCTCCCCACAACAGAGCCCAGTGTCAGACATCCTGTCAGTCCCTTCCCACTCCCTGTGGGGAGAGTATGGTTCAGTTAGAACTTGCTGGGCCATGTTGGTGGGGGTAGATTGTCTGTGACTGCAACTCCCATCATGCTCCTGGCTACACCCCCCTTTCCAGCATGCCCATACTTCTTTCCTCTTGTCTCTGCTTCCCTGTGAGGGGGTGTGACAGCAATGGCAAGATGGCGGACTATGAAGTCCTGGTGTTTGTTGGTGCCCAGTTCCCAGCATGGCCTTCTGCTCCCCACACCAGAGCCCAGTGTCAGACATCTTGTCAGTCCCTTCCCACTCCCTGTGGGGCGAGTATGGTTCAGTTAAAGCTTGCTGGGCCATGCAGGTGGGTGTAGATTGTCTGTGACTGCGACTCCCATCATACCCTTGGCTACACCCCCTTCCCAGCATGCCCATACATCCTCCCTCTTGACTCTGCTTCCCTGTGAGGGGGGTAACAGCAATGGCAAGATGGCTGCCTGTGAAATCCTGGTGTTTGTTTGGCTACAAGTCCAAAGAGAGCCCCTATACTTCACACAGCAGCACCCAGTATGGTGTATCTTTTGCTGATATTTCACAGAGGTGTGGGTCAATGCATTCTACCCGGTGAGTTGTGTGGAGTTTGTGTTGAGGGGTGTGTGTGTCTCCACATGCTGGTAAGTATGGTCAGAGCTGTCAGTCCTCCTTCCCACCCGGTCAGACATCCCACCATGAAACGTGCTTCCATTGTGGGGCGTGCAAGTTGTCTTTCAGGATGTCAGTCAGTGGTGTCCTGCTTCTGATTTGCGCACATGCCCTAGCAGTGCCTTGTGCTCCCCACAGCAGGAGCCAGTGTCAGCCATCTTGTCAGTCATTTTCCACTCCCTGTGATGTGGGCATGTTTCAGAGAGGTCTTGATGGGCCATTTAGGAGGGGGAACATTATCTGTGACTACAGGCCCCATCATGCTTTTGGATACACTCACTTCACCTGCATCCCCACAATTCCTTCCTGTCAGTCAGCAGCACTGTGAGGTAGTGTGTTTGTGGTGGCAAACTGTCTGGCAGTGTCTATTTAGCTTTGTGCCACTGCCTTACTCTATTTGTTTGTAGGTTGGTGCATGTCATGACACAGTTCCAAGTCACTATGAGATGGCAGGTATTGTGTTTGTCTGACTGGCATACACATCTTGGTATGAATATCTATTGGTTACTGTAGCTTTGCTTCCGGTGCATGGTTTCGCTGTCCCCTTGCCACACAATCTTGGGTATGTTGTTTGTGTACTCACCAGGCTCTGGTATGTCAGTTAGCCCATGGAAGCTCTCTGGTGGTAGGATGTCCCGCACCTTCTCCTCCCAGGTCCTGAAGTAGACTGGTTTGGCAGGAGGGTCACCGCCGGTGCACTGACTCAGGGTGTGATCTTTTTCGATGAGTTTCTTGACCCTCCTGCGCACGTCATACCACCTGTTCTGGATGTCGTCCTTTGTGCGCCTTGCTGGTGCTTGAGCGTTCACCTTGTCCACAATCCTCGCCCACATCTTGGTTTTCTGTGACATGGCGGTCCTTTGGACCAATGTACCAAACAAATGTGGCTCTACTCTGATGATCTCATCTACCGGCATTTCTAACTCACTATCTGTGAACTTTGGTTTCTTCTTTGGGGGCATGGTGATGGGTGGTGGTGGTGAGGGATGTGTGTGTGAGGGTGCAAGTGAGGGTGGGTTGGTGTTGGTTTTGCTGGCTGTATGTGTGTGTGCTTTTGGATGAGGTGCTGATGGTGTGTGGGTTGTGTGATGGGTGAGTTGTGAGTGTGTCTGTGGTTGCTGTGTAATGGTGTTTGCTGCTGGCTGTGTCTCCTGTTTGCAAGGGATGATGGTAGTGATTGTAGTCCTTTATATAGTTGGAGTTGTGGGTGTGTCTTTGTCCCAGTTTTTTTTTTATATTATATTTATTGGCTTTCTCATTGCTTGTTTGGTCCTTTTTTTGTCTTTTTTTCTTTGGGTTTTGTAGGCATGAAGGAGACGTTCATCTGACGGAAACGGACGCTGATGTTGGCTCGTGCAGGCTTCTCCGCCTCGTTCACGCTGCCTATCTTCTGTGTTTCAGACGCGTCGGTCGCGATGGTCTCTATTGATTGTGGGCCCGGTTGTCTGTGCTTGTCGGTCGTGCGGCTTGGTCTCCGTGCAAGTCGGTCTGGTTTTACACACATTGCATCGTACTGCGCGGATCGGACATCGCGGGTACGGGTCGGTCGGGTTCATTCCGGGTTTGTGTCGGTCGGTGAAATTCGGGTCGGTTTTCCGGACGGATCACTATTTTCCCTGCAGCTCGCTCGTACGGCTTGTATTCCGTACGTGTCGGTTGTAATTCACACGCGTTGCATCGTACTGCACGGGTCGTACGGCGCTGGTCCGTGTCGGTCGGTATCCGGTCCGGGTCCGTGTCAGTCAGTTCATTTTGCGTCCGGAATCGGAATCGGCCCCAGAATGGTTGAAACAATAAAAATTAATGCCATAGACAAAATCACGGCATGGACACCATCTAGGAAACGATATATGTATTATAGTTTTCCGTTGTTTAAACAATAAGATAGAGGTCTAAGCAGAACTTCAGGTGAAATAAGCATGAGATCCTAAGGGGTATATAGAATAGATAGTTCCACTGAATAATGAATGCACACAAAGATACTACTACCAAGGCTTACCAAATAAGAGAGTCCATTTATTTTTCATTTTTCAGTGTGTGACTACAAGACGGCACCATAGCTCACTAGACCCGCATGGCGCTCAGTAGCACCATACAGTAGGTGAGAACAGTCAATGATAATGTTATTATGCACTATTCAGCATGGAATAACACCTAGATCGGGACCATTGGTGTATGTTTTTGCTTGGGTCACAAGTTTGTTCACCACAGAGCATGTCCCTCGGAAGAACAATACGTATGACGGACAGTATATAAAGATTTGACGGTCAAACTGTTCAATAGATTCAGCAAAAAACAAGCAAAGAATGACTTACACCGTCTGTTTTTAACCTTTCTAGCACAATTACAGAGATCATAATGGGAAACAAACAATTTTGAGGTAGCTGCACTGGTGATGTAATAGTCCGTAGATAATTATCACCTAAATCACTCTGACTAAGTGCATTGAACAAGTCACGGTGTGAACAGTATATGTACAATTTACTTATGTGAGATCCCCAAATACAAATTTATTTGTCCAAATATTCTTGTTTCTTTTTTCTTCTAGAAAAACTACTGGATGAATAAGGAATATAGGTGAGTGCAATAGGCCTCATTCTTGTTTTGCATTAATACATTGCTAAACATAAGGCAGGGACACCGAAGAGTAGACATTATAGCCCTGAAGAAGGCACCAGACCCAGAAGGGCTTATGTTGAGGGCCGAAACATTTTGGCATTTTAAAGAGGGTATATTTGAATAAATTGAATTAAAAAGAACCCCATGGACTTCACGATTGTATCTTATACCCCAGGTACCCTAGGAATAAAGTATAGAGTTGGGGTATACCTGTAGGTGTTTTTATTATATCACCCATCTGGTTCCCTGCATAACCAGTCGATACCTTATATAAGAACTCCCATAATATCTTTGGTTGAGTCCGCCCAGGTAGTACCATCTTACCTGGGTGTGGAAAAACACCAATGATGAAGCATGTCACTATTAGTGAGTGAGGCGTCTTCTCCAACATCATTGCATATTCCATCACCCAGAGTGGTTATGTATTAGGACATATCATTTGTTCAGGGATCCCCCGGTAAAAAACTGAGCTTGAAAATCTGTATATCCCCTTGGGGGAGAACAGAAAACAGCAGTTGCCTTTTGTGATAGTATAGTACCTGGGAGATTGCAACTGTACTGCTTCTCTCACTCTCTCCTGTGAAAAAGAGATGAACTGTTATAAGTCATACAGTGACCATCCTCTCATCTGTATCAACTATATTGACATGTGTATGCCACCAGCACAACACTCATGGCTAACAGTGACATTCCCTCACTGTCAAACACAACTATGACCTTCACACATACCCCTCATCTACCCATCTTCCACCTTTACTGCTCTACACCTGGTAGAAGCTCTGACAAAGGTGAAAATAAGGTGCTATGAGTTCCCTGATACCCAATGCTACACCCTAGTGTTGCTCTCCAAATGCATGCGTTCCCCTCAGGGATGTCTGATCCAATGCTGAACTCAAACCAATTGTCAAATACATGAATCACAAACCACACAAAAAGAAGTCCAACAAGCATGGCCATGTGCAGCAAAAGAGTGGATAGGCAATGTGATCCTAGACCACCCTAGAACAGACAAAATGTATCCTCTGGCCAACTGCATTGACAGCATCAGCAAAACTAATACATAAATACATGAACAAATGTCAAATATAACCACAAACTGTGTGCAACCAGACAAATCTGCCAAAACAGACATAGACACTGCACCGGTTACAAAGTGAGTATGGTGTCAATGTGTTGCACAAGCATTCACCTGCTCAATCCTGACAAGTGACTGTCCAAATATAGGCGGCCATAGCACAATTGTGCACACAAAACAAGCTAATAAACAAGACTCCACATTGCCGCATGTGACATTCACACAATAAATGCACAGTACAAATTCAACACACATCTGAATGCATTCAAAAACACAACCTCCTCACACACACTGTCATGCTAAAAAAGACATTATGCACACATGGACCTGTCAGTAGAAAGAGCCAACACAGGACAAAGACTGCATCCCTCAACAACAAATTCATAACATATGCACATCCAAACACATCACATACCAATCTCAGGTGGACATCAGAGTGACTCACACCTGGTAAGGACAATGCAACATCCACTGACAGCAGTCACGCGTGGGTCTCCCAACATTTCCCTACCCATTTCTGTGTGGTAAAGTTCTGGAATCCACCCAGCATTCCCTCAGGTCTCCCGATAAAAATGATACCTAAGGAAATGTTGGGGGACCCACGCAAGCCATACCTTGCTGGACTCCCCCGGGTGTCTAGTTTTTAGAAATGTGTGGGTTTGATAAGTTTCCCTAGATGGCCACCGAGCCCGGGGCCAAAAACCCAGGTGACCCCCCTTGCAAAACCAGGTTGTTTTGTGATAGGTAATTTTGATGTCACCTCAATAGGTTTTGGGCCCATGCCTGTCGCGGGCACTAGGCCTAACCACACAAGTGAGGTACCATTTTTCTCGGAAGACTTTGGGAAATACGGGGTGGGTGGAATTTTGTGGATCCACGCAGATTCCAGAACTTTCCCCCACAGAAATGTGAGGAAAATTAGTTTTTTTTGGGACAAATTTTGAGGTTTGCAAGGGATTCTGGGTAACAGAATCTGGTGAGAACCAGTCAAGTCACCCCATCCTGGATTTCCCTGGGTGTCTTATGTTTAAAAGTGTATAGGTTTTCTAGGTTTTCCTAGGTGCCGGCAGAGCTAGGGTTCAAAATCTACAGATACGCACTTTGCAAGAAAAGGGTCAGCTTTCTCTGTAAAAATAAAGTGTATCCACGTTGCGTTTTAAACCGTTTCCTGTGGCGGGCACTAGGCCCACCCACACAAGTGAGGTAACATTTTAATCGTGAGATATAGGTTAACACAGAATTGCGATTCTGGGTAACAGAACCTGGTGCGAGCCAGCCAAGTCACCCTATCCTTTATTCCCCTGGGTGTCTAGTTTAAAAAAATGCATAGGTTTGCTATGTTTCCATAGGTGCCGGCAGAGCTAGAGTTCAAAATCTACAGCTAGGCACTTTGCAAAAAAAAGGGTCCGTTTTCACTGTGAAAATGTGGTGTGTCCACGTTGCGTTCTGGGCCGCTTCCTGTTGCGGGCACTTGGCCTACCCACACAAGTGAGGTACCATTTTTCTCGGAAGGCTTTGGAAAATGCGGGGTGGGTAGAATTTTGTGGATCCATGCAGATTTCAGAACTTTCCACCACAGAAATTTGAGGAAAATGTGTTTTTTTGGACAAATGTTTAGGTTTGCAAGGGATTCTGGGTAACAGAATCTGGTGAGAACCAGTCAAGTCACCCCATCCTGGATTTCCCTGGGTGTCTTATGTTTAAAAGTGTATAGGTTTTCTAGGTTTTCCTAGGTGCCGGCAGAGCTAGGGTTCAAAATCTACAGATACGCACTTTGCAAGAAAAGGGTCAGCTTTCTCTGTAAAAATAAAGTGTATTCACGTTGCGTTTTAAACCGTTTCCTGTGGCGGGCACTAGGCCTACCCACACAAGTGAGGTAACATTTTAATCAGGAGATATAGGTTAACACAGAATTGTAGAGCAACTGGTATTACCTATTGACTTTTGATGCATTTCTGCCTTCCAAATGAAAGACAATGTGTAAAAAAGAAGTCTTTTTGAAAAATGACCTATAATTCTCATGCTAGTATGGGTACTCACAATTTCGAAAATGTGCAAATATCTACTGTTTCTAAACTCTATATTTTGTTCCAATTTCAGAAATACATAAGTGTCTTTCATAGCGATTTTTCCATGTATATATGTCCCCAAATTAATTGCTATATATCCGGTACATAATAAAAAACCTTTTCAAGATGCTGCTCAGTTATTGGCTCTGGGTTCGTCGGGTTCTTGGTGAACCTACAAGTCCTATACATCCCCACAACCAGAAAAGTCCAGTGGATGTAACGGTATATTGCTTTTAAACAGTTGTCATAATTAGTAGGGGTGGGCGGAATTTACGAAATCCACTTTCGCAAATTATCGCGAAAATGTTAAAAATTATCGCGAACACGCGGAAATATCGCGAAGATGCGGAAGTTTTTTTCCCGCATGTTCGCGAGATTTTCTGCATGGTTGCGGCTCGCCAACTTACCCATGTGGTTGCTCGCGGGCGCGGCCATCTTGTTTTCAGTTGTCTCGCGGTGCATGATCGCGAGAAGAAAGACGTGATCGCGCGACGCATGACGTCACTGCGGGTGCGAACTGTCGCGAGACAGCGCAAATGGCTAAAAACAATACAACATCTCATGGAGAACGCGACCGGATCAAGAAAACTTGTCAGCGAACGCAGGGATTCAGGTAAGGTGATCGCGCGCGCGAGAGAATGTATTATTTTACAGCGCGAGCAAGAAACAAATTATCGCCAAGCTGCGGAATGCGGAAATTTTGACATTTTCGCGCTTTCCGCGGAACTCGAAAATGTCAAATTATCGCAATTTCCGCAAACGGAACTACATTTTAGCCCAGGCCTAATAATTAGAAGAAGTTACAGGTGAAAACGTTGACACAAATGGTTCTTTTTTCAACTAATTTTCAATTTTTCCTATATTCAACTGTTAGTTTCTATAAAGAAACCTTGAAGGATCTACACAAATGACCCCTTGCTGAATTCAGAATTTTGTCTTCTTTTCTAAAATGTATAGCTTTCCAGGATTCATTATTGCTTTCATACCCATTTCTACCATTAACTGGAAGGAGGTTGAAAGCACAGAAAATAGCAAAAATAGGCTAGGTCCCAGAAAAATGCCAAAACTGTGTAAGAAATGTTGGTTTTCTGCCAAAAGTCTGCTTGTTCCTGAAAGCTGGGAAGATGGTGATTTCATCACCACAATCCCTTTGTTGATACCATTTGCAGGTAAAATTACAGACACTTTCATCTGTAGCCCTTTTTCCTATTTTTTCCCCCAAAAACATTTTTGCTGTATTTTGGCTAATTTCTGGGTCCCCTCCAGGGGAATCCACAAACCCTGGGTACCCTTAGAATCCCCATGATGTTGGAAGAAAAGGATGCAAATTTGGCGTGGATACCTTATGTGGTCAAAAGGTTACAGTGCGAACTACCCCAAATAGCCAAAAAAAGGCTTAGCACGGGGGGGGGGGAGCAGGTCGGGGAGGAGGCCTAGCAGCAAAGGGGTTAATATTATTGTTATGTTTGTGTTCTTTATTTTTGTTGTCGATATTTTTCTCATGGAGAGTTTTTCAAACAATATTTTTTATCGATGTTTATGTTATTTCTGTTTTGTGTATTGGGTGTCGAGATTTTTGTATACGATATTGTTGCCTCAATATTTTTGTAGTTCGATGTTATAGGAGTCGATGATGTATCAGTGATCCCCAGTAGTGGCTACTTCCTGCGGGAGCATCGGCGGTGCTGGGGGATAGTCTGCCAGTGCTAGCAGCGCACCATTGAGGTTCGGCGCACCGCCCAGCAGCTGAAGCACTGATGGGCCAACATTCTCGGCCGGGAAAAGGACCTGCTAGGCCGCGAGATTCCAGGGCTCAGGGAGTATTAGTTATTTGATGTGTTTGTGTTCTACAATGCTAAAAAAATCTCTGAATAGCATGATGCGCACACTCGGAGGTAAGTTATGTTTAGTAAAGTTCACGCTGGTATAATATTGTGTGATCCAGTTCTATAGTGTCTGCTAGGCAGGTGCTGCTACCTAATCCCATTTGTCAGGTGCTCATTTTGGCTGATTAATTAAGAAACCATTGCAGACTGCTTCATCGGTCACTATAGTGAATCACTAATTAGCGCATTCTCTCAGTGACTTTGTTCATGTAGCTCGTACAGGTCCAGGCTTTTCAATTGAATTCACAGTGATTATGTGAAGTATGCATCTATACATTGCTAAAAAGGGAGTCTGAGTTGGCTCATCAAGGGTGTTGAGAAATGGAAATAGAATAAAATCCAAGATCATTCACTGCAATACATTAGTTCCAAATGTAGTTTTTTATGGAGATATGGAATATTGATTTAACGACAGTTGATAGACTCTAGTCGAAAGTAGTAGTACTATAGGTGATCTGTTTTAGCTACTGCGTTTGCTTTTCATAAAATATTTTGAGGAGATTATTAACAGACTTGCTTATCTATTTTTATTCATCTTCTTAATATCTTTCATCAGCACCCAAGGGTACGAAAAGGGACGATTCGGAGGGTCCAGGACAAGCTGGTCATCTGGCACCAACTACCAGAGCCACTGCAGAGGGCTCTGCTGATGGCAGGAAGTCCTTTTATGATTGTTTGGACTTCTTAGGGTAGAACTATAGAATATTGGGCTATTTATTGGTCTATTGTAATGGCGATGCTATCTATTGTGATTCGAGAAGATTCAGATAGCAGGCCCAAGTAAGCTAGTATTAAAATCACCATGTGTGTTTGTTCAGAAGGCTTTCCTTTTCTTGCTGATGCCTAGCTCTCACACAGTTCAGTTCAAGAGACAATGGCCATGGTCATCATGGACCACACCCCTTCTCCCAATGTAGTGTGCTGCAGAGTAAGACCAGTTCATGTATAGTTCCAGTATACCCTCAGTTTCAAATGAGAGTGCAGCAAGGCTGGGAAAAAAGTATGAGGTCCCACTCCTATTGCATTTGCCACCCAACACCATAAGTTTCTCATTGACCATTATTCCACACCTGGCTTTTCTAATTTTGTGAACCAACCAATCAAATGCCCAGAGTGATATTTGGAAGATACTGATGTGCTAATTGAGCTGTAATGCTGCATTGCTGTTGTATTTGGAGTTACATATCTGGGATCTAAATGATTTGTAATGTTTTATTCTAGCCACACAGAACATCGTTGAATCCAGCTCCAGTGCCTCTTTAGGAGGAGATGACACTGGGCCAGTTGGAGGGGGAGAAGCGGCAGCAGGGACGGGCACTGGTAATTCACATATTTCTTGCAATTACTATGCTCACTAGCTACTGCCATGGCTTCCCTCGTCGTCATAAAGAATTACTGTGAGGTAAACCCCTTCACCAGCTTTGCCATCCACAGCATTGGTTGACGTATTATTATTGCCTCTTCTATCTGCAATGCAACAAAATCTCGCATAAAGAGCTTTGATGGCTTCAGGGAGACATGAAAGAATGGAAGGTAACAAAAGAAAGGAAATGGTATATGAGTAAAAGGGTGAGTAGAGGCATGGCCACAAACAAAGAAGAAATACAGTACTATGGGGAAAGCTCACTGGTTGGCTACACAAAATGGCTACCAGCCAAATGGTCAGAACAATAACAAGCAGGAGACCTAAAAAACAAAGAACACATGCAGGCCTAGGGTGGACACTGACTATACAAAATGGCCCATGGCCACATGGCAAAACGAACATCAAAGGCAAATGGTGGCCTATGCCAAACACACATACACACACACCCACAGTGGCCAGACAAAAGAGGCATGGTAACACAGAGACCACAGCATCAACAACTGCTTCATGCATAGCTGAAGAACCCACATCAGGCACACAGGTGTGGCAAGTTGTGAAGAATTATAACTACCAAAAACCACCACCTCGCATTTATCATCAGACCTGGAGAAACTGGTTAACCCCAGCGTTGTGAGACATTAACAGATGCAAGAACCACGCCTAAAATCTTCACCAGCATTAATACCATCCAGCAGGGCAATGGCAGCTACCACATCAAATATGACCATGAGGATTTCCTCACTGAGCAGCAATTCTTAGAACTTTACTAACCCTGCATGACTGGTTTGTCCTAGTCTCAAATGCATGCAATTTATTATTCAGTTACAGTTTGCTTCTTAGTGTAAAGTTTAAAAACACTGAGACCCGCAGCAGTGCAGTAGCAGCTAATAGCTAATAAAACAGTGTAGATGCATACAAGCAAAGTTGGTCACAGAGAAGAATGAGGAAATGGAGGAGGTGGACCATCTGCTACAGCATTAAGGACCACCACTGTGACCAATAATTGAAATAGGATTAGGATATTGACTACTAGGATGATAGGGACTTCTCCATCTTCTAGGTAACAATGATTACAAATCAGATGATAATGGTGGTTGTGATGGCTATTGGGAACAGAAGTGTTGTTTTCTAAATTGCGAGGCCAGGTGCAAGAAGAGGAGACGTTCTGACTGTGGCAGCAGAAGCAAAAAGTCGGACAAAGGGGACCTCAGAGGTCAACCTGCCCTTAGTACATACAGTTCAGGACAGAAAGAGTGCAGAATACATACTTTCTAAAAGCAGCTGTACAGCACCATCCAGAAGTGAAAGTAATGTCTGTCACAAGGGACTCTACTCAACCCAATGCTCGCACACTCGCCAAAAGTGCACTCAGCAGAAACCTTTGAAACATGCAAAAGGCCATCTATAAATTTAGCAGTTCCTGTTAGTTGGCTGCAGGTTGTGGTGAAATGTCACATCAGCATGGTGATGCATGGACGACTTAGAAAAGGCAGGGAGTGAGACCATGTGCTGCTCAACACAAAAGAGGCCCAAGTGATACAAGCTGCTTGAGTAAAAAGATCCTCCTCCCAGACATGTTTTCTTGGTTATTATTATATTACAAGAGCACAGTGATTAAGAAGGGATGTCAACCTTCCTTTTATTAATCTGCAAAAGTAGGCTGTCGTGATAGAAAAATCAGCTTTTGGACTGGGTGCACTACCCTGGCCTATGCCACAGCGCATCTTCAACTGAGTACATTTGGCACTGGCCTGGTCAATGAGCCCTATTGCTGGTAATGCACTGCCCCATTCAGCCTCAAACCTTTGCCTGTCCTGGGAACAGCCGGCCTTCGAAAGGAGAGAAGAGATGTCCACGCAGTCAGATCCAGTGACCGACAGCCCCCGCCTGCAGCGGAATATCTGGAGGTTGCATAGGACAACCTTTCCCACTTCCTAAATGTATCCTCTGTATGGGGAAGGAACACTAACTGTGCACCACCTCTTTGTGGTGCACGATCAGTGTGCCTTAATAAGACACCCAGGATTTTGCGATTTGCAAACAAAATTGTGAAATTGGCACTTTTGTAAAAATGCTGTGATTTTTACAAAAGTGCCCGCAAAATATTGAAAAAAATAAAAAAACTGCAGTTCACCCTCTCTTTACTGGCTCTGTGCTGCCACTGAGCCAGGAAAGAGAGGGTGAGCAAAAGGCCAGCAGGTAGTAGAGGTGTTAAATGCCTCTGCTACCTGTCTTTGAAATGCACCTAGCCCCCTCCTAAGCAATAGCCTGCCACCTCACACATTTGTGTTCCCCCTGCAGACTAACTCCTAACCTCCCACATCACCCCATTGTTTTTTTACCTACCCTCAACCTTCTCTGCCACCACCCTCCCCCACCCCTGCTGCCCTTCATGTATAGGTTGTCTGAAGTCAAAACGAGCAGGTTTTCTTATTGAAATCTGCTCTGTTTGACATCAGACAGATTCCAGGCGCTGTGCTGCTGGAGACTCTGCAAAGTTACAGATTGTGACATTGCACAGTCTCTAGTAGTGACAGAGCACAAGCCTTCGGCATTTTTGTGGCGGACACATTCTTTGCCCACCCCAAAAATATCACAAATTTTCAGTTTTGGGTCGCAAATTTTGCTTATATTTGCTGCAAAATTTGCCACCCAAAGCTTCAAAATCCTGGGGGGTCTGCTTAATACAGCTTTGCCTCTGTGCTCATATCTAAAATGCTAAAGAAAACAAAAGTGATGGATGGAATGCTTGAATTAATCTCAGCCACTGGTAATTACTCCGGCCGCATCCTAGTTCACCATAATTTTGCACACCATGCCACCTCAGTTTGGGCCCAGCTATATGCGAATCAGTCTTGACTCCGCTCCAGTGGGAACAGTCCAGCCTGAAGTGCTAAGCCAGGTCCTCCGTGAACCAGAACACAAACAACCCAGGACCGGTTTCACCCTTGTTATGGGTTCATCAGCCAGTTATAGCTTGGTTCCAGCGACAGAGTCTTCACGGGACCCATGTCTAGGCATAGCTGTCCCACCCTAGTGTCCCTGGAAGACAGTGAGATGGTTCCTAAGATCCATGTGCTCTCAAATACTACAAAGAACAGGCAATGGGTTACCATCGATGGACGAGGGGTTGAGGCTCTGTGTGATACAGGAGCCAGTATGACTATGGTAAGGAGTCAGCTTGTTGCCCAGAGCAGGTAATTCATAATACATTCGCCAGGTCCGGGCGGCTCACAAAAGATAGCATCACTATCCTGTGGCCCTGGTTCCATTTGGTGGGGTAGGGGGTTTCAGGTCTTCTGAAATTTGCAGAGAGCCCTGACATGTGTGTGGACTGTTTGTTAGGTAATGATCTGGAACACACTATTTGAAAGGTAGTGGAACTCAAGGCCCATGTGGGGATGTAAGGGTTACCTAAGTGGATCTGTGCCACAACAAGGTTCATGGCTCTCTAGTGAAGGGAGTCAAGAAGAGCTGGAGCCTGGAACAATGGCCCAACCAGATGCTCAGAAGGGGAAAGTCAAAGGGTGTGATAAACCAGCCCCTGAATGTACCTCAGTGAGATGGATGGGGCACCTGCAGTGGCCACCCTGGAGTCCACTAAGGAGGGCATTGCTTCTCTTCGTGACCTGCCTGAGCTTACAGGATGACATGTGGAAGAAGGATCCACCAAGAAGAAGTTCTGTAGAGTACAAAGAAGGTGCCCAACCCTTGTGGGCATGAGACAACAGGCTGAAGCCAAAGCAACAGAGGTTCACTCTAGTAGTTCCCACATTCACTGGGATGACAACCTCCTTTGCAGTGAGCCTAAGGCTCCTGGGCATGGGCCATCAATGGCCCTGGTGATCTCCCAATGCTACAGGGCCTTCCTGCTGGAGCTGACTCACAAAACTGCTCTTGCAGGACATCTAGGCCAAGTTCCTCACTTCTATTGGCCTAGGACCACAAATTCCTTGGAAGTGTTTTGTAGGACTTGTGTGACCTGTCAGGACAGTTGGAAGACAGGGCAGAGGCTCAAAACCACCCTTAATTCCTTGCCTGTTGTTAGCACCCCCTGGGGTTATGTGGTGAGTAAAATAGCAATGGATTAGCACCAAATGTGTGACTGAGGGTGGTTGTTTGAAATGTTTCAACACTCCGTCCATCATATTATTTTGTGCTGTTGCTATGACAAAAATGCTACCACTGTGGAGTTTCAATCTGATCAGAAAGTGTGGGTGATGGATCCCGTATAGCCCAAGGCCCTCCAGGACCACTGGAATGGACCATATGAGGTGACTGAAAGAAAGGGTTGGGCCACTTCCCTGGTGAACCTCAAAACCCCAAGTCAACCTGATAGGGTACTGCATGTAAATCACCTCAAACCACACTTTCAGAAGTCTGTGCTCACCATGCTGTTAGTGACAGATGGAGAAGAGGAAGAGGAGAGTGAACTTCTCCATGACCTCTTGGACTCCAAGGAGAAGGATGGGTCTGAGAAATGAGTAATACTTTCCCCCGCTCTCACTCCTGAAAAACAGAAAGACTTCCACCAAGTGTTGGGACAGTACTCTTCTGTTCTCCCTTATCCCTGTGACTTCCCTGCTGTGTACACATGATGTGGGCACAGGGGATAACCTCCCTGTTATAAGAATACATCTTATAGGCTGTCAGATAAGGTGAGGTCCAGAATATTGGCTGAAGAGTCCAAAACACTGGAGTTGGGAGTGATAGAACCCTCCTGTAGCTCCATGCCCAGTCATGTTGCTCTAGTACCAAAAATAGCCCCACTGTGCACCACACGTGAACTGGGGTTCTTTTTTTTTATTTTTTATTATGAAGCTTGAAACAAACAGCATTGGTTAAAAAGAAAACAAAACATGGTTTCTTACAATACTCAGTGAATTACCCCAACAGTTAAATTCCATAATAGCTACAAAGGAGGGTAAAGTCAGAGAAAAATAAGGCATAATAAAATAAGTGAATTCACCTTTAGCCAACCAATTTTTTGGCTATTCCTTAATCCATTTTTCCAAAGGATCCCAAATACGTTGCCCCCCTCACGCCTTCTTTTACCCCATCTTAGAAAAATAGCTGACTCTAGGTTATATAGAGCCAGAATCCTTGCTCTCCAATTTAAGAAGGTGGGAGCATCAGGACTTATCCACTCCGATGTTATAGAGAGCCTTACTACAGACATAGCTATAAACAAAAAGGCAATTATATACCTAGTTCTTCGCTTCAGATAGTAACTCTCACAACCAAATATAACAAGCTCTGCCAAGAGAACAACTGAAATATTAAGTTTGGAGTTTAGAAAAGCTTCTACATCATGGAGAAATGTATAGAGTTTAGGACAAAAAAAAAAACATATGTAAATCATTAGCCGGAGAGATCACGGCTGCTAGTCTAGTGGATAAGATTTTCGAATATATTTTACTGTCTACATTTATAAACGATATTGGACGGAAAGATGCGGGGTCCCATTCAGGTTTGACTTTTTTTTTAATAAGAATTATAGTTGTTTGTCGCCATGAATCTGAATATATCCTCCCTGTGCTCCTCTAAAGATAGCCAGCAACTCTGCCCGAATTTCCGAACAAAACAACTTATAAAACTCAAGAGGAATGAAATCCCGACCTGCGGCTTTCCCATTGGCTAAAGACTTAATTGCCAGCTCCACCTCCTCCCATTCTATAGGGGCTGAGAGAGTTTCATTCTGCTGAGCAGAAACCTGAATGGTATTAAGATCGTGTAAAAAATCTTCTATTTTTAGCTCTATATTGGAAGGAAGATCTTCCTCTGAATAAAGACGGCAGTAAAACTGCCTGAAGACCTCAATGACCCCCTCCGGTGTATCCTGTATGCAGCCTCGGGAGTCCTGAATCTTTATAATGCGATTAGCCAATCGTTTCTCATGTAACCGCTTGGCCAGAACCCTGCCAGCTTTTTCCCCAAATTCAAACATCATTGATCTAAATTGTAAGTACTTTGCAGCAAGATCCTGCCCAAAGAACCCCAACAAAGAGGCCCTTACTCTAGCTATCTGTGACTGATTTTCCAAGATCTCTCGACCCTCCTTTATTGCACATGCCAATTGAGTCTCTGCAGTCCCCAATTCCTCAATCCACCGCTTAATCTGATCCTGAACAAGCTTTTGCCTAAAAAATGAAAAACTTTTCGTTTCCCCCTTACCGCTGCTTTAAACGTATCCCAGACTATTGTATGTGCAGCTGTATCTTTATTAATTTTAAAAAATTCCCCCATCCAATTTTTCATGTGATCTATGTAAGACTGTTCCAATAGTAATTTCCTCTCAAAAGTCCAAATCCTTGGGACCCTTTTAGTACCCCTCATCATACATTCAATTATCAAAGGATTATGATCCGAACGTATCCTGGTTAAGACTGAGATAGATGTAGCTTCTACCACCTGATCAGATTAAAAAAAAAAATCTAAACGAACCAACTTGTTATGGGGGACTGAAAAAAATGTATAACCATCTAAGTGTTTGTTATTATAAAACCAAGAATCAATCAAACGGTGTTCCTGAACCAGAGCTTGAAGAGCCCTGAAAACTCTAGGTTTTTTACCAGTATAAATTTGGAACCCTCCTAAATTAAAGTCAGCTAAGAGGTTAATATTCATATCTCCACAAAAGCATATAGGGTGAGGCCAAAGAGCCAATTCCACATTTAAATAATGTAGAACTGCTGGGTAGTCAAAGTTTGAGCAATAAACTGTACAAATAGTTATGGGGCTACCATTGATCACCAACTCAGTTATTACCCATCTACCATTACTATCTTGTGCGGTTCTATTACATACCCCAGATCCATGCCTCAAGAGAACTGCAACCCCTCTAATCCTAGCGGGTTGCCGAGAACACCCAACTAAATCAAACCCAGGAATTTTTAAATATGCTCGGTCACTCCAGGATACATGCGTTTCCTGCAAACAAACCACCTCAAGATGAAAAGCCTGAATAACTTTTGAGAATAATGCCCTCTTTTTACCATCATTGAGGCCGCAGATGTTCCAAGTCCCTATACGAATTTTATCCTGCGCCATTCAGATTTGAAAAAAATTGGAGCCAGCCAATAGAAATAATAACTCTCCCTCCACAGATATATGCTTTTAACAAGAAAAAAAACATATTGTGCAAATACCATGAATACCTTGTTAGTTCCAGCTTCTTTAGTTATATTTTTTACCCCAGCCCCCCCTAACCCCCCATGACCTCTTCTCAACCATCCTACCCCCCCTCCAGCTCTCCTACCTCCCTCCCCCCCTACATCCCCCCAAATGAGGCATAAGGACACTATCCTTTCGATGGAAATGCTGGTTGACCACCTGTCCCCTCCTGTATCGTTGCCAAAAAGAACCATTAATTGTCCATGTAGACACTGCACCTAGAAAAAAATAGCAACAAAAAAAACCAAAAACTCACCAGTTTTTACGAGAAAACAAAAAAAACATATTTCCTATGTGGTGAAGTGTTTCCCTGAAACAAAAGAATTCCCCTAGGACCCCCGCCGAAGAAGACAACAAAATCATTAATAGAGAACTATGTCCTTATAACGAATCCAAATACTCCTTAGCCTGACTTTCTGAGACAAAGAACTTTGTCTGACCTTGAAATTTTTTTTTTAGTTTTGAGGGAAACAACAAAAACACTTCAGCTCCCTTAGACTGCAATGGCCCCATTAACTGCCGGAGCTGCCACCTCCGCTCCACAGTCGCTGGACACAGATCGGGCCTGACAAAGAACTCACACCCCCTGCCAGCCCTTTTTTTATCGGGTCTTGCCAGATCGTAGATCTTCTCTCTTGCTAAAAAGCTCGAAAAACATATTAGAATTGCTCGAGGCCTAATGTCCTCTTGCCCGGGTCGTTGCTTAATCTTAAATGGGAAATAATGGGCTCTCTGTATTTCCTTTTGCCAGTCCCATTGTTTGATTTCAGGAAATGCCTCAGTAAAAAGTGCTGCAATGAAGTTTCTAGCATCTGATCCTTCCGTCCCTTCAGGCACCCCCAAGACTCTCAGATTGTTCCTCCGAGCTCTATTTTCAAGATCGGCAAGCTTCCAATGGATGTCATCTCTTTGAGACTGAATTATATCCGTTATATTCCTCTAGGTTGCCATATCGTCTTCCAGGGTAGATATCCTCACTTCTGCTTCCCCGACTCTCGAAGTGATCTCAGAGCATGTCTTAACTACCCTCCGAATGGAGTTTTGAAAACAACGGCCTACCCCCTGTAGACGAGCATTCTCATGGCGAGCCTCCTCGCGATGTGCCATTAGTGTCTGATAAATAATTGCAAGTGTTATCTCGCCTGAGGGTGGATTAATCCCAGTATCATTTTGAATGTCATTTTGGATAGCCGCATTTCCCTCTGGAGCCGATTGAATAGAGAACGAATAATCCCAGGCTAGAGAGCCTGTGTCTGCCCCCTGAGGCAGAGACCCCTGATCATTGTGTACTCTGCGGACTGTATCCAAACCTTTAGAAACAGCATCAGCATTTAGAACTTCATTACTGCGCCAATCTCCTAAGTCACTATCATCATCCGTCCAATCTCTACTCAGAGCAAGATCATCATCTGAGGAGACCATGTGATCTGAAAAGGAAAAGAATTTATCACCGTCAGTGTCCAATATCCCATTCTGGATTCGAGATTTTTCCCCCTGCGTGATCTGCTGTTTGGTGATTTGGCCTGAAGGTGTAGTAACTAGAGGTATACTTGCCAATGAATCAGAATGGACTACAGCTCCCAGCATCCCTTTTGGCTGAGTCATAGAATCCTTATGGACTTCAGTGATAGAAGGATTTTTATGAGGGATATCCCCTTTCCCTTCTCCGCTTTACCCTTCACTCTAATTACATTAGTAACTACCCCAGTGAGAGGGTCCGAAGGTAATTGTGATGAATCTGACAATGTCTGATCATAGCCCGAATTAGTGACATTCTGTATCTTATCTGGCAATGTCTGATCGCAGCCCAAAGTAGTGACATTCTGTGTCTTATCATTGTTCTGTACCACTATTATTTTATCTTTTTTATCTATTTTATTTTTAAACATCAGTGGTAAAGTCTGACTGTTTTTAAATTTAGTCCCCGATCCCTTAGGCGTCTGCTCGATTCCCTGTTTACTCGCCTCCACCTTGCCACCTACACCACTCACGCCGTGTCCCGCAGCACCTGGAGATTGTACCACGATTCCCCCGGACTTCGCTGTGCTCCTAGGGACCGCAACACGCATTGCGGGAGCAGCCCCCGCGTCTGGGCCTTCGGAGGCATCTCCGCGGACTGCAGCCCCGGCCAAGCTGCCGCAACCAACCGGGAAGCGCAGACCGTGGCCTGCCCTGACAGGGAGAGAATCCAGGTGAGACGATTCCTCCGATATTCTGAAGACAGACAATACGCTCCTTGCATCACCCACAACGGGACCGGTTCGCGCGGTAAAACAAGATTAGTTCATTTTGGGGATCCGTGAGTTCAATTTTTGGCAATTACGGACGGAGGGGAACAAGCGCTAAACCAGCTCACTCAGCCGGGCTGCCGGCCGCCATCTTTGCCCCCTGAACTGAGGTTCTATGTGGATTACAAATGGATAAATTCTGTGACTAACGGCCTGATTACAATCTTGTCGGATGAGATACTCTGTCACAAATGTCCCATTAAATCCTAAGGAGTTTGTAACATTGTGGGCGAGATAACCATCACGTTTGTGACGGAGCATCCCATCCACCAAGATTGTAATCAGGTCCTAAGACTGATGCTCCCCCATCTCCTGAGTGGATGAGCTGATTGCTTTATTAGGGACTGCCCAGTATCTTAGCACCTTTGATCTTACATAAGGGTACTGGCAGATCGCCCTAACAAAAGGAGCAAAGGAGAGGTCCGTCTTCTTCCCTGCAGAGGGCCACTATCAGTTTAGGGTGATGCCTTTGGATTAAAGAATGCCTTTGCCACCTTCCAGAGGCTGGTGAGCCAGGTACTTGCTGGTATGGAGGCCTTCTCTGTTGCTTATCTGGATGGCATTGCTGTCTTCAGTAGCAGCTGGGAGGGTCACCTTTTTCAACTCCATGACATGCTTCCGGCTCTGCAACAGCTAGGCCTGACTATCAAGGCAAATAAGTGCCAAATAGGGCAGGGGTGTGTGCTGTACTTGGGACACCTGGTGGGTGGGGGGGATGGTGCAACCCCAGCAGGCCAAGATAGAAACCATCATAGCCCGGCTGCCCCCCAAAACCCAGACTAAGGTCAGAGCACTTATGGGCCTCACTGGATACTCTAAGAGGTTTGCACCATTGTTACCCCCTTGACTCCCTGAAGCAAGCCATGTGCACAGCTCCTGTGCTCAAGGTCCTTGATTTCTCACAGGAGTTTACCATTCAGACAGATGCCTCAGAGAGGATGGCGAAGAGGCAGTACTATCCCAACTTAATGAAGAAGGCCTAGACTAATCTGTGGCCTTCATCTTCATACCTGTGTGCCACTCCTGATTCAGACTGTCTACAGGCCTCTCATGCATTTTTATATTGTGCGTACTTTACCCAGACGGATCAGAGTGCTTTACTATAGAGTGAAGTAAATTACATAAGGCAAAGAGTAACATGGTAGTAGGTATCACTACTTATATGTACAACAGTTACTTGTGATGTGAGTTACAGATTAACAAGTTACATATTCACTCAAGATTATATACTAAGAAAAGGTGGAATGATTAGAGTTACACAAATACATATTTACAAAATTGGAGAGCGGGACATAGTGGCTCTTGTGAGTGTCATGTAACAATCAGAATCATGACCTAGGATGAGGGTGCGTGTGGCTAGAGGGGAGCTTGGCGAGGAGATTATTGATCAAAGTGTCTTTGGAAGAGAGGAGTCTTAAGATCTGTTTTGAAAATCTGGAAAAAGGCGGTGGTGGAAACATTTGGATAAAACGAGTTCCAAATTCTAGTCTCATTACCTGTAGAAGGATTGCACAATAAGTCTTTCCCTTTTGGAATTAGGAGGTTCGAGCAGTAGATTTTCAGCATTGTGTGAAGGTCTGGAGCCACCTGATAATTTGAGTTTATTAGTCAGGTAGTGAGGAGTGGAAGTTTGTATGGTTTTATGGGTGATGGAAGCAGTTCTATATATTGCCCTAGCTTCGATAGGAAGCCAGTGCAGAGAAATCAGTATGGGTGTAATATGGCAGTTTCTTTTAGCCCAATAGATGACACACAGATGGATTTTAGAGGAGTTAGTTGGGTTTTGGGGAGTCCTGCAAGGAGAAATTTACAGTACTCCAGTTTGGAGAGTACCAAAGATTGAACCAGAATTTTCAGGTCTTGTTCAGGAATAATGCACAGAATCCCCCAGAAAAGGCACAGTTGGAACCTTAAGGTCTTGACCATAGTGTTGATTTGGGAATGAAGGTTGAGTCTTTGTCCAGGATGACACCTACGGATTTAGCACTGTCAACAATGGTAGATTTGATGTTAAGAATGTTCAGACTATCCATCCATGAATGAATAGGTGGTGGAGAGTTAGAGGTTCAGAAAAGAAGGAACTTAGTTTTGGAGTGATTCAGAATTAGATGATGAGACGCCATCCAGTCTTGCATGGAGTAGAGGGTGGTGGCGAGGATTAAAATGTTGAGTGCGGAGGACACCTTTAGGTAGAGTTGGGTGTTGTCAGCAATGATGTGATAATGGATTCAAGACTTTTTTAGTACGTTTCCCAGCGGTTCCATGTAAAGATTGAAAAGGGTTGGCAGTAGTATTGAGCCTTGAGGGCTGCCTTGATCCTCAGACTTTGATGAAGAGAGACAGTTTGCAGCTTTATGTATCTTAGATCTGCCCATAAGGTATGATTCAAACTATTTGAGTAAATGTGCCTTCCCATCTTTTTTTTAGTGTGTTCAGAAGAGTGTTATAGTTTACAGTGTCAAAGCTGCAAAAAGATACAGAAGGATCAGGACACAGGAATTGCCTGAGTTGAGCATTCGCAGGGCATCGTCAGTAACTTATAGCAGTGCTATTTGAGTGCTGCAGCCTTCATTGAAGCAGGATAGAAATTAATCAAGAAGGTTGTTTTCCTTAATATGTTGGGAGATTTGCTCCGCTACGCATCTTTCAGTGATTTTAGCAAGGAAAGGGTGGTTGGTAAAAGGGCAAAATTGTTAAGGTCACTCACATCAGTGGAGGGCTTTCTTTACAAGTGAGGTCACCTGGCTTGTTTTGAGGGCCTTTGGGAAGGGAGCCTTGGCTGGGTGAGAGGTTAACCAGATTAATCCAGTAAGAGAGCATGTAGATGTAGAAGTCAATTGCAATATCACTAGGGTTGGGGTAAATAGAATGGATTGAAGGTTTTGTTTTCAGAAGCTCTGGTTTGCATGATACACAACCTGTCAGTGGCTAGTGTGCACTGTCTGGCATAGGATTTGTACTGGAATCATACACTTTGAGTACAAATTGTTATGTCTAGAAAAACAGAGAAGGATCGCACATACTGGATGTGACTGCTTGAACAAGGCATTCTGGGGCAGATTTACAAGAAACTGACGCATCTGCATAGATGCGTCAGTTTCCTTGTGCCAGCGTCCAATGTCCTTGAGCCATCATGGATGCGCTCTTTTATTAACAGATGCATCAAAAATTCTGGCCCATCTGTTGGCCCAAAATTCACACATTGCTGGAGTTGTGTCCCAAGCACAACGCAACTCCATCAATGTATTTTGACTCCTATACTTACTGTACTGCGTCACTGCTTCAAGCAGGCGTAAGGATTTGAAGCAGTGGCCCCCTAAAAGTGGCGCAGTGAAATCTACAAGATTTCACTGCGTCACTTTTACAAGGCCTTGATGCGTGGGAATGTCCACCCTGCATACATTATACCTGACGCAGGATTATTGTGACGCAGGACTTTACAATGTGACGCATTTCACATTGAAAATAAGCTGCACAGCTTGCGCCGCCGATGCGTCAAAAAAGTGAGGCAATGGCGGCGCAAGGGGCTTGTAAATCTACCCCTATTTTTTAATGCAAACCCTAGTCTGGTTAACTTATTAGACCGGACCTTGCGTAAAAACTGTGGCTGCTTGCGCGGATTAACCCCATTAATACCTCTCAGATGCTAAGCAATGATAAGCAGCATAATGTAATATTTGTGCTGAGAATTAAGAACCTTTCCTGTGCAAAATACTTTTTGCACTAGAAAGGAAATACCAGTGAGTCGCCTAGGTAACCTCGGGCAAAAAATCTCCCAATTATTCCATACTTTGCCGAGAGAAGAGCTTGGTAACACAAACAGTCAATTACTGCCCTCTGCTCCGCACTTATAGATCTTTCTATTGAATGGCTGTGCTAAAGTTGGAAAAAAGAAACACAGAGCCCTTTTGCATCAATATAAAGTGCATAAAGGGATCATGATACAGCTTCCAGAGGTAAGCTATGATAGCGCCTAAAACATGTGCTTTAAAATTTAGCAGCACTGAGGGAAACCTGCCTTCGCCTTAGAAATGAAAACTGCATTTGAAAAGTGACACACAGATATTTTGTGCTACAAAGTGAATACCAAAGGGGATGATGGACGGCGCGTTTGAGCAAATCAAACACTCACCCCCAGTCAACTGATTTGGGTTTAATCCATCATCATTCTTTAGCTCACTCCACCATATGCAAATCAGTCTGACCCTGTGCCTCATGGGAACAGTCCAGCCCAAACTGCCAAGCCATGTCTTCCCTAGACTGGAAACAAGCATCCTGGGACCGGTTTCGGGTTCATAAACCTCATCAGACAGGCTATCTTGAATCCAGTGGCAAAGTGAGCAAGGGACCCACGTCTGGCATACCCTGCCAACTTAGGGCGAACAAAGCGATACCAAGGGGGATGATGGACGGTGCATGAGCTCTGAAATGCACAGACTTTAGCCAGACACTTTTCATTTAGTAATTTATGTAACCCATGTGCAAGTGATTCATAGCTTGATTTATATGTATTTTAGTATAGGTTTTGTTCTCACTATGAAAATATGATTTGAATTTGTGAAAGTGTTAAAAGTGTGCATTAGTTGCATATAACTTGTATTAGAATTAGCGCCACATTACAGAAACCGCTCTTAATTAGCTATTGCTCTCAGAAAGCTTCTCTTGGCCTTCAAGTAAAGCAAAATAATTTATCTCCCTGTTAAGAGAACAGCTGCATAATTTATAGCTGTGACTTCGGAGCTGGAACTCTGTAGTTGCTGGAAGGTTTAAACAAAGCCTCTTTTAATTCTTTGCTTTAGTGAGAATAGAAAACATACCTTATTTTAAGAGTGCATTAATATGTTACATTTAATGTTTCCTGCTTAATTAAAAAGTTATTTTGTAAGTCATGTTATATGTTTAGCTAAGAAATACAATGTTTTCTTTAAAGGAAGGTTAGGAGATGAAATTATATTAAATAAAATGCATAATGTGCTGTTGGAAGGACTTTCGCTGTCTGATAGGATGACATATGTAGTTGTCCAGGTGTCCTTGTGGAGAATGCTGGATTCCGGATTAGAGCTAGATGATGTCATACTACATGCTTTGAACATTATTCTCTGATAACCGCGTTCCTAGTTTAGGAGTTTTCAGAAGCTTGTAGAATTCTTCAGAGACCTTGGTGAGAGGCAGAAGCCTTTGCTACAGAGGGCTGCAGAGGAGTTTCAGACTCTGAGGCAGAAATGAAAGAAGAACAGTGGCGGCTGGTGACTTTTAAAAGTGGTAAGGCGGAAAATTTGTGGTGGCGTGCACTGTGGCGAGCAAGCTATGGGGAAATTGGGGGGTTCTCCCGCCATGAAAATTTTGAAAAAAGAGTGGGCAAATGAACCTATTTCAAGCAATTTGAGAAAGCAAGAAGGTTGATAAAGCAATTGTGAAAGTGCAGTTATTACATTGAAAAAGAGATGTCATAGAGGGGCATATGTATCAAGTTCCGTTTTTGCAATTCTCAAATAGCGATTTTTAGGGAATCGCTATTTGAGAATTGCAAAACGGGATGTAATAAAAAATTTGCAAATGTTTTGCGATTTCTTAGCATTCCTTAATTGTGATTAGCAAATTGCTAATCGCAATTAAGGAATACCTTCCCATTCATTCCTATGGGCCAGGAGGCCCATAGGAATGAATGAGAATACATTCTCAATTAGCGATTCGCAATTAGAGAATCGCAAATTGAGAATAATTTCAAGGGTGCAAGGGTGTCATAAGGACACCCTGATGCACCCCTGAAATGAGCATGTGTGCGCATGTGGCGCACATACATGCCCTAAGGGTATGTATGTGCGCCACATGGAACTTTGAAAGATACCAAAAAGTGCATCTTTCAAAGAAATCGCAAATTACCACCAACTTGAAGTTGGTGCTAATTTGAGATTTCTTAAGGAGAAATCGCACAACTTGGTTGCTTGTTACATTGCATTAAGCAATTTGCAATTCCTTAAATGCAATCGCAAAATAGAGAATCGCAAATTTGCAATTCTCTAATTTGCGATGACCTTTTGGGATGATACATCCCTAAAGGCCTTTTCCCGTTCGCAAACGGGCCGATTCTGAGAATCGGCCCGTTTGCAAACGGGAAAAGGGCTTGATACATATGCCCCTTAATAACATAGGCAGCTAGCTGCTTATTCTGTATAACCAGAGAGCCTTCATTCAAGAAATTCTTTGAAGCCAGCAGAGGAACCACATTTCAACAAGGGGAGAGACCCTATCCATGGCAGTCTTTTCTGACTGCACTAAATCAAACCCACATTATAGACAGGCTGCGCCACCTACAATACCTCAGAAGGCATATTCTGATCACATGTGTGAGGGGCAGGAAAAAGGCTAGGTGGTTCTAACGCTGTTAAGATCACGTTTGTTTGTGTGTTCACATGCATTAATGGTTCATGTTGAGCTCTGCTAGAATGCAGAAAACATGGTAATAGAGTTTTTTATTTTAAAAGGAGGGGCATGGCGATAGTGTAATTGTGCGATCCACAAGCTCATATCCACCAGAACAATTATGACCTATTTAACTTCTGTGAAGCACACAGTAACAAATTACTGGAAAACGAGATCAAAGATGAGGCATGAAATTTAGATTATTATGCTGCCTTGCTTCACTGTGTTCCAATTTAGGGGAGGGATCGAGTAATATGGTGCTGCTGTAGGTGTTCTCATCGTTTAAATACGTGTAATGATAACAATAAAAAATGTAATTATTAATGTCAACATTGAGATCTGTGTTATCGAGTTAAAAGGAGGAATGTAATATTTTTTTTTTGCAGCACTCTATGTAGACCGGTGGTCTTCAGTTATCGTGACATCATGGCATGCACCTCTGAGAAGAATACACACTGCTGCCAACACTTCTCGGAGGTACGTGCCAGCAGGGCCTATCTTCACAAACATTTATGTCTGCACTCTGCGTTCCTGCTATATAAACACTCACACTCTTTTAAGTGCCGTAACTCTGCACTTCAAAGTGCGTGAGTGTTTATATGGCGGGAACGCGATCTGAAGGTATTAGAGTGCAGCTTTACATCAGCACGCGCAGCGCCAGTTAGTTACAAGGAGGAAATCCATCCCACAAGCTTTTTAGTTAAGCACCACGGGGGGAATAAGTGATTTGCCCAGAATCACAGGATGCTGAGTCGATGCCGCCAATACTCGAACCTGGTTCCCCCAGGTGAACCAGGTTCCAGTATCGGTGTCCATGACTCAACATCCCTTCGAAATTCACCAGCTCTGCTCTGCCCATTACGGCCATTACTGCACACGTCGCACGATACAACTAGGCGGCCTAGAAGGTCAATATAAGCAACACCAGTACTCAGGCCTAGAATCATCCACGAGGCTCCTTGAGAGAGGTCATGTGAATGGCTGACGGAGATGGGAGCAAGAGTTTGCTATTTTCCCAGTTTTAATAATCCTCTACCCCTCCATGCACGTATGAACCCATGAGGGGCCCAGAGGTGCTACAGTTTCAGTTTCTAATTGGCAGCGGCGGCCGGCATGGTCGAGGGAGGGAGGGGGCGTCGCGGCCCGCAGGTGGGGAATACAAATATTACAATTAAAATAAAAGTAAACGTACCTGAGTGCCGGGAGACCGCACCGCCTCCACTCCGGCCTGTACTGGTTGGTCCCCATGTTCCTGCTGCAGGAAGCAGCCAGCAGGCAGCTTCCCTCCCCTACGCAGCACAAGGGAAGCCAATCACAATTCTGGTAGGCGCAGTAGGCGAGCGCCCCAGCCGGGACATTTTCTCAGCATAGAGAAAGACAGAGAGTGGGCGGTCCTGCTCGAGGGCAGGGGGAGTGGCTTACCCACTGTTGTGGGTACTGACTGTTTGGTCGGCCCTGAGCCGACCAAACAGCCAGTACCCACAACAGTGAGTAAGCCACTCCCCCCCTGCCAACGAGCAGGACCGCCCACCCCCCGCCCCCAACCAGGCACAGAGGCACTTCTGCTTTCTCGCAATGCGAGAAGGCAAAAACATAAATGGTAGTTTTTACCGTTTATGTTTCTGCCTTCTCTCACCGCGAGAAAGGAATGGGGCAGCGCCCCCACGCCCCAATGGGGGAGCTGCCACTGAAGAAGAAGAGTAGATGTGATTTGCAGATGCAGGGAAGGGGAGGGCAGACTTGATGGATAGTGTAACAGAGGCAGACAAAGGCAGTTCAGATGTAGGTTGAGTTCCATTCTGACTTTTATTAAGATCCCAAATTTAAGCTTTGCCGATTGGCTTTGTCAAGGCTTATTTGTTTTATGTTTGACTTCTCTTCATGGGAGATTCTGAAATTATTAATGATTGATGTAGCTTTCTCTTGCATTGTGAGTTCTGACTGACATAATTTGTGCTTCACTTTGTGGAAATATGGATTTTCCTGGTCAGTTATGTCCCCTATCTTGGACCCCAACGGTTCTATGTGCATGTCACAAGTACATGTAGGTTCCCTCCAGTTCCAGTTATGAAGACGCAAATACATGTGCGTCCACCGTCAACATGTCCTCTGTCAGATCCGCCATGAATAGGCCGGATATTCCATTCCTAAGTATGAAAAGCCATCGGCTTAATATGGTTCACTTATGCCATTTTACAGTCCAGGCAAGTAGGCCCTGATTCTGTCATCAAAACTCCTTTTCCCTTCTGCCTCTGAAAGCTCCGGTCCGAGCCTGCATCTATGACCATGAACTTTGTCTCATTCTCTGCGCGGCTCACGAAGCCTGACATCAGCCTATTCTCTGCCAAGAACTGTATTTCACCTTCGAATTATCTGCCTCTCCCTCAGCCGATGCATTCCTGCCTAGTAGTTTAAGTAAACATTCTTCCAGTTATCAAGCAAAAAGGCCTATCTTCTCTGTCCTCATGCAAGTAATTCATAGCCCTGTTACTAGGAAATATTCCTACCCCCTCGCATTCAGTGTAGACACTTAGACGCTTGTACATACACGCACAGTCAGTATAGAGTAGATTCTGTCCGAGAGTCCTTCTTTTGTGGATAACATAGTTCTTTAAACATAGGATGTTAGATATGATTTGGGATTAGGTTGACTTGACCCCCCAGACTTCTCGTCTCCACATATAGAGCTAAATGTCAAGTCCTCGTCACCCCCTAGTTACACGTCAATTACACGTCATACTGCTGCGCGCGCATCTATGCCAAGTATTATCTTATAGATCCACCTATACATGACATCATAACCAATCATGTTCCTTTTTACTCATTATTACACCCATTTTCGGTTACGCAGACAAACGTCAATGTCCTTATCAAATTGTCACGCCTACTGTATTCACTTCATTATAATGTATGTACTATAAAAGTTACTTCTCTGTCAATAAAGTATGTACTTCACTTCCTGAACCCCCGTGGTGATGGAACTTGAAGCATCCGATTATAATCGATTATTGGAATAAAGCCCATTCCGAAACTCTAATATCACGGATTCTGCCTCTCATTTTACTGAGCTATTTTATAATGTTTCTGTATCAAATTCAGTCCCGGTAAAGGAATTTTTATTTACCACATGATGGCGCCCGAACAGGGACACTTTCTCATCTCACGCGCCGGCGGTGCGTTGCAGGCCCGGTCTCCTGCCACAGCTGGACGGACAATAACGCGTACCAGCAGGATTTCCTGTATCTCCCTCCGGTCAAGCGGGGGCGACTGAGACTGCGATCAACACCCAGACGAGGCGGTGAGAAGTGCGAAGTATCCCGACCAGAGCCTAGCTGAGAGAGCAAGATCCGAGGTATACAGAGACCCACCAGTCCGAAGTCAAGTCCAGTGTCCGACGAGTCGAGTCGAGTCCAGTCCGGTTCAAGTTCAAGTTACTGAGGCCTTCCGTTTCCGAAGCTACCCGGTGAGTACCATTGCTGGGGAGGCATTTCTGACGTGCACATAGGTTGTGCCGGTCAAGACGGGTTTGGGTACACAAATCCGGTCTGCACTGTTTTAGCAGTGTATCTGTACTGTTTAGCAGTATATCAAGTATTCCGAAGTATTCCGAAGTGTCTAGTTATTGTCTAGTTATTGTCGAGAATTTAAGCTTGGTGATTAGTTATGCAGACGATCATCATTGTTGTTTCAGTTAAAAGTTTAATGTTTAATGTTTAAAGTGTTTAAGTATGTTCTGTATATCGTGGTATGAATGACTGTTCATTATCGTGTTTATTGTATTATGTCTGTTCAAATTCAAGTATCAGGTCAAAATCAAGTATAAGGTCAGTTCTCAATATGCCGCTCTTTTCGAAATTAAGACAGATCACTACCAGAAAAGGGGTTCTCGAAGAAGCCGTCCCTATTCCTCCTAGGGACACTCCAGGGCACTTTATGTATCACAAACATGGCTTAGACGCTATATTATTTCTTGATTTATGGGTAGACTATACCAAGGGATTACCAGAAAGTCAGAGGTGGCCCACAGCGGGGACCTGGGATGCAGAGTGCATCATGAAAGTCGAGGAAGAGTTATGGAAAAGGAAAGTCAGACAGTCACAGAAAGACGCCGTTGAATTATGGCGTAAAGAATCACATAGACGAACAGAAAAAGCACGTAGACAGGAAGAGAAGAGTAAAGAAAGTTCAAGCAAGGTTCAAGAAAAACTATTAATTGAGGAAGGAATCCGAGTGAAATCAGAACAAGTAGACAGACAAAGAAATGCCCTTATGAATGGTATGTATCCCCTTCTGGCCGAAGGATTACCTAAGGCTACTCCAGAGATACCGAAAGACCTGCCACCCCCATTATTTCCAATCAAGGTACATCCTAAGGGGCATCCTAGAACCGCAGAAGATGTTTTTCTTTCCTCATATTTAGATGACGCAGCTCCCGAGTATGCTAATTCCGCCCCACATAGACCGCATACCAGGGAGGTTCAACGCCAAGATCCAGTGCCCGTATCCCTACAGCAGCAAATCGAGTCACAAGTTCCGGCAAGCACATCTGTTTCTGCATCTGTTTCTACAGGTGCTTCCATAGCTGAGTCCACACCTATAGTTGCTGTGTCACGTTCGACGAATCCTTTCACACCCGACGCCCCAGATGGGGCCACGGGAGGTGCTACCAATATTTTTTCTACGCCACCCAGAATAAATAAACTTACTTTTCAAGAGTCAGCGCATTCACGTACACCCAAACTCCTTAGTGCCCGTGCGCTTAAGGAACTTCTTATAGATTGTAGATATGACCCGGTGCCTGGAAAGGAGGACGAAATGACCCTAGCATCATTGCGTATCAGACGAGCCGCAGTGTATTTAGCGAAGTTACCAGGAATGACTGCGCATCTAGATAATATATATCATTTTGTCCAAACAGGGCGAGATCCAGAATGTATTTACAGAGCTATGGAATACCAGAAAGTAGAGATACAGGGGGAACTGTTACGTTTCCTCATAAACTGTGTGATCAGAAATCAAGACCGACCGGGGGTAGACCCGGAAGTAATGAAAATTCTTACAAGATGGAGCCAGAATATATCAGAAGGGAGACATGATAAACAAAATTGTATAATAGCCATGTGTCGAAAGATCCGTAAAGAAATAGAACGCCTACACGAAGAGCGATTAGAGGTAGACGAATTCGAACAAAACGAGGAAGAAGGGTCAGGACTGCCCACAGGACAGTCGGACACCATAGCCTATGTGGGTAGAGGAAGATCTTGTAATAGGAATCAGACTAGATATCATACTGACTCAATACATCCGATATGTCCAGATAATAACAGGAATTTCCAAATACCTATAATTAATATAAGGTCTAACGAGCATTCGTTCCAAACCACCGACAAACTACTCCGAGAACGAAGGGGTTATCATTTCCTCGATTCTATGGATGAACAAGATTTAGCCAGGGCAGCTGTCCATTGGGTGGACAGTCCCGGAAAATATAGCGATGATACAGTAGTACGCACATTTTTGAATCTTACCCCAGATGAACAAAGGTTAGCTGGGATTTATATGATTCAACAACTCATTATACTATATCGGAGTCGGCATTCGGACCCTGGTCCCTTGCCTGACATACTGACTGAATTACTTATGAATAAATGGAGAGGTCCAGGTACTGAATTAATTAAAGAAATTCTAGAATCAAGAAAGCAGTATATTCTTTTTGTATGTTCAGAACATGTTCCATTGTCCGTCAAGGAAAGAACTACGTATCACATAGATAGGCAGAATCCCTTACGAGAAGTGCACCCAATAAAGGGTGAGGACAATCAGTTTAAACGTGTATTTGTATATACGCCCATATCGAAAATAGAATTGTTAGAAATGAAGAAAGTAGTACCCAGTCATGACAAAGACCCAGCGGGTTTTCACAGAGAAATTAAAGACATGTTACTCATGGGAGAGTATACCTACCCCGACATTATGACAATATTAAAGGTGTTGATGCCTGCTGGCATTTATGAGAAACTCAAGGAAAAAGAGTGGGAGGTAGGAGATCAAAAGATAGAATGGTCAGCATTAGAAGCAGAAGAAAGGGCCCGAGGTCCAGGTTCGGGGCTTGGGGATAAAACTAAAGCACTACCAGGTCTACTAGTACAGGTACTGCCACGTTTATTATCTACTAAAAAGGAAGATTGGGGTACAATTTCAGCCTGTAAACAGAAGCAAGATGAAGACACTAGCGATTACTATGCCCGATTCGAGAAATGTTTTGGTATAAATAGTGGCATAAAAGCAAGTAGCGAATCATACCCGCATCTGTTTGTAACAAAATTAGTGGAAAATGCCCTGCCCCCAGTAAAGAATAGAGTATTAAAATTCGAGAGTACCTGGCAAGGTAACACTCCAACACAAATGTTACAAATGTTACAGTACCACCACAATAGAATTAAAGAGGAACAGGAACATGAACACAGACGCATGAAAGACACGAAAATGAAAATGCTAGTTTCCCAAACAGTTCCAGCTGAAGGACATAAAAAGGGTATGACACATTCCGATTCAACCGGACCTGTAAAAGGGACATGCAATTATTGTAAAAAGCCAGGTCATTACGTACACAATTGTCCAGTCTTAAAACATAATATCGCCATAGGTAAAACACAAGAAAGATCACGGCCACTCAGACAAGATCAGAATGAACAAGGAGCTATGCAGCATGCCCAGGCCATGCCAGCCGCACAACAGCCAATACACTTTGTACCAGCTGCACCCCCATTGCCTGTTGCTGCCACACAAACAACAACACGACAAATGTATCAGACCGCACAGTATGAATATCCCGAGTATCAGCGTTACGCATGAACAAGCCTAGAGAGGGAAGTTGACTTACCCCTTATTGAAATTCCAGTAGACCAAGAAGGACCTTATGTACATAGTGAATTATTAGGCCAAGATAGAAAATTTCTACTCGATACAGGGGCAAGTCGAACGACCATAAAACGTAGTGAAGTTCCAGGGGCACCCCTCTCAGGCTCACAGAATATTTCCCTTGGTTTTTCAGGAAAACCTATTGTTAATGAAGTGTCACAACCTCTGCCACTTACGATAGGACCTTTGACCCGAACTACAGATTTATTGCTTACCAAATCATGTCCAGAAAATCTATTAGGAATAAAAACGTTAAAAGCTCTAGGAGCTATAATATGTTGTTCTCCGGAAGGAGTAAGACTGTTTTTACGTGATTTTAAAGGTCACTATGTGTCTAGAGACATGGATCCCCGATTACAGATTTTACCTACACGACTATGGGCACAAGGCCCTACTGATGTTGGATGCATGAATATTACACCATATCGAGTCACATTAAAGGCAGGAGTGGTGCTACCACGAATGCGACAATACAAGTTACCACCAGATGCTGTAGTGGCTTTACTACAAATCATTGACGAGCTCATTGCCCAAGGAGTAGTTGTGGAAACAGACTCCAATATATGTAATTCACCGATAATACCGATTCTTAAACGAACAGATCCGAAGGCCCCGCCAGTATATCGATTGGTTATTGATCTGCGCGAGTTAAACAAATGCATTGTGCCACAATTCCCTGTGGTCCCAGATATCTCGTCATTACTGACAGCTATTGATTCCGAAGCGACATTCTTCACTGTAATCGATCTCAAGAATGCCTTTTTCAGCGTCCCAATAGATCCGGAAAGCCAATATTTGTTCGGATTTAGTTTAAATGGACGTAGCTTTAAATTCTCACGCGCACCTCAAGGATTTACAGAAAGCCCCAGCATCTATAGCCAAGCACTGAAACGAGAACTTGATAGTATCCACATGCCAGTTAACACTGCTCTGCTTCAATACGTCGATGATCTGCTGATCACCGCCCGAAGCGAACCTGAATGTGAAAAAGCATCACTGACAGTTTTACAATTTCTAGCCGAAAAAGGGCACAAGGTGTCCCCTTCTAAGCTGCAATTCTGTGTCCAGCGAGTTATTTATCTTGGACACTCGCTGTCCAAGGAGGGAAGGCAGCTTACACCAGACCGCATTCAGTTAATAGCTAACATGCCGATACCCAAGACACAAAAGGAGGTGCGGGCTTTCATAGGCCTCACTTCATACTGTAGACAGTGGATCCCGCAATATGCATTTCTAGCAAAACCACTCATTCAGTTGACAACCCAGGAGGCAGCCACATCGACTGTTCTCCCTTGGACTCAAGAACATACACAAGTTTTTGAAAGCCTAAAGAAAACTTTATGTCAAGCACCTGTTTTAGCAACACCATGTTACAGAAAACAGTTTACACTCTTTGTTACAGAACGCGAAGGTACTGCTTTGTCAGTACTCACACAGGATCAAGCAGGAGCACACAAACCATGTGCTTATTTTTCTAGTACATTAGATCCCGTAGCTCAGGCTTTGCCTGCATGTCTGAAATCAGTGGCAGCGACAGCTTTAGCAATCAGACAAAGCGATGCCATAGTGTTAGGACATCCATTGACAGTTCAAGTACCACACGCAGTAGAGGTTCTTATAAATAGAACACAAACACAACACTTGACCATAGCACGACTTACAGGGTATGAACTTACATTGTTTCAGCCACATATAGAAATAAGACGCTGTAACACATTGAATCCTGCCACACTTTTGCCAGTAACCGGAACAGACCCACTAGCCCATGACTGTATTGAAGTTATTACTGTAACGACAAAACCCAGACAAGACTTGACCGATGTTCCATTGTCAGATCCAGACTTGACATTTTATGTCGATGGTTCATGTATGAGAACAAGTACAGGAGAATTAGTGGCCGCTTATGCAGTCACAACAGATACTGAAGTCATTGAAACTAATCGTATAAATACTTTGTCAGCTCAAGCCGCAGAGCTCATCGCTCTGACACAAGCCTGTATTCAAGCCACGAATAAAAAAGTCAACATATACACTGACTCACGTTATGCATTCGGAGTTGTACATGACTTCGGCGTGCTGTGGCGAGAGAGAGGTTATTTAACTTCCCACGGTGCCCACATTCAGCACGGACCCCTCATTCATGCCTTATTAGATGCAATACATCTACCTACTGAAATATCAATTATGAAATGTAAGGCCCATACGAAGGTTACTGATATCATTTCCCAAGGCAATGATCTAGCCGACAGAACAGCTAAACTGACCGCTCAAACTCAAACCCCTGACATGACAAAGACAATAGTCCTGACACCGACACATTGTATGACAGTTAAAGATCCTACTCTTGACGTAATTGACATACAGACACATGCTACACCAGACGAAATAAAGAAATGGACTGAATTAGGAGGGATCCAAACGGACCAAGGATGGATGATGAAGGAAAAGTCTGTATGGTTCCTTCCTGATTCAATGGTCCAAGTTATAATTAACACTATACATAGTCCGGCACATCTAGGAGAAAAAGCTATGCTAGACAGCATTCAACACATTTGGTTTAATAAACATTTACGAGCAGCAGCCAAACAAAAGGTCCGTACCTGTATGATCTGTTGCCAGTTCAACCCAGGAAAAAGTGTTCCCGTAGAACAGGGTGGATTTCATCCTCCTGATCACCCTTTTGAAGTCCTACAGATGGATTATATCCAGATGGAACGATGTCGAGGATTCAAATATGTTCTCGTAGTTGTCTGCGCTCTGTCCCGTTGGACGGAGGCATACCCGGTTTCAGATTACACTGCTCCGACTACTGCCAAACAGTTGGTTCGAGAATTTTTCCCACGATACGGTTTACCACGTACTGTTTACTCAGATAACGGCCAGCCGTTCTCATCAGAATTAATGAAACATGTTTCACTTCTGTTAGGATATCAGTGGAAATTCCACTGTGTCCGACACCCCGAGGCAGCAGGTCTCGTAGAAAGACACAACCAGATACTGAAAATCAGAATGTCCAAAATATGCAGAGAGAAAGGTGTCGACTGGGTAGTAGCGTTACCAGTTGCACTATTTTACATGAGAATGGTAGCACACTCTCGAACAGGGCTATCCCCGTATGAGGTGATCTTCGGTAGACCACCAAATATGTGGGGGACGCCTATACCACGTAAAATAACTGATATTGACTGTAATATGCTGACAGATTACTTGGCTTCCTTGATGTCTGCACTACAATCTTCTCGTTCACAGGTAGCTGCAGCCTTTCCCGACAACACTGAGGTGAAACCCCATGACGTTGTTCCGGGTAATCTTGTCTTTGTGAGGAATTTCGACCGAAAGACTCAGCTGGAGCCCAGGTGGAAAGCACCCAAGTTGGTCCTGTTGACCACAAGAACAGCCGTGAAGATCGAGGGCCGCAAGGGCTGGATTCATTCAAGCCATATTAAGAAATTTCATGGACTATCCTCGGATATAGACACTGTGCCCTGCACTACTTCACAGACTGATTCAAAACTCCCTTTTGTTGAACCGAACAAATCTGAAAGTTATAAACTAAAGCTTAGGCCCAACCAGTCGAGCAATTTGATTGTTTAAGTCCTCTCCAAGGTGAAGCGGTTGAATTGTCCCTGACATGTATCCCTTGGACCTGAGTAGAGGAAATACCCGTAAAATGTTGAAACAACAGGCGTATTGTAAATCACTGCGTAGCCACTGTATAGTGACATTATTAATTTTGTTTTTATTGAGTCTTTTAATAATTATTACAAGTATGTTGTTGCACATATATTACCCTATTTCTAGACATGTTTATAATGTTACTGCTGAACATTCTTTTAGTGACTTACCTCCGCATGAATTGTCTTATAGACTTGCGCTGCGCAATAACACTTTCATCAGTATGTTACATCATTCCCATCAGACTAGTAATGCCACAAATTGTTGGGTGTGTGGCCGACTCCCTCCCTATCAGAATTATGAAGGAGTCCTGCCATTCTTTCCACACCCATTTACACACAATGGCTCCTGTGGAGCATGGTTCAGTTTAATCAATTCCATAGACTCAGACACAGCAGTTTACCAAGATCATTGGATATGGGGAAACCTGAACCTAGTTTTACTCAAAGTCTGCTACCCTGACAAGGAGGGTCGCCCCAAAAGAACAGGAACTGATCTAGAAAATGAAGTGTATGGATTAGGTAATTTTACACCTAATCTCATGATTCTAAATGTCGTATCCGAAGTTGAACTAGTCTTACCCACCATGTCAGTATTCCCAGCAAAAGGTGAATTGTGTGTAAGAAAGGTTGGTTCCATACATATGGGCCATAGTAAATGCACTACTATAGTAGAATTCAGTGATCAAGGAAAATCTTCATTTAGAGCTTCTCGCCACTCCTACTTCATATGTGGTCAGATTGCATATATGCGTCTACCCCTAGATTGGGATGGTACCTGCTACATTGCATTCCTTTTGCCACCTGTTTTCCTAGCTCCTCCTGATTATTACAGAAATATTCATTTAGTACACAACAGAGAACGGAGAGATCTCCCCATTGTCGATTACACTGAAACGGCATGGGACAAGTATGTAGATTTTAATAAAGGCATCTTTCCCTATATAGGTACTGTTACTAATAGTAAGCTGATACGTAGATTAACTAGAACCCTTGAAGCAGTAGTGAATGAGACTATTTCCGCCTTAGGCAATTTAACGGAAGAGCAGTCTGCTATGCGGATTGTTGTGCTTCAAAATCGTCTTGTCCTTGACGTCATCCTGGCTGATAGGGGCGGAGCTTGTAGGGTCATCGGATCAAGCTGCTGCGTATTCATACCAGAAAATTCGCCATCTGTATATAAAGCCATCACTCGCCTTCATAAGATTGTAAGCCAGATACACCAGAACCCAGGCACTTGGACTTGGTCCAGTTGGTTTTGGAATGCGGTATCAGCCTGGGGATGGAGAGTTTTATCCTTCCTAGGTATTGGCCTTCTCATACTATTCAGTTGCTGTCTATGTCTACAATGTGGACCAGCGATTTGTGGTCTGTGTGCCACATCGTGCAATTCACATCAAGATTTACGTTCAGGATCCCGGAAGAAGAAAGAAGAACAAATGATGCTATATGAACAGGTCAATGGATTAATGAAGATTGATATCTCTTGAAGGGCAAGTAGGGGACAAGGAGGGAATGTGGAAATATGGATTTTCCTGGTCAGTTATGTCCCCTATCTTGGACCCCAACGGTTCTATGTGCATGTCACAAGTACATGTAGGTTCCCTCCAGTTCCAGTTATGAAGACGCAAATACATGTGCGTCCACCGTCAACATGTCCTCTGTCAGATCCGCCATGAATAGGCCGGATATTCCATTCCTAAGTATGAAAAGCCATCGGCTTAATATGGTTCACTTATGCCATTTTACAGTCCAGGCAAGTAGGCCCTGATTCTGTCATCAAAACTCCTTTTCCCTTCTGCCTCTGAAAGCTCCGGTCCGAGCCTGCATCTATGACCATGAACTTTGTCTCATTCTCTGCGCGGCTCACGAAGCCTGACATCAGCCTATTCTCTGCCAAGAACTGTATTTCACCTTCGAATTATCTGCCTCTCCCTCAGCCGATGCATTCCTGCCTAGTAGTTTAAGTAAACATTCTTCCAGTTATCAAGCAAAAAGGCCCATCTTCTCTGTCCTCATGCAAGTAATTCATAGCCCTGTTACTAGGAAATATTCCTACCCCCTCGCATTCAGTGTAGACACTTAGACGCTTGTACATACACGCACAGTCAGTATAGAGTAGATTCTGTCCGAGAGTCCTTCTTTTGTGGATAACATAGTTCTTTAAACATAGGATGTTAGATATGATTTGGGATTAGGTTGACTTGACCCCCCAGACTTCTCATCTCCACATATAGAGCTAAATGTCAAGTCCTCGTCACCCCCTAGTTACACATCAATTACACGTCATACTGCTGCGCGCGCATCTATGCCAAGTATTATCTTATAGATCCACCTATACATGACATCATAACCAATCATGTTCCTTTTTACTCATTATTACACCCATTTTCGGTTACGCAGACAAACGTCAATGTCCTTATCAAATTGTCACGCCTACTGTATTCACTTCATTATAATGTATGTACTATAAAAGTTACTTCTCTGTCAATAAAGTATGTACTTCACTTCCTGAACCCCCGTGGTGATGGAACTTGAAGCATCCGATTATAATCGATTATTGGAATAAAGCCCATTCCGAAACTCTAATATCACGGATTCTGCCTCTCATTTTACTGAGCTATTTTATAATGTTTCTGTATCAAATTCAGTCCCGGTAAAGGAATTTTTATTTACCACAACTTTCTTAGACAGGGATTGTTTCTTTAAGGAACGCTTGTGTGGAAATTAATATGCTAGTACTAACTTACATTTTCTATTTTCAATTCTGTAACCTGATTGATCTCTGACTAATAAATGAAGAGTCAGAGAACCTAAAATTTTGATTGGAAAATAAATCCATTTAAAACTACTCACAAATTTCAATATTGACTAAAATGTGTATTTGCATTTGATTAATTGCCCATGTTTATGTAGGAGCCTTTTGGGTCAAAACACAGTGGCCAAGATCTATCGACCTGCAGCGGAAACAAGGGTAATGGTATTCAGAGGTAATGGTGCCACATTTCCTGGATTTTCCAAAGAGAGATTACCATGAGATTTCCGGTCCATCAGCTACAATACAAAAGGAGTTTACTATTGAAACTTTATGGGAACAGGAGTAAAAATGTGAATCTTTTGAGCATCGTATGTTGATAAAAGTAGTACTGGGAAAATTCCTTAATATTCCAAACTAAGATCACAACCAAGTCTATATTTACTTTCAAACGATTCACCACAGTCACTGTAACTGGGGTAATAACAAATGAGCAAGGCCAGAAATTGTTGGTGCACGATGGAGTATTGTGAAAATATGCCAGGATTCCTCCTTCGCGTGCCATCCATTAGGGGCATTTCCAAAGGAATTATGCAGTGAGGGAATGAAATCATGTGGTAGGGTTGGCTGAATTGTTGAGCAGGAATAGGCAAATTATGCAGCGTAATGTGAAACATTTTGTGACCGCATTACTTTATTAGTTTTACATTCTTACACGTTAGCACTGTCAAGGTTAAGGTTTGACCTCATTAGTAATAGGCTGAGACCTAAATATAGCTATCAGTAATTAGAATTTGACAAGTTACACATTGCAAATAGCCTTATACCGCGCTGCAACACTTTTGGCAGTGTATTTGTCACTTTTGATCCATTTGAGCTCCAAACATCTTTTTAAGTAAACTTTGTAAACTATGCCACAGGTGATAGATTTTGTGGCTAGAGAACAAATCCATAACTATGTGGACAACGCTCAGACTGCAGGGCATCCATCTGGCACTCAAATGTCATAATCTCGGCGTGATCTGTAAAGTTAGTCTCTATTTGTATTAAAGTTAACAAGGAGAAACGTATAAATTTGCCTCCAGAATATCTCCAGTGAGTGTAGGAGAATGTGCAAGCATTTCCACCACACTTCAGCAGCATTGAAGACCCAGCCATGCATAACCATGGGCAGTAAGCAAAATGGAATCAGACCTAGACTGGGTTTACAAATACACCTGAAACTGCACCGCGTGCAGACCATCTGTTTCGCATTGTTTCTTTACCAAATGGTGATACCACAGTTGGACTGGCCACTCAATGACTTCTATCGACCCCAGGTTTCGTCACTAAAGGTACTGACCCAACTGCAGGTTTCAGGAGGATGTAATATTGTTCAAATCCAGCAAGATTGTTCCTTAGTGACATTGTGATCTGTGGGTCACAAGTTGGAATCCACAGAAACTTGGCTTAGCCTTACATATTTCGGAGGCTCATACATTGAGTAATTTAAAATTGGGTAACAGTAGCCTCAGGTGCAATAGATGCGGCAGGTGCAAGGAGGGACAGTGTGTCCTATTACAATTAATGCTTAGACCTTAGGGTAGCCGCAAACCCATACCAGCCCTGTGGGCAGCGCATAAAGGGAATATGGAGCGGCTGGTTACAAGCCACTCTATGTTCCACAGCATCCTGCTTGCACTTTAAAGAGGGGAGAGATATCCAAAGCAGGCAGCGGCAGTAAGTGACTGCACCCAACTGTAGGGGCATGTCTGGGAGAGTCAATGCAACTCTTTTTTACCACACAGGAGGGCTGGCCTCAGCGGCCGCAGTAACAGTGTGCCACCTTTTTGTGGCACACTGTCATTGCACTTTCTAAGGACTATTTTGCCTTTTCGCTTGCAGACATAATACAGCGCATTCACAAAAGGATTCGCTCATTTGCATAGGACCACGCCCCATGATGAGGGAACAACCTCTGCAGATAGCATGGGTACTACATGTGCGTCAGTGCTACCAGTATCCCAGAAGAGGCTGCACAAGTCTATGCAGCCCCTTCTGTAATACCAAAGTGCCCAGGGGTGCAAAACGTGGCCCACACACGCGTTGTGCTCTGAGGCAATATGTCTAATATGGCCACTGGTATTCACAGCAAAAGGCAGGAATGTGGTATGAAGCATTCATTTAGGGACATTATAATTATGAGAGGGTCTGTCAAAGCAAACATGAAGAGAGAAGAAAAGCATGTTTAGTAACGACTGTAAAAATACCCCATGAATGATGGGTCATAAAACAGCAGCTCTTTGTCTGATATTTTTTGTATATTGCCAAGCTAATCAGTTTAAAATTAGACGTGCCTTGCATTTTTAGTTCTGAAATATTAATATGATGAAAAGATTTATGTCTTTCATCAAATATGTAGCAATCAGTACTGTATTTAATTAATTGATATATAGCTAGCACCAAGGAACTAATGAACTATGCTTCAAAGATTTAAATGAAAATTGACATTGTTTGCATTTCCACCCCCAAATACTGAAGACGGAGTTACTGATGCGTAATGAAGTAATTAGGATGGAACTTGTTTAATTTGATTACGCATGTCGTAAGACTGCACTTCAGTAAAATTATTTTTAAGATGTGATTTGCACTGATGTTAGTCGCACAAGAAAAACGATAAATGTATGCATTTAAAGTGTTAAACAGATCAATAAAAAATGAGCAAATTCTGCCTAGTCAAAGGACGGAATGGTGGTGGTAGCACTCCAGAACGAATTTTGCAATTCTAAGTGCTGAAACTATAGGATCGCATTCTTCCCTAATGTAACAACTTTGGAAATATAAAATGCTGAGGGGCCCTTGCAGGGCTTCAAACTTTTACCCTGTGAATAGTTGGGCAATAAAGATTTAATAAGGATGTAACTTACTGAGTCATCTTGTCTGCTAAGAGAGACCGCAAAGTACCTGATTACAAGCTGGCCCTAAAAAATACAACACCAGGGCCCGTATTACAGATAGGGCGCACTATCCATGTGTGTGCTACCGGGTGCAAACATGGAAAGTGCGCCATATCAGGAAGAATACTCTGTCCTCAGGGCAGTCTCGAAATCGCACTGCCCCCAGGGCAGCGCATTCACAGGAAACACAGAGCATCTGTTTTTAACCTGCTCTGTGTTTCTCTGGCAGGAGGCAACCCACCTGCACTTTTAAAAGGGGTTAGAGACCCCTTTGCAGGTATGTGCAGTGAGGGACTGCACCCACTTGCAAGTGCATGTCTGGGGGATCATAGGACACCCTTGCCTTTAGAGGGCTGCATTTTGAAGGTGCACTGAAAGTGCACCACTGTTTTGTGGCGCACTTTCAGTGTGCCGTCCAATGGCATGTTTTCCTCTGCAGCCATATTATTAATATGGTGCTGGTGTAAAGGCAAAGAGATTCCCTCATTTGCAGGGGGCCATCATGCCCCCATGCAAATGAGGAAATGCCCTCTAATGATAGTGCTGGCGCTATATGTGTGCCAGCGCTATCTCTATTACAGAAGGGCCACACAAGCATTGCGGCCCCTTCTGTAATACCAAAGTGCCCCAGGCATGCAAAGAGTGCACAAAGACCTAGTGCACCCCAGGGGCACTTGTGTAATACGGCCCCTGGCATTTTACACGTGATAAATTCTAGAAGGTTTGACTTGGAAACATTGAATGAAAGGTGCACCGCTTATTGTATTGTATAATTATTTATATAGCGCACTGTGACCCTTCGGGTATCCAAGCGCTCCAACCAAACGAGATGCTTTAATGCTGAGGGGGGCAGAGTAGGGGGCATCATGCTACTGGGAAGAGCCAGGTCTTAAGGCTCCTCCTGAATTCCATCAGTGATTGCAACTGTCTGAGTTCAGGTGGAAGTTCATTCCAGCTTCGGGCTCCGACCACACTGAAGGCCCTCCCTCCCAATCTTGCCCATTTGAACCTGGGCTGGGCGAGCAAGCTGGCGTTGGATGACCGCAACTGCCTTGCGGGGGAGTACCTTGAGAATCTCTCCTGGAGTGGGACCGGCCCTGTTCCATGAATTGCCTTATGAACCAGGCAGAGGGACTTAAAGAGGACCCTCTCTCTAACGGGCAACCAGTGAAGGTCCCTAAGTGCCTGAGTAGAGGAAGAGTCAAACCTACGACCCAGTGCCAGCTTAGCAGCGGCTGACTGTACTCTCTGTAGCCCCTGCAAGATGTATTGGGGGGCTCCTAAATACAGCGAGTTACAGTAATCCAAGCTTATAATTCTTATCCCTGTGTAAGTAGGTGTTAATGGGGGATCGCAACTTAAGGGGTCACTTGTAATCAGGACCAAAGTCTATTATATCGAATATGTCAAATAAGGATGTTTAAATAAGTAAGAGACTTGTCTCCAAATGAATTCACCTTCCAGAGAAGTAGAGTTGGACAATATGTGAGGATTCCTTTCACAAAGATTGTATTGCAGTTTATAACATTAGAGTAATTCAAATAATAGTGTAATTCAAATAACAGTAGTATAATTCAAATAATGCTTTACCGAAAAAGATGATGGCATTTCCAGCCACGTCAATATTATTTCGTTTTAATATATATTACGCAGGAGAGACTATTGAGGAGTCACCTGAAATATAAAAGCACGGGTCAATTTTCGAAGCAGTCACAAGGTGCTAAAACACATGCACAGGTAATTGTTTGACCTAGCTTAGCTGCATTTAAAATATTGCTGAAACCACTACAGCAACTGGCTAGTGAAGAATCCTCAACTTACCAGTGCAAACTGTATTATTTCCTCAGGTCGATTGATGCAAATGTCCTTTTTTTTGCTCTGTTCAATTGGTGAAGTGTCATTAGGATAGCACTGGTCCAAATGTATGTCACATGGCATCAAGAATATGTTGCTCTTCATTACAATCTTGTATTGGAATTTATTTTGTAGTGTCCTTTAAGACCATCAACGATTGAGCAGGGGGAATAGTTCCTGCTATATATATTTGTCCATGTTATTATCAATAGAAGTAAATTTCCTTAATGTGCCAGTCACAGCAAGGAAGAGATAGAAAGGTACAAAACATACAGAAAAAGCTAACCATAATATATTTAGAAAAGGTTTGTGTCTTGTGGAAAACTGTTGTAATTAATAATGATCAATTAATTGCAGTATTAAGAGATTTCCACTTGTCCCTTGTGTTACCCTTTCCTTTTCCCTGTTCTTCCCTTCCCTTCTTATTACATGGTATTTGCCAACATTGTAATGGCAGAAGGTCAGTTGGTTCTCTGTGTGAGAGTCTCTGACTGAACAGCTGATGTGTCTTAGAGGCTGTTGCAGTATTAGACAAATAAAGCCATCTTGACTTAATATAGCGTCCACTTTGTTCTTCATAATATTGGTGACGACGGCGGGATACAAACCCATGCATGCAAAGCACAATGAATTAGCAATCCCTCGCAGGAAGAAAGCTGAGGAAGAAAAAAGGGAGAGACTGAAGTGTTATCGCTGTGGAAATCTCAACCACCTAGCTAAAAACCCAAATTGTCCCGCACATTCCATTGGGTGCACAACATGCAATAAGAAGGGGAAATATGCCAGGCTATGTAGGAATTTAAAGCAGACAGGAAAAATGTGCATATGGTTGAAGAGGTGGAAGATGGAACAAGCAAATATGTATTCCAGGTGGAAGGTAATACAGGAGAAAAGGAGAATAGTTACTCCACATGTGATATAGCTTTAGATGAGGTAAAACTAAGAGTTTACACTGACTCTTGCTCTCCATATACAATTATTCATTGCAAAATGTTTCAAGAAAAAATTCAAGGAATGAGCTATGTCATTCAAGAGGCAGACGTTAAACCTATAACGACCCCAACCATTTAGTTAGAATCCTTACTATGCATATTTCTTTCAAAGACTGTACAACTTTAGGAAAGATCTACTTGACAAAGAAGGGTTCCAGTTTACTAGGCGGGCGCATCATAGAAAATTGTTGACTCAACTCGACCCCAATATTGATGAACCTGTATTAGCTATAGCAGAGGAGAGTGAGCGTAAAAAAGAAAAGTGTGTGATGAGTTCCCTGAATTATTCGCGGTGGAATTGAGCCATTTAATAGATTTCCAGCATAAAATTAAAGTAAAAGACAAAAAGACAATGCAGTACTAGTGATACACAAAGTCAGGTCTAGCCATCACATGATGCAGGAAACCCTAAAGGAAGAGTTAAACAAATTAATTACACAGGGCATCATTGAACCCATCCAGAGTTCCCTGTTACTTGCTTCAATTGTGGACGGCTAAAATCTGGGGGGGGGGGGGGGGGGGTTGTGTCTCTGTGTTGACTTAAGGGACCTTAATGCAAACATTTGGTTAGACAGATTCCCTCTTCCTAGAAAAAATAAAATGATCAGTGTAATAGGGGATGCGGAATGCTTTAGAGTTATTGGCCAGTCTTCCACGTACCATCAAATAGAGTTGCACCTGGACTCCAAATCGCTAGAATCGTTTCTAACACCTTTTGGAGCATTCAGGTATTGCAGAATGCAGTTTGGCCTCGCATTAGCAGCTGCAGAATTCCAAAGATTTATGCAGAAGATATTTGAAGGGATAAAAGATGTACTATGCTTCCAGAATGACATATTGATTTATGGTGCCTCAGCATATCTTCACAATAATACATTAAGGAAAGCTTAAAGGGTGCTAAACAGAGCAAGGTTAACCATCAGGAGAGACAAATGTCAAATTGGGGTGGAATCAGTTGATTACTTAGGTCATACTATTTCAAAACATGACATTAAGCCCAAGCTGCATTTTGTAAAGGCTGTAAGGGAGGCACCCCTTCCCTTAAATAAAGAGGAATTGGAATCCTTTCTAGGATTAGTTTAGTACTTAACAAAATTTGTAAAAAACTTTGTGGTTATCACTGCGCCTTTGAGAAGACTATTAAACAAGAAGGAGTCCAATTCAATTGGGAGTCCGAATGCCAAAAGTTCTTCGAAGCTACTAAAAAAGCCTTCATGGATGCACCATCATTAGGTAATTGTGTCACAAGACGAAAAACTATTTTGACCACTGATGCCAATGCAAAAGGGATTAAGGTATGATTGATACAAATGGTAGAGGGCAAAGAGAAAATCATGGCTTTTGCATTTAGAGCATTAAAGGACGCTAAATGCAACTATTCCACAATTGCCCGTGAAGCATAACATGCCATTTTGTTTACTAATGAGGTTTACCATTTACAGTTCACACAGATCACAAATCCGTTGTGGATATATTTTCAACCAAAGGAAGTGAGGGAGAATACCACTCTTCACGTTGCAAAGTGGCTAACAAGATTAGAAGGATATAATTTCAAAATTGAATATGTTCCTGGTACAAAACAAATAGTAGCAGATTATTTATCTAGACTGCTGTGCAAAGGGGAAGGAGTACAAGGATACAATGTGGCAGAACCAATTTTGTTAGTTGACATTCCAGGGATCTCAGAGAAGGAGTGGGAAACAGGCATGGACAATGATCTAGCTCTGAGTGAAGGGAAAGATAGTACAGGGATGGGCAATAAAGCTTGGGAATTTGGTTGAAAATCTCAAATACTTTTGACCAGTATGTCAAGAGTTAAGCATTGTTAACAAGATGGTCATGAGAGGGCATAGACTGGTACCCCCTAAAGACCTGTGGGACAGAATAGCTGAGTTAGCCCATGAAGGCCACCTATAGAGGAGTCTTACTAAATCCAATTTTAGAGCTACGTACTGGTTCCCTAGAATGGACAATGTGGTAGAAGGTATGGTTAGGGATTGCTTGCCAAAGCACAAGAGATGCATTGTTGTCTCCAGTGAGCATTCCATCTCAACCGTGGGATGAACTTGGTTGAGATATGATTGGACCTCTAAAACTATCCATGTGGGCTGGGAAGTTTAAGTTAGTATTAGTCAACTACCACTCTCATTGGATCATAACCAGTGGTCAGTAATATCAATACTCAATCCCTGATAAATTTCTTAGCTGATGTGTTCACGGCAGAAGGTGTGATAAGCATCATCATAATGGAAAATGGGGTGCAATTTACGTCAGATGAAATGCGGAATTTCCTTGAAAGATGTCTATACATCTCAAAACTTCTCTTTACAGCCCAAGAGCAAACGGCTTAGTCAAACAAGTCAATCGCTTGATTAAAGAATGTATTCAGCTAGCTTATATGTCAGGAAGTCCAGCAGACAAAGCTCTTCAAGGAGTGCTACCACACTATGCCCAATTCAGTCACCACTGTTTCATCTTTTCTGGCACTTAAAGGTAGACTCCCAGGTACAAAAATTACTCCTAATTCCCTTGGTGGAGGAGAACCAAGATGGATGTGCAGAGAAGAAATGGGTAGCCAAGTTAAACAACATCAAGAAGTGTGCAAAATAAGACATGATCAAAAACATGGAATGAAAGGATGTAATTGGAAGGTGGGGGATTGGGTATTAATCAAACTTCCTGTTTCCCATCTAAAGGATGGCAGCACATTTTCTACACCTAAGAAAGTGATTAATGTAAAGAGAAATGCTGTGACTCTGAGGATGGTAGAACATGAAGTATGGACAGATTAACACCATGTCAACATTCTCTGAGCAATGTTGATCCGATTGAGAATTCCCAAGAGGTTTTGAATTCAGATGGAGTTCTCCAAAATTTGAGTACTCGCACTGTCCGTTTGTGGCACAACAACTATAGTCTTCATTAATTTGTGTGAAGAACATTACAACAAGGTATATCAGTCATATTTATATTTGTGTTACAATTTATCAAGGTCGCAATGTATTTCATCTGATTCTTGTCATGTTATTACTGTTCCTGTTGGTACAATGAATTTATCTTTCTTTTTATAGGAGTGTGAGAGGGATGGGTGGGAAAAAAATCTCTGAGGCTTAATGTGCGGATCAATTTTGGCTTGGTTTTACTAAGGAGCGCATAAACAAGAATTGCAATGTAAAAATTGAGGGTCTTTTCTTCTTGGTGGGTTTTTACGGGATCTTCTTGCTTTTATAACAGTGCTTCCACGAAGAGGCCATCCCCAGGAGTCTCAGGAAGAAAGAAGAAGGAAGCAATAAGTATTACTGTTGAGCGGGTCAGGGTTTCTAGAGTAAAGTCCTTCACCATCTCTGGGAGTGTTAGGATACCACACACAAAAATATTTGAGGTGTGCGACAAACCAAGGATTGAAAAAAGGAACCAAAAGAGTATAGACTCTGAGGGTCCTGTTCTATGACAGCCGACAACCAGTCCCTTATCTTTATGGTACATGCATAAAAAATAAACTGACTGTCTCTTTCTATAGGAATGGGCGCATGCACAGTATTTCAAGGGAGTCTCCCTTTCTGTACGGGTGACCTAAACCAGTTAGGTTGATATGTCATGAATAATACACAAAGAAACAGTTATGCCACTAAGGGGCAATATGGACGTGCTCATGCAGATAGTTTGAGTGCCAGGGGAAGGGCTCAGAGGTATACACCATCAAAACTCCCTGTGTTGTCTTTTGTGCCTTCCCCTTCCCCTCTCACCCACCAGCCCCTTACTCCCCTCTCTTGTCCTGATCACGTACCGCAGAGGCCGCAATTCTCCTGAGTTACAGCGGTGTGATAGCGTCCTCCGGGGGCGTCCACCAGTCCTCACAACAGGTCTCGAGGGCTTCGCCGGTTTCTTCATCCCCTCGCACAGCTTCAACTGGGCTCTCTTCCACTCCTGCCTGGTTGTCTTTCCTCTGTGATACGGGTTGGTTCTTCTCCTCGTCTGAAACGGCGTCCACTTTCCTCGATGCAGCTGGGCTCCTTCTTCCCTATAGGATCTTGACATCTTCCGCATTTCCTGGGTCCTCCTTATGTGGCGGTTGCTCCACCTCCCTTCCCGCGGTCCATGGTTCCCATTGGCTTCTGCTATCAAGAGGCCGGTCTTCTTCCTGCACGCGAGAGACTTCGGGGAGAGTTAATCCTTGCTTCTCTGATCTCTTTGGGCTATGGTCTCATCAAATGAGGATAAAGACGGCAAGTGGAGCAGGTGGGAGGTCAATGTCTGCTCCCCCTCCTCACAAGGAGGGAGAGATGTTGTAATTTATAATAAGCTGCAGTGTTAAGAGATTTCCACTTGTCACCTGCATTACCATTTCCTTTTCCCTGTTTTGCCCTGCCCTTCCTATTACATGGTATTTACCAACAGTCTATTGAAAAAATGTCAGTTGGAGATCTGTATGAGAATCGCTGACTGAACAGCTGATGTGGCTTGGAGGCTGTCGCAGTATTAGGCAATATAGTACCGGTTTGGCCTAATACAGCATCCACTTTGTACTTTATAATAGAAACACTAATCATAACGTGAAATAAGATAGAACCAGAGAGACCTGGTAATTTTGATTTCTTTCTCCTTCTTTCCACTTCTGGTGCTGGAGGTTACTCTTATATAAAATGCAGTCTTGCTAATGTTTTAGGTCTCGGAACCCATGGTAAAAGAGGTAGTTTATTCTGTGATAACTTCATTGAAAAGACATTGACCACTTGTGGAAGCAGATGAGCTTCCTTACATAGAACTTCATTTAGGCCTTTTCAGATGGCCCATCAGGTCAGCTATAGCCTCAATTCCCCTGGCAGAGGACCACCTGCCAGATTTAGAGATCCCCACTAGCCTGGTCAGATTCTCTAAAGCCTTCAGTGGAGTCACCAGTGTGGCATCTCCAGTAAAGCCTGTGAAATTTGCTGTTCAGACGACCATGTTTGTCGCGCCTGGTTGGCATAAACCTGGTCCTTTCCCCACTTCTTAAATCAGGTGAGAAAGGTAAATAAAGCAAATTTGACAAGGTGAGAGACCCATTCATTTATGGTGGGGTCCTCACTTTGCCATTTTCTTCTTTTGACACACCTTTCCACACCTAAAGATCCATATAGTTTAACAAGCCAAAAAACTAGTGGTGGTACACCTACAAATATTTATCAAATTGGGTCAATCGATTTATTCGCCTTTAACATATGAACAGCTCATGTGTTGTACCCTCCGCTCTTTAGCAATATGTGTAAGCAATGTATCACTTTGTGAACATGAGTGCCATTCGAAGGGCACATTTACTGCACGCCTACTGATTTTTTGGTGTACGCTCTATAGTACATCTGCTGCCAAGATCATGGAAATATTATAAAATTGTTAACGTTCTGGCAAGAGTCTACCATCTCCCAGTGGACATTAGTTTTATATTTTAGTCGATTTACATCATTAGGATGGACATCTGTGTTTGGGGCCTGCATCAGACAATATGCTTGTCCTGTGAGGGAAAGTAAATGAGTACATAGGTAGCCAGGACCTGCATACATGTCTGAAGGAATTAACAAGTGCAAAGATGTTGTTGAACGGAACAAGCAAGGTGAGATCAAAAAACAAGGAAGGAGTTCAAGCCACGATGGGGGGGGGCTTCAAGGACTGAGGAAAGAATTACTGCAGAATGAGAGCAGATTATCTAAACCCGCTCCAAAAAACTGACATGCAGTATAAGTTCAATATTATGAATCACAAACATTAGATTCACTTATAATTTCCCACTGGAATGTCAAAGGAAGACTCCTTAACTAATCTTGCATATTGATATAACGTCTGTAGGGGTGTATTAGAGTATATACACCAGAGATCATTTCGATCCCTTCTTTCCCAGTGGGTATGATTTGCCAGGAGTTTTGATGTAAACACAAGGATGTATAGTCTATCGATTGAAGCCGATCCAGCTCACGGACAGTGCAGGAAACTGGAATAGTAGTCTACAGGAGACACAGTCCTCAGACTTTATGTGACCAGTGGCTTCCACGTGATTAAAACAATGTAGCATCTTGAAAGGAGAAATCATAGGCACACCCTTCGTAGGTTGATGGAAGCAGCATGGCCCTACTCAGAGATAATGCACATAGGATATGAACAGCAATTCCCAATCTAATTTAGTTAAAAAGAAAACAATTTAATTATTAAAAGGACAAGCTAGTGAAGTCTATCCGATGTAAGGATCAGGAGATATTCCCTATACTAGCTGGATGCGTTTTTAGAAATTTAGGCAGTCAATCAGTTTTTATGTAAATCAGTGTTTTGTCTCTAACTCTAAAAAATCATCCCTTAGGGGGCAGCAATGTTGCTTAGGGAACCGAAATAAAGCCATGCCTTTCCACATTGATTAAAAAGTGAATTGCTCTGGAAAAACGATATCCTTTTAAAACATTTTCACCTATAAGCAGCAAATGTCCATGTTTAGAAACTTGCTGTTGAAAATGTTCAAAATTTAAGCAAATGTCTAACTTATACTTTGGTTCTCAAATGTTCTTAAACCTCAAGGACCGCCTCCTCGGAAATCAAGCTACACATTCATTGGGGAAAACGGCCTTCCCTCAGATCATTCTGGACTGAAGTCCAGTTCCAGCTGGTCATGCAGGTTAGTCACAGTAGTATGCCTGCCTGGATAAATCTTGGGCCTCTTTCTCCTGTGGTGTTCAGCAAGCGAGCCGTTTCAATGGGCTTCAGAATAGCCACTAGTTACAAACGATTTAATGAAAGATTGGAAAGTCCTAATTTCTTTCCCACTCAGACAGTTTCTCAAACAATAGTCTTTTACCTATTTTCTTCTTAGAGCCTGACTTATAGTTCAGTGGATGGGTACTTGTCACAAATTTGACAGATATTGTTTTCACATTAGTACAAGCACCGTAGGATAAGATGCACTTGTTATAAGGTAGCCCTGATATCTGTCACGTTTGCAATGGAGTGTTGTCTGCCAATCTCCAAATAAGGCCCCCAGGGCCAGATGTACGACCCTTTTTTGCGGCAGCAAACGGGAGGGTAATAGCATGTACAGATGCTATTTTGCAAGTCCCTTACTCGAAAAATAGCATTTGCAACTCTCGCTATTAGGTAGCGAGTGAACATGCTATGTACTAGTGTTTTGCGACCGTATTTGCGGTCGCAAAATACTCACAGTTTACCACCTACTTCAAGTAGGTGGTAAATCACTTGCAAACGCTTTTCCTTGTTGCTGTTCCTCTTGGCATTTAGGGCCAGATGTACGACAGTTTTGTGCGGTTGCAAAAGAGTATTCAACCCTTTTGCTGCTGCAAAAAACGGTGGTGGTATGTACCGACGCTAATTTGCAATGCACAGACTTGCAAAATAGCGTTTGTGACTCGCTATTAGGAAGGGGATATGATAAGGGAGACATCGAAGAGGTACTCCATGGTTTTATATGCAGGCCTTTTGTAAATAGATCCCTGCCTCCCAGGATGAAATGCCCATATACCTGGGACCCACTCTAACTGGAAAACAACTGTGCAACAGTATGCCCACAATAGGGGGCATCCCTACAGTATGTGCTTCAAGGCTGTTCCAGGGGTCTCACGCCTAGTGCATATGTCTAAGGTACCTGGGAACATGGAAACGAGTGGCATAGGGGAGAGGTAAGCCCTGTGTAGGATGTAAAATTGGATCAATTTCAGGTGTGCATTTTGTGATACTCTATATTGATATGCCAATGCCTTTCCCCATTGGTTATTGCAAAATTGTCCACAAATTTCAGTCAATCACAAAAATGAGAGACCAAGAGTGCATGAAGGTCCAGCATACGTACGCCAAGGTAAATTAAATCAATAAAAGATATACAGTTCTTGGGAGAGAGACAGGTCAGACATATAGGAAACAAAGGTGTTCGAGACGGGGCAGGTATCTGGTGTAATGTCACTAGGACTACTACTCTAAAATTTAGCATTATCTTAGTGCAGTCTCAAGGAGGCACTCACACCAGCCACATTGGGTTTGCCTTTTGGCATTATTAAGGTACACCAATTAGGGTACTAAGTGTTTGGATTCCATACATTTCACTTTTAGTTCCAAACGCTGTGTACATTAGATTCAACTGTCCCGATGAATTGCCCCTGATCATTATTTGACTTCATGATGGCAAGAAACATGGCGACCTTCTAACTTCTTTCTTAAGGCCACCTGAGATCATTGCCTCTGCTGGTGGCAGCCATAATTTCTACTTAGACAGGCACACTCATTGATTATAATTCTTTTTAGAGATTTGCTTAGTCTATTTTAGTTCACCATTCACTATACACTTACACCAAACATTACCGATCTACACCTAGGGCCCTATATTTGCACATCACATACAGCATTGGGACAAATGCTCTTTGATAAAGAGCCCCTTTGAGGGTGCCCGTCGTGCATTGCAGTGCCGACCCAACGAGAAGCAAGCCCCATGATGAAGTATTATGCCCACAACGGTGTGTGAAGACCTAGTTCCAAAAAGGAATCATTCCCCTACCTTTGGCTCCTATATGTCTGACCTGACACCCTCCCAGGACCTGCATACCGATTATTGATTACAAATTTCAGTCTCCCTGTATCCCGCAGGGACAGTAATGTGGTTTGTGTATAGGTGGTTTCCGTGGCGGTTGGCATGTCTTGCGGGTGGCAGGGCAGGCGCTGGGGGAGGGCGTGCAGAGGGTTGTGTGCAATGTAAAAGAAAAATAACAACTTACCTGGCCGCCCGGTCCCGCGTCTCTGCTCCTGCTCTTCTCGTCTTGACTCAAGGAACAGGATGCACAGCCAAGCTCCCCTGACCAATAACAATGCTGCAATGCAGCGTTGTGATTGGTAAGCACCCAGGCTCCCCTGACCAATCACAATGCTGACATGCAGCATTGTGATTGGTCTGAGCATCCTAATTCAACGCTCAGCCAGGGAATGAGGGCCTGAGTATGTTCTTCATGCAGGTTGTAATGCAGCCTGCATGGAGAATGGGGAAAGTGCGCATGACTAGTTTAGGCCGCCCGAGAGGGCCGGCTAAACAGTCATCTGCACTTAGGAGTGGGCAAACCACTCCTCCTCCGCTCTGCTCCGAGAAAAGAGCAGCCTCGTCCACCCACCTGCCCACCTGGAAAAACAAAATGACAATAACTCAAAGTTATTATCATTTTATGTTTCTACTTTGCACTGCTTGATCTGCTTGCGTTCGCTGCCCATGGTGTGTAAGGTGTGTATGTGTTAGTGTGTGGTGGGCTCTGTCTCGTGGGCTGCCCAGGCATCCCAAGGGCCCATTCAGTGAGTGTATTAGAGGAATTGACCCTCAGGAAGTTCATATTGGTCAGTCAGCGTCACAATTGTCATAAGTTGGCCATTCTGATACAGGTCTCCGATGGTAGAGAGTCTGGCTTTTTCCCAGGGCTGCAGCTGGCACTCAGTTATATGGCCTTTTCCGGACTGGATACAGAGCAGTGAGATAGGATGTAATAAGAGTGTAGCTGTTTGGTGACTCTGGTCACCTTTGTCATGCAGGAAAGGGCCATGTTGAGAAGTAGGGGGGCTCCCAGGGTGGTCGAGTGTTGGGCTTCGAGAGTTGAAGTAGGGACCCTCAGGAAAGAGGGGGGATTTTGGATCCCGCATATTCCAGAAATTGTCCCCCAACCAATGTAATAGCCATTATATCTAGGCCACCAATGTAGTAAAATTTAAAGTTGGGAGGCCATTAACCACCGTGCTCCGAGGGAGCTGGAGAGTGTGGATTGCTACTTGTCCACATGAATTATGCCAACATTGGTCCCCTTTTAGTTTAGGAATCTCACGGAACCATGGGACCACTGGGAGGTTCAGGAAATAGTAGAATAGGCAAGGAAGCATAACATGGCCCATGACTGATAAGGGAAGGGATCTCGAAAAGGTCAAGTGTGATCTGATTGAGGCGACGGCTGCTGTTAGGTTACCATCGAGCAGATGTGATACACTCGGCCATTACCACTGCTTTCAATCTGTTATGTCTGTGCTCAGCTACCTTAGTGTATAATAAAAAGTATCTAGGTTTTAGCTGCTGGGAGTCAGTTAGGCAGTCGTAAAGCCTATTTTAACTGATTTCAAGAAAGACTGTATCACCTTTCTAAAAGTTATTCTTGATACATATAAAATGAAAATGTATCCATCAGCGATTATTTTAATTTTCATCAGCCTTATGTCACCTAAATGAAGTTTCAGCATTTGCCGAAGACAAAGTTGTTGTAAATAGAAGACTTTACTAGATACGTTCACCAAAAGGTAAACTGTTACAACCTTCGTGGTGACATGCACCACATGTCCATGCCACCATTTAAAACATGCACAAGAGTTCTGCTTACATCTTTAAATTGTAACACTACACAGTTGTACCTTGGTCTCACATGGCATAGTGACAGTAGTCATACATACTGTTGCCCTTGAATGTCAAAAGCAGGTTTACGGGCATTTCAATACTGAGGCCTTGCCCATAGTGTGCTATGTGGTGGAATTTGCCTTTTCGGCTGCCTGCACAGTTTGAGTGCATTTAGGTAAGACTTACAGGTTCATTACTGCACAGCGGTCTAAAATACCAAGGGTCATATGTACAAGGATGTGGTGGAATAAGGCGTTAGCCGTCATGGCTTAACACCTCACTTCAGAAACACAAGGCTGAACCATATTTACAAGGATATGTTGCAGCCTTGCATTTACCCCTGCGCTGGGGCTACACTTAGCAGTGTAGCACCAACTGAGGCCCCCTTGCACCATTGGGGGGTGTCTGCGTGCAGGGGAGAAGTGTTTATGTGTACGAAGGTGTGCCTTCCTGCACATAAACAATCCTGAAATGCCATTTTGTCACTTCTATGTGTGCTGCTTAATGCAGCACACATGGAAGTTACAAAATGTCATTTTTTAAGGATTTTTTGTGTGAGGAAGGGTCGTCTTCCTACACATACACAATCCAAAAAATGGAAAAAGCAAAAACCATGAGAAATAAAGCATTGATCCTCGTTTCGCCAACTTAAGACCTGTTTTTTTCTGGTCTTAACTTTGGCGCTGCTTCCTCATTACGATGCCCTTTTAAATAGGGGGCAGTGTCAAAATCAATGGGTGTTGCAGTGGAACGCCAACCGCAACACACACTGCCCACCCCTTTCACACTAAGCATAGCGTGAAAGTGGGCCTTATTTACAAGGCAGCGTTAAGCCATGTTAAGTGGCTCAACGCTGCCTTGTAAATAAGGCAAAGCCCCTATCGCCACAGAAACGTCACAAAAAGTGACGTTCCCATGGCGATAGGTGCTTGTACATATGCCCCTAAAAGTGATGTTGTGATGGCGATAGGGGCTTGAACATATACCTCAGGTTTCCACACAAAAAAAATGCAGGGGTACACACAGAAAAATAGATTTTCCTTCACATGCCACTATCAGATGAAAATAAATCAAAGCGTTGCTTAGGTGATAGAATTTAGCAAATACATACATTTCCTCTTTGTGTATGTCAGTTTTAATCCTTGTAAAACCATTAGAACTCCTCAGACGGGTTCTACTCCCACAATTAACATTATCCATAGGGTACCAATTTCTCCGGACTCTACCCATGATAACCCTAGCCTACCAGTTGATGCATGCATTATGACAATAGTTATCTCAATGGCCAGCCAGCTTAGGGGCACTATTTTACCTCGTTTCTGTTCCACGCCCTTATACCCATGCAAGCAACCAGGGAAACCAGAAAACAGCTGCCCAGTGTAATAGCACATGGGCTGTCAAATTTGGCAGCTGTCAGTTCGCTGGTCCATGCCATGATCCTCACTTGGCAAACTATGGCTGGGCAAGGAGCCTTCTTCTATCGACCTCTTTTAGCTAATTATTTTCAAGAAAGCCCTGCTTTCTGATCCAAATAAAACATATACTGAGCCAAATGAAATGCTAGTGTTTAGTGAGCCTTCCCTTTGGGTAGTTAGCCGATCTGGGCCCTCAAAAGTCTCTCTAAGTTCACAATTTGCAATTTCCAACAATCACAAACTGGATACACTCAAGTGTTTCCCCAGGAGGCTGAAAGGCAGGGGGCCGGTTTTGCAGAGGTGGGGTGGTTTGTTACTGCGGGCTGGTCTTCCAGAAGTTCTGCAATATCCGCCCCAGTGACAAAAGTGGCCTCCTGGGACTAGGCAGAAAGAAATTTGCCAGAGCTGCTTTGGTTTCCCATTCCAGCCCTGATTCTCTCCTCTCTCTTCTGAGATCCTCTTTATTCTCTCAATGGTCTTCACGGCCCTCTGTGTCCCATCTGTCTCTCTATTTCAAAATGCAGAGGCTATCAACTGAAGTAAGACGCTCTGCCTGTTACAGTGCTTAATTAGTGCCAGTGGTTTCCAGTGCGTCACACCAGCACCTAATTCTCGACAACGGCACTTATCACAGACTGCCATATGGTGGCGCAGTTTGTATAATTTAGAGACGAGCAGAATACCAATTGTTTATTTATTCAATATACATTAAAATGACTAATAATTTCCGCCCAAGTCATTCTTATATATTTGTGTGCCTGAAATAGTGTCATTTGTCACACTTGTGGCATGCAATGGTTAGAAGTTGTGTAAGTACTGGCGGGGCCATGGGTGGTGCACAGGGCTGGAATGGGGACAGCAAGCAGCCCTGGCAGATTGCTGCCCGACCGGCCCTGGGAGCGGTGGGCGAGGGGGGGGGTGCTAGCACGCAGCACCACATCCCGCTTTTGTTACACGGAGCCGATATTGCAGCACTGCTACAAAACCAGCTACCACGGACACAAAACCGACCCTACCTCTCTGGCCCATGGGGAAAATGCCTGGTACCCGCTATGACCAGTCTGGCCCTGGTGGTGCAAAATGCAGTTGCCTCCTGACAAGGGCCCTGGTACCTATTTTTTTTTTCAAATTGATCACAGGCCTACTCCAACAGCACTGCGTGGCAAACACATTCCCTCATCGCAGCAGAATTTATCAAAGCAGAGGTCCACCATCCCCTTTGGCCTCCGCACTCTTTGCAAAAGCCCTAGGCAACTGTGCTCCGTGGCCTCCTTCATCACCCTAAATGGAAAACGCTCAACATCTGGTCTCCTCATTCAACAAGTGGGTCCCATAATGCTGTGACAGGAGATTTTTTCCACTTGGATAATGGGCTCAGTTTTTCTTCTTTTAATAAGTTATCACAGGGACTCCGTCATAGCAGTAAGATTGTATCATCTGGAATGTGAAAATGTTGATATCTGTATCTTCTAACATTCATCGCTTCAGCTCCCCTCCCCTCTTGGTTATGATTCTGCCTGAAGTACGTGCCACAGTTTGCGAAGTGGGAACCTTTGAGGTTAGCGAATAGTTGCATTGTGCTTTGATATGAAGCTCAGGTCATTGGCAGGTATCAACTACTTGTACAACTTGCAGCTCATAGCACCAGACCCAGCACTGCAGGGGTCTTGTCAGCTATTTCTCTCCTTCACTCCTTTCTCTTCCTCCTGGCAGGATTCATCTGCAGTGTCCTGGCAGTCCTGTGCTGTGGATCTGTTGTCCTGCATCTAGTCCCACTTGCTCAGCGATCAATACACTTTTGGCTAGTATAGCTAGTAATCATCAGATAGGCACACCATTTCTCTGGATACTCGCCATGCAGAGCACTTCAATAGGTAGGATTTCATCTAGTGTTTTTCAGCATCCATTGTGATGCAGTCTGAGTTCAAGTATTTAGAAGAGGTGAGGCGCTAATAGACCTTCCTGGAGTTTCCGTGTTTAGCCAAGTTCTGCAGCAACACTTGTGTCTTAACATGCTCTGTCCTATCGCATTCAACCAAATAGACCCCTGAATTCTAAAGCTTGTCTGTATTCAGGGTGGAATTCTCTTATGTAGTGATCTCCTGAGGTTACCACCAAGTTCTTCCTGACACTATTGTTTTAAGATGCATATACTTTTTTAAGGTCCCGGTTTCTTTGGTGAAAGTTTGTATTCTCGGAGTACTGTTTGATAAGAAACTGGCCTTAAAATCTTCGCTACGGGTAATCTCAAAGGCAGCATATCTTCACTTATGATTTCCCTCCTGAGCCTACATAGTCATAGTGACTAAAGGCAAAAATATTTTGTGGTCTCAAAAAAGCAGACATTACCACAGTACTTCCTGGCATTGAAGGGAACTATGTTGTGTGTAAATGTGCTCATTTTGAAATGGAAGCATGCTGTAACTCAAAGTAAAAGCAAAAGGAACAAATGATGGACGGAATGCTGAACAATGCAAACATTCACCCCCAGTCACAAAGATCTGGGTTTAATCCATTGTTCTTTTGCTCACCACACCAACCCAGTTTGGATCCAGTCATATGCAAATCAGTATTGACCCTGTGCCTAATGGGAGCAGTCCAGCCCGAACTGCCAAGCCAGGTCTTACCTGGATCGGAAACAAGCATTCTGGGACTGGTTTGGGGGCTTCACTCCTCATAAGCCAGGCTAGCTTGAATCCAGTGGCGCAGTGAGCACGGGACCCACGTTTGGGCATATCATTCCCACTTAGGGTGACCAAAGCAAAAGGAACAAATGATGGATGGAATGCTGAACAATGCAAACATTCACGCCCAGTCTCAAAGATCTGGGCTTAATCCATCCTTCTTTTGCTCACCACAACACCCCAGTTTGGACCCAGCCATATGCAAATCAGTCTCTACCCTGGGCCTCATGGGAACAGTCCTGTCCAAACTGCCAAACCAGCTCCTCCCTGGACTGGAAACAAGCATCCTGGGAATGGTTTTGGGGCATCAGCACTCATCAGCCAGGCCAGCTTGAATCCAGTGGCGCAGTGAGCATGGGACCCACTTGGAAGAAGAAAGAAAGAAAGAAAGAAAGAAAGAAAGAAAGAAAGAAAGAAAGAAAGAAAGAAAGAAAGGAAAGAAGAAATGAGGGAAAGAAGGAAGGAAAAAAGCAGTAAAACAGCAAGAAAGAAGGGCGGCAAGAAAGATGGAAATGCAGAAGGAAGGAACAATAGAAATAAAGAATGGAGAAATGGATGGAAAGATAGATGTAAGGAAATAAAGATGGAAATAAAAGAGAAAGGTAAAGAAGGAAAGATGGAAAGAAAAAAGAAAATAAGCAAGAGAGCAAGAAAAAAAGACAAAAAACAAGCAAGCACATAAGAAAGAAAGACAAAATTAATGTAATTTTTCCCCAAATTCTTTAAATTACACATGATAAAAGATTATTTTCTTCCTGTGCAAAGTTTATTTTAGAAACATTAGTGAAATTGAGTCCAGAATCAACGTTTTCTGAAGAATTGCTCTCTTATGAATTCACATAAATAATATTAAAGCTTTTGGGTTGTTTTACTGCATGCATAATAATAAACGAATAGATTAATAGACAACAGTTTCAGATGTATGCAGCCTGTTATGCTGTGAAATACCAACAGGCAAATAAACAAAGGACACTACAAAAGGAATTTGCAACAGCATTGGGATGAGACAGGAACTAATAAAACTGGTAGAAAGCATCCTGGTATCACATCAGGCTCAAAACACAAGGGCAACTCTAAAATAATAATAAAGTAAAAACAAAAACTCTGGTACTGAAAGGAACTACCTTGTGTGCTCATGTGCTTATTGTGAAAAAGCAAGTCACTCCAAGTGAACTTAATTAACCAGTAACTGAAGTTGGCTGACCCATTGCCCCATGCTATATGCTGAAGTGGGTGGAGTCAAAATGTGAATTACACAACAGACCGACAGATGAAGAGAGGTGGCTGAGTGTTACAGTTTATACCCACCTGAACTCCTGGTTGTTCCTTCTTTGATGCTGACTGTTCCCTGCCCCCTCCGGAAACTACCAGAAAGGCAAGGAAGGTGTGCCCTTACCGTCCTGACAGTTCCCTGGGGGAAGGGGGAAATGGGAGTGAGAGACAAGAAAAGACAAGAGACTGGATTCCTGTTGGACTCTCTGGTTGGCAATGTCTCTTTGTGGTCTCTCAGGGGACTATCAGGAAAATGACGAGCTTCAGATTTCTCTCTGTAGTTGACTAGGTACATAGATCTACAAAGAAAATACAGTACATTTACTAATTCTAGTACTATAGAATGAATGAACATTTAAGCATTCACTAACCAAATGTGAAACAACCTACCAGAGCAATAAGTGTACTCTTAACGAGCTTCTTCTATTCAGAAGTATCTGCAAACACACATTCTGTACATAATCATCAGATGATTAATCTAAAAGATAAACAATTACCATGAATTTCAATAATCAATTAACTGTGCCACAACCTTCATGCAGGTTTAAACAATTACACTTAAACTCACATACCTTGCTTTTGCTCGTGCTTGTTGTTAAAAATGATCCAATAACTAAAGGAAAGAAGAAATAAAGAAAACTACACAAGCACAAATATTGGATGACTGATTCTCCAGTCAAACAAACAAAAAATACAAGGCCTTTTCTTTGTTTTATATTATGAAGTCCTTTTCAGTTCTTTAGATTGTCTTTTAATTGTAAAGACTGAGGGGCAGATTTATGAGGCCTGTTGCGCCATCGGAACGTCACTTTTTGTGACGTTCCGTGGCGCAGAAGCCTGCGTGATATTTATCAGGCAGCACTGAGACACTTTTTTTGGCTTAATGCTGCCTCATAAATATCAGTCCCTTTAACGCAGTGTTCTGCGTTAAAGGGGCGTGCAATGGGTGTTGCTGGGGGCGTTCCCAGCAACACCCATGGCCTTTTGACACTGCCCCAGAGGCAGCGCGAAAAGCTTCCGCCTCCCCAGGGGAGGCGTAAGGGAGGCGCAACGGGGAGAAATATCTTTATTTCTCCTCGTTTTTCCTTTTTCTATGTGTGCTGCATTCTGCAGCAACCATACAAAGAGGAAAAACCTCTTGTGATTATTTTTGTACAGAAAGGTTTCCCTTCCTGTACAAAAATATTCATCTCCGCAACGCAGGCACCCTTGCACCATGGTGCAGAGGTGCCTGCGTTGGCGCAGGCAGCCCATTGTGCGCCGGCGCAGGGGAAAAGGACAGGAATGCGCCGCATTTTATAGATACGGCGCATCCCTGCCCTTTTCTTTTGCCGTAGGGAAGCGCAGCAGGAAGGCCTGCTGCGCTTCCCTACGGCAAAACCTCATAAATCTGCCCCTGAGTTCTTTACAGTTCTTTATGGGTTTTTTTAAAAGTTCAAAACGCTTTTACACGATGAAATAACTCCTCTTGGATTGTCCGATATGTGTTAAACACTTCCTCACGTTTCAAATATGCAAATTAGTCTGACACGCGATGAGGAGTCTCCTCGCATTCAAAATATGTAAATTAGTTTCAATCGAGATGCAGAGTTCCTGATTTAAATGATAGCTTAAATCATCAACTAACTTCCTGGAAGGTTTGCCGCTTTTAAATACAACTTGTCCATAATCCTTAGAAACAAATAATGACTTTTGTCTTACCATGAATCTCCTCGTGAAAGATATCTTGACCGGGTCTGTTGCTAAGCAACCCTTGTACACATTGCTGTTTCTTTCTTCTTTTTGGTAGGAGCGTCGGGGGACAGGACTCTGTGATGGACCAGCGTGGACCGGAACTGAAGGGAAGAACCGGATGCTTCTTCTGCGATGAAGAGCTCTAGGACGCAACTGGAGTCAGGTAAGATGCGGAGCAATGAAGCGAAGCATCACAGTGAATGCAAGTGCGCTTTAAATACCCTGCTACTGGATTGTTCCAGAATGCACGTGTGCACCAATTGACTGTTAACACGTGTGCATGTTTCCCTGCTATAACGGTATTGAACACAAGTTTGCTGCTACTTAAGTCATCATCAAGCATTGACACAGTCAAAACAAGCATTGGTAAATGTAAACAAGCATTGATAAAGCCAGGAGTAAATACTTGTATAAGTGTATACATAAGTTGGGTACAGGTACTGTTGGTCATTTAAGTTAAGGGCATAACGATTATACACCTACCAACCAATTCTGAAATGGGGCATAACAATTATATTCCTGGCAATCATGATAAAGCTGCACAATTCCGCTTACCCATAACACTGAGAGCACTCTTGTAAGTAAGTATATTAAACATATAATTTTAGTAAATCAAAAGGTCTTGGCCAATACCAGCCCTAAAAAGAGTCCAGATGAATTTGATGTCACTCTAAATGTCTGATTAATAAAGTAAATTCGGTAAATGCAATCCCTTGGAAAATTAGAAAGCTCTCTTCCTTCCTACAACCCATAAACACAATTGTCTGACATAAAAAGTATGTTATAATTCTCGAAGTCATTTGTGGAAAAAATAGATTCACAGCAAATAACACAGACAAGACTCTAATTCAAATAAATGTAGAGATTATTCCAACCAAAGTGTGCATGTTGCATATGTGACTTCTATCCAATTGCCCAAAATATTTAAATTTACGTTAGTGCTTGAATACCTTGACCAACCAGAGTTCTACAAAAATCACAGATTGCAAAGATTGCCTGCAAGATCACAGTGTATCTATACTATGGGGGTTACCCAATACTGCAGGTAATAAATTCTGTAGGCAACATATGAACAAGCAATATATGAACAATCTCATGGTGTTCTACACCCAAATGTAATTTAACATGACTACGAAAAACATGTAATAATGCTTAAATTAAATTAATATGACATTTAAATGGAGTTAAAGGGGACAATTATCTATATTTAATGGTTGAACCAATGCATGTATATAGTTTAATAAATATTTATTGTTTTCTGTATATAATAATGCAAAAAAAAAACTCACTTAGAGCCAGATGTACAAACATTAGGACTACCGATTTCCTAGTTGCAATTCTCTCCAAACCAAAATTAGGAAATTGATATTCCTACTATATAAAACTCTTTTGAGTTAAATTAAGAATTCCTAGTGGGTTGCAAATAGGTCTACTTCATGCATAATAATGAGGTAGGTCGCAATTTGCTACCCAATAGGATTTGCAGTGATCACTGGGATGGTGCTCTCCTGAGGTCATCAGACCACCAACTCTGTGATTTATTTTTAATAAAGCAATCTTTTTTTTAATGCAGTCTGGTCTCTTGAAAGGAAAACCGGGATGCGTTTGAAAAGACAAAATTAAACTTTGCAGTTTTATGCAATGGCAGCATTGTGATTGGTTGGGACGCCGACCACACAGGCAACTATGGGGAGGCCATTTCTCCATGTAGGCTGCATGCAGCCTACGTATAGTAAAGAGAGAGTGCGCATGACTGGTTTGGTCGGCCCCAGAGGGCCAACCAAACAGTCAGGGCCCAGAACATTGGGCTAGCTACTCCTCTCCTGCCCTCGAGCAGATCTGTACCAACCAAACCCTTCTGCTTTCTCGCAGTGCGAGAAGCAGAATCATAAAATGGTATTTATAATATCATTTTATGTTTCTGCTTCTCGCACTGCGAGAAAGCTGTGGGGCGACGCTCCTCTGCCCACATGGAGGAGCCGCCCCTGGTAGATACCAATGCTATTAAAGACAGTAAGAAACACATATTTGGGTGGATTGAGAAATGACTTCTACAGCTTAAGTAAATACATAGCCCTTTAAGCATTTTCAGTACACTTCCGTACAGAGCAAAAACATTTTCACATTTGACTCCTAAATATCTCTAGTTATTTGAAGTATGTTGTATACTTGTGAAATTGTTTCACTAAATATGCTGGCTTTCGCTGTAGTCAAACATTTGTAGAACATCACAATAATCATTACATACACTGTTTCATATATAATAATTTACTTCAAAGATTCAAATAGAAATCACAATATGCAACATACTACAACTTGATGCATTTCAACATTTGCCTAAATAAGTCATAAGTGTGGCCTGATTCTCAGTATGGCACACTCCTACCTAAATATATCTGATAGAACATTCCATCCTCCAAAATCCCATTAAGTTTCCCATTTTTATCCATCATTGATTTATCATCTGGAAATGACAAAGGATATTGAAAAATGGTTTTGGCCATATGTTACTTTGTCCAGCACTGACTCCTGTATACGGGTGCAGGGGCTGTGCCCCCTTCCCTTTCATAGGCTCTGAGTATAGAAGGTTAAGTAAATAAACACAATTAAAATGAAGGTTATATTAATAGGCATTTTTGCAAGGCATGCCCCTTTGTGAGGATGTGTCTGATTCAACACTAGGAGGGCTTATTCACGCAGAGCCCTAGTCTTTCCTGACAGCACCGTGACATCACTTTAATTTCTCCACCATCTTCTACAGAGTCCATTAAAAACAGCCACAGGCGTTTTGCATTCAAGCCCAGGTTGTACGAGTTTGCATACCACTCAGCATCATTTACCCCACCCTTTAGTATCTTGCCACACGGTGAGGTGTGGCCAGCTAGCTTCACTGACCACACACCACCCTGTGACAAGATGTGAAAGGGTGGGGTTAGAAAGAATGCGACTAATGCCACAGACAAATTTATTTGGTCAGTCTGTGGCGTCGTCAGGCTTGATTTATTGTGTTCACAGCCAGGAGGAGCCCATTCATACTTAGCACTGTATGTATGAGAATCCAAGATCTGAACCTGCACTGCAAGCTGTCAGGACACGAGAAAAAACATAGGCAAATAAATGTGGGCACTGATGTCACATAAGGTATGGAACGCACAGCCAGACAATACAAGTATCACAGAACGTTGAGAAGAGTTTCACTTGTGAATCAGAAAAGGCCCTGGAACATTTGTTATACAGGTATCATTGTGGATGAGTACAACAAGTATGTATGAGGTGAGAAATGTGCAAACCTACATTCTGGACATCTTAGTTTAGAGACGATAGACAGGCTTAGAACAGGATATTTTCATCTCTATGCTATGCCACATGAAAAGTTGCAAAGTTTGTAAATATAAATAAAGATGTGGTGTAATGACTGTGGAACTGGGGATCCAGGTTACAGTTTTGAGGCCAGCTTAACTCCTGTGATTCTGGGCAAATCATTTACTCACCCATGCCTAAAAAAACTAAAACAAATGTGCTCCTGTGTTAAGAAACTGATGCTCATGTTAAGGTATGGAAAATGCCTTAGGGTCAAGTTCTTTTTAAATAAAACAGCAAAAAAGAAATCCTAATGAGTGTGACCTAATGTAACCTTTTTAAGTAAGATGACTAGATCAACAGCTGCCTAAAAAAAAAACTGCACAAATAAGTTGGGAGAAAATAGTAAAAATCTATTCCTTTTTAACTGCTGTGGTTTCCCCTCTGCAGCACCAACGGGGTCAGTGCAAAATACTTTACAGTTACAACTACATATGGTTGTTTTATCTCCCTCGCAGATCAATTGTGCTTATTGTTGTGGCATTAGACCTCAAGATGTAATCTGCTGGGAGAATTAAAAAAGCACTAACAAGGCCACTTAGTGTAGCGTTTTATTAATGAAATTGCTGCTTACTCAATGAGTGATGTTTGGTGCGTGTGAATGTCTAAGTCATTAAATGTGGAGGTGACTGCGTGGCTAGGTAAACGTAGTTATATGAATTGGGTGAATGACAGTGGGAAGCATGATGCGGTTGGGTGAATATGAGTAAGCAGGTGAATGATATAAGATGGGAGAAAGTGAAATGATTGTTGAATGTGGGTGGAATGATCTTAAGTGAGTATTTGTGTGAGTAGCTGGGTGGATGACTGTGAGAATGATAAGGCGGGTAGACAAAATGTTGTTAAAACATGGCAAATTGTCTGAAATGCAACCTGCTACCTTCAGTAACATATTTCAATAACTAAAAATATAACAGTGAGTGGGTAAGGCAATGTACATTAGGTGAATGAGTGGGAGGGTAGTTAGATGAGAATGTATGAGTGAGTGTGTGAATGAGTATGAGTGAGTGGGTGAACTGCAGCATGGGTGGGAATATATAGTCCAATGAGGGAACAAGAGTGTATGGGTAGATGGATGAATGTAAGTTAATGAGAAATTGTGCTGAACATACACTGGTAATACTGGTGACGGTTGGAACGGAATCTGGCAGGTCTCAAGCCTCTTGCCTGGGTCTAAAGGCTCATTGGAATAATGTATCCACTAAGCCTTCCAACAAAGCTGATGATCTTTCTTTGACCCTAAGGTTTGAGCTCTGGCGCTCCACTCAGCCTTTCACCCTCTCTAGGTTGATAAAAAAAGCTATTGAGTTGTGTAAAAATGAACATCTGTGTTTACCCTCTCTTCCCAGTCAGTCTCTCCCTGAGAAAATCAGGCATCAGGTTTGCTCGCTATGCTACATTGTGTAGTACAATTCTGTGTATTGATTTCCGCCGCACTACATTTTGCAATCACCAGCAGCCACTGTCAAGGGAGATAAAACAACCATATGTAGTTGTAACAGTAAAAAGTTTTGGGCCCTCAACTACCCAACAACAGCCCATTAAGGTCCGGGTAGGCCATCCCAAGAATGCAGGCCACTAGGGGAGTCAGGGTGCGGTGCACGCGCTTCCCATGCTGGGAGGACTATCTGAGCTGGACTTCAGCTGACTTTATGGTCCAGCGTTGTAGGTCCTCCCACTTCTTGCGGCAGTGGATGCTGTGTTGCTTGTAGACCCCCAGGCTCCACACCTTTCTGGTGATCGCTTCCCAAATGTTCCACTTCTGATGGGCGTTGACCTGTATGGATAGAAGAAATAAAAGAAAAACAATGGTTTTGTGACTTTTTGTTTGTCTGTATTGATGTAACAACGTTTTTCGACACCTATCACTAGCATGACTCATAAGTTAGCATACAACATGAGTATTTTCCCATGCTGACAACCATCTTAATACACACTCTTGTAGGGACTTGTTGATTACCCTCATCTCATGTCATGGCCTAAACTCACTAATCCTGGCCTTTGACATCATCTAGCCCAGGGGGTTCCCACATATTCTGTGATGTGACCTACTTCTGATCAGTTCAAAACATTGTGAACTACTGAAGGCTAAACATAAATACTTATGGCACAATGAATACTGCCCACTGTAAGTAACAGGCCTGAGTTTTGAGCATGACACACTTTGAAATGGGAGTAAAACAAAATGAAGTGTTAGCTCAAGAAGTTAGATAACACTCCATTCGAACTGTTGTCCATTTAAAAGCATTCAGGGGCATATTTTTAAGCACACCTCAAAATTGATTTGTCAAGGATCTATGTTTATGAAAAATATACTCTAATCGTAACAACAAAAGAGTGTGCCTTTAAACAAGGAATGTAGAGCACGACAGAAGAAACCAAATTTGGTTCTTTATAAAGCCCTCACTCAGCAACCTGGTTGGTGACATGCTTCATCATTGGGCCCCACCAGGAGAGGCCGAATGCCACCCTGGTGTGCTACGTCGCCAGATTTACTGCGGAGCTGGTTATTCGTGTGTGGTGAATAGTGAAGAAGTGAAAGTTAAAAGTGTCACGGTTGTGTTCAAAAATGATTTTTATTAAAGGCCAATCGGACACAGTAAAAATAAAGTGTGGGACGACGAGGTGGATGATATTTTGGCACGCCCTTCCCTCTTTGCTGATCCTGCAATCTCGCAGGCTATAACTCACATGAGTGAATGGGACAAATTATCAGAGAAAAAGAAAAACAGAATTCGGACCATCTTACATGGGACAATTTTAACTGAATACCTCCGCACCAACACCGCACCGAAGGGCCTTCTAGTCACCAACGCCCCACGTATCTTCTTAGAAGATGCTACCTTTAGGAAAGAATGGGCAATGATCGCGTGGCATTGCACACGCGATTGGCTGGTGCTAATTATAAAAACAGCAGTAAGACTCTCAGAGACACTTATGATCGAGATTCAACAAACAGAGAATCAATTTAAAACCACACTTACAGGTTACCAAAAAAGATTAGATGAAATTAACAAAGATATTACAGAGTATAAGGAGGGTCTAACACAGGCAAAAGTGACTAAGTTTCAGAAAGATTTTAAAAAGTTTGCTTTTACTAAAGCCTATCCATATGCCGACCCCACTTACACCCCATCAAACAGAAATAATTCTAACTCTGAGCTCTCTGATGATAACTCTTCAACATCAAGTGGCTCCAGCAATGGTAGTTACAAACAAAGACATTGGAGAGGAGGAGCAAGGGGGATGACAAAACCAAACTTCCAACAACCAATCTGGCACCCATACCAAATGCCTGGGGGTGGGAAACATCCGATGCATTTCCAACCCCCCCATGTCCCTTTGATGGGATGGAACCCAGGCTATATGCAGGCACCACCCTTCCAACAGAATACCTACCGCCCACCATTTTTAGACAGAGGTCGGAGAGGAAGGGGCAAGAGGAGAGGACCCAACCAAGTTCGGTGGGAACAGGACGACCCAGTGGGCAACAACACTCGCAGCAAATCCCAACAGGCAAGTACGAGTGCCCAGGGAGTTTAATTGTCAACCTCTCCAATGTAACCCTTTCCCCTCTCGAGACACAGGTCCTTGAGAAAGGTTTAGGTTTTGTGCCAACAGCGCGCCTGGATAAGTTCAGCCTTCAATGCGAACTTTCGAATTTTTTTAGGAAGTTAAAATTAAAGGCCTTTTTTGAGGAAAAGGATGAAGAAAAGGAGGAGGAAACAACTAACCCTAATAAGGGAGACACCGGCCTGAGAAACAAATCTACTTTCATACCACCCCCTCACACAATACCAGCAGAAGTGACTGCTTTTGAACAAGCGGTCTTTCTAGAAATCGAGGCCTTTGATGAACCTAGACAATTCAAACATTTGAGTGCACAAGAATACAAGGCACTTGATAATTTAAAGGCTAACTCTGCTATCACGATAAAACCGTCTGACAAAGGCGGGGGTATCGTGATCCAAAACACAGTTGATTATGATTTTGAGTGCCAACGCTTGCTGAGTGACAGGACCAACTACCAACCACTCACGGCTGACCCTTCTCTAATCCTAAAGACTCGGATCTCCAACCTTGTGAGAGAGGCAGAGGAGAACGGCCACATCAGTAAACACGAGGCAGCCTTCTTGACAGCAGGGGATAGCATAGTGCCCTATTTTTACACTCTGCCAAAGATACACAAAAACAAAATGCCCCCCCCAGGACGCCCGATTGTTTCAGGCATTGGCTCTCTACTTGAGCCTCTGTCCCGTTTCTGCGACTATTTTCTTAAAACCCCTAATCCAGGAAACTCCCTCCTATTTTAAGGATACTAAGAACCTCCTTAATCTACTCCAAGAACTATCGATTGACACAGAAACCACCATATTAGTGACCTTAGACATCGAAGGCCTTTACACCAGCATCCCCCAGGACGATACTATTAGAGTCCTGGGTGAAGCCCTTGATGGTACAAACTGGGAACACCAAACACCCAAGGAATTCATTCTGGAATGTGCCACTCCGGCACTTAAACAAAATTTCTTTGAATACAAAAGGGACATCTACTTACAGGCAACCGGGACTTCTATGGGCAGTACCTTTGCCCCTAGTGTAGCGGGCCTCTACGTCCATAATTTTGAATGTAAATACATTCTAAGTGCTACCAACCCCGACTCTTCTTCCATAATTTTTTGGAAGAGATACATAGATGATATCCTCCTTGTTTGACAAGGTGTAGAGATCGATCTAATGATTTTTCTCCAATGGTTAAATACCCTGGATCTCAATTTAAAATTTACCCACACCTGTAGTTCACAATCAGTGGTATTCCTGGACGTTGTGATCTCGAAGTCTAACGGGTGCCTCACAACTAAAACTCACTATAAACCTACTGCCAGGAACAATCTTCTCGATTTCTCAAGTTTCCACCCAAGACCATTACGAGAAAACCTACCCTATGGCCAATATCTCAGGGTAAGGAGAAACTGTAGTAATCTTGAGGATTTTCGCAAGCAGTCTACTGATCTCACCACTAAGTTAAAACATAGGGGTTACCCAGACAAAATTCTAAACAAAGGCTACAAAAGAGCGCGCAACCAACCAAGAGAGGCGCTCCTTGAAGATAACCCTAAAATAAATAAAGACTCACTGCTGACATGCGTAACCACTTACAGCAGTGCCTCTAACTTTGTGAAAAAAATAATTAACAAACATTGGGGCATCCTCACGAGCAACAATCGCATTTGGAAAAAAACCCTTTTTTCTTTAAAAAAAGGACGTAGCCTGAAAGACACTCTAGTCCATACACGTCGTAGAGAAAATCTCACCAAAAATCCAACAATCACCGAAGCATGGGGACTACCAAAAATCATGGGCCATTTCCCTTGCACCAACTGTAGTGTTTGTCACCTAACTAAACACACCAAAGTCCTCAATTTAGAACAAGGAAAAACGTGGACACAAAAAGCTCATACCAACTGTAACTCAACCAATGTGGTGTACCTGATAACGTGCCCATGTGACTTGCGTTACGTGGGCATGATGACTCGCAAAGTCAAATTACGCATTGGTGAACATCGCAGTAATATCCGTTGTGGTAGGATTACCACAAAACTCAGTGAACACTTCATACAGCAGAATCATACTGCTAATGATCTCAGATGGACAGTCATCGAGCAAGTGCACACACAACGCAACACTCAAGAAATTCTTTTTGAAAAAGAACAAAGGTGGGTGTACCGGCTGGGCACTCATAATAAAGGACTGAATGATAATATCCCCTGGTCCTCTGTGTTGAAACGCTAATTGCTCGCACACCTCTGATTTTTGTCCGCAAATAAACTCCTTGTCCTACTTAACACTTTACTACCATATGAGAAAGTTGACCATCTTGCGGGTTTCTCCCGTATTAAATGCTGAATTGTTGACCTTTTACCCATTAGATCGATCAATTTTGACAACTCGCTCTAAGTACAAGTGATCACTGAACTATTGACTTGGGCCATTACACAATGAAGACCTCTCGTGTCCCACCTTCTGTGTATCTTTTATCCTATTGTTTTTTATCCGATTCTGTTTTCTACCCTCTGTGCTTTTTTTGGGCTTACTTGACCCTATTTAATCTATCCTCGGATTCCAACCTAGGATTTGTCTCCCACAACCCCTTTTCCAGTTGTGCCGACTGTGGAAACATTTAACAGCAGGATAATTTTTCCGTTTTTAATGTGATCGTCATAACTTCCAACCTAGGAAATGTCTTCCACAATCCTACTTTTAGTTGTGCCGTCTGTGGAGACATTTAGCAGCAGGAGCTTTCTCCTGTCCGTAATGTGACCGTCATGGTTTAATAAAGTTCACTGAGTTGAAGCCCATACTAACTTGTTTCAACCACACGCTTCTGAAGCGCTATATCGCCATGACTACCAAATGTACTATCACACTAATGTTGTTTCGCTTAGTCATGGATCTCCAGAGTCATACTATTTCCTATTCGCTTAGCCTCGAACCTCGAGAGTCTCCTGATTCTTGATTGGTAGATAACGGATGACGCTTTCGGGCGAACACGTGATCGCGCCTCTCAGGACATGACTCCGCCCTCGGCAAACCCTCCGGAAATTTGTCTTTAATACATGCCTGTCTTCCATTCTCCCCGTCTTCGGGGTCCGGTACTAGAGGGCTTTTTGCAGGCACCAAGCGGGTGTGATGCACTGCGGGTGTGAGTCCCTCTTATCGCCATTTAAGATAAGTAACGCGACATTCCTGTTGCCTTCTGGTAACTGTTTGTTTTCTATCTCTCATTTCCTCCCAATACTCTAGGGTGTGCCATTGTTGCTATCACTCCCCTCCCAAGACCCATGATGCAGTTAATGACTGCGTCCTAAGTGAGATTTCTCCTCTTTTCTTTTACTAATTATTTTATGCCCAATGTTTTAAAGCTTTACGCATAGCCTTTTCTCACTCCAATTCTCGTTTATTGATACATTTCACGATGGGCATATAGATTATTTGAATCTGTTGTGAAATCCTTCTACCAACTTGATTTTGTTTTGTCCTGTTCAGTGCACACTATTACCCATAAGCAGCACGTCCTGTCAAGTGTTACTGCTTATTTGTGCACTGCGTAGAGCATCAGTATCTGTATATGCAACCAGACCATATGGAATGAATTACGACTAACGATTATGTCTGTCTTTTTCTTTGTATGTTTGTCTGTGTATGTCCTGTAACAACCAGAATAAACTCTGTTTCTCCCACGCACGAGGGATACACGTATAAAAGTTTTTATCTTTTTAACACTTATAACCTCAGGCCAGGGTGGGCCTTAGCATGCCCATACCGCCGGGGTTTACACTTCTTGGTCCTGAAGAATGCCCGTTAAATTTACAACACATAGGCAGAAACATGTTGACCACCCCTTAAGCGGACTCTGCTGAACAATTTACTCAGCTACTCGTCTCACACTTTGTTTTTACTGTGTCCGATTGGCCCTTAATAAACATCATTTTTGGACACAACCGTGACACTTGTAACTTTCACTTTTTCACTATTCACCACACACGAATAACCAGCTCCGCAGTAAATCTGGCGTCGTAGCACACCAGGGTGGCATTCGGCCTCTCCTGGTGGGGCCCAATGATGAAGCATGTCACCAACCAGGTTGGTGAGTGAGGGCTTTATAAAGAACCAAATTTGGTTTCTTCTGTCGTGCTCTACATTCCTTATTTAAAGGCACACTCTTTTGTTGTTACGATTAGATTTACCCGGGGGGACTAAGAGTGTTTCCTGATCATTTTTTCCTCCCTCTCTTGTTGTTTACTATATGACAAATATAGCTCAGTGCTTCAGTCGTTTGTCCCTGCAACTTAGCCCCAATCTGGGCCATTAGTCTGACTGAGCACTGCCCATTGTCAGGCCTTGTTATCTGCAGTCTGATTAACATAATGTCTCATAAATACAGAATTCCCCTACCTTTTACATGAAAGAATTACCTTGTGCCCATCTAATAAATGACCTCAAGGATGTCTGCTACTCTGAAGAAGTCTGGGAGCTACTGGTAGCTTCCATACAATTGTTTGGAGAGCCCTGATCTAGGTTGAGTGATTTGTGGGACAATACACAGAGCTAACATCATTTTCATTTGGTTTGTACAGAAATCCTTTTTATGCACAGTTGTAAGGAGTTTATAATGTATTTTCTAATTTCCATGATTTGAGTTTTCAACATATCACATGTAATGCAAACATATACATAGATATATACATACACACCAATTAGAATCTAGGGCTTTAAACACACAGCTCATACTAATGGTGGTGTTTTTCAACATTGTAAAGTGCTTCGAAATCTCCAACATCATTGTCCTATATGAGGAACAAAATATATGAGACTTTACAACACTAACTACACTTCACTCAGGAACTGAAAGGGACATTGTAGCCTGTGTTAATGGAAAAAATCCAGTTAGTCAGATTCACATATACATTTCAAACATGTACCTGTTCCTCTGGTGAGCCATACAGGCGGCCATACATGGAGAAGACCTCCAGTACAATAACTTCCACCCCTCTAGCGAGAAGGCAGGTTCCCTCTCTCTTTTTGGACCTGCCATCGTTTCTTCCAGAGGTCAGTAACCGCGGCAAAAGTGGAGGAGATCTTGATGGCTCTTAATTTCCTCGTATATGAAAAAAATTATGCAGATCACATTAGCAACAGCTAACTTATAAGGAAACAGGACATTTAGGTTTACTGATACACTTTTCAATGTAACTTACCAGTCTCAACTCCACTAGGAATTCCTGTCAAGCCTTCAGGATGTAGGATCTGCTAGACCTTCTCATTCCAGGGCATGAGTTGTAAGGAAGGCCTGGGAGAAATACCACCAGTCCACTGGAGGCAGGAACGCACTCTCCCTCTCAGGTCGTTCCACCCCTTCCTAATTTCCTCCTGTATGCGCAGGTTGTTTGCTACAGTCTTCACTCTATTGACTATTATGGCCCACAGTTGCCTTTTCTGAGATAGGTGTGTATTTTGGACTCCAAACAATTGTGGCTCTACTCTTCAGATTTCATCCACCATGACTGACAATTCTCCTTCAGTAAAATGGGAGTTTTTGGCCCCTGGCTTTGTGCAAAGACATATAATAAAATCAAATTAATTAACCACAAGGAAATAAATTAAAGTAGATAAAGGGACAAGAAACTAGGAAAAGCAACCAAATAACCTCATTTAACTATCAAACGTTCTGCTAGAAAATGTTGTAGTGCAGTGGAATGGCAAAGGATCACGGTCTGAAATGGAGTGTGTTTTATAGTGTGGTATGCAGGTGCAAACAATTAGCCAAAACACATGGCCGATTCCCGGTGGAGCTGCTGTGACAGCTATAGGGGAGATTGGCTCTTGCACACCGCTATGGCCGTCACCTACCCAGCCGGACCTCGGACATTTGTCTCATCAGTTTCTCCGCTGCTGTCTCCTTCCTGTGGTCTCCCAACTCTCCTTGGTCTTTTGTTGGGTCTTGATTTTCTTGCTCGCTAGTAATTCCTGTCTTGACGACGTAATCATGCTGTAACTAATGTGAAAGATTTGTAACTTGCAACATGCTGTTTCCTTATGTAAAGCGCTCTGATACCTCCGGGTCTAGCCAGCGCTATATAAAACTCAAATAAATAAATAAATAAAAACATCAGGTGTGTGGTGCTAACATGCAGCCTACAGCCACAGGAATAGTCTAATGCTGAGCGTGTCCCGCAACGGATTCACAAACTGCAGCTAGAACACCACCAGGACAACTAGGAAATCTAAATCACCTTGGCGCATTCCCACTAACCTGGTGACAATGGAGCACTATTCGCCGGCATTGGAGTCCGCCCCGTTGGCAGCGGTAGAGGCACGTACGCAGCAGTGAACACTCTGTCAACGCGAACGGAGGCTTAGCCAACATACATCTAAATTAACAGGGTGGACCGCTTTCAGCTTGACGAAGTGCTAGGGACTGCCACAGCAATAGGCCGGCTGTAGTACCACCAAGATCTAAATCAGGCCCTTTGTCGTATTGAGGCGACAGGAAATACTAAATAAAGTTCTCAACTTGATACTTGAATCAGGGATGAGTTGCGGTTTACAGAATATAGTTCATGGTGGTAATATTTCTAAAGTGATGATTAAGTGGAGGTGTTATATACATTGTTAGCATGCCGGATGGATGGGGAAGCAGCACAATACTATTCGTCTGTAAGAAAGGTTCACATAAGCACCATCAAATAACCGTCGGAGTGCACTTTTGAATGTATTGGGCAAGTTTTTAGCAAACGTTATTTTGAATTGCATGTATGCATGGGGGAAAGAAGCAGACTTGATTCCATTGCAAGAAGGCAGCTCCCTGTTGTAGCACGATGAACAATGTTTTGGGACTGCATTTAATGCTGGAGACGTATATTACACATAAGAAAACAGAACATTTGCACGGACGTCGGTAGTGCTTATGGGTCTGCCAAACGTGGAACACCATGGGCTTAACTACCCCAATGTGGAATCTTCAAAAGGCAACTGAACATAATTATCACTTTGCGCATTGTCAATTGGGTTCAAGTGACGTATAGTTTAAAACATGAGCTTACAAAATGATGCTGTGGAGAATGGGTTAAGACAAGGGTATGTTTTAGTATCCTTGTTTAATTAAAAACATCTGAATTGCTTGCATGTATACTTTACTGAAAGATAATTTCCTCCCATGCTGGCATACACTGCCATACTATAATTCAATCTACAACAAATTGGCCAAAAGATGCAGTCAAACAGAAGCAAAAAACATGTATTTTGTTGGACATTATAATGTGCCTTTGGGGGCTGGTGGTTAAATGTGGCAAGACTACAGTCCATCAAGGAGTACCGATACCTTGGGGTTACCTTGACTTTTAGCAAAAGTTTTATAACATCTATGCAGGTGCTCCAGACTTATACAGGCTCCAGTCAGCGGATCCCAGGCCAAGATTGCATGGATGCATGGTTTGTAGGAACCAAAATACTGTAAAAATAATAATTATCATTATAACTATTAAAAATAATATTATCAACATTATTAATTATTATTATTAAAATAATAATAATACTGTCTCTCTTGGTTCAAAGCAAAGCATACCCATTCTAGGGAAACCTGCTGTCAGGTCGAGGGAAATCAAAGATCAAAACAACCCAGTTCCGTAAATGCCATATTATCCAGAGGATACATGACAAAAAGTCGAATTACCTACAATAGCCATGTGTAACATGGTAGAATTCTGACATACTTTATAATGAAAGCAGTGTTGTTCAAATATTGTACTGTAGCTCCCATACTGAAATCTAACTAATACATACAATAAAAAACGCAAAAAAAATCAAATAGGTGTGTTTGTGCGTGCGTGCATGCCTGTGTGTGTGTGTGTGTTTATGTGTATGTGTGTGTGTTCAGGGGTTTGGGCTAATTACGTGCTTCTCTGTTTCATAAATGAGGATGCTTACCTGATCCTTAAAAATACTATTGTTGACTGGAAACGAAATCAATTTCAGATGCTGATGTAATGATGTTCTCAATACACAGACTTTTCAGCAGTGGTTTTTAAGCAAGTCTAATATTTCAAATCTGATTTTTAAGTGTTCTGTGTACTTAATTAGTGGTATGTCTACTATTTCAGTTTCTTTTAGAGAGATGATGGTATAATAAAAAAAATTACACAACTCCTGAAAAGCGTGTTTTATAGTACCTGGTATCAGTTTTAAACTGACCATTTAACCTGAAAATAAAGATGAATAGGATGACGAATTTTCTGAGGTAATACAGAGGTTGGAAACAGTTGGCATGTGGTTTAAAAGTGCCAAGTAGCAAGTAAAGTGAGTGAAGTTACAGCTGTTGGCCATTTGATCCAAAAATGCATGTTGGCAATCTGTTATGAAGGCCCCAGAAGCGAAAAATAGGGCCCGATTAGTATCCTCCAATATGGCCTGGAGAATCATGCTTTGCATGTAATGAGGAACCTGGAGAACCAATAAAAGAATTACGAAGGTTTAGAGTTTGAAATCTAAATCTATACTCGTTGCTAAGAGATTTTGCATACACTCTTCCATACATATTTAACATGACATTAAGTAGAATTACCTGCTGTGTGTTCATCATTAAGATTTATTCATAATACAGTTTAAGAATTAGAATGGAAAATATCCTTTCACAAAAGAATAAAATCAGTTTCTTATAATGCTGACGTGAAGCAGTTTCACAAGTGCAAAGTGCTATAGTGTATTGGTGATACAGCAGCCGGGTTATCCACCATGTTTTGTGATAGAGTATGTCTTCCTCCATATTCTAAATGAAGCCCTTTGCCTTTCCTAGTAGAATGACTCCTTTGACAGTATTTCAGGTAGCAATGAAGGAAAAAGAAGGTCTATGTGACAACAATTTTATGGAGGGACATTATGTCAAAGGGATAGAGTTGGTTCATTCTTACCCTGTCTGGCACCATCGAGCGGTTCCCATTGAGATCGTGAATAGCTCAGTTGTTCCATGAATGAATCCAGTCTACGAGTCCTGATGTCAGTGTACTTCGCCCAGGGTAGAAGTGGATATGTGAATTACTCCCTGCTCAGTGGAATGAATGGGGCCATGCTCGTAAGCTAAATGTTAGATGAAGTCATTCGACACAATGGAGTCCTGCAAGTCCACAGAAAGTACAATAGACAATTTACACTACACTGTCTGCTTGTCCCCTCTACATGAGCACTATGTGGACGACCGGATTATTTTGCCACATTTTGTGGGCCAAGGTAGAGTTTGGAATGAGAGAGGAAACTAAACGCGGCCATAGTTTTTCCAAATGGTTTCTTGTTTTAAACGCACACAGTTAATAATCTTCGAAAAAAACATTTTACAATGAAAGGGGCAAAGGATTAATTCATCGGTTTTGGAGTCCCATCACAGACTAGCCCTGGAGAAAAATGCGTACAATGGGAAAGACATTGACTGCGTCACAAACAACAAATCTTGGACGGGAACCAACGATTGCATTTCCTGGACTTTTATTTAGAGACTGAAAAGAGAATTGACGGAGAAACTCACACAGTCATTTAATTTGTGGGAAATATTTCCAGAGTTCTGTAGTGCTTGAGATATGCTTTCTCATTTTTGTTTTCAAAAAGCTGCAAAGCAAGTTATTATGATGAACTGAAAGGACATCAATGAATAAATTATCACAAATTAATGCAGTTTGCTATCAAAATAATTAATTAGAAATATTTGGAGAAATTTTTTTGTTTGTTATCAAGGCACATTAGAATATTAACTCATTTCACATAATGTGTTCTTACATTTTTTAAGTCCGATTTTTTAAAACAAAAATCAAATCCTATGTCTTGATTTACTTTCCATGCTTTGTGCTACATAATGTAAAAAACACTTAAAATGCTACATATGGAAGTCTCTATCAGAGGACCTTTTCATCCGCCTATTACTTTCTGTTTGCAAGCGCTGTGTCTGGAATGATGCAAATCAGATATGTGCTCTAGCTCTGAAGAACAAAAGTGGACGAGTGAGTGACTGAATGTCTAAACGACAACTACCCTCAGTGCTGCAATGGGTAAGTTGCAATGCATTTTTTCAATTTTTTTACTACTTTCTGTTGTGCAGTTTTTTCTCTCTCCTTCCACAGTTATGTTATTTATTTTATTTTTTGATTTTTATATAGCATGAACAAGACCCTTTCAGGTGACAGAGCACTTTACAATAGAAGAAACAAAGGAAATGATGATACAAACTGTGGCAATTTACAAACATGGTATAGGGCAGGAGGAACAATAATAGCAAATATAAATGGTAAGAGAGGGGATGGGAACAAAAGGTCGGACATGATACTCGGTTGGGCAAAATCGACGAGCAAGATCCTATCGGCTGACAAAGCGATATATATACAAGAAAGGACAAATGAGAATATGATACAAACAGTGGCAATGTACAAAACATGTGGTAGTGCATGAAGAACAGTAATTGCAATTACTTGCAAATGTAAATGGAAAGAGTGAAGATGAGAACAAAAGGACCAGACATAATAGTTGGCCGGGCACAACAGGTGAGGGAGGTAATCCCTCAGAGTGAGAGGAATTTGTTGGAAAGCAGAATTATTACCCGTTCTTGAAGAGGGATGTGGATGGGTTTCTTCTGATCTTTGGAGGGAGAGAGTTCCAGATTTTGTGAGCAATTCCTTAGAAGGATCTGTTGCAAGTTTTCTTTTTCTTAAATTTTTGTGGCTTGAGTAGTAAGGAGTTTGTTCTTCTGAAAGGTCTGTTTACACCCAATAGTGTCAGTTTCTGGGTTAGTTGGGTGGTGCAGCACTTTATGAGTCATACATGCAATTTTATGTTGGATCCTAGACTCATAAGGTAGCCATTTAAGTGATTGGAGGTCAGGGGTGACATGATCCAGTCATAAGCTTGGCTGCTGCATTTAAGGTGGCTTTTAGAGGTGCAATTGAGATTTTCGGTAGGGCCACCAGTGTGGCACTACCATTAACTAATGTCAGTAATACTTTGCCAAAGAACCTCTCTCCAGGTCAACTGTGGACTATCTGTGTTCAATCATGTGATACCTCCTTGCATGTAGCTAGCCATCAGATGCATTCCCTACCACCAAATATGTTGCTATGTTTGTTCTACAAGAGGCAAACTTGTTGGCGATGGGAGACTAAATTATTCAGGCATACAACAAAAATATCTTTCTTGAAATGTTTCTGGTAACACGTGAAACAGTTTGATACTCGCATTGTTAAACTGTCCACAATATTGATACACATTTGATATTGCAGATAGGCAAAATAAGCACATTGATAACATTCAGAACAGAATTCACGAATAATTAAGACTTGAGGTTCTGTCGTTTTATAGTTTTTAATGATAACTAACATCACAATATACAGATTATAGACCACAGTAGCTTTTCACCATCATCTCCTTCTATATTGCCTCCTTTTGACAACATAAACACATAAACTGAGTTCTCGTGATAATTCAGTGAATTCAGATCTCACATTTACTATATATAATTATAGTAAGGACCATGTCCATAGAAAAAGCATTTTTTGACTTGCCTATATCTTTGGCATCGTTTGTAGAATTTTGATGACATTTCCCCCCAAAAGTGTTATTGTGAGTCTTGTTGTACATGGAAAGTTTTGGGATGATTCATAAAGCAGGGTCTGAAAAAACCAGGGGGGTCAAAAAAAGTGTGTTTCCCATGTTAATTCCCATGTGAGCTTTATACAAGACTGCAGCCCGATGCACTGGACGGAATTATGCCAAATTTGAGAGACAGCTAGCTTTTGATATGCAGATTGTGCTTTTTGTTTTTTGTGTTAATGTGTTGAGTCGTTGTGGCGACATTTAAGGAGATCCAAATAATGATGTCTGCAATTGCAGTGACTTCACAAATTATACCAAGCTTGTACAGGAAATGCAGAGCTCTGATTGGCTACCAACACTTCAACCAGGAAGTGTTGGCAGCCATCTTGGGACTTGGCTTCACAAAAAAAATGGGGAAAAAGAAAAGGGGGCAGGGTAGGAAATCTCTGACCCCCAAGCCTTGGTCTTTGGGTTTCCCTGGAACCCCAACACGAAATATATATTTTGCTTTTATTCACAGTGATTTTCTCAAAATATTCACAAACATCAAACATGGATACCATTGATTGTTTTAACTGTAGTCCTCGGGTGGGCCAGACTAATTATATTAAGAAGCTTAAAAATAAAATGCTTAGGGGTGGCTGCGTGGATCCCCAGGCCCTGGGGACAACCACCTCCCTGGGGCTAACTTAAATAAAGAGCTGGGAGCTGAGTGGACCCCCCACAGCCCAAGGACCACCACCTCCCTGGGGCATTCTTTTTTTAGAGAAGATGGGGGGGTGAGTGGCCCCCTCCTGGGCTGTTGTTGGCCCTGGGATCACCACCTCCCTGAGGCAGGCCTTTGAAAGTGAAAGGGGTGGGGTCACAAAACCCTCATCTTGGAGCTAATAATGGCCTGGGTACTGCCACACCCCAGGGCCAGCTCCTGCTGTGCTCTGGGTTGCCCACCCCCGGAACCTAGCTGTCTTCTGTGACTTGGTAGGAGTTTTGACCGCTCCCACCAAGTCAGAGCAAACACTCTGCTTTCAGCAAGCAGGAGCTAAAAAAATGCTCTTGCTAGCGGAAAGTGGAGGTTTTGTCTGTTTCCCTGCCTTTTGTCAAGCGGGAAGGGAAACAGACAAAAGGATTGCTCTCACAGACAGGGAGCTGCATGTTTAGCAGCTCCCTGTCTGTGAGCGCAATTACAGCACATGCAGGAGGTGGAGAGCCGGTAGGGACCACAAGGGCCTTGAGGCTCTCCCATGTGGTCCTGAAGGAAAAGAGCAGAAAGAGGCAAAATAAAGGAGAGAAACAAGCAGAAAAAGGCAGAATAAAGGCCAGCAATGAGCAGAAAGAGGCAAGATAGAGGTGAGAAACAAGCAGAAAGAGGAAGAATAAAGGTTGGAAGCAAGCAGAAACAGGGAAGATAAAGGTGGGAAACGAGCAGAAAGAGGCAGAATAAAGGCCAGCAAAGACCTGAAAGAGACAAAATAGAGATGTGGTCCTGAAGGAAAAGAGCAGAAAGAGGCAGAATCAAGGAGAGAAACGAGCAGAAAGAGGCAGAATAAAGGCCAGCAATGAGCAGAAAGAGGCACGATAGAGGTGAGAAAGAAGCAGAAAGAGGCAGAATAAAGGTTAGAAGCAAGCAGAAACGGGGAAGATAAAGGTGAGAAACGAGCAGCATAAAGTTTAGAAACAAGCAGAAAGAGGCAAAATAAAGGCCAGCAAAGAGATGAAAGAGGCAAAATAGAGCTAAGAAATGATAAAAAAGCCAAATATGGGAGAAACAAGCAGAAAGAATCAGAATCAAGGTTAGAAACTAGCAGAAAGAGTCAGAATAAAGGTCAACAATGAGCAGAAAGCGACATGATAAAGGTGAGAAATTAGCAGAAAGAGGCAAAATAGAGGTCAGAAACGAGTAGAAAGAGGCAAAATAGAGGTCAGAAAAATGCAGCAAGAGGCAGAATAAAGGTGAGAAGTGAGCAGAAAGAGGCAGAATAAAGGTCAGAAACAAGAAGAAAGAGGCAAAATAAAGGTGAGGAATGGGCAGCAAGAGGTATAATAAAGGTCAGCAATGAGCAGGAAGAGGCAAAAAAATTTGATAAACAAGCAGAAAGAGGCTGAATAAAGGTCAGAAACCAGAAGAATGAGGCAAAAAAATGTGAGAAGCGAGCAGAAAGAGGCAAAATAACAGTCAGCAGTCAGCAGAAAGAGGCATAAAAAGGTGAGAAATCAGCAGAAAGAGGCTGAATAAAGATCAGAAACTAGCAGAAAGAGGCAAAATAAACTTCAGAAACGAGCAGCAAGAGGCGAATAAAGTTCAAAAACCAGAAGAGTGAGGCACAATAAAGGTCAGCAATGAGCAGAAAGAGGCAAGATAAAGGTGAGAAACAAGCAGAAAGAGGTAGAATAAAGGTGAAAATTAGCAGAAATTGCTAAAATAAAGGTGAGAAATGAGCAGAAAGAGGCAAAATATAGGTCAGAAATGAGCAGCAAAAGGCAAAATAGAGATCAGCAACGAGCAGAAAGAGGCAAAATAAAGGTCAGAAATGAGGACAAAGAGGCAAAATAGAGGTCAGCAACAAACAGAAAGAAGCAAAATAAAGCTCAGCAAGGACCACAAAGAGGCAAAATAGAGGTCATAAACAAGCAGAAAAAATGCAGAAAACAAGCAAACAATGAGCAAAAACCCATGAGGCACTCACAGCCAATCACAGATCCATTCAGACACTCATGTACCCACTTTCAGAATCACTCATACTCTCGCTCACCCATTCACAGACTTAGTGAGAGATTCATGCACCGACTCACAGCCCCACTCAGAGACTCACAGACCTACTTAAGATCCACTCAGAGACTCACGTACCCACTCACAGACCTACTCAGACACTCATGCGCTCATTCACAGACAGACTGACACACTCATGGAAGCACTCACACACTTATTGTGTCACGCTCACACCCATTCACAGACCCACTGAGACACTGACTCAGGCACTCATTCACCCACTTATATATTCACGCACTCACCCACAGACCCACTGAGACACTCAACACACCCACTGAGATACTCATGCACTCACTCACAGATATGTTACAGATTACATAACATTAAAGTAGAAATTCACTAAACAAATTAAAGGTTACAGGGATGTTATGGTTAGGAAATAGAATGTATAAAAACCCTAGAAATACACTAAAAAAACTAAAATCATAGGGACATTATACTCAGGAAATAGAATTGAAAAAACCTTAGAAATTCATTAAAAAAAACAAAGGTTGCAGGAACATTACAATTAGGCTCAGATTTGCCTCGTACAAAACCTTAGAATTTCAGCAGTTATAGTTACCGGAGCTAACTATAATTTACGCCCCTGCAATGCACTGCTTATGACCTCACATATTACATCACTCATGATATGGTCAGTGACATCAGTGATTACATCATCCACAGAACCACTTACACACCAACTCACAACCCCATACAACTACTCATATGCCCACTCACTCATCCATACAGCCACTCACATACACATTGACAGACCCATACAAGTTTCTCACACAACTACTCACTTATCCATAGTGCCACTCACACAGTCACTCATACAACCAGTCACTCACCCATACAGCTACACAGCAACATACTCACGCAGGTACTACACACCCACATTTTTACCTATATAGCCTCTCACACACCTACTCACTCACCCATACTGCCTCTCAGCACAGTCACTCACACACCCACACAACCACTTACATACCCATTCAGACATCCATACAAGCACTCACACATCCACTCACTCACTCACCCATACAGCCATTCACACAGATACACTTATATAAACACTGACTCAAAGAGCCACTCAGTCACACATACAGCCACTTGCACATCCAGTCACTCACTCATACAGCCATTTAGACACCCACTCACTCACTCATACAGTGACTCACACTTCCACTTACACACCCATGCAGCCACTCACTCACCCATACAGCCACTGACACACCTATTCACTCACCAATACAGCCACTCATTCACTTGCACAGCTACTCACACACCCACTTATACACCCATTTAAACACTCACACACCCATACAGCCACTCAGACACCCACTCACACTTGGATACACACAGCCACTCACAACATATATGTTAAAAGTGGTATCACTCATCAGTAGTACACCTAGCATACTAATTAAACTTTTGTAGTAGCTTAGTATATATATTTAACACTCATAATCATAAACTCTTCGCAAACCCTTCATGGATGATGTAATCACTGATGTCATCACCAGTGATGTCACTGACTAATATAATATGTGAGCAGTGCATTGCGGGGGGAACTATAGTTAGCTCAGGTGCAAATCTTTGGTATAAATCCGTTCAATAGTTTTCAAGAAATGAAAGGAAAATCAAATTTGTATATCTAGGTTCGTGGATCCTCAGAGGATCTGACAGTCCCATGTTGATACCTGATTTTCTGCTAACACTTCAACCAGGAAGTGTTGACAGCCATCTTGGGACTCGGCTTCAGTCAATGAAAAAAAAAAACCTTAAAAAAAAGAAAAGGGGGCATACCCTGACCCGTTAGTCCTAGTCCTGGGGTCCTCCTGAGATCCCACCAGGGCAAAAAAGAATTTTTTGTCTTTGATTTTTGGGCAGAAATCACAACGAATTTCTTTTTTTAAAAACAAGCATGGGTTTCCGCACTTTTTTTTTATGAGCCCCCAGGTGGGCCAGGTCCCGGGGCCATTGTTTTAAAAATTATAATTGGAGGGGGCGCATGTACCCCCGTCTGCATAGGGAGCTTCTCCCCCAGGGACCCCCACCACACCGGGGTAATATTAATAATAGGAGGGGGCACAAGATACTCTTTATGCATGATAGCCTCTATCAAAACCAGCAAGCAAGGTTAGACTTGTATATGAGACACGTATGAGCTACCTATAAAAGAAAATAATAACCCAGTAACAGGGAGGTGAGAGGGTGTATTTTAGTTTCCAAAATGAATGCTGCAAAGGGGAAAAATAGAGAGTATAGATGAACACCTTTTTCAGCGATAAAGCCTGTTATACTCAAGAGATAATATGAAACACTTTGACCAACATACCTACCCTCATTAATGGGGTGGAAGGAATCACAGAGGACAGGTGCATCAGACTTCCAATCACCCACTACTGACCCCCCTGTTAAAGAACACGGGAAAAACAAATGCCACTGCTTATTAAATCTGTTCTTGGTGTAGATCCATGAGTAACAAAGCAGCAGAGTTACATGAATAGATCAGGCTGTATGAGCTCCGAGGCAGTAACTTTCAACACCTACAATAATTAGCCAGATATCCACTTAGGCAAGTTCCTCCTTAAATGTAATCTCTTAATGTAGCAATGAGATGGGAGTTCCCTCATTCCCTCTACGTCACATAAATGTCACAAGTAATCTCCTCCACATGAGTCGCATTCAGGGATTTGCGAACAGAGGAGACAAGGAAGAATGTTCCTGCTCTCTTCAAGGAGAGAGAGGGATTGTGTAGAAGCTTCTGCTTCTCCTGCCGAGTACCCGTAAATTTCTCCCCTGCAAGAGTCCGCAACACAGCTGGTCTCGCCAATGGAGGAGGAAAGCTGTGCCAGGCACGAAAGCACAGCAAACGAAGGGAGTTCTGGTTAAAGATGGCACATCTTTAAGAATCTAAAAGTTGGTGCTACAAGCACCCTTACTGGACCGTGATACTGCCATGAAATCCAAACACTGGTCGTGACTCGAATAATCGGCAGTCCGGCGGAATCTCTTTCCTGCTATATCCGGGTTTCGCCACAGCACGCACAAAGTAGAGTGTTGCGTCAGGAGCGCATGTCATGCTGGGTAATAGAATTACCAATTTACAGGGATGACTCACTTGTCGTCTGACTTCCACTACACAGCCAGTCAGTGTTCACGGGACGATGAGACCTGATACCACCTCCTCCCTGGGGCATGGCCAATTTGCAAGTGGGACCCACTCCTGGGCCATATATGGCCCAGGGGACCATTATCTCCTCAGTGCCGGACCATGGAAACAGATGGAGGGAAGCCGCCACCCCCCAGGACTGGTTCCCTATGTCCCGGGATGCCCACCTGAAATATAGCTGTTTGGTCTCACTTGGCGGGAGCTGTGACAACTTCCACCAAGAAAGAGTAAACATAACTCTGCTTCCAGCAAGCGGGAGCATTTCCAGCAAGCCGGAGCTGTCAAACTGCTCTCTGAAGCAAGCGGGAAGGGAAACAGCTCAAACAATTTCGCCAGCATGCAGGGAGCTGCAAATTTAGCAGCCCCCTGTGTGCTGGAGCAATGCCGACTCCTGCAGAATGTGGGGAGCCGGCTGAGACCGAGGGGGCCTTGAGGCTCCCCTCCCGTGGTCCCCATCATAATACATTGGGTGCCCTGGGTGGGCTCCAGGGCACCCAGGGAGACACATGCCGCCCTCCCGGGGGATGAGGCCTGTGGTAAATATTTCATTACCGGTACTATTTTTTATGCGGTAAAGTCTAGTAAGAATAACTCAGTAAATATAAGAGGCAGAATCCGTGGTATTAGAGGTTCTAAAAGGCTTTATTCCTCTACAAAGGAAATACAGTTCGAACTGCAGGCTTCACATTCCATCACCATGAGGGTTCAGGAAGGAAGGCAATTCATTATTGACAGGTAATCATTTTTATAAGAAATGCATTACAGTGAAACAGATGCAGGAGGCGTAACAGTTGATAAGATAGATAAAATATGCATACGTAACTAAAAAAGGCGGACATATAGGCGTAACTTAGAAAACGTCATTATACATGATGTCACAAGTGGGTGGATCCATAAGAGAATCCTGCAATGTCAGCAGAAATATTTGGCAGAGATGCGCGCGCAGCCGCATGACGTGTGATTGACGTGCAACTAGAGGGTGAAGGGGACTTGACATTTAGCTCTACATGTGGAGACAGAAGTCTGGGGGGTCATGTCAACCTAATCCCAAAATCCCAAATCATATCTAATATCTTATGTTTAAAGAACTGTATTATCCAAAAGGAAAGGTCTCTCGGACAGAATCTATTCTATACTGGCTGTTAGTGCGTGTACAAGCGTCTAAGTGTCTACATGAGATGCGAGGGGGCAGGAATCTTCCATGGTAACAGGGGCTATGAATTACTTGCATGAGGACAGCGAGGCCTGGCCCTTTGCACTGTAGCTGGAAGAATGTTTACCTAAACTACTAGACAGGAATGCATCGGATGAGGAGCGGAGCAGATAATCTTGAAGGTGAAATACAGTTTTTGGCAGGCAACAGGCTGGATCAGGCACCGTTAGCCGCGCAGGGAGTAGGACAAAGTTCATGGATACAGATGCAGGCTCAGACTGGAGCTCTCGGAGGCAGGAGGCAGAAAAAGGCTTGATGGCAGAATTCAGGGCCTACTCGCCTGAATCTGTAAAATGTGGAAAGTGAACCACATAAAGTCGGTGGCCTTTCATACTTAGGAATGGAATATCTGACCCATTCATGGCGGATCTGAAAGAGGACATGTTGACGGTGGACGCACATGTATTTGCGTCTTCATAACTGGAACTGGAGGGAACATACATGTACTTATAGCATGCACATGGAGCCGTTGGGGTCTACGATAGGGGACATAACTGATCACAAAATTCATATTTCCTCATTCCCTCCTTGTCCCCTACGGACCCTCAGGAGATATCGATCTTCATCAATCCATCGATCTGTTCATATAGCATCATTTGTTCTTCTTTCTTCTTCCGGGATCTTGAACGAAAACTTGGATGCGGGATACACGATGTGGCACACAGACCACAAATCGCTGGCCCACACTGTAGACATAAGCAGCAACTGAATAGTATGAGGAAGCCAATACCTAGGAAGGATAGGGTCCTCCATCCCCAGGCTGACAACACGCCCCAGAACCAACCGGACCAAGTCCAGGTGCCTGGACTCTGGTGTATCTGGCTTATAATCTTATGAAGGCGGGTTATGGCTTTATATACTGACGGCGAATTTTCTGGTATGAAAACACAGCAACTTGATCCGATGACCCTACAAGCTCCGCCCCTATCGGCCAGGATGACGTCAAGGACAAGACGATTTTGAAGCACAACAATCCGCATAGCAGACTGCTCTTCTGTTAAATTTCCTAAGGCGGAAGTAGTCTCGTTCACTACTGCTTCAAGGGTTCTAGTTAATCTACGTATCAGCTTACTATTAGTGACTGTACCTATATAGGGAAAGAAACCTTTATTGAAATCTGTATATTGCTCCCATGCCGTTTCAGTGTAATCGACAATCGGGAGATCTCTCTGTTGTCTATTGTGTACTAAATGGGTATTTCTGTGATAATCAGGAGGGGCTAGGAAAACAGGTGGCAGAAGGAATGCTATGTAACAGGTACCATCCCAATCTAGAGGTAGACGTATATATGCGGTCTGGCCACATATGAAATAAGAATGACGGGAAGCTCTAAACGTAGACTTGCCTTGATCACTGAATTTTATTACAGTGGTGCATTTACTATGGCCCATGTGTATGGAACCATTCTTTCTTACACATAATTCCCCTTTAACTGGGAATACTGACATAGCGGGCAAGATTGGCGTAGCGTCGGATTCAACATTCAGAATCAGGAGGTTAAGTGTAAAATTACCTAATCCATATACTTCATTTTCTAGATCAGTTCCTGTTCTTTTGGGAAGTCCCTCCTTGTTAGGGTAGCAGACTTTAAGCAAAACTAGGTTCAGGTTTCCCCATACCCAGTTGTCTTGATAAACTACTGAATTTGAATCTAGGGAATTAATCAAACTAAACCATGCTCCACAGGAGTCATTGTGTGTGAACGGATATGGAAAGAGGGGCAAAACTCCCTTATAGTTCTGATAGGGAGGGAGTCGGCCACATATCCAACAATTTGTAGCATTGCTGGTCTGATGGGAATGATGTAACATACTAATAAAAGTGTTGTTGCGCAGCGCAAATCTATAAGACAACTCATGCGGAGGTAATTCGCTAAAAGAATGTTCAGCAGTAACATTGTAAGCACGTTTAGAAATAGGGTAATACATATGAAGCAGTACACTAGTTATGATGATCAGAAAACTTAGAAAAAACAAAATTAATAGTGTTACTGTGCAATGACTACGAAGTGATTTACAATACGCATGCTTTTTAAGCTGCATCTGTTGATTTCTTTCTCTATTCCGGTCTAGAGGATACATGTCAGAGACAAATTCAACCGATTAACCTTGGAGAGGACTTAAACAATCAAATTGTCTGACTTGCTAGACCTTAATTTCAGTTTATAAAGTTCAGTTTTTGTTTGTTCAACCAAGGGGAGCTTTGAGTCTGTCTGTGAGGGAATGCAGGGCTGAGTGTTCACACTGGACGGTAGTCCATAAAATTTCTTGATATGACTCGAGTGCAACCACCCTTTACGTCCCTTGATCTTCACGGCTGTCCTTGTTGTTAGTAGAACGAGTTTAGGCGATTTCCACCTAGGCTCCAGTTGGGTCTTCCGGTCGAAATTCCGTACCAAAACCAGGTCACCTGGAACCACGTCATGGGGCTTCACCTCAGTGTTATCGGGAAAAGCTGCAGCTACCTGTGAACGACAAGATTGTAGTGCAGACATCAAGGAAGCCAGGTAATCTGTCAGCATATTACAGTCAACATCAGTGATTTTGCGAGGTATAGGCGTCCCCCACATATTTGGTGGTCTACCGAAGATCACCTCGTACGGGGATAGCCCTGTTCGAGAATGTGCTACCATTCTCATGTAAAAGAGTGCAACTGGTAAGGCTACTATCCAATCGACACCTTTTTCTCTACATATTTTGGACAATCTCATTTTCAGAGTTTGATTATGGCGTTCCACGAGACCTGCTGCCTCAGGATGTCGGACACAGTGGAATTTCCATTGGTAGCCTAACAAAAGTGAAACGTGTTTCATTAGTTCGGATGAGAATGGCTGGCCGTTATCTGAGTAGACAACACGTGGCAAACCATACCGTGGGAAGAATTCTCGAACTAACTGTTTGGCAGTAGTCGGGGCAGTGTAATCTGAAACCGGGTAGGCTTCTGTCCAACGGGAAAGAGCACAGACAACTACGAGAACATATTTGAATCCTCGACATCGTTCCATCTGGATATAATCCATCTGGAGGACTTCAAAAGCATGATCGGGAGGTTGAAATCCACCCTGCTCTACGGGGATGCTTTTACCTGGATTAAACTGACAACATATCATACAGGTACGTACTTTCTGTTTGGCTGCTGCTCGCAAGTGTTTGTTGAACCAAATGTGTTGAATACTGTCTAGCATAGCTTTTTCTCCTAGGTGCGCTGGACTATGTATTGTGTTAATGATGACTTGAACCATGGAGTCGGGAAGAAACCATATAGATTTTTCCTTCGTCATCCATCCTTGATCCGTTTGGATCCCTCCTAATTCAGTCCATTTCTTTATTTCTTCTGGTGTAGCATGTGTCTGTATGTCAATTACATCAAGGGCGGGATCCTTAACTGTCATGCAATGTGTTGGTGTCGGAACTATTGTCTTTGTCGCGTCAGTTGTATGAGTCTGGTTCTGAGCAGTCTGTTTAGCTGTTCTGTCAGCTAGGTCATTACCCTGAGAAATGATATCGGTAACTTTTGTATGGGCTTTGCATTTCATAATTGATATTGCAGTAGGTAGATGAATCGCGTCTAATAGGGCTTGAATGAGGGGTCCGTGTTGGATGTGGGCACCGTGAGAAGTTAAATAACCTCTCTCTCGCCACAGTACGCCGAAGTCATGGACGACTCCGAATGCATAACGTGAATCTGTGTATAAGTTGACTTTCTTATTTTTGGCTTGAATACAGGCTTGTGTCAGAGCGATGAGCTCTGCTGCTTGAGCTGACAAAGTGTTAATACAATTTGTTTCAATGACTTCAGTGTCTGTTGTGACTGCGTAAGCGGCCACTAACTCTCCTGTACTTGTTCTCATACATGACCCATCTACATACAATGTCAAGTCTGGATCTGATAAAGGGATATCTGTCAAGTCTTGTCTGGGTTTTGTCGTGATAGTAATGACTTCAATACAATCATGTGCTAATGGATCTGTTCCATTTACTGGCAAAAGTGTGGCAGGATTTAACGTATTACAACGTCTGATTTCTATGTGTGGCTGAAACAATGTTAATTCATAACCGGTGAGTCTCGCTATAGTCAGGTGTTGTGTTTGTGTGCGGTTCAAGAGAACCTCTACTGCGTGTGGTACTTGTACTGTCAATTGATGTCCTAACACTATGGCATCGCTTTGTCTGATTGCTAAAGCTGTTGCTGCCACCGATTTCAGGCACGCAGGAAGAGCCTGAGCTACTGGATCTAATGTACTAGAGAAATAAGCACATGGTTTGTGTGATCCTGCTTGTTCCTGAGTGAGTACTGACAAGGCAGTACCTTCGCGTTCTGTAACAAAGAGTGTAAACAGTTTACTGTAACATGGTGTTGCTAAAACAGGTGCTTGGCATAAAGCTTTCTTTAAGCTTTCAAAGGCATGTGTATGTTCTTGAGTCCAAGGGAGGACAGTCGATGTGGCTGCCTCCTGTGTTGTCAACTGGATGAGTGGTTTTGCTAGAAATGCATATTGAGGGATCCACTGCCTACAGTATGAAGTGAGCCCTATAAAAGCCCGCACCTCCTTTTGTGTCTTGGGTGGTGGCATGTTAGCAATTAACTGGATGCGGTCGGGTGTAAGCTGTCTTCCCTCCTTGGACAGCGAGTGCCCAAGGTAAACAACTCGCTGGACACAGAATTGCAGCTTAGAAGGGGACACCTTGTGCCCCTTGTCGGCCAGAAATTTTAAAACCGTCAGTGACGCTGTTTCACATTCAGGTTCGCTTCGGGCGGTGATCAGCAGATCATCGACATATTGAAGCAAGGCAGTGTTAACTGGCATGTGGATACTGTCAAGTTCTCGTTTCAGTGCTTGGCTATAGATGCTGGGGCTTTCTGTAAATCCTTGAGGTGCGCGTGTGAATTTAAAACTTCGTCCATTTAAACTGAATCCGAACAGATATTGACTTTCCGGATCTATTGGGACGCTAAAGAAAGCATTCTTGAGATCAATTACAGTGAAGAACGTTGCTTCAGAGTCAATAGCTGTTAGTAATGAAGAGATGTCTGGAACCACAGGATATTGTGGTACAATACATTTATTTAATTCGCGCAGATCAATAACTAATCGATATACTGGTGGTGCCTTTGGGTCCGTTCTTTTAAGAATCGGAATTATCGGGGAATTGCATACATTGGAGTCGGTTTCGACAACCACTCCTTGTGCAATGAGCTCGTCAATGATTTGCAGTAAAGCCACAACAGCATCTGGTGGTAACTTGTATTTTCGCATTCGTGGTAGTACTACTCCTGTTTTTAGTGTGACTCGATATGGTGTAATGTTCATGCAACCAACATCAGTGGGGCCTTGTGCCCATAAATGTGTAGGTAAACTCTGCAGCTGGTGATCCATGTCTCTGGACACATAGTGACCTTTAAAGTCACGTAGAAATAGTCGTACTCCTTCCGGAGAACAACATATTATAGCTCCTAGAGCTTTCAATGTTTTTATACCTAACAAGTTTTCCGGACATGATTTAGTAAGCAATAAATCTGTAGTACGTGTCAATGGACCAACCGTAAGTGGAAGGGGTTGCGTTACTTCATTAATTATAGGTTTTCCTGAGAATCCAAGGGAAATATTTTGTGAGCCTGAGAGGGGTGCCCCTGGAACTTCACTGCGTCGTATAGTTGTTCTGCTTGCCCCTGTATCAAGTAAAAACTTTCTGTCTTCCCCTAATAGTTCACTATGTACATAAGGTCCCTCTTGATCTACAGGAACCTCAATAAGGGGTAAGCCAACTTCCCTCTCTAGGCTATTTCATGTGTATCGCTGATAATCGGGATAATCTGCTTGTGCATACTGATACATCTGTTGCGTTGTTGCTTGTGTGGCAGCAATAGGCTGCGCTTGTGGTGGTGCTACGGTCTGTTGTGTAGCTGCCTGTTGCGGAGCTAGTTGTTGCGGAGCTGACCTAGGTTGTGCATACTGAGGAATTTGTTGTTGATTCTGATCCTGTCTAGGTGGACGTGGTCTTTCCTGGGTTCTACCTGTGGCAATATTATGTTTCAGGACTGGACAATCGTGTATATAATGACCTTGTTGTTTACAATAGTTACATGTCCCTTTAACTGGACCTGTTGAATCACCCTTTTGATGACCATCAGCTGGAACTGACTGAGCAACAAGCATTTTCATTTTCGTATCTTTCATACGTCTTTGTTCATGTTCTTGTTCTTCTCTAATTCTATTGTGGTGATATTGTAACATCTGTAACATCTGTGACGGGGTATTACCTTGCCAGGTACTCTCAAATTTCAATACTCTATTCTTAACTTGCGGTAGGGAATTTTCAACTAATTTTGTCACAAACAAATGTGGATATGACTCGCTACTTGCTTTTATGCCACTATTTATACCAAAACATTTTTCAAATCGGGAATAGAAATCACTAGTGTCTTCATCTTGCTTTTGTTTACAGGCTGAGATTGCACCCCAGTCCTCCTTTTTCGTAGTTAATAAACGTGGCAGTACCTGTACTAGTAATCCTGGTAGTGCTGTAGTCTTTTCCCCAAGCCCTGCTCCTGCAGCTCGGGCCTTTTCTTCGTTTTCTAATGCTGTCCAATCTATCTTTTGGTCTCCCACCTCCCATTCCTTTTCTTTTAGTTTCTCGTAAACACCGGCAGGCATTAACACTTTCAGTATTTTCATAATGTCGGGGTAGGTATACTCTCCCATGAGTAACATGTCTTTTATCTCACGGTGGAAACCTGCTGGATCCTTGTCATGGCTGGGTACTACTTTCTTTATTTCTAATAATTCAATTTTAGTTATAGGCGTGTACACAAACACGCGTGTAAAGTTATTACCTTCACCTCTTATTGGGTGTACTTCACGTAACGGATTCTGTCTATCTATGTGATACATTTTTCTTCCCATAGTGGGAACTGGAACGTGTTCTGGGCACACGAAAGCTATATACTGGTTTCGAAATTCTAGAATTTCTTTAATTAAATCAGTACCTGACCCTCTCCATTTATTCGTGAGTAGTTCCGTCAATATGTCAGGTAAGGGTCCAGGATCGGAGTGTTGGCTTTTATATAATATAAGGAGGTGTTGAATCATGTATATACTAACTAAACGCTGTTCGTCTGGGGCAAGATTCAGAAACGTGTGTGCTAGTGCATCATCACTGTATTTGCTGGGACTGTCAGCCCATTGTACTGCTGACCTGGCTAATTCTTGTTCGTCCATGGAATCGAGTATATGGTACCCCCTTCGATCTCGGAGTAATTTATCAGCGGCTTGGAATAGGTGTTCAGGGGACCTTGTATTTAACATAGGGGTTTGAAAATGTCTGTTACATTCTGGACGTATCGGGCGTATCGGATCATTAAAGCCTCTAGCATTATTATGGGGTCTTCCTCTACCTACGTAAGCTATCGTTTCTAATTGTTCTGATTCTTGCTCCTCCTCTTCCTCTGATTCAATTCTGTCTGCTTCTCGTCTTTCTTTATGTATTCGTTCTACTTCCTTGCGGATCTTTCGATACATGGCGATTATACACGCCTGTTTATCATGTTTCTCGTCTGATATGTTCTGACCCCATTTGGCAAGTTTTTGTATGGTATCATGATCTGCCCCAGGCCTGTCTTGGTTCCTAATCACGCAGTTTATGAAAAAACGTAGTAGTTGTCTTTGGACATCCACTTTCTGGTATTCCATAGCTTCGTTAATACTTTCTGGACCTCGCCCTGTTTGGACAAAGTGATATATATTGTCTAGGTGTTCAACCATTCCTGGTATCGTCATTAAATACAATGTAGCTCGTCGTATACGTAGTGATGATATTAGCAATCTGTCCTGTTTACCTGGCACTGGATCGTATCTACAATCCACAAGATGTTCTTTAAACATGTCGGATGTCGCTAGTTGGGGTGTACGTTGGAGTGCTAAATCTCTAAGGGTCTGTTTATTTCGCGGCGGTGTGGCAAACATGTCTGTCGTACCTCCTGTAGCACCATCTGAGGTGCTGGGCAAGAAAGGATTCGTTGGACGTAGATTGTAGATGCGGGAAAAACAGTAGAAACGGACGGACCTGTGGGAATGGGCGTAGGTTGTTGCGGGGATACAGACGGATGCTCTTGATGTTGAACACCATCGGCAAGCGGTGTGTGTGGGGTGGAATTAGCATATTCGGGAGCTACGTCATCTAAATAGGAGGAAAGGAAAACGTCTTTTGCTGTTTTAGGATGTGCTTTTATCGGGAGTAATGGGGGTGTCAAGTTTTTCGGTATTTCCGGGGTGGCCTGAGGTAACCCTTCGGCCAAAAGAGGATACATACCATTCATAAGAGTGTTTCTTTGTCTATCTACTTGTTCTGATTTTACTCGGGTACCTTCCTCAATTAATAGATTTTCTCGGGCTTTATTTGAATTCTCCCTACCTTTCTCTTCCTGTCTAAGCGCTTTTTCTGTACGTCTATATGATTCTTTACGCCACAATTCAATGGCATCTTTCTGTGACTGTCTGGCTTTCTTTTTCCATAATTCTTCTTCTACTCTCATGATGCAATCTGCATCCCAGGTCCCCGCTGCGGGCCATCTCTGACTTTCTGGTAAATCCTTGTTGTAGTCTACCCATAAATCCAGAAATAATACGGCATCTAAGCCATGTTTATGATACATAAAGTACCCTGGAGTGTCCCTAGGTGGGATGGGAACAGCTTCTTCGAGTACCCCTTTTCTAGTTTTGATCTGTCTTAATTTTGAAAAGAGCGGCATTTTTAGATCTGGTTACTTAATCTTAAACACACTTAATACAAATAAACACAATAATGAACAGTCATTCACACCACAATGTATAGAACGTATTAAAACATTTAACATTTAACTTTTAACGAATAATGATAACTAATAGGAAACTAGTTACTGACATAATACTGACACTAGATAATACTTATTTATATGCTAGACATACTAGATATACTGCTAAACAGTACAGATACACTGCTGGAACAGTGCAGACCGGATTTGTGTACCCAAACCCGTCTTGACCGGCACAGACTATGTGCACGTTTAAATGCCTCCCCGGCAATGGTACTCACCGGGTAGCTCGGAACGGAAGGCCTCGGAACTGAACTGAAACTGGACCGGACTGGACTCGACTCGACTGGACTCGGAACTTCGGAACCTGGTGGGCCTCTGTATACCTCGGATCTTGCTCTCTCAGCTAGGCTCTGGTCGGGATACTTCGCACTTCTCACCGCCTCGTCTGGGTGTTGATCGCAGCCTCAGTCGCCCCCGCTTGGCCGGAGGGAGATACAGGAAATCCTGCAGGTACGCGTTTTTGTCCGTTCAGCTGTGGCAGGAGACCGGGCCTGCAACGCACCTCCGGCGCGTGAGATGAGAAAGTGTCCCTATTCGGGTGCCAATTTATGTGGTAAATATTTCATTACCGGTACTATTTTTTATGCGGTAAAGTCTAGTAAGAATAACTCAGTAAATATAAGAGGCAGAATCCGTGGTATTAGAGGTTCTAAAAGGCTTTATTCCTCTACAAAGGAAATACAGTTCGAACTGCAGGCTTCACATTCCATCACCATGAGGGTTCAGGAAGGAAGGCAATTCATTATTGACAGGTAATCATTTTTATAAGAAATGCATTACAGTGAAACAGATGCAGGAGGCGTAACAGTTGATAAGATAGATAAAATATGCATACGTAACTAAAAAAGGCGGACATATAGGCGTAACTTAGAAAACGTCATTATACATGATGTCACAAGTGGGTGGATCCATAAGAGAATCCTGCAATGTCAGCAGAAATATTTGGCAGAGATGCGCGCGCAGCCACATGACGTGTGATTGACGTGCAACTAGAGGGTGAAGGGGACTTGACATTTAGCTCTACATGTGGAGACAGAAGTCTGGGGGGTCATGTCAACCTAATCCCAAAATCCCAAATCATATCTAATATCTTATGTTTAAAGAACTGTATTATCCAAAAGGAAAGGTCTCTCGGACAGAATCTATTCTATACTGGCTGTTAGTGCGTGTACAAGCGTCTAAGTGTCTACATGAGATGCGAGGGGGCAGGAATCTTCCATGGTAACAGGGGCTATGAATTACTTGCATGAGGACAGCGAGGCCTGGCCCTTTGCACTGTAGCTGGAAGAATGTTTACCTAAACTACTAGACAGGAATGCATCGGATGAGGAGCGGAGCAGATAATCTTGAAGGTGAAATACAGTTTTTGGCAGGCAACAGGCTGGATCAGGCACCGTTAGCCGCGCAGGGAGTAGGACAAAGTTCATGGATACAGATGCAGGCTCAGACTGGAGCTCTCGGAGGCAGGAGGCAGAAAAAGGCTTGATGGCAGAATTCAGGGCCTACTCGCCTGAATCTGTAAAATGTGGAAAGTGAACCACATAAAGTCGGTGGCCTTTCATACTTAGGAATGGAATATCTGACCCATTCATGGCGGATCTGAAAGAGGACATGTTGACGGTGGACGCACATGTATTTGCGTCTTCATAACTGGAACTGGAGGGAACATACATGTACTTATAGCATGCACATGGAGCCGTTGGGGTCTACGATAGGGGACATAACTGATCACAAAATTCATATTTCCTCAGGCCCCAGAGGCCAAAATCGGCCCGGGGAGGAGGGCCGTGCATGCTGTCCCTTCCCCCTTTGAATTATGGCTGAGCTTGGGGGATGGGGTACTTGGGGCCAAAATCAGCCCAGTGAGGGGGGCCATGTAGCTCCCCTCCCCATTGAATTATGGCCGGGCCCCTGGGGATGGGGTCCTCGGGGTCAAAATCGGCTCAGGGACGAGGGCCTCTCCCCATTGCAAAAGAGGGGGAAACAGAGGGCAGAAAAACAAACAAGAAAGGCAATAGAGAGAGCAGAAAATTAGCAGGAAAGCCAGAACAAAGGGCAGAAAGACTAGCAAAAAGTCAAAACTGAGGGAAGAAAAACAAGCAGGAAAGGCAAAACATAGGGCAGAAAAATTAGCGCAAAAGGCAACATGAAGAGTAGAAACAATTAGCAGAAAGAGCCAAAAGCAGAGGGCAAAAAAACTTGCCGAAAAGGCACAACAGAGCAGAAGAGGGTAAAACAGAGGGCATTCAGACAGACACACCCACTCACAAACCCACTTAAAGACTCACACACCCACTCATAGGCCCATTGAGACACTCATACGCCTACTCACAGGCCAACCCAGAACCTCAGAGACTCCTGCAAACCCACTCACAGACCCACTCAGAAACTCATGTACTCACTCACAGACCCACTCAGAGACTCACACACTTTTAGAAACTCATCCTTTTGCCCTATTCACCCTCATTTGTTGCTGAATGATATTGATGTTAACTGGCTCTGACTGTACCCTGGGCTCTGCTAACCAGGCCCAAGCCAGTGCTATGTGTTTAAAGGTACATGCAATAGGATACACTTACAATTGCCAATGAAAGACTCTAAATCTCCCTAGTAAATAATAGGGCTATGGGGTTCAAACTATCTATATGTCCCTAGTATGTAATAGGGCATGGAATGGAAGTTTAGGGGCCGAGCAGATTTCCTGCAGTTGCACATGTGCACTGCTGAGTACCTGCTGTCATTTTAAGTGCAGCCTGGCTTTGCAGACTGTTTTTAAAAGTGAATTGTGTGCAAACTCGACTTTGGTGGTATGGGCACTTTAAAAGTGATAATCTATCTTATGTTTACATAATAGGTGCCCACCAGGTCTCTCCAAGGTGTTCCATGGGTAAGGGGCCATGTAACTATAAACAGGGACTTTATAACAGATGCTTTATATGCCCTGATAGGGCAAAACTGCCAATTTCATTTTTCCTTATTGTAGATACTTAGCTGCATTGGCTAACATTGCAATATTTTATGCAGATATAACTATTGCTAGGAAAGGAGAGAATATATCTTTCAAGGACTCGTACTCACTCACAGACCCACTCAGAGACTCACACACTTTTAGAAAGTCATTCTTTTCCCTATTCACCCCCATTTGTTGCTGAATGATATTGGTGTTAATTGGCTCTGACTGTACCCTGGGCTCTGCTAACCAGGTCCAAACAAGTGCTATGTGTAAAAAGGTACATGTAATAAGATATACTTACAATTGGCAATGACCGACCCTAAATCGCCCTAGTAAATAATAGGGCTATGGGGTTCAAACTACCTATAAGTCCCTAGTATGTAATAGGGCATGAAATGGAAGTTTAGGGGCCCAGCAGATTTCCTGCAGTTGTAAGTGTGCACTGCTGAGTGCCTGCTGTCATTTTAAGATCAGCATGGCTTTGTAGATACTTACCTCCATTGGCTAACATTGCAATATTTTATGCAGATATAACTATTGCTAGGAAAGGAGTGAATATACTTTTCAAGGACCGAAAAGTTTGGTGTTGATGAGTGTTATAACTTGCCACTGTTGAATGTTTTATTACTAGTACAGTTATGGAACTTTCTCTTTTGTAAGCCAAAATCCAGCCTTTTAGTGGGCTATGCTGATTGGTCAGCCGTAACAGGCTTAGCCAGGCTGCTTTGATTAGCTGATAAGTGACCTGAGCAGCTTTAACTGATGGAGAGAGCTCCGCAGCTGGGGAGAATGGGTCCTGCAGAGGGGGCTGGGTAAATCAAACTGAGCTCAAAGAGAGAGAGCAGATCAGCACATAATTCCAGGTGTACCTACCCCTACATCCTGTGCCCCAGCCAGATGGAAGGCTTAGGACAGGCATTTGCAGAGGTTAGGGGTTGGTTTAGCTAGCTCTTACTCCTCTGGAGAGAAATCATCCATGTTGGATTTTGGAAGTGCAGTGCTTTACGAGACAAGACGATGCCACACTTTGGAGGAAGTTGTCAAACTTTTGAGTAGCACCCAGCATCTCATTGGACAAAGTTGCCCCATGCTTGTCACCACAGAACACTGAACACACATGTGAGCACTGCATAGTCTCTGGACTCTGCTGCCTGAAACTACAAGGAACAGAAGGACTAGCCTGCTGGAATCTGGATATACACCCAAAGGCCTGTACTCTGAATGACTGAACCTGCTGCTCAATCTGACCTTTTTCCTAACTCTCTTAAGGAATTGCTTCAATGCGTAGTTCTCCTAATGTCTGTTGGTTCAAAACCGGCAATCACTATCTCCCTGCAAAACGTATACCTTACTCATTCCATGATCTTCACAGGAGCTCGCACCGGTCCTCCATAACTGCAGTGCACAGGCAGAGGATGTGAATGATGTCTTGATGGCCCTGATCAGATACTTAGTCACTTAAATTACTCTAACGAATCAACCGCAGTTGATATGGGTACGCTTCAGTGGGGAGAGATGTGAAGGATCTAAATAGAGTAAATTCTTACGTCTTCACCAACAGGTGAGCAAGGAAAAATCTTCCTTTTTGTTTATTTACCCTCACACACCCTAGTGGTGTCATGCTTCATCATCGGGTCACCCCGACGCCTAAAAGTCGGGGTGGGCTCAACCACAGTATTGGGAGCTCTTGAAAGAAGTTGTTGACCTGGGGGGCTAAATAAGTTAAAATACCTCAAACAGATCCCCGGTTTCCCTTTATTCTTGGGTCTGTTTGGGTAACTAAAAAACAAATATTGGGTCTTATAAGGAATCTTATGGTCCTAAGACCCTAGTGCCAACATGTTTCAGTCCTGTAATGGCCTTATGGGTCCTGGACTTTCATCAGGGCTAGGTATGGCCTCCCTAGGAGACAGGATAAAAGGGGTTCCCTATCCTGTATGCGATGCAAGGGCAGAGTAGCTGCTCCTTGTGATGATGATTGATAATTTACCAATCATAAGTTGTACTCCATCTGTAAAGAAAAGACAGACAACAAAGAAAAGCACAAAGACAAAAACAACATACATTTGTATAGTAATGTCAAGGTGTCTCTGCAAAACTTTGTCCCACATTGCGTGCTCTGGAACTAATTAATGAACCACATGTGCCAAATTGTGTCTATGACATGGTGGTAATCAATTTCTTCCAAACTTGTGCCACTCACGTACATATCTTCACATAGTACTGTTACGTGACAGACGAGTTGTGGGGTGGCAGTGGTACTCAAAAAACTGATCTTAATTTGTGTCAGTACGTCTATGTATTCACTAGTAACACACTCCATGTCTCACATTCACTCCACATTCGTACCGTGTTTGTGAAAAGAATAACGGTAATCGTAATCATGTTCGTTTATCATTATCCCTCCTGATTTTGTGCGTAAAAAATAAAAAATAATAAAAAGATAACATTCCCTTACCCAATTCTTGAATGGTTTCTGTGTCTCAGGGGACCGTAAAGCATCTAGGGGTAGCTTTATAGTCAAACCCTAAAATCGTGACCCCAGAAGGTTAAGGGAAATGTAAGTAAATATAGTGAGTGGTTTTCTCTAACCACAGCGTGCCTAGACCCTCGTATTCCCCATATAGAGGAACGAAGGATGAGAGCGTTGGCGATCGAAATGGAAATTTCCAGTCTGTAACTTACTTCATCAAAAGTCCTGCCCCGCGTGCACACCTACTTGGCTCCGGTCCCCGGCTTTCGCGTTTGTAATGCGAAGGAACCGTGTTTTAGTACCCTTGAGTTGTCATAGGAACAAATTGGTAGGCGGCCCTCGGCGCGGACCGAAGTACGTTATGACGTTAATTATGTACCAGGAACCATGGGACTTGTAGTTCCGTATTATATTTAATGAAAAACCCGTGAGATCTAAGTCTTTTTACACGTCGTTAAAATATCCTTTACCATTGTGAAATGGAGATGAAATGCATTACTAGAGCATTATATGCAGGCTGGGTTGTTAGAGATGTTGTTTGGTTACCGGCATTCGGCGTGGTTAGGAATACGTGATTACATCTAAAAACGTGTCAGGAAACAAGGGAATTGTAGTTCCTTGTAACCATCCTAAACACTGCGGAAAATGTATATCGTCTGGACAATTCTCCCTAACTTACTGCCACGTTGACACGAGACACAAAAAATAAAATAACGCGTTGTACAACAGCGCTAGGGGACCACAGTTGAAGCCAACAAAGTATGTCTGCTTCTTCAATCGGTGATACGTGTGTGTCAAGTGAGATAGTTAGGTTTTTTTAATTACGAGTCCCCAATATTCACAAACATTTGTGTTGATACAGGCTCATAACGTGGGTAAACCTTAGTGGGGTTCTCAAACAAAAATAGAAGCAATGCTCCAACGTACTCAAACACTGATTATTGGGGAATTTCAAAACCCCATTAATGACGAACCTATTGGTGGATCACAAATAGTAATGCATATGATTTATTCTTATTTAGCCCCTAGTGTGGAATATTCGGGGAGTTTAATTCTGGGTATACAACGCGAATTATTTTTGAAAGACTTTCCTTTTTGTAGGAACTGATATACCGTCATCAAAAATAGGATGTTGTATATATATGCCCTTCAAGGAAGGGAGGATATGCAAGATATAGCATAACGTGTTCAAATACTATTATTAGGAAATTGGACCAACGTTCACATGGCCGCCATATTGAAGTCCCTAAGTTGGATAAACAGTTTTAGGGCGCATATTTAGTACGCGAAAATAGGGCCTAGTTGCGAAATAATCCCTTTCCTTCATTTATTTAGTTGGTTCCAGGGTATACAATCATTAAGGCCCCTTTCATGGGTTTTCAATCGATGGACCCAACGTTGTTCACGCTCTAGGAGTTTGTGTTGGAGGTTATTTACATGTTTGATTTTTTCTATGATGGTCCACTTTATCTCTGTGTCCTTGTGTTTTTTCTCATTATAGTGTGCAGTCAGTTTAGTTGCTGTTATTGCACGTCTTATTGTGCTCCTGTGTTCACTGATACGTACTTTTACTTTTCGGCTTGTCATTCCAATATACATTAGATCGCACGGGCACTTGATCATATAGATCACTGCTTCAGAGTTACAGTTGGTGTGTGTTCTCTGTTCCCATGGAAAGTGTAATCCCAAATCTATTACTTTGGTGTGTTCAGTGAACGGACATGCTACACACGTGCCACATGGGTAGTGTCCCGTAACCTGAGGTGTACTCCAGAGGGTTGATTGGCTGGTAATTTTCGGTGTATATGTGTCAGTATGTACCAGTAAATCTCGCAGACTTGTGTTCCTTTTGAATGAGAACATAGGTTTCTCAAACGTTATTGTGTTCGATGTCAGGATGGACCATTTTTTGTTTATTATCTTCTTTAAGTCATTAGAAGATGTGTTATATGTTGTAACACATATCAATTGGTCAGAGTGTTTCTTTGCATGGGTCTCTAATAGTGCCTCTCTTGGTGTGTTACGGGCTCTCTTGTTTGCTCTATCTACGATCTTTGTTGGGTACATTTTTTGTTTGAGTTTGTTAGTGAGGATAGTTGCTTCCTTTTTGTATGTTTCCAGATCAGAACAGTTTCTGCGAACACTTAAGAATTGGCCTACCGGTAGATTCTCCCTTAATGAGCGTGGATGTGCGCTATCGAATCTAAGTAGGCTGTTCTTATCCGTAGCTTTGGTAAACAGAGAGTTCTTAAGGGTACCTTCACTGGCTGTGAAGACTACGTCTAGAAAGGATATTCTTTCTTTGTTCATAGTCATAGTGAAGTGGAGATGGGGATTCAAACTATTGATCCATGTCTTAAATGTTTCCAGACCAGTAGTATCTCCTTCCCAAATCAGAAAGACGTCGTCAATATATCTATACCAACAGCGTATGTTAGCAGAGAACGGATTATGTGTCCATATATGTTGGTCTTCAAAATGTCCCACATATAGACAGGCCAGGCTCGGGGCGAATGTACTGCCCATCGAAGTGCCATGGGTTTGCAGATATATCTGGTTTTCAAACTTAAAAAAGTTTTCAGTGAGTGCCAGATGGATAAGGGTGGTGATCCATTCAATTGGTGCTGCCCATGGCCATTCTTCCTTTCTGAGGATCTCTTCAACTACCCTGATGCTCTCAGCCTGAGGGATGTTTGTATACAACGCCTCAACGTCAAGGCTGACCAGGATGTTCTTATCTGGATTATATTGTATCCTATCCAGTCGGTTGAAAAGGTGCTTGGTGTCCTGTACATAGGATTTAATCTTCGTTACAAGAGGTCGTAGGAACCAATCCGTATACTTGGATAGAGGTTCGAGAATGGACCCTATCCCAGAGACAATCGGTCTTCCTGGCGGTGGTATTTTCCCTTTGTGTATTTTGGGGATTGTGTAAAAAAGAGGTATTCTTGGGTCCTCCTGATTCAAGAAGTCACGTTCCTTCTTTGTAATCCACTCCCTGTCTAGTGCATTTGCTGTCAACGTGGAGATAGTTGTTTTGATCCGTTGTGTAGGGTCTCGATTGATCTTTTTATAGTACTTAGTATCTGCCAGTAGGTTCATACATGCAGTCCTGTAGGCACTAGTACTTTGGATGACCGTGGCCCCACCTTTATCCGCCGGTTTTATAATTAGGTCAGTTCTGGACTGAAGGGAGGTCAAGGCTTCTCGTTCCTTCTTGCTCAGATTGTTGAATGTGTTTCTCCTGACTTGTAATAATTCTACCTCCTTCGTTACAGCTTCTTCAAAGGCGAGTACCTCTGGGGGCATCATGTTGGTAGGGGGGTAAAAGGTTGATTTGCACCGTAGATCCGTATGTGTTTCGTCCAACTGTGGGTCCTCTTTGTCCTTGAAGAATGTTTTCAAACGGATCTTCCGGAAGAAGTCTCCCAACTCACATCGTAATCGGAATTTGTCCAAGTGTGACGTAGGTACAAACCCTAGTCCTTTTTCCAGTACTGTTTCTTCATCTGTAGTGAGAATGATGTCCGTCAAATTTACCACTAGTCTCTCATGCTGCTCGTTCCTGGTTGTTGGTCCCTGGTGTTGCTCCGTGTGTTCATGGAGCTCCGGTCTTCTTCCCATTGCACTCTTTTGTTCCCTCTTCTTCCACGTCTGCCTCTCCTGCCGCCCTGTCCTAAAAAACGTTGGTTAAAGTCGGGCTGATAGTAGGGACCCATAGGGAATTGGGTCGGGCCTTGGAATGGGATTGGTCCAAATGGGGCGGGCCATGGGTACATCTGCTGGTGTCCATATCTTTGATTGTAGTTACCTCTCCGTGGTCTTCTGCCCCTGCCTCGCCTGCTCTTATTTGATCCATCACTAGACCAGTTGTCATAGTCAGAATCCGATGATACCGTCTGTTCACTATATACAGATCCTGTGTCCGAATTTTCTTGACCTTTATAGTCGTCTCGGATGTAAGGGTAGACCTTTTCGTGACTGAACTTTTTTAGGTCTTTCTGTAGTTTGTTGATTTTACTTTGCATGAGATAATCTTTATGTTCACTTATCTCTTTGTTCACTTCCTCAATTTTTTCTTATATAGGGATAGTTTTATCTCTGTCATAAGCGAATCCTCACTTATTTTGATTTTGATCAAAAGAGCATCTGCTAAACGTTTAGCTGTGTTGATGATTAAAATGAGCCAATCGCGCGAGCATCTCCATGCGATTAAAGACCATTCCTTTTTAAACTGGGGGTCTTCGAGAAAGATCCTAGGTGCATTGGTGACAAGTAATCCTGTTGGTGCTGTGTTGCCTCTGAGATACTCTGTCATGATGGCTCCATGTAACAAAATTTTCATTTGGTTACGTTTTAGTTCCTTCAGCTCATCCCAATTCTGAGCTTGGGAAAGGTTCTGACTGATGTTCGTGTCCGGTAATAGTGATGGTCCTGCTAGAATGGCAGATGCTATATCGTCTGAGTAGCCAATACCCAATTGTTCTGCCATATTTATACAGATGGATGATCTACTCTATCCTTTGTGTATCGTTAAAAGGAGGGAGAAAGTCTTGTTATTCTTTGTTTGGAGCGTGAATTGAGTGTGAGTGCAAATGAGGGTTGTTAGAAAAATAGATAGTGAGTTATGTTACAGATAGTTTCTGTTGATACACCCTACAGCTGTGCGCTGCGCTAGTAATATGTTCACTTTAAAGGTAAAATAGAAAAACACTTTTTTTCATTACCTAGAGGGGTAAAGAGGATATCAAGTTAGAGTAACTCCTCCTATGATATAGTCACTTAGTCACTTAAATTACTCTAACGAATCAACCGCTGTTGATATGGGTACGCTTCAGTGGGGAGAGATGTGAAGGATCTAAATAGAGTAAATTCTTACGTCTTCACCAACAGGTGAGCAAGGAAAAATCTTCCTTTTTGTTTATTTACCCTCACACACCCTAGTGGTGTCATGCTTCATCATCGGGTCACCCCGACGCCTAAAAGTCGGGGTGGGCTCAACCACAGTATTGGGAGCTCTTGAAAGAAGTTGTTGACCTGGGGGGCTAAATAAGTTAAAATACCTCAAACAGATCCCCGGTTTCCATTTATTCTTGGGTCTGTTTGGGTAACTAAAAAACAAATATTGGGTCTTATAAGGAATCTTATGGTCCTAAGACCCTAGTGCCAATATGTTTCAGTCCTGTAATGGCCTTATGGGTCCTGGACTTTCATCAGGGCTAGGTATGGCCTCCCTAGGAGACAGGATAAAAGGGGTTCCCTATCCTGTATGCGATGCAAGGGCAGAGTAGCTGCTCCTTGTGATGATGATTGATAATTTACCAATCATAAGTTGTACTCCATCTGTAAAGAAAAGACAGACAACAAAGAAAAACACAAAGACAAAAACAACATACATTTGTATAGTAATGTCAAGGTGTCTCTGCAAAACTTTGTCCCACATTGCGTGCTCTGGAACTAATTAATGAACCACATGTGCCAAATTGTGTCTATGACATGGTGGTAATCAATTTCTTCCAAACTTGTGCCACTCACGTACATATCTTCACATAGTACTGTTACGTGACAGACGAGTTGTGGGGTGGCAGTGGTACTCAAAAAACTGATCTTAATTTGTGTCAGTACGTCTATGTATTCACTAGTAACACACTCCATGTCTCACATTCACTCCACATTCGTACCGTGTTTGTGAAAAGAATAACGGTAATCGTAATCATGTTCGTTTATCATTATTCCTCCTGATTTTGTGCGTAAAAAATAAAAAATAATAAAAAGATAACATTCCCTTACCCAATTCTTGAATGGTTTCTGTGTCTCAGGGGACCGTAAAGCATCTAGGGGTAGCTTTATAGTCAAACCCTAAAATCGTGACCCCAGAAGGTTAAGGGAAATGTAAGTAAATATAGTGAGTGGCTTTCTCTAACCACAGCGTGTCTAGACCCTCGTATTCCCCATATAGAGGAACGAAGGATGAGAGCGTTGGCGATCGAAATGGAAATTGCCAGTCTGTAACTTACTTCATCAAAAGTCCTGCCCCGCGTGCACACCTACTTGGCTCCGGTCCCCGGCTTTCGCGTTTGTAATGCGAAGGAACCGTGTTTTAGTACCCTTGAGTTGTCATAGGAACAAATTGGTAGGCGGCCCTCGGCGCGGACCGAAGTACGTTATGACGTTAATTACGTACCAGGAACCATGGGACTTGTAGTTCCGTATTATATTTAATGAAAAACCCGTGAGATCTAAGTCTTTTTACACGTCGTTAAAATATCCTTTACCATTGTGAAATGGAGATAAAATGCATTACTAGAGCATTATATGCAGGCTGGGTTGTTAGAGATGTTGTTTGGTTACCGGCATTCGGCGTGGTTAGGAATACGTGATTACATCTAAAAACGTGTCAGGAAACAAGGGAATTGTAGTTCCTTGTGATCAGATAACCATCAGTTATGTTGTACTTCCCATCTAATCCATACACGATAGTAACTTGAAATTGGTGGTACCCCCAGCCTATATTTCAGGAACTGGATCTTGGTCCACTCGCTGTCGAGTTCACTTAAGTAGCCCTAAGGTTTCACCCTGGTGTAGCTGTGCAACGTCATTCATCCATGTTTGCGTCGAGACAGGGAATACTTGTCCTCAAGCAATGACAGTAACTGTGTACTTGATTTAACCAGCTTATTGAACTCCAGATGGCTAACAGATAAGTCCCAAGCTCTGGGTAAGCCAAGAGTACGCAAAGCCTGTAACAGATAAGTCCTAGCCGGGGAACTAGGCTTTACTTCTAAATAGGACCAGAGAAGAGGCGCCCTCCTTTGATAATTTGAGTTTGTGGCAGCACACAGGGAAAGCTGCTTTCCGTGCAAGTGATTGTTTGACAATCCCAAACTCCAACCAAATCTGGGCAGGCGATGAGTTAGAGGGTAGCTGGAAAGTTGACCTGTACACCTTTGGTAGCATGTTATCCTGTAGTGCACTGTCCCACCCTCTAAGGGCCTCGCTTCCATAGGTCAGGTTTGGTGGCAATTTTGCCTGGGCCAACTGCAGTATCGCCATTAGCGATGGCCCTTTCTGTGGAGTGACCTTAGGCCAAAAGCCAGGGAATTGCCCTTCCTCCTGATTTCTTCAAGCTGCTTACTGTACTTCACCTTCTCAATGAAGAAGACGCTCAGGTACTTAAAGATTTTTGGTATACAAAAGAGCAAGCTGGATGGCTTGCAGTTAACCGTGTGCACTACTAGCAAAACAAATTATTCAATCCTTATACACTTTCAAACTACACAATACCACAATGTTAAAGCAAACTGAATACAACAAAAACTCTAGTCGAAGTGAACGTATCCACAAGAATCTTCATTGATTGAAAAAAGAACTCTTGTTGACTAATTGCAACTTCAAACACAATATGTACATAATACATCATATACAGAATATATAATGAGAAATTAAACAATCTTCATGGCAATTCCACTTGATGACGTAATGCCCTATGCATTTAGGGACACAAGGGTCCTTTCTTCAGGGGCCACTGTAATACAAAACGAAAATAGTATTTGTTTACTGCTGCTTTAAGCACACATGCTTATGAGCCACCTTATAGCCCGACAACCTGGGTGTTCAACCAACATTGTGAACAAGTGTCTGTAAGCATAGCACAAGATGAAAATTGTGCAAAAACGTTCATCACTGAAAGTTTATGAATGATAGACGTAAAACAACATGCTCAAGAGCCCAGCTATCAAACAATAAAGTCTAAACAGAAAAATAGCACGTGAAGGAAAGATACCACTAACCCCAAAAGAGCTAGTAAAAGATCACCGCGAGTGAATGCGCATACGCTGACCCAGTAGTGAGTGAACTAACACTTTATGTATCGGGGACGGTCACCAGGGTTGAATCTTCTTTTTAAAGTGACCTAAGGGGTCATGGTAGAGATACTCTGACCCCCTGTTTGACAAATGGGTGTATTAGTGACACAAGTTATGTGTCCAAAATAGATTTTTTAACACGCATGATATTCGCGACAATGGCGAAAAAGTCAGTGTAGCCTCCTGTGTACCATCGCGGGTATCGACGTATTTGTGATGCCTGCCGTCTCCGCGAAAACAGAAGATCGATTTTAAAGATTAATATTATACAAACTACCTAGATAAATATGATTTAAAATAGTGCGCTAATAAACCCCCGGTGTCTAAAATACTGTAAAATGTGTGCATATATGTGTTTCACACTTTATAAAAAATGACGCGATCATCGCAGTTACGATGTCTTCACGATTCTCGGAGTACTCGTGAACATGGAAAATTTGTTTTAAAGATTTTTTTTATAAAAACTCCCTATAAAAATATGATTTTAGACAGTGCAGTAATAAACCCCTAGGGTTACGATGTGGCTCGAAAGGCTCCAACCAACTGTCGGAGCCTTTCTGGGCCGTATCTTGGTTTAATTTCCGACCGTCTCATTACAATGCTGGCGGTAGGATATTAAACCCACCGGTCATCCTGGCTGGTTTCCGATGCGACCAATAAGCCTGTATGATAGTCAGAGGCCAGTCCATAATCCCAAAGAGCAGCCTTTCTGCTCTTGGGATTACGATACTTGGTCTCCGGCAGGCTTTCCATATTGGGCTTTCTGACATGTAAAGCCTGTCAGAGAGAGTATGGGGGCCCCTAGCAGGGCCACCTTGCTTCTGTGACCTCTAACCACTAACCATGCACTCACCCAATCAATCTGGCACTAACCATACAGTTATCCAATCACCCAAGCACTACCCATGCACATATCCAATCACCCAGGCACTACTTATGCACTCATCCAATTATCCAGCACTACACATGCAGTCGTGCTATCATCCAGACAATAGTCATGTACTCATCTAATTACCCAGGCAGTTCCTATGCACTAATCCAATTATCCAAGTACAACTCATGCATTCTTACAATTACCCATGCAGTACTCATGCACTCATAGAATAACCCGGGGCACTATCCATGCACTTACACAATTACCCAGGCATTACCTATGTATACATCCAATAATACAGGTACTACTCAGGCACTCATGTAATCACCCTGGCACTACCCATGCAGTCATCCAATCACTCAAGCACTACCAATGTACTTGTACAATTACCCAGGCACTTTCTATGTTCTTATATAATTACCCAGGCACTGCCCACTCACTTAACTAAAAACACATGGGTAGCAACCATGCACTCATGCAATCACTGAAACAGTAGTCATGCACTAATCCCATCTGCAAGGTGCTATGCATGCTCATAAACAAACACGTAAGCACTATCCATGAACTCAGTGAATCAGCTATATACCATCTAGCACATGCATCAAAAATGCCATTTGCGATTCCTTATTAGCGAGAAATAAGGATTCGCTAATAAGGAATCGCAAAAGCCTATGCATGTAGAAATCGCTTACAAAATAGCGATTTCTAAATATTTCTTAATTGCGAGTCGCAATTAAGGAATACCTCCCCATTAATTCCTATGGGCCTAGAGGCCCATAGGAATGAATGGGAGGGCGTTCTCAATTTGCGATTCTCAATTAGAGAATCGCAAATTGAGAATGCAATTTCAAGGGTGCAAGGGTGTCAAAACGACACCCTGTTGCACCCCTGAAATCGATCTGTGTACAAATGTTGCGCACACACATGTTCAAAGGACATGTGTGTGTGTAACATACCACTTTGAAAAATGCACTTTCGTGCATTTTCCAAAGTTTTTGCAAATTACCATGAAGTTCAACTTCATGGTAATTTGCGCCTCCTATCAGCGAAATCGCTAATTATTTTACTTTAATGCATTGCATTTAAGGAATCTCAATTTGCGAATCCTTAAATGCAATCGCAATTTGAGAACTCGCAATTAATTGCGAATTCTCAAATTGCGAGTGCCTTGACCCTTCATGCATCGCAAATGCCTTTTTTGTGGGCGCAAACGGCCGATTTTTGCGAATCGCACCGTTTGCGCTTGCAAAAATGGTTGATGCATGTGCCCCTAAGTATATACTCCTGCAATCATCTAGGCACTTCAGTTCTACTCATTTAATCATACAACCATTATCTATGCATGTATTGAATCGTTGAGGCATTAGTCATGCACTTATCTAATGATTCAGGCACTACTCATGCACTCATCCAAACACCCAGACAGCACCAATATACACATCCAAACACACAAGCAGTAACTATGCATATATGGAACCACCAAGAGAGTTCCGGTATACTCAGGGAAGAAAATATTAGTCAATAGAACACATTTTGGTATAGTTTGTAGTGGAGAATGCGTACATACTTCTGCCATATAGCCTATCTTGATGCTATTGTTCAGTCAAATCAAAATAAACGTTATTTGATTTAAAAAAATTACATCATAAAAGCACAATGCATAGAAGTAGACATCATATCTTACACGTCCGTTAACATGTTAAATCTGAAGATACAGTCATACAAGATGAAAGCATACATCATTGATTAAAATTACATTCTTTTTCTGCTTCTAATCATGCCCTTCGTGTATTTAGTTAAATGAGGAATAAATACTTCATCTTCTAAAAGTTGTAGTTTAAAAACGGCAGGATGACATTGTCTCAAACCTAGCTCTTTTATTATTGGCAGAATCCATCTTTTCCGTAGTAAAGTATAAAACTTATAGAAAAACAGGGTATGTATAGTGGACTGAGTGGATATGTTATCACATGGACAGGGGCATAAAAACAAGACCAGTCATTCACGTTTGGAAATGATATCAATCTATAAAAATTACCCATGGGAAACCTAGTCATCAACATCCTGTCATAGTCTCCCTTTACGATTGTTAGATATGGTTGCACCACTGGCTGTATTAGTAGCAATTGGTTCTCTCTAACAGATGGTTTAATTATGTTAGTAGAGAATCTAATAGTCTCCAGATGATCCATACAAGTAATCTTTAGGGATTTCCTAGAAATTAAGGTTATGCTGGCCGGGTTAGAAAAGTATTTTGGCATCCCAGGTCGACTATAAAGTTTTTGACATAATTCCACATATAATAATGCTGCAATTGGATGATTGCCAATGCGGGGGGAGTCCTGGCATCTACTAGACAATACTGTGCCTAGTCCATTTAGGTATAGGGTAAAAAGGAAAGGGGCTAGCACACACCCCTGCCTCACCCCCTTTCTGACAGAGAATTTGTAACTACGCTCGCCTGTGCTTCCATATCAGACACTGGCCTGTGCGTATTGATATAATTGCCTTAGGAAATTGACAAGTTGAATATCCACACCCAGGCCCTCTAAGATATTCCAGAGTTTGAGGTGGCTAACACAGTCAAATGCCGAACTCAAATCGACAAATGCCAGAAAAAGGATTCCGCTTTTAGCTTGCGCATATTTGCCCCAAATTAGATAAAAATTTAGGCCTTGTTCGATAGTGCCTAATCATTGACGGAATCCATATTGCAGTTCCATAATTACACCCATATCCTCGGCCCATGTCTGCAATCTATTTAATACAATTCGCCCAGCCACTGTAGTGAAGACACACATTGCTATGTTAGCATAAGTGTTTTAGAAGCTAAACGTAATCTTGCCACTTTGCTGCTTTTGCACACGACACCACAGGTAACTGTTATTATAAGTAAAACTGCTTGCTTGCTTTTTCTTCACATGAGAACGGTCTGTTTTTCACATCCCTAGACTTACACCGCGACCTTAGTCTGAACACTGTGTGCACAAGCCTTCAAGGTCAAATAACAATGTATGCTGTTGAATTCATGTTGATCGGCCCACGCTCTAGACACAACAAGTACACAGCTGCAAATATCTGAAACTCTGGTGCCTTTCATATTGCATTGCATGCATGATACTGGCACTTGGAGAAAACCTTTCCAGACACAGAGAGCGTTGCTGATCGTGTGATGTAACTCACCTAAGCTGCTCTTGGAGGTATGGGGTTCCCCATTCAAACCTAGAGACCTTCTATTATTATAAAACTAGCTTCTAGCCAGGGGAGGGTGGTACACAAGGTGCTATAGGACCTGTTTCCACTATCATTATAATATGATTTCTCCCTTTGTGTTTTATAGAATTGTAACAATGCTGATAGTTTTATTTGTGATCATTTGTCTGGTTATGTTAGCCAAAATACTGCATCTTAGGGCACGTAGTTAATAATAAACATTTTAAACTTTTCCGTGTCTCTGATTACTCACGTTGTGGACTGATATGAGAATAAAGACGAGAGAGTGTTCTTGATTCCCACCATTCCTGAGGGTATCCTAAATCGCTTGTTCTGGGTTGTCTAATCATTGGTAGATTTGTTCGCTGTAGTAGGGAGAACGAATGAGACACTGATGCTAGGGGTTCTGGGTACTGAGGTGAGTTTTTGATACACCTCAATTCAGTGAGGTCCTGGTTTCCTGCGCATAGTTCTATGCATGAGCAGAATCCCCACAACGTCACTTTTACAAAGGAATCCAGAAGTGAAATTGGTCTGTAGCATAGCGGATCATTACGATCACCCTTTTTAAAGATATGTACAAGAATTGACTCTGACCAGGTGGGAATAAATCCTTGCTTACAGCAGGCTTTTAAAACAGACGCCAGTAGCAGGCCCCAGAGGGAAGGATTGGATTTATATAAATCCACAGGAACTCCATCAGGGCCAGGGGCTTTGCCTCCCGCACCTGCTTTAATTGCAAGTATGACTTCATCCACATTAAAATCGATATCAATTGGGAGATCTCCAAAGTCGTGACCAGAAATATCTTCATCACTTTCACCATATAATTTTGAGTACTGAGTCACCCATTGATCCTCACTGATATCTCAATGCTGGGTAGGTTAATGGGAGCCAGAAAGGGGGTGTTTACAGCTTTCCGGAAGCCTGTGTTATCCTTTAGTTCAGAGGCTATTTGGAGGGCTCGCCATGCTTGTGATCTAATGGCCTCCTTACGCACTTTAAGCGCAGATCTATATGCCTTTCTGGCCATCTTGATTTCAGATTGGTCTCTAGGTAGTTTATCTAATACATTTTTCAGTGCTGCAAGGGCTTTGGAACAGTTAATATCAAACCAGCCTGTCTGGTTAATATGTGGTTAATTGTGTTCTACTAATAGGTTCCTCTTTATCTCCGATGATATACTCAAGAGGGAATTAAAAACATCGTGGTCTGCAGCAGTCTCATCAAGACAAACTGTCTTGATGAGACTAGTGGGTTAGGAGTGTCTTAATTAGTGCAAATGGGTCCATTCCGGTCCACTTAATTGAATATCCATCAAGTGTTTTCAGGGCAGTGTCCTGTACTAGGAATACTGATTGGCCTTTTATATTCAACACATTGGAAGGAAGATCTATAATGACACTAATAGGGAAATGGTCACTAAAAGCGACAGTTTGAGTTTTAAAGTTAGGTATTCTGCTAGCATATCTATTGGGTACTAATACGTAATCAATAATTGAACACAGCCCTCGTCCATTAAAGATACAACTAAACGGTATTGGGGACGAACATAGTTCGTTATCAAAATCCATATCAGCAGAGTATTTAATGGTATTTAATTGGTTCCCAAAAGGAGAAAGCAGGAAGTGGGTGGCATCAGTCCCGTCATCAGGCAATAGACCACATATACCTCTATCAGCATGAGGGCACAATACAGTGTTAAAATCCCCTCCCCAGATTACACAGATATCCTCATGTAACTCTGTCTGCATAATGTGCATTTCCTTCTGTAGGTTATAAAAGTTCAACAGAATGGTACAATGTGTGCGGTCGATTTACAATTTCAATACCTGATAATAATTGTTTGAGACCTTGAAATCTAATTTTTTGACATTCACTGTTGCGGGACCGAATAAGGGACACGTACACCAACTCTAGTTAGTGAGGGCTTTTATTTTTCGCAAGACTCGCTTTCTAATAGAAGACAGTTCTTAACACTGGTATTCCAGTCTGTACAGGTTTGACTTCTATCAGACAAGGGGTTTTCCTCCTCGTATTCCTTTTCCGTAGTCCGGAATACCACCATTGTTATGGGGAATAACGTCGGCTTCTTCTCTGATTTGGCACCGTCTGGGGATTAGCTTCAGCTCCACCTCCGTAACAAAAATAGAAAGGAGAGAACGGGCGCCAGCTCTGTGTTACCGTGAGTTTTGGTAATGGGAAAGGGGGTGAGGGAAAACACTTGTGAGCACTCCTGAATACGGTGAGAGGATTTTCAGATTGGGGGTGTGTGGTGAGAGTGCACGGGGTAGGATGTTACACAAAAAAGAAGAAAAGAGAGCAACCGGGGAGCGTCGGGCTATTTATCAGCACTCTGCCTCCTCCCAATCCAGCCCGCGAAGCGCTCTCGTACCTGGCCAAGCCACGCTCCTCCTGGGACGTGGCTGGATGTAGCGCGTTGTCGTTGGCCTTCGGGCTCTCCCACGGTGTCCAGCAGTCCTTCGGCTTGATTATGCTTCTCGCTTTCCATTCGGCTTCGGCTTCCGTCTTGGGCGTCTTCTCTGGCTTCCGGGTTTCCCTCTCTGGTGTTGTCACACACCAGTGAGGGGGAATCCCATACCTTTATTGGTCCTGGCGGTGCCGCGTCAGCAGCAGGGGGCGTGTCTTTTCTCTCGGTTTTCCCACTTAAAGGAACCGTCGTATTCCTCGGGTTGATGCATAAAAGTCGACGTGGTCCATTCCTCCGGCTGTATGGAGACAAGAGGGGAAGATAAGGGTGTCGGGTTCCACCAATTTACTTCAGTCCCCTCCTCTTCCTGCTCCAACCTCCCTCCGTCACATTCACCCTGTGGGAAACATAAATACATAGACCTCCCTTCTTCCTCCCATGACTAGATGATACCGCCGGTGTATGACATTTTTATAACCGTTAATATACAGCATGCTGTCTACCCAGGTTTCCTGAAAGCATAATAAATCAAAAGCTTCTACAAAGTCTATCCATGCGGGGTTAGAGAGTTTTGCAAGCTGGCCTGCCACATTCCATAATAATACTTTGCATGATGATGTCCTTCCCTGACCTTGATTGTTAGGTATAGTAATCAGTTTACCGGAGTCTGAACTGGTGTGGTGATCTACCAATTACTTAGATTTATAGCAAGGAACAGGGATGTTTGTGTCATTTATTATGTTTATATCGGCAAAAGGGAGTTCCATTGAGTCCTGTGCGGTCAATTCACGTGTAATATTGTGCTTCACCTCCACCCTAGTTGGATCTATGCGGTTACCCGGGATATCAAGTCAATAAATATCCTCTTGGGTGGGCAATATATCAAATCTGTTCTGCTTGGGAATACCAAATGTGTGTAGTGGGACACCGTAAGGACCTCTGGACTGAGGATACGTCTGCATCCGACTCGGTATCCAAGCGGTAATATGTTAATGTTCATGGTCAAAATGCTATAATTACCAAGTCTGGAGAGGATCTCTTGTGTCAATTGGGGCATTCTGAATGTCAGGATTATGCATTTTCCAGGGAGTGTTTTATCCCTTCTCCCTACCCACCTGACTCTTCTAGCCATCTTAAATTATCCAAACAGAGCTTCTGTCAGCCCGGTTTTAGTGCTGAGACAAAAGAGAGCCTTGTTTCTCAAAGCTTCCCATGTTTCGTTCGCCTGCATTGGTATATGAGGGACATTGCCCAAGACTATAGTATAGGGGGTTACCGCCGGTGACAGATCCAATCTGGTGCCTTCCTTAACTGGATGAATTAAGCGGGAAGGACCAATAGACGGATTAGACCCAATATCTAAACGGGCCTTTGCCCCTGTAGAGTTATGCCTGTGGCCATTCATATTACTTGAAAATAAGTTCAAGGAATTTCGGCCAATGGCTGTTTGATTGTTGTTATGAGACTCAGGTATTCCTTCTTTAATTTGTGGCACAATATAATGGACCCCCTTTGGCGAATGGTCAGACTGGAGAAGCAGTGCAACATTATCTGGTCCAGCTGCCAAGTTCGGTGTATTAGTCATGGGGTTCTTTGGAGGATCTCCTGTACATCTCTTCAAAGTATCTTCAATGGCTATTAACCTTGTCATTAGATTCTTTAGGGCATCAGCATTTTTTTTTTCAGACCGTCTATTTTAAGGCAAATTTTGTCATAGTCCTAGACATGGCTATTATTGCATGCAGTAGAAGCTATTAGCCTTTTTCCCCCTGTATCAGATTTAGGTTTTTAATTAGTTTTCTTTGGATTTTTAGGTAGTGCACTGGGCCTAGTTGAGAGTGTTTCAATGACCGGGATAACTTGTGTTACCTCTGGGTTCCTGGGGCGCTTAGATGGTGGTTGTATCTCACGTTCCTGATCAGATACATAGATGTGATCAGACACGTCCTGCACGCACCCGTTCATATGATTTGAAGTGTTTTGGTTGACTGTAGTATCCGGCTGTGAGGGGCTTAAAGCGGAATACCCTGAGTTTAAAGGTCCCGTCAGTCCCTCTAACGCCTTAATACCTTGATTAAGAGTTACTTCTACTGAGTGTATTTGTTTCTCTATTGCTCCCATTGCTCCTGATAAATACTTCATTAAAGAGTTCTGAGACCCACCTGCCGCCTTTAACATACTTTCAGCCTTTCTTTTACCCATTTTCTTCCCCACAAACGATTTAGGCTTAGCCTCCTGTAAAATAAAGCACGTGAGTGCCGGCCCCCACTAGTGTATCTGGCAACCAAGTACTATCAAGTTCCGGGATGGCCAAACAAATGATTAACAGTCTGTTGGAAATTAAAGACTCTTTTTAACTTGAGGAAAGGAATTTATAAAACATTATAGGACTAGATTCTGTTACTGCAGATAAAAACTAAATGCAGGTACTATAATAAGTTGCACCCAAGAAGTCTCTTCTCCATTTCATCTTTGTATCTTGTTTTGGTTGCGTAATGTTCAAAATGAAATCCTAATACATTTTTCTTTCTTTAAATTTGTTCAGGTTGCTTGAACTGCTGCAATAAAAAAGGAGCAAAATCTAACTAGTATGGTTTTTCACATTCTGCAAAATCACATCTAGAGATTGCACCTCAACTGTTACAATGGCATTACAGTTCATGAAGAAGGTAGCAAAGCACATTAGTTGTGATGACGTTTCACTGCATTTTCTTACCACTTAAGCTAGAACTTTGTTTTCTGGAGCAGGAACTTGATGTCTAGAGACTGATCCACCCTCCCCTTTTTTTTTCTTTGTGGAATTTTAAGTTGCTCCTTTTCCTATGTCTTCAAGTGGTACTACATGCTTTTTCTATCTACCACGTGAATATTTGTTTGCTGTGCCCTGAGATAATATATTGTCACATATGCTGTACCTCACCACTTTAGTTGTGGTCTTTGATTTACCAGATATAATAGAGAAAAAATCCCAAGATATACTTTGTGGGTTTATTGCAGGTTCTTCATCAGAAGACTGTTCATGTACAGCTGAGTCAAGAACTTCAACCAGTTATAGCTTTTCCTCTGGTTCTTCTTATTTCATTTTATTTTTATGGAAATAGTTTTAAAAACTTAAATACAAGCACAATGTTTAATACCAGTTTGGATGACAATCCTCAGTTTGATGAGTGTTCTATTTTTTAGTTTTGATGTTGAAAGTTATTTTTTTAAACTGTTGTTTTTTATATATGTTTGTTAAAATAAAGTTAAACCAATATGTTACCAAACAGCTAGACTTAAGATCTCTGTAAAATATGTCTGTATATCTGTTTTACAATTTGTCATTTGTATTTGTAAATATTTGTGATATCATCGCGACCTCCGGGTGCATTTTTGATTTAGTTTTTGCGACAAATTAATATAAAGGGGAAAGTAGAACATGTACCCTGAAACTTTATGTAAAATATGTCTATATATATGTTTTACACTTTTTCAGAAACATGTGGTATTCGCTGTGTCTCCTTGGCAATTGCGACATCATTATAAAAATCTAAAGTATCTTGAAATAAGATGGTTAATTGTACTATTTAAATAATAGATGACAAATATAACAATAAGTGGTGCACCATGCAGAGGTAATGTTCAATGTCTAAGTTGGAAGAAAATACAGGGACATTACAGTTAGGAAATAGAATTTTAAAAAACCTTAGAAATTCACTGAAAAAACCAAAGGTTACAGGACTGTTATAGTTTGAAGTTAGCATTTTAAAAAACCTTAGAAATTCACTGAAAAAATCAAAGGTTACAGGGATGTTATAGTTAGGAAATAGAATTTAAAAAAAACTTAGAAATTACATGAAAAAAACAATGGTTACGGGGATGTTATAGTTAGGCTGACATTTCACTTGTACAAAACCAGAGAAATTCAGCAGTTAGCTAACTATAACTATAACTCGCACCCCTTGCAATGCACTGATGACTTCACTGATTACTTAAATCCACCTCATGCCTCTTTAATGCACTTCCAGAGGCTCCCTGTCTCATTATCACGCTGTTACAGGTTCCTGCCTTTTCCCTTTGTGATGGATTTACCAGCTTTCTCCTTCTCCATTCTTCTGATCTGTGTGTTTTTTCCTCTCTTGCGCTCAGTAAATATAAGTGCCAGTTTCCAAAAATAAGTGTTGTGGCCCCCACCTACAACCACTGGCTCAAATTAAGCACTACCCCTCCCATTGCTGCTGTTGCTTGTCAGCATTTACTTTCCCCTCCATCCCAAACGCTCTACTGTTTTATCCTTATGATCTTTTGTTTCTTTGCTAATTTTTTACTTGTTTTCCGTTTTGTTGGATTATGCAATTGCAGTTTTCGACAAAGCCGCTCTTTCCTTTAAAAAATCTGCTTTGGGAAATGTTTTATATTTATTTAAAGTAGCACTCTGGTAAATTAAAACAAAAATAAAATGGCCACCATGTTATGATGTCTGCACCCATGTATCAAATGGGTTCTGTCCATTTAACCACCCTCGATTTTTTGATTTTGATGACCCAGTTTTTTAATTTTTACTAAAAGTGAGTCTCACTATCTGAGTCTCACAACTGGGTAAATTTTAGTGGAGTGGAATGGAATGAGGGTGCTAACTGCCAATATCCACCTTTTAAGATAAGGCCGCTGCTGCACAGCTAGAGTCAGAGGCTCTGGGCTCGTTACACATGAACATGTGAGCACCCATGTCTGCAGGCTGCATGTAGGAAATTACCATCTTGCCTGACACAAAAGGCACTCGTCAAGGATTGGTACTGTCCTGGGGTAGGCGTTATAATGTGGTTGGATATTCATAGTATAGGTCTGTAGTGTTTACTGAAAGTCCATGCTGTATAACTGAATTATACAGTAAAGGGAAAACTGCACCAAAGTAATGTTTCAATCTACTCTTGCCTACAGGGTCCAGTGGGGTATCCATCTTAGGGCAGCTATGCATGCCAAGTGTAGATTCACAGTCCCATTCATCAAATCAGATCTCCTTATGGCAATTTGAGAATTGTGATGTTTCCGTGGCCCAGCCATAATCACATTCCAGGTCTTTGTCCCCTTTACTGGGCCAGGTCAATCACTCTACTGGCCAGCAGGAAAATCAAATGCTTCCCCACATAATAGAGCCATTAACAGTGCTTGACCCCATTTCTGAGAGATGAAGGGTTGGGGAGGAATTCTGCATTTTGCTAATTAATTCCTCACACTGAACCTAGGCTTGGAAATTCCAAAGCCCAGAAAAACAAGGAAGGCCAGAACTCTGGTGCCAAACACAAGAGGGACACCCCTTTCAGGTTTTCATGTAAAGGGACCAGGCCACAGTGTCAGCTGGGGGCAGAACTGAGGCTTGCACAGATGGGCTTTCATAGACCCCTTGAAGTCATCATCCTGGTTGAAATGTACCAGAATGCTGTGCAGGGGGTTGGAGCAGGGGTAGCGTGTTGATGTGGCACACTTGGATTGTTCCAGGGTGCCTAGCTTCTACAACATTCCATCCCCACTTAAAATCCCTGCACAAGGTAGATACTTTGAGAAGGCACTCGGCCTAGGAGCAACACTGGTAGAGGAATGCCTAGCTGGAAGGGGAAGCCACCTGATGTCATTGCAAGGATGCACCGAAGCCACTTAACTGTAGCTGCCCCCCAGGAATAGGTTGGTTCTCTCGAGGTCTAATGGAGCTGGCCCCCTAATAACCCCTGAGGAACAGTTGGGGGAATAGGCCTGCTGGGGGAGCCTGGGTGGTCCACCTGGGACTTCTGTGGACTGGCACTTTTCCCCACTGACACATAGGAGCCCTTCAAGTGGTCAGGATTCTGTGGGACCTGGGGAGTATCGCATGGATAGTGCTCTGATAGATAACTGTGGATGTCTGTGAAAGACACCCTCAAACAGAAGAGAGCACCAGGAGCCCAGGCAAAGTACAGGTCTGGCAAAGGAGCAGCAAAACTAAGCTCCTTAATGAAAATCATATAGAGGCCATGAGGCTAGAGGAAAATGTTCCTGTTGGCAAGGTCTGATCACCAGGAGCAAAACAAGCCCAAAATCCTACAAATCAGTCATATGGAAGCTCTGAGAGTATGGGCACAGAATGAAGAGTGTGGTGCTCCACCAAAATTCTAAAATTCCCCAGGAAGCACAGGGTGTTGGTACTTCCTCATTAATCTACCCTTTATTGTGTGGGGGCCCCCTCTCCAACATACTCCTGGCCCCAGGAACGAAGTCACCCAGGACTCTTTCTCACTGGAACAGAAACAGGAAGGAGCACCATTGTGCTCTAGTAGAGAGGCAGTATACTTCTCTCCCCGGTCCATTTGCCGGTGGCCTGGGGAAGAGCAGGGAGCACACTGCCTGAATCTCCCTGCCCACGTTGACTGTAGATAGGAGGCACATGTCTAGAGCCAGTTCTGCAGTATGTGTGGGGGGAACCAGCAGGGGATTTGGGCTCCCGCTCAGCCCCTAAATGAAACCATAGTTTTTGGTGCCTCAAATGGGTCTGAGGAGCCCATATTTTTTTTTTGAATGGCTTCACTGTGAGGCAACCATATAAGAAACAATGCTGCGCAAGGCTGCTACTTTAGTATTCAAGCCAGGGGCTATGTAGGTCACCATAAGCCCTTCAGAGGGCCTCACAATTCCCATATCTGGTCCATGTGGTTCCCCAGGAAGGGCACGTGCACCACTAATGTAGCTGCAAGGCTGTTTGGGGCGCTGCAGGAATGAAGTGCAGAAGCCTCACCCAGAATGTTTGCAAACATGGTCCTAAGTCTCCCACAGGATTACATTTCTGACCCTAGGACAAGTTTCCTGTTGGTTTAATGTGCTCCTGGAGTGTGTGCTTTTGTACCTGGGTTATTGAGTGCATCGGCCCCCTTCGGTTGGTCCTATAGCTGCATTAGAAGCAGTATAAAAATAGTTAAGAGTCTGGGAAGCATATTTTTCAATATAAATGCTTTATTGACTATGTTGAAGATTGCAAATCCAAAGTTTATGTTGCCATGAAAAGTATTGAACGTTGGTATTGTTCTCTTTGATTTCAATGGTGTTGCAGTGATGGAATACAATATGATTTCTGCTTCTATTATTGTGGTGACACTGTGACAAAGCCAGTAGGCCTGCTTTATTTATAATGAAACCCCGTTATGTTGTGATATTCTATCTAGTATAAGTGGGAATATTGTGTTGATAGGGTAAGGAACCACTAAAGGTGTATGGTGTTATGAGGGTTTCACCAAAGGTTTTTCAGCCTACCTAATTTTACATATTTGTAAATATATGCATAGTGTTAAGTAGTGTGTGTGCACTCAAAGTTATTTTCCTTTTTAATAGCAAAGGTACCGAATGGACAATGATTTCTTGAGTGTTGCTGCTGTGTGCCAGTGAGCCGGGGTGTCAAGCCTATCCCAACTCCCCTGAGTAGGCCATGGACTGCTCTGCTTTGCTACCCTTAGAAATTCGAGTGCTACTATGGGGTATTTGGTTCCCAGTAAAGAAAAGTTGTGGATTTATTACTTGTGAATGGCTCATATCTTTTACTAATAATCCCAATTTCTTTCAGAGCACATGCCAGGTGGTGCATGCACAAGCATGAGTGATCACACTAGGTCTGCCGTAACATGATCACATTCACATCACCATGCACCCACACATATACATCAGCACATTGCTTTTCTTTCCAATGTTGTTCCCCATCAACTTGCAAAGAGTACACCCATACATGGGTTGCATGCTCATTGTGCCATAGGACTCAAGCTGCAACCTACTAATATGGCTGAAATAGGCAAACTGATCTGGGGTTGCTTGTGTGCTTTTTCGGAGGGAACCGGACAAGGAAGTTCAGGCTGAACCAAGGCTGATTTGCCTATGGCTGAGGGGGCATGATGGGCAAAAAAGACAATGGACTGGATTACGGCCCAGAGTAATTACCAGTGACCAGGGTTATTTCAATCAATCCACCCATCACTTTTTCTTTTCTTTATCTTCAGAGCAAAGCATGTGGCACAAACACCAGACTCTAGCTTACTACGTTTCATCATGCTTATTGACCCTCATATTTATACCTTGTGAACTGGATCACCCACAATACAGCTAATGTATCTAAAGTTAGGCACCTAAAGTCGAAGGGCACTTAGAGGCTATAAATAATTACTTGTGCAAATCTTCTTGTTTATACACATTTGCCCTGGCCTATGCTATGCTGCTTAATGAATGCTGATCAACAAGCAGCTTACTTTCAGTGGTTAAATCATATTTCATTCTCTAAAGCTTTCAAATGGAAACACATTAAGTAACTCTCAAACTCCAGGATGCCATGGATGAGATAGCAACATTACCAAGCAAAAGTCTTTGGGTGTTAATATTGCAAAATAAAATACTTTTTCACTGGGGACTTGTCTTAGGAAAATATAAACAATCCCAAAAAAATTGAAAGAGTGAAAGATAAATACAATTTTAGATAACAATAGGGCATATGCACAGTGGGGCATATTTATGTAGCTTTCATGCTTTAACATAATACAACACATTCTTGTCCTTGCATTGTGCTGGCGCCCATTTGGCTGCCTGGGGCCAACGCAGGCAACCTTGCACTATGGGTGCAAGAGTACCTGCATTATAAAAAGGGTTGTTTTGTGCAGGAAGGACCACCTATCCCTATCCTATTCCCTGAGGCATTTTCCTCTTTGTATGTGTGCTACAGAAAGCAATACAGTGTTGGTAAATCTGGCAAAGTGCAAAATGGGTGGATGCGTGGAAACCTTACACCCCACCCATGAAACTCCCCCCTGGGAAATTGCACTGCGTTGCCTTACTCTAGATTTATCAAGCGAAGCAGGGCCACATAAGGTGGCCTTGGATGGCTTGATAAATCTGACTTAAAAGTTGCATCGCTCATGTGCCTCATTGCATGGCACAAAAGCAACGTAACCCTTTAATAAATATGCCCCACAGTGTTATAATGTACAGAAATCAGAATGTGCTATCTACATATAGTGAAAACAGAAATAATGTAACTATATTGCACGTGTGATATTGAAAAAGCTGTTTAATCTATAAAATGTCCCTGCTGGCTCATCTAATTTGGGAAAACCCACGAGGAAGGCAAGAATAAGAATGGTAACCACAAAAGTAGCATATAGAGCAGGATTCTAAAATCACCATTAGTGAGACATTTTTTTTAATCTGGAACAATTTTCACCATATACAATTTCTGATTTTACAATGGATTGAGTCCCCTAAGCGATTAAGTGATCAAGGAAAATATCTCCTACACTTGGATTAAGAGAGATTAATGAGAGACAGGTCCTGATATAATCTATATGATTGATTAGACAGAATTAGAAAGGGCACAGAGAAAAGGCACAGAGGATGTAATGTGAGAGATATATCAGGGACACATGAGTTCACGTTATTTCTAAATTGAATTGTGGGTGGATTGTAAAACATGAGCACTGATTGATAGAAGAGGGATCTACAGCAGTTCAAAACTATTAAATTATGTGTATTGTTATATTATCTTGAACCTTCAATTTTCTTGTGAGATACATTTTGTAAATTAAATGAATAGTTTGGTGCTCCTGTCCAAAAACCCACTAACGAAGTGCCTTATGAACAAAATGCATTCTGCAAGGCTGAAGAATTATTTTACAATAAGTAACTTAGGGCCAGATGAACGACCATTCACTTTGGCGAGTTGTAAATTGCACCGAATTGCGACTCGCTAAAGTGAATGTTTAACAGTGTCTCGGGCACTGTTTGCTATACACAATGGGGTCGCAAATTGCATGCCTCATCATTATTCATGAGGCAAGCGCAATTTGCGACCCCATTGGGAATGGCTAGCACTCACAGGGATAGTAGCCGGCTGGGGTCAGCAGACCACCATGTCTGTAACTGCTTTTTTAAAATAAAGCAGTTTTATTTTTAATGCAGCCCGTTTTCCTTAAAGAAAACGGGATGCATTTAAAAAAGAAAAATGAAACTTTTCTGTGTTCATTTTATAAGGTCAGGCAGTGGTCCCTGGGATCACTGCCTGCTATTAAAAAATATTTTCGCACACACTCACAAAGGGGAAGGGTCCCCTGGGGACCTCTTCCCATCTGCGAGTGGTTTACCATCTACTTGAAGTAAGTGGTAAACTGCGAGTGTTTTTCGACTGCAAATGCGGTTACAAAACAAGTACATGGAATTGAGACTTGCCAATAGGAAGGGACGCCCCTTCCTAATAGCGGGAGTCGCAAACGCAAACGCTATTTTGCGAGTAAGTGACTCGCAAAATAGCCTGGACCCTTTTTTTCGGTTGCAAGTGGGCCGATCTCCCGTTTGCGACCGCAAAAAAGGGTCGTACATCTGGGCCTTAGTAACATGACATAAGAAAATTAAACAAGTAAAAAAAATATTTGCAGTTGAAATTAAAGTGACAATTTTGGGTGAATTGGACTGGAGGTGTCCATTAAACTGTGCAGAGTGGTTGCTTAGAAGGATGCTACAGACTTAACAGACTGGCTTAGAACAGAGCCTTGAAATTATGAAGGGGATGATTAAATATGATAAGGGAAATTGCAGGAGCTAATCCTGTAATTAGAACACAAAATTTACATAGTGAATGATAACCTTCTATTACAGCTGTCACTGTCAGTGTGAGATCAAAAAACACATCACTAAACCCCTGGGGGCAGATTTACTAAGGATTCATGCAACGCAGTGGAGCAAGGAAAGTTTTTGCGCTGTGTTGCGTGAATGGGAGAGTTGAAGAGCACCAGATTTGCAAAGATAGAACGCTCTTCAGCTCCCTCCCAGCACTGGAGCACAGTGGGCTGCCTAGTGACAACGCAGGCACCCTTGCACCGAGCTTCAATTGTACTTGCATTATGGGTAGGATTGTTTATTTGCAGAAAGGGACCTCTCCCTCCAAAAACAAAAACAAAGAAGCATTTTCCTCATCTTATGCGTGATACAGACTGCATCAGTCATATAAAGAGGAAGTCACAAGGAGAAATAAGCATATTTCTACTCATTACATCTCTCTTTGGTAGGTGTTCCGATTTCATGCAATTTCAGCTTTACAAACCTTAGTAAATCTGAAATTGTGTGAAATCCATGGCTGGATACAAGTGAACACCCATGCTCCACCCATTGAATGCCTACCTTTAAGAAGTGTAACGCAATACATTTCTTTAACAGCCATGCAAGTTCACATAAATCAAGCCATGCGTGGCTTTGTAAATCCCGAATCAGCCATTCGTTGCCTAGCGACGCAAGGGGGACGCGATGACTTAGTAAATATGAGCCCTGGTTTAGTGAGGGTTACTAAGCAAGGAAGTGTGTCTATTGTCTTTTTCTGGTTAATTTATTTGTGTTTAGATACGCCCGGTGGAACACTGCTTTTCTGAGTTGTACCAGTTTGGCAATCTCACCATCAAATTTACAGAGTGTAAGGTTGTTTTGAAGCATGTTACAAAAAAGAAAATGCTATGAAAAATGGATCTGCGTTAAGAAGAACCTGAGTAGAACTGGGCTTGGCTGGACATGAAGAGGCCATCAAAACTAATGATGCCATTAAAAGAAACTACGGGGACCTCATCCATCCAAGTCTCACTGGATCTCTTTATGCTGGGTTACTTGGGAAAATTATTTATCATATTTATATGTAGTATCTCATTTGCCTGAATCTCCTTCTCTGTACTTTCCTTATAGGATCTTTATTGAAACTATCCCCATAGCAAATTTTGCAAAAGGGATAGACTTGTTAAAAAACCTACAAGCCACCTGTTTCCGATGGGATTCTCAGTGCTATGATTAAAAACACCTTCACAGTAGTGAAGTGCCTTCAGGGGCCTTCCCTAAGGGTTGGCTTGGGTTCAACTCTAAGCCAGTATACAGCAAAGGGAACAGGACTGATCCCTCTTCTTTTATTTGGATGTATGTCCTGTGTGGACATAGTTTCAAACAATTTCACTTGTTTCTTATTAAAAACAACTTGAAATATGATCAATAGGCAGATCTCATATCTTAGAGAACAGACAGGCTTCCACTGAGGGTCCAGTGAATTGCACCATGTTTCCTCTTTGATATCCAGCTTGTCAGCCAATATAAGGGTGCAAAGTATAACTGTCCACGTGCTTTGTGGTTCTTTATGTGCCATTTGATGCAGTGGATCATACCCTGCATTGGCAGAAGCTAAAGTCCTAGGCTTTTGTTTCTTATATTGAAGTCTCACCAGGGTTCTGATACTCAAATAAAACTAAAATGCAATGGACAACAAGCAAAGTAAATGTTTACTGGTTTGGAACACCGCTGCTTTATTCTTGGCCAGTCTACCAAAAGCTTTGGTTAACACAGAATCCTTCTCCACAAGGTGCTATCCTTAATATGCAAATAGGCTACTTTATGCTAACTTTAGGAAATGCCTAAAAGTTTTATACAGAAAAAACACAGATTCTTTTTTTAGAACATAAGAAGATCAGATCTGTTTGGCACCTTAGGGCAAATGTCTAGCAACAGTATCTCAATGTTGATCTTTGGGTTTCCTCTTTTAATAACATATGGCTTGGTGCCCTAACTGGAAAATCAGGCATTTTAAAACATTAGGCTCGATGGTAGCTCAGAAGAAAATAATCAGGCTTATGGGTGACTCACATGGCACATCTTTGAGTGCTCTTAAACTCACACTTAGACCTCAGTGATTTATCAGGCTGTCTGTACCCTAGAAACCTGAGAAAATAACTATCTGGAGTTACATTGGTATGTTTTTGGGCTAGTGGGGAGTGCACAATGCCATTTAGAATTAGCAGAGGGGTTAGGCAGGGTTGCGTGCTTGCACCCTTCCTCTTTACTCTTTATAATAATGGTATAGATGGACATTCCAGCCACTATGCACTGATACACCTAGAGTTGGCTCTCGTCTGTTCTCATCCTACTGCATACAGATGATCGGTATTATTATGATTATCACAGCCTTTCATTGGAATGCAAAGCCTTCTGAACTCCTCTACCTCCTAAATGGACAATAGAGACTTGAAGTTTACCTGAAAGTATATATACAATGGCCTGTGGGAAGGGAAGGGTGAAGTGTCACCCTCAGTACATCTATGGTGGGAGCATTAATTTTGTGCCAAATTTTTCTTATCGGGTAATACAATTCTCTTCTTGGCATAGATGGACCAATCAAAAATGAGTGAGCCAGTCCAATCTGTTGAGAACTACCAAAGGTATGTTCTGGTTTGCTAACAACCTAGGCACAAAGCATACCAAAGAAACGTTGACTATCTATAGAAGCAAATGTCTCTCGACAGCAATGTATGGGGCTTGTCTTTGGGGCTTTGGTAATACCAATATCTTACAAAAACAAGAGAATAGATTTATAAGGCGATTACTTGCAGTGCCACAACCAATCATAGAGTTTATTTATTGAGGATATCTTACATATAAAACTGGTGCTTCTTTGTCATGCAACCTGGACTAAAACAGACACTTTGTTCCATAAGGACTGTCGTGCTCTAGATCATGCCTTCGAAATTCCTTAGCTCTCAAATATTAGGGATATTTTGAGTCACATTAGTGACTCAGATTTCAACTGCTTAAACTCCCCAGAGTCCATAGTTTATGTAACAAAAATGAATTAAAAGCTCTGCTCATTGGCATTAGATTTCCCAAGAGAGCCTTACCAGATGCTGGCAAAATGATGGGCAAAAGTTATTTATCCATCTATGAGCAAAACCCAATCCTACCTTTACCTTATTACAAATAAACATCCTAGGTATGTCTTCACATGCTTTTGTCTAGGGATCATACATCATATGGTGCATTGCCTAGAATGGCATATTGGTGTATAGATTGGCTGCCGTGTCTATGTGAATGGCAGTCTATTCAGTCAACACTGCACACTGCACTTTTTTCCAAATTCTATACTAACCAAAACAATATATATATTGTTAATTATAAACATGAAATTTAAGAATTATAGACTTGTATTTTTTATAGTGAAAACGTAATATTTTGGTATGTAATGCAGTGGTGTCCTGCTACATACAGGTCACATGTGAAAGGAAATGTTTAACTTATTATTTGGAAACCTGATTAATTGTGTGATGATATTGTTTGATTGACATGTATACTAAAATTAGCTGTTTTAACTTATGTTTTTACTGCTGTTCTTTTATGGTTTAAGGTGTATAGAAACTGAATGACTTTGAATTGAATTGATATAGTATAAAAAATTGTAAATGAAATACAAACGTATTTAAGGATTTAGGGCCACATGTATCATGCATTTTGCCGGTCGCAAATGGGCCGATCAGCAGAATCCAGCTGTTGCGACCAGTAAAATGCATTTTCGTATGTATGAATTCCAATTTGCGATTCGGTAACATGTTACCGAATAGAAATTTGGAATTGCAAATACATACCGGTTCAGTATTAGGGAGGGGCGTGTTTGGGGCATCCCTTCCTAATACTGAATCGCATCGATATGTAGGAATGTTTTACTACCGAAATGCGCCCTTGAAACATTAAAATGTTACCACTTACTTCAAGTAAGTGGTAACATATTCGCAAACGGGAAGGGGTCAGACCCCTTGGTGAATGTTCGTAACAATGAATTTGAGAGCAGGCAGTGGTCCCACGGACTACTGCCTGCTCTTGAAAAAATGAAAAGAAAACTTTTCATTTTTCTTTTTTAAACGCAAACTTTTTTCCTTTAAGGAAAACTGGCTGCATTTAAAAAAATATATTGCTTTGTTCAAAAGAAATCACATGCGGACTCTAGCAGGCCACTATTCCTATGAGTTTAGTGATTCCTAATGGCTCGCAAATTGTGATCCACCTCATTAATATGGAGTTTCATACATTCAAATAGCGATTACTTATATGCACTTTGCAGAGAATCACAATTAGGTAATTGCTATTTGAAATAATGATACATGTGGCCCTTATATACTTATTTGTGGGCCTCGAATCCACAATATAGGATGCTAGATTACAAACTGTGCAGTGCTCATAAATATCAAATGTGTAATTGTACGGAAGAATATTAACAAAATTAAGTAGACTATATATATTTTTTGTCAATTATATTTCATTCTTAAAATGTTCCTTACCCAAATATAATTCAACTACTTACTATGGCTATGTATTGGCCTACAATGTATTTATTACTATGGTGTAGTGGCCATAATGTTAGGCTGCAGCATGCTAACATTTCAGTGATTACTAGCAGCAGTCAGTGACGTAGCAAGGTCAGGTGGTACCCGGTGCTCAAACTTTCTTGTCACCCCCGGCTTAACAAAATGGTAAAAATATGTATTTAAAACACATATTTCGGCCATTTTGTCAACCCCCTCAGTGATGACACCCGGGGCGGCCTGCACCAACCGCACCCCCTTCCTACGCCACTGGCAGCAGTCGGTTGTTTTTTTAGCTCAAAGGAAATAACACATTTCAAGTGCAATGAATTTGCCAGTCATTTAAGCACAGCCCATTGGAAATGGAATGATGTTAGCACCACAAGGTTTGTCATGCCCTTGGACAGGAGTGCACGTTTACCTCCATCTTCAATATGGACACCCATAGATCTCAAATAGGAGTAGCCAAGCTTCTACCCTTGACGTGCCATATAATTCCCCTGGCACTGAGCTTCCTTTCACCTTAGTTCAGGGGTCATGAAGTCAGCAGCAGGAACAGAGAAGTAAGCATTGCCCTAAGAACCTAATTGATTTCCTGTAGCTACTGATCCTCGATCTCCTATTAGCCCTCAAGATCCTTTCTATTAGCATTCTATTGAGGGCTAGGGGTGGACTCTAGTCAGACTTGCAGAGCAAAGGGAGCCTGTGCCAATGTCCTAAAGAATACCATGCCCATTGGGGCTCTGCTAGCTACAACGCCATCATTGTACCATTTTCCTCAAATTATCCAGTGTATCACCTGCCTGGAACATGTGTTGTAGATGACTGTGTTGTATCATGTCACCTTTTCCTTCATTAAGGGCTAATTTGTCTGTAATGAAGGACATTAGAGTCAAAGCAAAGAAGAGCGTATGCTCAGTACAATTTTGTCATTTTTTTATATATATTGTTTTAATCCACTATTATAATATTGGAGTGCTGAGTGCTCTATTGAGGACACTAAAGCAATGCAGGGTCAATAGTGGACATTCTGCTTCACCATCCCATTTTGTGTCTACTTTCTCCCTTTTTAATTTGGAACATTCTACATCCATCAGTGGAAGCGTCTAGCAGCATTATAGCCCTTCTATCTTTGGCTGCACCTGTTGTCAAATTCCATCTCCCCTTTCATAAGCCTCCCCCTGAGGCTCAAGCTTATAACTCTGGTTCAGGGCCCTTAAAAACCTTTATAGGCCCTTAATAACCCTTGGCAGCAGGCTAAAGTGCTACATTCCATCTACATATAGTATGGAATTAGCTTTATGTTTCCCCCACGACTTACACTAATGTTGCACCTACTCTAAAAATTGTAGTGTGCATATATTTGCAATTATGTACAAGTGTATTCATTCAGAATAACCTGTTTGGGGAGAAAATGTGTGTATTGGTGCAATTAAACCCTCCCTCGCATATAAGAACATAAGCAACGTTTGCACACAGATCATAATTACATTGCATTTCCATACATATTAAACTAATACATTCAAAGAGGCTGTTTTCTTTTATCTCATCTTCATCTTCTCTTTATCAGCACTGAAGAAACTTTGATGGATAACTTGCCTACTTGGGGGGGGGGGCGTTTGAGGGGGAGGTGAGAGAGCAGAATAAACCCCCCACATCAGTCTTCCAGGTCTGCTTTCAGGTGTAGTGCAGGCCGATGAGTAATAGCCTTTAAAAAAAATAAGCAAAAGCCGGTAATAATTAAGCACATTAAAGCTCAGCCAGGCTGCAGGCTGCGGGATTATTAAACAGCGACCCGGCCGCACCCTCTTGAAATGGACGTGTGATGGGCTGAGCCATTCACCGCTGCGCCTGGCTGCCACTTTACGGCTGTAATGACTCCCCTCCTGCAAGGGGCATTGTTTGTGGAAATGTTTAAAAAGGAGTGAAACGCTGTTTCTTATCAACTCTGAAATTACCTGGTATTTAGTGACATTCACAAAACACGAAAACTGTGATCAATGAATGTCACAGAAGGTAGCCAGTCTCAGTCCCAGCTCTGTTTTTAATTGCACACCTTTCCACGGTGAGTGCTTAATGCCCCAACCAGCCTTGCTGGAGGACTGACGCTCTGCTCAGTGGAAAGTCACACTGAGTTTTTTTCTAAGCAGGTGATAATAATTAAGAATATAATACATTATTACCAACGTTAGCATATTTCTTCTGAGGACCATTGTAGGGCATTTCCAGCATTATTTTATTCTGCCAACATCTTTTATTCTGTATCTTTCTCTGGAGCACAGGCATTGTTCTAGTGGACCTTGGAGCGCTTTACAAGATGAAGAAAAGTGAAAAGGTATTTCAATAAAACGACAGCACAGGTGACCACTTTTAGTTCCACCCCTGCCCTGTAGCTGCCTTAATTTAAAAGTATGTGACAAGAAAAGGCACTGTCAAATTTTAGAATAGTATTTTTTATTTGATCCCAAGTTTATGAATTTTAGATTATTAGTGAGAATCCATAAACTGTTAAACTTATTCTAAGATGCTGGTTTGCACCACATGTTTTGTCACTTCATAAATTATAACATGTTGCTGTCTTAGGGTACCAAAAGTAACACACAAACATGTTTTATGTAATGTTAACATAGATCAGAAGTGTTTTCAATGTAAATCCAATTTTCTTATTTACATAACGTACATTTCGTTTTTAATATATACCCAGATAACGAAAACTCTGTACATACTCCAACTTTTAGCCATTCAGAGCTATATTTTTCCTGAAGGTTTTATGAGGATTTATGGCCATGTATTTGGTTTTACTAGTGTTAATTTGTAAACCTTTCGCGTTGCAGTATGTGTAAAAGGAGTCTATTAGGCTTTGCAATCCTTTAGGTGTCTGTGATATTAATATGGTGTCATCAGCGAATAAGAGCGCTGGCACCAACCCCCCCCCCCCAAATTTTGGTGCATCATTCATACCACCATTCAGAAAATTGGGTATATCGTTTACGTACAATGAGAATAAAGTTGGTGCCTGTACGCATCCTTGGCGTACACTTCTTCTTATAGGGATTGCTTCTGTAAGTTCGCCCCTCGGACCCCACCTTACTTTTGCATAATTGTCTTCATGTAGCCTTATTATCTGCTCAAGTAAGTCACCAGGCACCCCTTGGCGTCTCAATGTATCCCATAATAAGGTGCGTGGAATAAGGTCAAACGCTGCCTTTAAATCTACGAAGGCAACGTAAAGATGTCCTTTTCTTAGTTTTACATATTTCCAACACAAGCACATGAACCTAAAAACCTGGTCCGTTGTGCTGAGTTTTGATCTAAAACCTGCCTGGAATTTAGTAAAAACGTCATTTTCCTCAATCCAAGTATTTAATCGATTTAAAATATCCCTAGCAAAAATTTTCATAAAATATCTATTAAACTAATTGGGCGATAGTTTGCTGGGTCATAACGATTCCCTTTTTTTAAAATTGGAATAATTTCAGTCCCTTTCCAGGTTTCCGGGATTGAAGCACCCGAAGCTAAGGCATTACATAGATGATTGATATATGGTCCCCAGACGCTAATGTTATGCTTCAATAGATCACCCGTAATTTTATCAGGTCCGGGGGCTTTCCCTGGTTTGACTGCACTAATTGCCTGTATTGTTTCGTCTAAGGTAAAAACTATTTTAAAATCATTTGTATTGGCTACCAGTCCATCGTTAGGATGCTGAACACTATTTCCTGATACCGTGCACAGGCTTGTAAAATGGTTGAACCCTTTGTCTGCATCAAGATATATATCTTTAATATCGTTCTCCATCTTGTCCCCTTTAGCTACAAGCCTCCAAAAGCCCAACTGGTCCTTGGTCTTTGCTGCATTGAGTAGATCAGACCAAATGTCATCGTCCCAATTTCTTTTTGCGTTGTCAAGTGTTTTCTTATATTTAGTCCTGATCTCCTTAATGCTAATTGTATTTCCATTTTTTATTGCAGTTATCAATTCAGTCTTTACATCACGACAGCCCTTATCATACCATGGATTCATCTCTTTATTATGGCTTATGTTTCCTCCTTTCTTGTGAATGTTAGTCACAGTCGGTATCAGTGCTGCCAAAAGATCTTTGTGCAATTCCAAAAAATGATCCTTCTCTATTATTGAATCTATATGGGATTCAAAAGTGTCTGCAAATATATTAAAAATATTTGTCAGGGCATCAGTATTCCCCAAGATATGTGGCCACTTCAAAGAGCGACGGTTGTTGCTTACTAGAAGGTCATCAGAAATGATATTACAATCCTCGCTACTTCGAGGAAAAAAGGGAAAACGCTGGTTAGATAATGACAGTTGAAGAGGGCGATGATCACTCTCTATTCTTGGGTCAATTTTTAAATCAATTGCATGAGACCAAAGTTCCAGTGATATCAGTATATAATCAATATTACTCCGTGAGTTACCTCTGCAGAATGTGTGCGCCTTTGACTTGTCCGAAGGTAAACGCCCATTGCAGGCTCTTAATCCATACCCCACAACTAGTTTCATAATTTGCACTACTGCCACGGTGCATGGAACTGCGCTGGAACTTTCTAACAGAGGGATGTTATTGGCCATTTCTTCATCCTCAAAAATGTTACCGAGCCCTATCACTGGCTCAAAGTTGCAATTTAGATCCCCACCTATTAATACACTTGCCTTTGTCTTTAAAGAGTTTAAAATGGAATCCAAGTGATTGCTTGGAGACTAGGTTGGGTCTGTTAAAGAGGTTGAATAGATATAATAATCTTCCATCCTTGATAGTAATTCTCACACCAATAATATCTTGAGTTATTATACTCAATTGGGTTATTTCAATTGCTAAGGTTACCCTTATCCATATCACGAGGCCCCCAGATGGCATCCCTCTTACCGATGGAATTGCATCCGCACTAAATGTCTTATAACCAACTCTATGGGGGGTTTCTAGGGCCCAAGTATCTTGTAGGAGACAGATGTCGCTCTGTTCGATGTACTCATGCCAATCTGAATCTCCAAGATTCCGATTGAGCCCTGCTACATTCCATGAAATGAAACATAGCTTTGATGACTTATCTATTGTACCAGCAAGTTGGGACGCGTCTATCATGTTATTATTGATGCTACTAGCATCACTGATACTTGTAGCATCATCTAAGCGGTCACATGTAATTGACAGGGGGATAGATGAAATTCTCCCCCCTTCTTGCTTGTTATAATCTTGTAAACCTCCTTCTTGTAAACCTACTTCATATATCCGATGTTGATAAACCCCTGGTCCCTTTTTCCTACCAGTAGTGTCCTGGTTCACTATTACCTTTTCCTTCCTTACGTCATATGATTTCCTCCCATGAAGTTCTATCATTTGCTGTCAATCTACGGCTTCTAAAGATGATAATTCCTGGTATCTATTCCAGGTTAAAGGAAAGCCATCAGTATCACTTCTAGGCCTCCCAAATTGTGGTCTGTAAAAGTATCCTAGAGGTAAAGCGTGGATACAAGAATTCTAGAGGAATATCTCCTCCTGGACTCTCAACAAGCTACGGACCATATGCGGCCGTCTGCAATTTATGACTATACAATCCCCTTCTATATTCTTTGAGGAGTTGCCTACACTCCCTACCCTGCGAACCATCAAGATATCATTCATATTTTGTGGCTTAAATTTTTTTAACTTGGTTAACCAATCAACAGTTTTATTTTTAAGGTTAAACCATGAATCTTTCTGTTCTCTCTTAAGGGTAGGAACCCCAGCTAAGACCAAAACATACGGACATGCAGCTGGGGGTAGACATAGAATATCTGTGTTGGGAGTGGGATCAGTTCCTTTAGAGCTGTGCATTTTCTCTGGACCTCTAATCATTTCCAGGCGGTTTGTGGCCACCTGAGCGCACAATCTAACATTGGAACCTTCGTCGTTAGCATGCACTGCCTCTATCCTGCCCTTTATGTTTTCATCCCTGTTCAATTCTTCAGTCAAAGGTATTTCTACAGTTTGCCCACTACATGTGCCCTTTGTTCTACATTGGGAATGTGTAGGTGGATCTTTAGCCTTTGTTATATGCTGTACTCCTTCCTTGCCGAGTTTAACTGCTCTAATTTTTTGTCCATAATACTAAGTTTTGTATCCATACATTCCACAATCTGGGATAACATTCGGCCAAATGCAGCCTCACAGACTGATAAAGCTATTCGCTCCACCTGGTCGATGCCCCCACCAGATAAAACAAAAGATGAAATAGAGTCAGACTCGGTTTGGGTACCAACTGTATTGCATATAGTTCCCTCTTGTTCATGTGAATGAGTAGTTTTATTGGGCAAAATAACTAACCCACCTGTTTTTTTTTTTCCTTTGGTGGAAGTTTTCTTTGAGCCCTTGCCATCCCACTCCTACCCTTACATTTATACAGTATCAACTCTAAATTAAAGATATGATAAACTCTGGCATACCAAGCCTGGTATGTAGGGGGATCAGCATCCTTCCACCTAGTAGCTATAAGTAAACGATATATAGCAGTTATCATAAAGCAGAAATAAACAGAACGATGATTTAAATGTAAGCTTTCGTCAAATCCAAGAATCAACAACGTTGGCGTAAGAGATACTGATTGCCCCAAATTTTGACATACAAAGTATTGAATACCTTCCTTCAGGCTAATCAATTTGTGGCAATCTGCAAACATATGACTTAAATCTGCTGGGCCCTGATCACATCTCGGGCATTTATTACTATTGCTTCTCCCCCATGCCCAGAGTTTTGCCGGAGTGAAATAAAGACTAAACACTGTTTTAAAGGTTTGGGCTTTGAGGTTTGCAGTTAAAAAGTTTTTGGGGGACAACTCAAGTGATCTGCTAATATCTACATCTGGATTATTTAATTTGTCTGCCCAGGTACTTTCCACTTTAATGATATTGTCACTATTAACCTCCATGAACATTGTATATATATCTTTAACTTTATATTGTTTAATTGTCACATAATCTAAAAGGGTAATTCGAGATAGATTATTTAATTGTAGGGAGGGATGACTTAATATCGCCTTAATTTGTATATACTTAAGTATCGTACCTGTATCTACTCCGTATCGTTCCTGGAGATCTCCAAACGAAATTATCCCATTTAAATCCATGATATCGCCTAACTTTATTATACCTGCTCTATCCCAAATTCTGGCTATTTTATCATACTGTATCGCCGGAAAAGCCGATGAACGCCACAATGATACATATCTATTAATTCTGGGTATTTTCATGTATTTACCAATCTTACGCCATACGTTCCAGGCAGATCGAATAACCTTAAAACGAGTTTTCTTGTAATAGCTACCTTCCAGCTGCCTTAGCACCAAGCCTGGTGCAAGTTTACCCATAGCTAATTCGTAAATAGATGGTGGGGTATCTTTATCCCCTTCTATTAAGTTGATTACCCCGGCTGAATCAAAGATCTGTGGCCGAAAGAGAATATTCATATGTTGCAGCATTACTGCCCAGAAGTAGTATAACATATTTGGAGCTGCGAGGCCCCCCCGATGTTGTGGTAGGGACATATATTTTAATGATCTTCTAATTTTCCCATAGCCCCAGATAAATTGGCTAAATATCTGCTCCAGCTGCTGAAATATTAAATTATCCGGCTCTAAGGGTATACATCGCAAAAGATAAAATATCTTGGGAAACATCGTCATTTTAATAATATTTACTCTACCTATGATTGATAGATGTAAATTATCCAGTCTCTTCAGATCTGCCTTGATTTTTTTAATTAAGGGTAACATGTTAATTTCCCATATCGTGCCAATCTCGGCTTCTATAGTTATCCCTAGATAAGTGGCTGCCTCTATCCTACGTGTGTCTTGAAACCTTATGTTTTTGGTACAGATGATTTGTGTTTTGTCTGTATTTAGACTATACCCTGAATGTACCCCAAATTCGCCAGCGAGTCTCTCGATCTGATTTATTGCGCTAGCTGGATTTGTAGTAACTACTGCAACATCGTCTGCATAGGCTAATAGTTTAGTACTATATCCCAGTGTTACTACTGGTTTAATCGCTTGATCCTCCAATATAGACCTAATCAAAGGATCAATATAAAGTGCAAATAATATTGGAGAGCATGGACAGCCCTGCCGTGTCCCCCTAGTAATCCTAATCCTGGCTGATTCCCGCCCCATTAATTGTATTTTTGCATGTACCTTGTAGTACATGGCCTGTATGGCTGTTAAAATCCGTGGGCCAAATCCCTTCTGTCTTAAGTTTTCCCATAGGAACCCCCACTCGACTTGATCAAACGCTTTTTGAGCGTCCAGCAGAATCATCGACATTTGTGCCCCTGTGACCTCAGCAATGTCAAATAATGTAATAACTCTACGGACATGATCCGTAGTGCTTTGCCTGGAATAAAACCATGTTGCCATGGGCTAACGAGGGTCCCTATTACCTTAGATAGTATTAAGGCCAGTATCTTTGAATACAATTTCTCGTCTACATTAATTAATGAAATTGGTCTATATGCGGCAGGATCTTCCGGGTTCTTGCCTTTTTTTTAAAATAAAACGATATTAGCCAGGATTGTGGAGGAATCCCTTTGTGTTGAATGGATAAAAATAAATCCAAAAATAACGGGGCCAATTCTTTTTGTAGCACTCTATATATTTCCATTGGTATCCCATCTGGGCCCGATGCTTTACCCATAGCCATTGTTTTTATAGCCTTGTCGACCTCATTCAGCGAGATATCCACCTCAAGCCCTAACAGCTGGGGGTCTTCGTTGATCAATGTTATCTCCGATCCCTCCCTCTGGATCTATACAGATCTTGATAAAAATTCATAAGCACATTAAGTACGCCTGTTAAATCTGTCGCCATCGTTCCATCTTCCCCTTTTAATCGTATAATATTATTTGCCGTAGCCCTTTGCTTTATCCGTAATGCCAGATGTTTCCCCGTCATTTCCCCGTACTCATACTTCCCCTGTGTAGCCGTTTGATACCTTTCGGCTGCCTTTTTATTATAGATTCCATTAAGTTCAGCCTTTATCCTAGCTACTTTTAATTCCAGAGTCTTTTGTCGCTCTATCTGATTATGGGCTATAGCTTCCATATGTTGTCTCTCATCCCTATTCAACTCTTCAATAAGGGCAATTATTTCCCCTCTTAGTTGTTTCTGATAGAAGATCGCAAAGCTAGTGATTTCGCCCCTGAGCCCTGCCTTATACGCATCCCAAACAACTTCCCTAGATGTACTGTATCTATTAATATCAAAAAACCGCTTTGTCCATACCCTAATATGTGTGATAAATCCTTCCCTAACTAGCAGTTTTTTATCAAAAGACCACCTTTGCATACCCTTAATATATGCCGGTACATCAATGCTCATGATTAAAGGGTTATGGTCTGACAAAACTTTTGGGAGTCTTTTAATAATTGTGCCCTCCATAAGAGAGGCTGAAGCTAAAAAATAATCAAGTCTGGCATATTTCCTATGTGGATGTGAAAAATAAGTAAATCCTGGGTCTTCTACATTCTTACAAGCCCACATGTCAACCAGCCCATGGCTCTCAATAAGAGCCTTAATAGCTCTAAAAACCTGTGGTTTCCTCCCTGCATATTCAGCCTTAGCCCATCCACCTATATCCACATGGATATTTAGGTCTCCGCAAATAATCAATGGCGCCGGCCAGGATGCTAATTCAGTTTCCAACTTTGTCCAAATATCTATGTCATCGAAATTAGAGCCATACACTGTACAGATGGTGACTAAATTTGGTATGGACGCGATAGCCCACCGCCCCCATTTATCAGATTTAACACGGGTAATCGGAGATAGTCGCTGACTAACATGTATAGCTACCCCTATCGTATTGGTGGACTGTGAAGAACAGGTGGCCATAACAAATCCTGGAATAAAATTGATCCCTCTTTTCTGCCATGGGATATGCGTCTCTTGCTGACATATGATGTCTGCCCCTAGTCCTCGTAGCAGTTCCCCCGCCCTATTTCTTTTGTCTCTATCATTTAATCCAGCGATATTAACTGTTAATATAGTTAACCTACCCATATTAGCCTACGCTTGTTTATTCCCCTACTACTGATATCCATACTCTTACAGTAAGGCCTCCCAAACCTCTTTTGGCCGCTCCTGACGTTAACTGCTGTAGCTCCACTAGTACGTCTAATTCCTTGTCCAATTACATTGCTGCCCTGAATTTTCTGTTTTTTTACCCCCTTACCTACCCTCAGCCTCCCACCCACCCCACATCCCCTGCCCTCCTCCCCTCCCCCCTTCCCCATGTTATAAGGCACCAGACCTCTCAGGTCTGTGTGTGATGGATGGTGATCCAGTCCCAATGATAGCGTATACCAAAATCATTTATACTTCATGCTTTAATTCATACAGATGACACTTCTAACAAAGAAAAGATAGAAGGAGAAAGAAACAATAGCCGGCGCTACATAGTCTCATAGATATATTCCTAATTGACATATGTAATTTAGTTAATTTAGCAGCCGGTTGAAACCTTAAGGGGCAATAGTACCATCATTAATTCGCCCCTGTGCATTCAGAAACTCCTTAGCTTTAATTTCCGACATGAAGAATTTAATCTGATCTCTCCAAATAACCTTCAGTCGAGCCGGGCTGAGAAGGAACGCTTGTGCTCCTTTCTCTTGAAACTGAGAGATTAGTTGCCAACGTCGCTCCACTGTAACATGGCAGAAATCCGGCCTGGTAAAGAAGGAGAAACCATCAGCAGCCCGCTGAGCCTCAGGTTTTGCTTTTTCCAGCACATTTTGTCTCAATAGAAAGTTCCCAAAGTATACCAAGAGTGCCCTCGGTTTAGCATCTGGTCGGGCTGGTAATCTGATATTAAAGGGGACTCGATGTGCTCTTTGCACTTCTTGCGCCCAATTCCACCCCACTAAGTCAGGGAATGACCTCTCCAAAAATTGGACCATAAAGAGGCGTGCGTCTGATCCTTCTTTCCCCTCCGGGATTCCGAGAAAACGTAGATTTGTGGATAGGCGGGGCAAGATGGCGATCGTGTGCTAGCATGGTGCTGGCCACGCCATAGGTGATCCGCCCCAGTGATGGTGATGGCGTTTTCCAATCAGTCGGATCAAGTGCAGTGAAGTGCAGTGAATGGCGAACTATCAGGACAGATCTCTATTGAATGTAGAGCTGTACTTACCAGTTGTCGAACGCGGGGCAGTGGTATTGGCAAGGCTAGCGGCGGTGTTGATCGCCGGTTGTCGGAGCCTTTGGCGGGAGTTGGTGCAGCGCCGGAATAACGGAGCAGTGTCCCGCAGTGTGTGTCTCAATATGCCCCCAAAGACGGCGAACAGGACCAGAGGCGGACTCGGCAAGCCCCGGCTGACTGAATCAGCTGTTACACCCGCTGTAACTCAAGGGCGCCAGCAACGAGTACGTCCAGAGAATGCTTCGGATGGGAAGGGGAGGAACCTGCCGCAGCCCCAGCCGCAGCCGGCCGCCTCAATTATGGACCTGTTCCGGGGCGCTGGGAACAGTGTCAGCTCCATAGCAGCGGGAGATCCACCCGACAATACGAGGATACAGGAGGCGACAGAAGAGCAAAATCTTGCGGGTAAGCCGTCGCTGGGGGAAGGGGAGGCACTGAATCAGGGCGAGATTGTAAAAGTGCCAAATAGCGTGAAAGTAATTGACAGTATCGATAATGCCTCCCCAGCTAGTGTGGCACATTTGGATGTGTTGAATGACACCTCAGCCCCCCTTGGAAGCCGTGGGGTAGAACAAAGGCCACAACCTTTAGAGTTGAAGGTGGTGACCCCGAAAGTGCCCCATATACCCCATGGGGGACTGCGCATTGGCAGGGGTAAAGAGAAGGAGAAGGAGCTGGACTCTGAAACTAACGAAGCTAATGATTTCTTCTCATTATCGGACGCAACTTGGTCTGGCTTAGGCTCTGGACATGAGACCAATTCGGAGTCTAGCGAGGAAGGTAGTATTTCAGGCTCAGACGACAGGGGCAGGGTGACCTCGGTCAGGAAGACACACCCTCGATCGGGGAAAGCCGTGAATGCTAAACAAACGGATCTCAGATGGGATTATTCTACAGGAGATCAACTGATGGGGGCTAGGAATCAGCCTAAAGAAGTGGAATGCCTGGAAGCACCCTCTCCTACCTTAGAGTCTATACTACAGTGTGTAATGGCGCACAGGGAGGAAGCCAGACTAGAAAGTAAGCGCGCACAAAATGCCAATCGAAAACTTCAAGGGGCGGTTCGAAAAATCGCCAAAACCTGTAACGATATAAGCAGTCGGATAACGGAGGTGGAAACACGAACGGCAACGCTAGAGGAAGATATAGTGGCTGTAAGAGGTCTGACTATAGCGCATGAGGAACAATTCACGGATATTCACTGGAAACTGGAGGAAGGGGAAAACCGACAGAGAAGGAATAATCTACGTTTTCTTGGTGGAAGTTTTCTTAGAGTCACTTTTACTATTCTTTTGAGGCTGTTTAGCTTTCGCTTTTAAAATTCCTACTTGTTTCGAAGTTCGTAATCTCGAGGTTATTCCTAACTTACTTGAATCAACTAAATTAGATGTCGTAGGAGAACCCAGAGTAGGTGATGCAACAGGGACTATTAACTTGCTAGGAGCAGTTGGTGTTGGACTTGTTAGGTTTAGTTGCAACCTATCAACAGGTTTTGGTGAGCAAACTTGTCTATAAGTAGGCAGTCTAGCCGGATCGAGTGACAACCGTCTCTCTGCCAACTCGATTTCATGTGCTAGAAGAGATTCTGCTCTAATGATAAAAGCATCAAGGGTGCCGGCAGCACCGTTTCGCTTACTCATTTTTCCGTTCTTCCTTTTACTTAACTCAATATATTTATTCCCGAGAACAAACGAGGATACAATTACAATACTTAACAACAGTTAGCCGTATAGTTTCTTATTGAGTCACAGCTACAACGAATGCTTACCGCTGTAGTTAAATTTGAGTCAATTCTTAAGGGGTAGCCCAGTCCAGTACGGTCAGTCGCAGACGGACGCAGACGGGCCCGCCCTTGGCAAGGGCTTTGCCCGGGCTCGACTCGCGCGCGACCCGCACAGCAGGAGTCGAGGCAGTGCTTTATAGCGCAATGACCACACCTTCCCCAGCGGCAGCTGTTGTCGGTGCGGGCGCTGCGGTGTACCCTGGGACTAGGAGTCCCACCGGGATTAGCGGGGATTAGCAGCAACAACCAGCGGCCCAAAGTTCACCCCAAGAGCAACAGGGGCATGCAGGTCAGTCTGGGGCCCAACGATTAAGGGTAGATGCTGATGAGAACACCAAATGCAAGGAAAAGTCCTCTAGCGCGACCCGCACTGCGGGGGTCGAGGCAGCGCTTTATAGCGCGATGACCACGCCATCCCCCAGCGGCAGCTATTGTCCGTGCGGGCGCTGCGGTGTACCCTGGGACTGGGAGTCCCACCAGGGATTAGCGGGGATTAGCAGCAACAACCAGCGGCCCAAAGTTCACCTCAAGAGCAACAGGGGCCTGCAGGTCAATCTGGGGCCCAACGATTAAGGGTACATGCTGACGAGAACATCAAATGCAAGGAAAAGTCCTCTAGCGCGATGATGTCATTTGCATACTCTTAATTGTTTTATTTATCAAAAACAGTGGTTCCGAAACTTTTTAGAATCATGACCCAGTTTTTAGTACTAAAACCTTTCACGATCACGTAGCTTAGTGTATATGAATCGGGCGATTTTTTTAAGTAATAAAGCATCTTATGATAGCACTTTGTGTTTTACAGACAGCACATTGTTCATTGAAATGGTCACTCTATTTGCACAGATATAACATTTTATAGTTGAAACTATATTGCACACAAATATCAATTTGTGATAATCAGGTTTCAGTGAATTTTTATGAGTTGGGCATCACCAAGTAAAGTGTCATGATTTGTTCTGATCTTTGTTTCCATCACACTTCAGAATTACAAAACAAATGTGCTTCATTTTGCTTTCCTAGCTGCTGAATGTGTAAAGTTAATTTAAAGGTATTTACATTTTGTTGTGAGTTAGGAAAGATTCCATCCTCCAGCTTTCCTTTTCACTTCCTGTACCCAAGCAGGACTGTAACATAATTAATTTTTTTCTTTCTCTGACTGCAAAGTGAGAGGACTTTATAAACACCAGTCTCTATTTTCAAAAATAAGCATCAGAAGACATAACCTGGCATTTGATTTTTTTCTTTGAAGCACAGCAAACGTGAAAAAATAAATGGAGAATTTAAAGGCATCTTTATGTACTGCCTGGACTTTGGTGGCCTTCCAAAAAAGGCTTGTAACCGCTTGTAACCCACCAGTGGGTCATGACCCACAGTTTGAGAAATAGTGGTCAAACATATAAGCCCGTACTATATGGCACAAATGTACTGATGACCTGTAACTTAAATCTCACTAGAGGACTGCAGTACCTTTTGTGCCAACCACTGCAATTCACCCTGTCACAATGAACGCATTTGACAGGTCAAACCGCTTTTTAAAAACAAATTATTCACCTTAAGCAGGCCTTATTGTTCAAATGGCAGAGCGCATGGTATTTATTAGTATGGCATGTAGAAACTTAATGTTAACATGTTCTTACATTACGTTGCACCCAAAAGCTATTTTTCACTGTGGCAGAACTAGATGTCCTATGTAGAAAAATAGAGTACAGTTTAAACATTTTCATACTATATGGGACCAGTTAGAAAAAAATGAAAAAACTATTTGTAATAGTTATTAAAAATCCATTTCAATGCTGAAGTCAGGTTTATAATAAATATTAAAGAAAATAACTTCTTACAAAGTTATATTTTCCTTGCCTAAAGTTCCAGGAGGCTAATTTGATTTGCTTGCAAACATCTCCCAGCCAGGGCTTAGAATCTGAAATGGTGTGAAAAGCATATGAAATGCTTCCCAGGAGCCAACAATAGAGTGACCTGCATGGACAGAGTTGACTCCTGGGAACCTCATCAAATATGCTGGGTGGGGGCTGTGAGTATCCTTTTTGACATTACAGTGTCAATTCCTGCTTCAGCATCAAATCCTGCTTAGGAGGTCTGCTGGGGTTGCATATATCCCTTTGGCGACTACTTGAAAGGCAGGCAACAGGATGGGAAGACAATTCTTACAAATCTACTATCTGGTTGCTGATGTACTCAGCTTTGTCCTACCCGTCTTCTGTCTCTAGGTTTTATATTTAATACTGGGGAGGGTGGAGGCTTGAAAGTAAAAGAAACTGCACGCCAATATACTTCTTGAATATCCACTCACTAGTTGCTAGAAAACCTGACTTCTGTGCCTGGTCTTATTGTGGGTGTATTGGCTGCCTCTAACTGCAGGATTACCATAGTACACTCCACACACATGGAGCCCTTAGAGCCCAAGTGGAGTGTGTCCAAAGATTTGTGCCAACTTGAAAATGCCCTAAGTGGGTAGGGTTGGCCCCAGGAACTTTTTACCCCATTGATTAGTGCAAGCCGAGGAGTCTTTGCCATCCACTAGCTAGTGCCAGGAATAAATGTGGCATCTCCAGGCACCCACTTCCGAACACTCCTGGACCTGAGGAAGATGTTCCTGAGATCCTGTGACCCTCAAAATGCCCTGGTGAGTTTTAGAAGTGTACTGATGTGGTGGATTAGGACTTCAAAGACTATATTCAGGAGGTAAAATCCATGCCCAGGACAATCCTGGCTGGTATATTTGTTCTACGTTTCCGTCACCTTCAGTATCAAATTGCATCTAGGTCTTGGTCTAAACTGTCTAACATTGCCATTTTATGCTTTTTGGTGCTATTCTTGTTTCAAACTTTAAAAATTCACATCTCCACTTATTGGATTTTTGGGAATTTGGTGTAATTTTGCTTATTACATTGTACTCTATTTTTCAAATTCATTTTGGGAAATGTTATTGTTTTGCTTTTCAACGTTATTCCTGTTTTGGTTCTGCATTAATACATTACACATTGCCCTACGTTAAGCCTGCTTGCTTTGTGGCTTAGCTACTGGGGTTTGAGCTCAAAGTAATTTAGTGACTTTGAGGGTTCACCCTGACAAGGGTTGTATTACTAAATATTAATCCAAAATCTTACACTCTTCATTTATTGTAATGACACAATTAATGGTCATAGACTAAATAAATAAGTGTTAGCCCCACAATATAGGAATACTAAAACAGAATTATCAATGAAGCACAACTGTTTATCCCAAAATGCAGTTATACCACAATTAAGGTGCAGTGCTCATATGTAATCACTCGGTGAAATAAGTATCTATGTAAAAAGTAGGAGCAACGGAAAAAGCCACTGAAGAGATAGTCAGCAAAAGGAGGCTTGAGATTCTCCAAATTAATGAATTCAAGGCCTATAGGTAAATTGCACGCTTGTTTGTTGGCGATGTTTCAATACTATCTGAGTCATTTAAAGGTCATCATCAGGACTGAAGGCTTTAGGAATGCAGCAGCGGCTGTAAATAAAATAACGGGTTAGTTACAAACATTTTGTGAAAGTTTTTGAAGAAATATCTATAAGAAACTGAGGAGCTCATTTATGAGTCTCTTGCGCCGCAAGTCACTGCATTGCCTCAAACTGCGATGGGGAGTTGTGCTATGGGTGTTACTGTGGGATTTCCCACGTTACACCCATGGCATTTGACACACTCTCAGCTTTACAACATTCTGTAAACCTGGGAATTCCTGAAAAGACCATCCCTTCCTGGGGGTGGCATAAGGGTTGTTTTTGTTTAGGAAGGTGTCCCTTCCCCCACAAAAACAACCTGATTTCAATGCAGGCACCCTTGCACCATGGAACAAGGGTGCCTGTGTTAGCGCTCAGCAGCCATTTGTGCATCAGCGCATTAGAACAGCACAGGAATGTACCGTATCTCAAAGATACAGCACATTCCTGACCTTTTCTTTTAACGTAGGGCAGCGCAGCAGGAAGACTTTTCTATGCCAAAAATTTGTAAATAAGGGCCTTATTGCCTAAAGAGTGGAGTAAATGAATTACTTTAACCGGATCAATAAAGGTAGCCCTGTTTTATGAGACAGGGCTTCAGTATTTAGATTATTATAACATTAAGGAGCACGGGCATTACTCACTTATAAGCTCTTCAATGACACCAAAAGTGACTAAAAAGAAGGATATGAACATTTAGGTAAAGTGGTAGGTGTAAGAGTGTGCAGAGTCACATGTGGAGACACACTCAGGGGCATATTTATAACGGAAGCAACGGAGCCCGGCGTTAGCCTCCTTTTCTTAACGCTGTGCTGCGCCAATTCTGAAACGCAGGGCTGCATCATATTTACAATAATATGGTGCAGCCCTGTGTTTCCCTCTGCACTTGTACTAAATTTAGCTGCCTAGCGCCACCGCAGGCACCCTTGCACCATGGTGCAAGGCTGTCTACGTTGGAGGTGAAGATTTATATGTGCAGCACACATAGAAGTTGCAAAAGTTTTTTTTTTATGATCATTTATGTGCTGGAAGAAACAGCCTCCTGCACATAAACAATTAATGTTTTGCTGTGTCCATGTGTGATGCACAATGCAGCACACATGGACACAGCAAAAACAAGGAGAAATTAAACATTTCTCCTCGTTTCATCAGGGTAAGAATAGGTTTTCCCTGGTCTTAATTTTGGCGCTGCCCCATATTTACACCACCCTTCTGAATATATACGGCAGTGTCAAAATCAATGGGTGTTGCAGTGGAACGCCCACTGCAACACCCATTGCCCTCCCTTTTCACGCTAATGATAGCCTGAAAGGGTCCCTTATTTACAAGGCAGCGTTAAGCCACATTAAGTGGCTTAACTCTGCCTTTTAAATAAGGTGAAGCCCGTATTGCCACCACAACATCCAAAACAGTGACGTTGTGGTGGCAATAGGGGCTTGTAAATATGCCCCTCAGATAGATGTCAAAAGATTAATTAGAAGGTGCAAGATATTGCAATGATGAACACGTTGGTGGTGGAAGAAGGCAAGTTGCGAAAAGTTGATTAGGTGAAGACAGGCCATGACTTACGTAAAACAGGTAAGCATCACCATCACTAACCAGGTGTTGCTGCCCTGTGAGCAGGATTGAGTTTTAAGTGTCAATGTCCATCTTCAAAGAACTGGGGTCAGTGCAGCAGCTAGAACTGGTGCCTGTGTGCGGACCAGACGACAGTGCAATCGTCAACTTTGATCTTTCAACAATGGAATGATCGCGACAGTGTGGGAAATGGCAGTAAGATGGCATTATGGCAAACTCGGACCCGAAGGATGCGTGCAAGCTCAAAAACAAAAATAAGTAGCATTCAGCCTTGACTACTTAAGCTATTAATTACTAGTATGGGTACTGTTGAACTGAATTGAAGAAACAACTAATATTTGAAGACAATTGGCATAATAAAATCTGAAAAAATACACCTGATTCGACTCCAGTGTTGACCTATTGGAGTTTTACATTATTTGTAAAGTCTGCCTTATGTAAATTTATCCACAGGCGCATTCAATAGAGTAAATAAAAGGAAAATGGAGGAGCTTCTGAAGTACTGGAAAAACTTCATAAGTACTAATGTATATAATTTTTTCACTGATTTTCCAACAATGATGTTCAAATTTTACCTTTATTATAAATTACTCTTACCTTTCATCTTTATGTTAAATATAGTCTTTTTCTTATTAATTAAGCCCATGGTCAATTAATGTGCCATTACAGTAACTAATGTGTGTTTGAGTCAGTCTCTGATGAACCACTGTCAACATGCATGATTTACCTGAGGTTCATTTTGGCATAATGGTTTATCCTTGTTTTTCTAAAACATACACATTTGTAAATAAATGATTGAAAAAATACTTGTAGGGTGCAACTGCTGCTTCAGAAGAAGCATCCTGCAAAAAGAACAATTGATAGACAGACTGCAGAACAATGTCATACATGCAACCCCGGAACAGACATCTAGGCCTAAATCCACAATTTGTTTGCTCCCCATGCCATTCCAATTTGAACCCAGTCATATGCAAATCAGTCTTGACCCTGCGCCCAATGGGAACAGTCGAGCCCGAACTACCAGGCCAGGTCCTCCCTGGACTGAAAACAAGCATCCTAGGACTGGTTGAGAGGTTTCACCCTTCATCAGCCAGCATAGCTTGACTCCAGTGACATGGAGAGCACGGGACCCACGTCTGGGCATACCCGTCCCACTCGGAGTGACAAATGCAAAAAGAACAATTGACAGACAGCATTCAGGCACTTGTGTGAGACACGTAAGAACAAGAGGTTATAGCTCGCCAAACAGGACTGTTTTCAGCTGTGACTTGACCAGGCTTTCACTGGAAATGATATGAAGGGAGTGTGGGACAGCGTTCCAGAGACCATACGTCAGCACAGAGAAGGACCTTCCTCCTGACTAGGATTTGTGGAATCTGGGGATGAGAAGAAGGTTGTGGTTGGAAGAGCAAGGTGCCCTTGATGTAGAGTAAAGTTTAAGCTTATCTTGGATGTATCTGGGGCGCTTCTGGTGGAGAGCTCTGTGAGTGATCATAATCTTCTTGAATTTTATCCTTGAGTTGATCAGTAGCCATTGTAGTTCTTTAAGCTCCAGTCTGAGGGACTGATGCTTGGGGATATTTAGATTGATTCTAGCTGCAGCATTTTGTACTTGCGCAGACGAGACAGAATATTCTGGGGGTCACCAAGATAGTCTGTCGGGGTAACCCAACCTGAAGGTGATAAGCGCATGAAAATTCCCTTTGCGAGTGTCAACGGGTAGGTACTTTAGGAGCTTTCTCAAGGATTTTAGCAGGCCAAAGCAGGTGACTGCAGTGCAGAGCTTCAAACATGTTGCCTTGATGTGGGGTTTGAAGGAAAGGGCAGTGTCCATCGTAACCCCCCGATAGCTGACAGTTATGGAGGGAGAGGGGGCAGGCCCTAAACCAGAAATCCAGATGCACAGTGAGTTGAGTGGGGAGAAACGTCCTAACATCAACATTTCCATTTTGTCCAAATTGAGTTGTAGCGCATGTTATGCATCCATTGGGCAATGGACTCATGACAGCCATGAAAGTCTTCAATTACATTAGCAATGGCATTTAGCCTCTTTCACATATGTGACCACATATTCCTGAATTGAGGCAATAGGTATTGTAGGTCCTTGTAGAATAAAGTAAAATATATTGTCAGTAAGAATCAACATTTCATATGTTGTATTAGGTTATTTATGGGAATATTAATGCAAGCACTGGTTTCCGAAAATGTTTTTTGTCTCTCAGCTTACGGTTTTGCAAGAGATTACTATATTTTGGCTGCTTGGTTACTTTAATGATCTCTCCAGTCAGTTTTATCACAAGGGCCATCATGCAATTAGTTACATATTTCTTTGCCTTACTCACCATGCCAACGAATGGAGGCTGCCACTTGCCGTTCCACTTAAGAGAACTGGGTTCTAAGAGGAGTGCATTCATACTTCTGTTGCTGTATACAGCCGCCTTTTACCGGGTATTGTGGAGTTCACTTCCTCAATGTTCTTCTTGCTGGAGCTACCATAGTGACTCTTTCTGAATCAGACTGCAATCACAGATCCTGTTCCTTCAGTCAATATTCAACAATCAGGTCTCGTTTACATCCAGGGGATCTAATGGAGACAAACAGCGTTATTTGGCGTCTGGGGAATTAGGTCCACTGTCATGAATGAGCAGGGCTCCCTCCCTGACAAACTCCTGGTTCTCACTCTCTATTTACAGTCGGGCAGCACACGGATCACGCGAGCTGTACCTACAATGCTTCCTTTGGAGCAAACCTCTGACCTGGAGGTGGGTCCACCAAAAGGAAGCCAGGTGACAGTGGCAATCCCCCACCCTTTTTTGGGGCGGGATGATTGTCCCTGATTTTGCTCCTGTGTTCGCCAGTTAATGCCAGTTAATGCATGGAGGACAGAGGGTGGGAAAATATAGAACGACGCCCAAGAGCAGAGAGGAACCTCCTTGGGCACCAGGGCCATTTGTTTTTTGTTTGGAGAAAACAAACTTACACTTTCAGGGTTTCTTTTCCCAAACAAAAAATGCTTGCAGAATTGGGGGCTTCAAACATGGTACCTGGAAGACCACGAAGGAAACGTCTCTGCTTTTGAGAACTTAGATGGTGCAGGGAGGGAGGGGCAAACAGAAAGATGTCCTCCTCTGAGGCTTACACTCTTCTCTGCAATTCAGACCACATTTTTACTTGGGATGTACAGTTTATGACTTGCTGAAGCACGCCCACTTGCAGACAGTTTTTAGATACGAGAAATAGACACATATGCATTTCCAGCTTTTTTTCCAGCACATTTGTCGTCTGATTCTTTGGATTGCTGTTGTTAGCAGTTTCACAGATTCCTTTTAGGTCCTAATACCTAGGAGGGAGGCAGAAGCAGATTTCCTTTTCATTGCACAACTTTTTCGGGCCAACCTTATTTTTAATTCCATCTTTTTGTTTCCAACATTGCCTGCAAGCAATACCGAAGGACTCTTTGAGTATTTCAACCTCTTTTCCAGAATCTCCTTTGGGAATTCTGCCCCACATACTTTCTATGCAACTTATTTAATTCAATTGAGAGAGACACAGGTTTTTCTCCATCTCTTTTTGCAAACTATCACTTGCTTCATAGAGACAATTATATTATTAAAGTATAACTTTGCCTTTTACCCTCTTTGGCCAGATGCCCAATTTAAGGATTATTTTAAACCAAACAGAAAATGTAACACTAATTACCTCACGTTATAGTATTGTAGTTGTGACAATAGGGTGGAAAAGCTTTCTCATACAAAGCAAGCCTCCTTCCTACCTACCATAGCCAGCATTCTTGCACAGTGGGCAGACATCCTTTGGATTCTAGGAGGAGATATCAGCTGAGTTCTGGACTTTACATTGAACAGGTCTTTCCCTTCTCTCCTGCAGGCCCTAACATCACACAACACCAGAAACGAAGCTCATTGGTTAGATCACTGTTCCTTAGCTGACATTTGGTGACAACATAGGGGCATATTTACAAAACTATTGCCCTATTTACAAGAGGGTGCTAACATGCATAATCGCATGTTAGCACCCTTTTTCCCAACGCTTCCCTTTGCATCTCTAATGAGATGCAAAGTGGGCGTCACTGGGCGTACCCCGGATGGACTACCTTGCAAATTTCGCTGATGTTCACATTGCGATATTTACAACGCTGCCCCAGCATTTTAGCACACGTTAGTTTTTTTTAGAAAACCGCTGTTTTCTCCAAAAACTAACGTCTGCTAAAATGCAGAATTACCTATCCCTAACATTGGGGTGGATTATGCTGATACGACCCTGTGGGTCGTATCAGCAAGGTTATCGCCGTTTTGCAGGGATCATTGCTGGAAAACCAGCGATGTTCCCTGCAAAACGGCGATAACCTCGCTATCTCTGTAATTTTTATTGCCCTGGAGAAACGCGTTGTTAATAACGCGCTACCAGGGTGATAAATTCCAGAGATAGCCTGCGATAACAAAATTATCACTAAGCATGGCCAGCGATAATTATCGCTGGCCGTTGATAATATGCCCATAATGCGGGAGGGCTGGTGTAGTCTTTCTGCTTTCGTCCACATGACCTGCCCGACAGACTCGATCTTTCATATGCTTTGCAATTATCAGCCTTCACTGTCTGGGCTGGACTGTTTCCTACCACAAGTCCTTCTGAGTTGGGTTTACCCGGAGAAGGATCCATCTACAGATACTCAGGCAGTATCTTTTTTTTAAATGTGCAATTTTGGGTGAAAAAGTATTTTTTAATACTAATGATTTTTATGATGAATTAGGTGATAACCAATGAAGTATTAACATTACACTTGAAGCAACTTTTATTAGGTGTTTAGAAGTGTGTTTATTAATGTAGTTTAGTTGTGGCACATTTTTGCAGAACACCAATTTATTAATATGGATGCTGTTTAGGTGTTCTGTTCATCTTGTTCCTACTCATTACCCCTTCCAACCAATGTCCCCCTGCGGTCTTCGCTCCTCACTGCATTCGCAAAGCACACAAAACTGTGAGGTACAAAACTGCGACGTAACTGGTTATTTTCCTTAGAGAGCAGGTATTGTGAATGAAACTTTCTTTGTGTAGTGAATGTATCAATCCCAAGGATACCTTCGAAGAAGTTCTGATGGGACCTGCTAGAATACACTATTGTATGGGTCAGTGTTATGTGTCTGTTTGTGGCGATCTAATTTCTGACTTGCTCAATATGTGGTATCACCAGTCATGTCATGCTGAATTTGCAATTTTGCTTGTTACCTATTCATAAAATGTGTATAACAATCCTTGGTTTTGGGGGTGATCCAGAGACTTCTAATTTTCCTCACAGATCTCTGCCTGATTACCAGTGATTCTATTGATTTATTGAGAGCCTTTCTTTTTCCCACTAGTGATACTGTCTGTTACATTTATGTTTTTGCTGCTTTTTGTGAATTAGAATAATTATGACCTCGGACTATGCGCTCTGTACCAGAGCCTTCATGGCTTACATTTTTAATTTCTCTGTAACACCTATTTTGAGATTTTTGTAATAAAACTCTTTAATTTTTAACTGATCTAGATCCCAGCTATTGAGTAGTCCCAGTCACTATTTTATTACTGGAGTGGATCCGCCTTAGGTAGGTTTTGGAGTGAAATAGAAATTTGGGTTCTGCTCCCTCACCAACAGGGTTATTTCTCACCTTCTTCACTTTAAGACCCAGCTTTTAAAACTGGGAAACTGCCTTAAGAACGCGGGCTCAGCCACGTGTGCCGTTTCCTTGCAAGCCAAACCACGCTTGATTTAACCACACAGATGCTCTAACAGCACATACGCATAGTTAAGGTAATGCTGGGTAGGGATATTTTACAAGGGTACAGGTCAGTTTTTAGGGCTCAGGATGGGGGTGCTGGGGTCAAAGTAGATTTTAGGGCGTGAGAACAGTTTTTAGGGCTCAAGCGGGGTGTGGGAAAAGGGACAGATTTAAGGGCTGGTGGTAGTTTTAGGCCTCATGGCAGACGGGGCTGAGTTAGAGAACTTTACAGATGTTGGGGACAGATTTGGAGCTGTTGGGGGTGCCGGTGTCGGAGTTGTTTTTAGGGTGTGGGGTTAATTGTTAGGGCTCAGGGTGGGGCTGGCTAAAAGGGACAGTTTTCAGGGCTCAGGTATGATCTTTAGCATGCATGTCCCTTTATCAATCATGTATTTACCACAAAACTGCATGGTAAAGGCATGCATGATAAAGACGTGGTCGTAGTTAAACCATGTCGTTCAGGCATGCGTTGCTCCATCATAAAAACCTTTCAAACTACTTTACCTGAAAAAAATTATGCATATGTAGGCCTTATATTCAGACTCTTCCAATACAATCGAGTCAGAGGTATTCAAAGCTACAATTCGAGGACACTGTATTGGTGCAATGGTAGGGGTCCAGAACACAATCTGCCTGGAATAGTGGGCGATTGATGAATGATGCATATGGCTGGGTCTAAGTTGGGATGGCATGGTGAGTAAAAGAACAATGGATTTAACTGGGATCTCTTCACTGGGGTGAATGGTTGATTTCCTCTGTTTGCCGTCCATCATATGTGTGTCATTTGCTTTATCGCCCTAAGTGCGCCGGGTATACCCAGACGTGGGTTCCGGGCTCATGGTGCCACTGGATTCAAGCTAATCTGGCGCATTAGGAGTGATGCCCCGAAACCAGTCCCAAGATGCTTGTTTCCGGTCCAGGGAGGACCCGGCTTGGCAGTTTGGCCTGGATTGTTCCCATGAGGCATAGGGTCATGACTGATTTGCATATAGCTGGGTCTAAACTGGGGTGGCATGGTGAACAAAAGAACAATGGATTTAACCCAGATCTCTTGACTGGGAGTGAATTTTTTATTCGCTCTGAATTTCGTCCATCATTTGTGTGTCTTTTGCTTTCGCGCCCTAAGTGCACCGGGTATGCCCAGACGTGAGTCCCAAGCTCATTGTGCCACTGGATTCAAGCTAGCCTGACTGATGAGGGATGATACCCAGAAACCGGTCTCAGGATGGTTGTTACCAGTCCAGGGAGGACCTGGCTTGGCAGTTCGGCCTGGACTGTTCCCATGAGGCACAGGGTCAAGACTGATTGGCATATGGCTGGGTCTAAACTGGGTTGGAATGGTGAGCAAAAGAACGATGGATTTAACCCAGATCTCTTGACTGGGAGTGAATGTTTGATTCACTCTGCATTGCATCCATCATCTGTGTGTCTCAAGTAGTTTTCAATGCCAAGTCAAAGTGGCAGTAAACTCTGCATGCAGGCTCTGCTGTGGCAGGCCTGAGACTGATTGGAAAGGCTACTTTTGTGTGTGGCTCAAGCAGTGCTGCAGGCCCTCTAGTAGCATTTAATTAACATGGGATACCACTTTACAAGGGACTTAAAAGTAAATTAAATATGCCAAACATGTGTAAACCAATTTTACCATGTTTTAAGGAGAGAGCACATGCTCTTTAGCACTGTTTAGTAGTGGTAAAGTGCCCAGAGTCCTGAAGCCAACAAGAAGAAGGTCAGAAAATAGGAGGAAGAAGGCAAAATGTTTGGAGATGACCCTGCCAAAAGGACTAGGTCCAACACAGGACATCACAGCGACTTTCTCTCAGCTCTGGGAAGGCAACCAATCATTTGTTATAACATGGTACCGGAGCGGACACATCACTGTATGTCAGCCTCTGTAAAGACTTGGTGTTAGAATCCGGGTTCTCTGGTTGGCACAGGTAGGTACTTGTGACAAGCAGGGAACCTTTCCTTCAGTCATTGTAAGGGGTTACAATCCTAAAATAACCCCTGCTCACCCTCTAGGTAGCTTGGCGCGAGCAGACAAGGCTTATCTCAGAGCATTATAGGTTAAGCATTTGTGAACACATACAGTAACCAAGTGACAACACTACAAATGGACACCACACAGATTTTTATATTAAAAATAAGGATTCTTTGTATAGAGTTACCACAAGACCATTAAATGACAAAAATACACAATACTGTTACTTTAGATGGTAGGAGTTTGCTTAGTTCTCTTAAGTTCTTAAATGCAATACTTTAAGTCAATGTACCTTTTAAATGCGACACGCAGGGCAACAAAAGTGTTCTCCGATGTTGCGAGAAGACTCGACTCGATGCGTCAGCTACAGCGGCGTCACCCTTTACGCGATGCGATGACAGCGTCCTTGGCAGCGGCACTCTTCTCCGACGTTTGCGAGACGCTTCCGCTCGATGCGATGTTGCAGCGGCGACACCCCTTTATGCGATGCGACGACAGCAGCTCCGACGGCGGCACGCTTCTCCGTGGATGCGAGGCGCTTTTCTTGATGCGGTGCAATGCGACAGCTACGATGGCTGCGATGGCGACACGCTTCTTCCTTGATGCGAGACTCTTCTCTTGATGCGGTGCGAGGCGTCAGCTACGATGGCTGCGATGGCGACACGCTTCTTCGGCGTTGCGAGACACTTCTTGGATGATGCGAGACGCTTCCGCTCGATGCGATGCTGCAGCGGCGACACACTTTACGAGATGCAACGACAGCAGCTCCGACGGCAGAACGCTTCTCCTTCTTGAGTCGCGCTTCCAGCTCCTTGCTACACGTAGTCCCTCAGAAGGCCCAACAACAGCAGCAGGCACTTCCAAAGAACTCTGGGGAGCTGGGGGGTGAAGTCTGTTGTTCCTGAGACTTCAGCAGGAGGCAAGCTCTATTCCAAGCCCTTGGAGATCTTTTTAAGCACAAGTTGAAATAAAGTCTTTGTAGTCTTTCTCCTCTCCTTTCAGCAGCAAGGCAACCACTGCAGGCCAATCCCCCAGGTCAGGGACAGTACTCCTCCTTACAGCTTTCCCGGTTCCTTCTCCTCAGGCAGAGGTTCTTCTTGTCAAGCAGGATCTAATTTCTTGGGAGCAGGGTTCCAATACTTATACCCCTATTTCCTTTGTTCCTCTGGGGTAGAGGGGACTTTGCCCAGTCCAAACCAGTTCCTGAGCATTTTGTTGACATGACTCTGACTTTCTATTCAGGGTGCAGGGCAGAGACATCAGCCGCTCCACAGGAGGTGGAGCCAGCATTGTGGTGGCAGAGCACAGCCCTATTCAGAGTCCAGGTGCACTCCTCCCACCCATCTGGATGTCAATCTCTCTATTCACCACCAGGCTACCTAGCCCTGCCCCTCTGGGTTTTCCCAGCCCTGTCACTGACACAAACCAGACAGGCAGATATACATCATAGCAGAGATGGGCTGAAATGGTTAGGCAAGCAAATACCAACTTTCTAAAAGTGGTATTTGCAAACACAGAATATTAAAATAAACTTTACTAAAAGATGTATTTTATTATTCTGAGTTCAGGCATACTAAACTCGATTTTCTACCATGTTCCCTGGGTCTGTTAGGATCATAGGATGTAACAATTCTAACAGCCTATTCTGGCCTATGGAGAACAGGTAGCCTTACAATACTGAAAAACGAAAATAGCTGTAATTCACTATTAGGACATGCCACACACATCAGGGCTTGTCCTACCTTATGATTACAATGCACCCTGCCCTTGGGCCTACCATAGGGGTGACTAATATGAAGTTAAGGGAAGGTTTAGGGACTGGGAAGTGGGTGCACTTGCCCAGTCAGCATGACAGTACCAGACTGCACGCAGGTTCTGCAATGGCAGACCTTAGACACATTTTACTAGGCCGCTTCTGTGGGTGGCACAACCAGTGCTGCAAGCCCACCAGGAGCATTTGTATTTACAAGCCCTGGGCACTCCTGGTGCACTTTACTGGGGTCTGACAGTAAACCAAATAAGCCAATCATGGAATCCAACCAACATATACATTTTAAATAGGGAGCACTTGCACTGTGGCACTGGTTGGCAGTGGCACAGTGCTCTGAGCAGCTAACACCAGCAAAACACATGAGGCACAGCGACAAAAAGTGGAAGGGAGACTCACGCCAAGGTGCCAGGTCTAACATGTGTCCCCTCCAGCTGAAAAGTGGGGAGAACTACCCTACCCCAGGGAGTTCCTCATCGCTAAGGTGGAAAAATCTGGACAGACCGTCAGCATTGGCGTGATCTGTACCAGGGCGGTGTTCCACCGTGAAATCCATACCCTGTAGGGAAATGGACCACCTCAACAGGTTTGGATTCTCACCCCTCATATGCATCAACCATCTAAGGGGCCTGTGGTCTGTCTGAACCCGGAAGTGAGACCCAAACAGGTAGGGTCTTAGCTTCTTCAGCGCCCAGACCACAGCAAATGCCTCACGCTCAATAGCACTCCATCTCTGTTCCCGTGGAAGTAACCTCCTGCTAAGGAAGGCTACCGGTTGATCTAGGCCCTCTTCATTAATCTGTGAAAGAACAGCCCCCACACCATGCTCTGAATGCTCTGAAGCGTCTGTCTGAACGATAAACTCTTTGGAGAAGTTGGGAGCCAAGAGCACGGGCGCCGTGCACATAGCAGCTTTCAGGGCCTCAAAAGCTTTCTGACAGGTGTAAGTCCAAATCACTTTCCTGGGTTGCTTCCTAGAAGTCAGCGCTGTCAAGGGGGCAACAATGTTGCCATACCCCTTGACAAACCTCCTGTAGTACCCGGTGAGACCTAGGAAGGCTCTCACCTCTGTCTGGGTTTTGGGCGACTCCCAATTCAGGATGGTTTCTATCTTGGGTTGAAGGGGCGCCACCTGGCCGCTCCCAACCTGGTGCCCCAAGTACACCACGGAACCCTGCCCGATCTAGCACTTACTCGCCTTGATCGTGAGGCCTGCCCTCCGCAGCCCCATCAACACTTCCCAGAGGTGGCGCAGGTGTTCTTCCCAAGTGGAGCTGAACACTGCGATGTCATCCAGGTAGGCGGCACTGAACGAGTCGAGTCCAACCAACACCTGGTTGACCAACCTCTGGAAGGTGGCAGGGGCATTCTTCATCCCAAAGGGCATAACCCGGAACAGGTAGTGCCTATCTGGGGTGGAAAATGCTGACCTCTCTTTGGCCCCCTCGGTCAAGGCGATCTGCCAGTACCCAGACGTTAAATCAAACGTGCTGAGGTAGTTGGCAGCCCCTAGCCGATCTATGAGCTCATCAGCTCTGGGGATGGGGTGTGCGTCAGTCCTGGTGACTGAATTGAGTCCTCTGTAGTCCACACAGAACCGGAGTTCGGGTGTGACTCCCGGCGCTGCAGCCTTTGGGACCAAGACCACTGGGCTGGCCCAAGGACTGCTGGAGGACTCAATTACCCCGAGTGCAAACATCTTGGAGACCTCCTCCTTGATGTAGGCCCTCACCCTGTCAGTCACCCTGTAGGCCTTGTGCCTCACAGGTGTACTATCCCCAGTGTCCACATCATGGACGCACCAATCAGTAACACCGGGAACCAGGGAAAACAGATCAGAAAATGGTCCCAGCAGCTGGCGACAATCATTCTGTTGCTCAGGGGTCAGGGCGGAAGAGAGGATGACACCATCCACTGACCCATCTTGCTCCTGGGCTGACAGGAGGTCAGGAAGAGGCTCGATCTCCTCTTCCATCCCAGCATCTGTTGCCAAGAGCATGCCCACTTGGGACCTCTCCAAGTGGGGCTTGAGACGGTTGACATGAAGGACCCTTAAGGGGTTCCTTGGAGACCGCAAGTCCAACAAATAGCTAACTGGACTCTTGCGCTCCACAACCTCAAAGGGACCGGTCCACTTATCCTGGAGCACACAAGGCTCCGCGGGGGCCAAGACCCACACCTTTTGTCCAGGCTGAAGCTCTACCAGAGTGGCATTCTGGTCTTACCACCGCTTCAACTCCTCCTGGCTGGCTTCCAGATTTGCCTCAGCAAGTTGCCTGAATTGCCTAGTCTGATTTCTGAAGGCCAGCATGTAGCTATATACACTCTGGGGAGGTTTCCTGGGAGATTGCTCCCAGCCTTCCTTGACCAGACTTAGAGGTCCTCTCACTGGGTGGCCATACAGGAGCTCAAAGGGGCAGAGCCCTAGAGACTTCTGTGGCACCTCACGGTACGCAAAGAGAAGCCATGGCAAGAGGACGTCCCACTTACGCCTCATGGGTTCTTCCAGACCCATTATCATGCCCTTGAGGGTACGGTTGAATCTCTCAACCAACCCGTTTCCTTGGGGGTGGTAAGGTGTGGTGAACTTGTAGGTTACACCACACTCTTGCCAAAGGGATTTCATATATTTGGATATGAAATTGGTACCCCGGTCAGACACCACCTCTAGAGGGAATCCCACTCTGGAGAAAATTCCCATCAGTGCGCGTCCCACCATGGGGGCCGTCACTGTCCTCAGAGGGATGGCTTCCGGGTACCGGGTGGCATGGTCCACCAGGACCAGGATAAACCTGTTGCCCAAGGCTGTCCTGGGGTCCAGTGGCCCCACAATGTCAATCCCCACTCGCTGGAATGGGGTACCGACCACAGGGAATGGCTGGAGTGGAGCCTTCTGCTTCCTTCCACTCTTTCCACTTGCCTGGCAAGTCTGACAGGTCCTGCAGTGAGTGTCTGAACTCCTGCGCATTTGAGGCCAATACAAGTGGGTGACAAGCCTTTCAAAGATCTTGTCCTGCCCCAAATGTCCTGCCAATGGCATATCGTGAGCCAGCCCCAGTAGGAAGGCTCTGAAGTCCTGGGGTACCACCAGCACATGGGCTGACCCAGGCTCAGCAACCTTAGGCTCTGTATATAGGAGGTCATTCTCCCTGTAAATGAAATGCGACCCAGACTGATCACCTGCGGCCTGGTCTGCAGCCTGCTGCTGCATACCCACGAGAGAAGGGCATTCTTTCTGTGCCTTACAAAAGTCCTCCCTGGAGGGCCCTCCTTCATGCTACCAATGGGTCAGCTCAGGCAGGTCCCCCAATTCAGCTATCTGTTCCCCGGAAGGCTCCAGGGCATCCCCCTCAAGGTCTGCTTCCTCCTGGGCCGTGGGAACTTCAGGGGCCGGTTTCCCGCACTCCTGCCTCTTCTCTCTAAGGCCGGTCCCTGGGCCTCCCTCTCAGGCTCCAGGACCTCTTGAGCACCTCTACTTGCTGCCATGGATCGTGTGGTGACACACGCCCAATCCGGCATACCCAACATTTCCAGGTGAGCACTCCGCTCCACCTTAGCCCAAGGTGAGCTCTCCAAGTCGTTCCCTAACAGACAGTCTACAGGCATGGCGGGCCTCACAGCTACCTGAAGAGTACCAGAGACCCCCCCCCCACTCAAAGGGAACCTGAGCCACCTTGCAGTGACTCTCTGTGTTGTCAGCGGCAACAACTGGATAGAACGCCGTTGAGCGGAGGGCGGAGAGGCAGACCCAGTCACTTCCGCATTACGGGCGGTTAGCGCTCTAGCTTCTGAGTGTGAGGACTACAAAGGCTGCTCGTCACTCTAAGCGCGCAGCGGTTGCGCGCAGGGGTGCGCCTTAGTACGCGCCTAAGACAAGCCAAAGAGAAGCCCGTCTGCGCCCGTCCGCGACTGGACGAGGCTAGGGGCTAGAGGACATGGCCCTTATTGATGCTCTCCCTGCTGACCATACCAAACCTCGGGTAAGATACTCTCCAGCAGATTTGTTACGTATCCGTAAGCCTTCGCTCCAGGGCTGTACGGGAGGGGGAGGTTTTTCGCCTGAGGGTCCTTTTGCTTGCCGGAAATGTCAATATCAAGCTCTCTCTGACCACTCGCAAAACTTACTGCATGAAATACCCTCTCTAACTGCACCCCCACAGGACTCTTGTAAGAGCAGAAATCTTCTGTGCAACATCAGATCTCTGTCCAAACACTACAGCGAAGTATGGGACATCATTGCCTCGGTCCAACCCGAACTCTGTTATCTGACAGAAACATGGTTAAAACCTCACTCTGTCCCAGCTATTACATTAGGGATCCCAGATGGCTACAAAATAGCCAGGCTAGACCGTCCTGCCAAGACAGGGGGAGGTATTACCATTGTATATAAGAATAACTTATCAATTACCATCTTAGAGGAAATGAGTACTCCAGACTTAGAAATTCTGGTATTTAAAATCTGCACTTCCACGAAAATCAGCTATAAAGGGGCATTGGTCTATCGCCCTCCTGGCCCTTGTACCAGCTTTAACATCTTGCTGCTGGAGATACTTGCCAGACACATTGATACTGAGAACGAATGTATACTTCTAGGAGATTTCAATGTGCATAGCGATTTGAAAGACAATGTTGAGGCACAATCGTTACTAACTGATATCTCTTTGTTTGGATTAACCCTAGTGAATACTGGTCCCACCCATTTAGCAGGACATACTCTGGACCTCATTTTCTCCAATAAACCTAACACCTTGCTATGCGCCCCTCCTACTCAAGTTAATTGGACAGACCACTTTGTCTTGGAATTCCTCACCTTCCACTCAGGTAAAGCTCCCCCTCTGGTGCAAGCCCTTCCTACCAGGCGTAGGCCATGGCACAAGATCACTCCGGAAATATTTCAGGAGCAATTTGCTGCACCTTCCATCTGCTCTGGAGAGAATGTTGACAAGGCATTAGCCAACTATAATCGGGCCATTCTTAAGGTGGTTAATAGGATTGCCCCCATGAAAACCTAAAAACCTCGCTTAGCTCGCAAACAGGAAGTATGGTTTTCGGAGCACTTGAGATCTCTTAAACAACAGGCGAGGAAACTAGAAAAGGTGTGGAGAACGACCCACGATGAAATTGACAAGAATCATTTCTTGGCAGCTCTAACTAAGCACTGAGCAGAATCCTTTCCTCAAATACATCTCTTTTTGGAAACGTTACATTGACGATGTCCTTGCAATCTGGCAAGGACCAGAAAACATCCTAGTGGAGTTCTGTCAGTGGATCAACACCTGTGACCAGAACCTGAGATTCACCCACACCACAGATAGAAACACCATGGTCTTTCTGGATGTTGAGATCACGAAAGAAAAAGATCGCCTAGAGACAATAACCCACTATAAACCTACAGCAAAAAATAATCTATTGAGATTTGAAAGTTTTCATCCTAGACCTCTGAGGGAGAATCTCCCGTATGGCCAGTATTTAAGACTACGACGAAATTGCAGTAAAATCAACGATTTTAAGAAACAAGCCCTTGACTTGACCAAGAAACTTGAATCAAAAGGCTATCCGGAGAAGATCCTCGATAAATGCCAGAAAAGGGCACGCAATCAACCTAGAGCGGCACTTTTGGACAACAGACCTCCAAAAGAAGGTACCACACCTCTAACTTGTGTAACCACATACAATAGTGTTTCAAACCTAGTAACAAAATCGGTCAATAAACATTGGAAAATCCTCAATACTGGGATCTTCAATTGGGAAAAACCCTTGTTTTCTTACAAGAAAGCCAGGAGTCTAAAAGACACTCTGGTGAATACACGCCCAAGAATGACGGATCAGCTAAAACAACCTACTGTTCTGAATGCATGGGGTCTACCTGGTATCATTGGACATTACAAATGTGGCGATTGCAGTGTCTGTCATCTTACTGAGAACACAAAAACTCTAGACTTGGAACCAGGAAAAATATGGACCTTGAGAGCTCACACGAACTGCAATAGCACGAATGTAGTATACTTAATCATGTGCCCATGTAAACTACAATACGTGGGTATGACAACCAGAAAAATCAAACAAAGAATCTGCGAGCACCGCAGCACAATCAGATGCAAGAAATCAATGACAAAACTAACGGAACATTTCCTAGTAAATGGCCATACAACCAACGATCTAAAATGGACTGTCATTGAACAGATTACAGCAGGAGAAAAATTACAGGAAAGACTTTTTGAAAAAGAACAACGCTGGGTGTACAGACTTTCCACTCATAAGAAAGGGCTGAACGATAATATCCCATGGAATTCAGTTCTTTCCAAGTAGATGACTTTGCCTTTGGCACAGACTTAACACCTATTCTATCTGAAAATCAGTTCTGTCTCCTTCAAAAATACTGGATCTACTGATATAAGTATGATAGATATGTTTATTTTTGTGTGGGTTATATCAGGATAAGTATGCCTGGTATTCACACCTACTATTACCTTTCTGTCCTTTAACCTGTAATCTGTGGGTTATATCAGGATAAGTATGCCTGGTATTCACACCTACTATTACCTTCCTGTCCTTTAACCTGTAATCTCCTGGTCCCCCTTGAGAGGACTACCTTCCATTCGTTCCTCAGCTAAATATTGACGCTCCGTTAATAAAACATCTGATGTTAACACTTTGCCTCTTCCGAGGCTTACCGCTTAATGCGTGTTTTTTCACATAGTCTATTTCGCCAATACACACCCCCCGCTTTGAGCCTATAACGCTCTTCCTACATTTCTATTCTTGATCGAACTTGGGCTGTCACCTACGCCTTCATCCATTGGGCCTTACATGTAAACAAATGTTGCTATTGGTTTAATTCCAACCAATCGCGTACAACCAGGAAGTATTTGACACGCCCCTCCGGTTCCTCTCCGCATCCCGGGCATTTCTCGGGACGCGGTGGCGGGACACGGTTGTAGGCGAAATAGCTGATCTACCTATTCACTATGTAAGTAGACAAATACTACTCGTGGGTGGGCACCACGCATCTTTTAGGATCGGTCATTCGGTCCACTTATGTTCTACGTTTTTCCCGGCAGATTGAAGGTGAATTTTCTGTCCGTGCTCTCGGCATTCTCGAGGCACTTTCTCCCCGCATTACCAGTAAGACCAACCTTGGTGTTACCTTTTCATGTTTCTCGCCCTCTGCACGGTTGTTTCAGGAGTGTTGTTATGTAGAGTATGCGAGTTAGTTGTAGCTTTTTTGAACCAGTAGTCGGTATAAATATAATACCGGCATGGTGTGTTTTCACTGGTGACGATTGACATTTGTGATTGTCACTTGATCACTCGTCGCTAGTTACGTGCACCACGCAAATTATCATGTGAGTGCACAGAATCACCAGTACGATCAATGGTGGATACACGGAGTGACAACACGAACGATTGATGTTAGTCACCTGATCATCACACCGCCATTCACGTGCACCCCGGTAAGCTACCGTGTGAATGCACTCTCTCACCTGTTGGATCAACAGTGTATGATTGGAGTAAGTTGTAGCGCACTTTTGATGGATGCAAGCTGGATTCCACAAATGGAGCACATACACACTATTTCACCATAATTTGGATGACTGGATTAGCCGATTAAACTTACAACCACGGCTTAGCATCAATTTTTAGTGATTGAGAGGTACCTGAAATTTATAATGCTTTACGGAATATAAATACAATGTATATTTCTTTTCTGTTTTCCTCCACAGGCTTATTCCCACTGGATTTTCAGTAGGAATTTTTTACTCCTAACCAAGGGCAGGGTACACCTTAGCGCGTGTATACCACCCTGGTTAGCACCATCACATCCGGTCCTGAAGAAAACCTGGAGACTTTTTCCACCAGGGTTGAAACATGTAGACCTCTTTTTATATATATGACCAACCACATATATATATTTTTTTCACTCACTTTACACTTTATTGCTAGATACCACGGGCCAATTTAACCCTATAGGGTATCCCCATTTACTCTTTTAACATTGATCAAGTGCTCTATGATTAAATAATTTTTTACAGAGTTAAAAACTTGACCAAATTTTAAAACACTACAATCACTTGCACACACAAATAATACCAGCTCCACTGTAATCAGGTGTCGCAGCACACCCAGATGGCACTCGGCCTCTGGGTGGGACCCCGATGATGAAGCATGTCACCAACTAGGTTGGTGAGTGAGGGGTCTTTAACCAAACTAAAGGATTGTCCCTTTCAGTACACCTCTCTTTAACCTGGAGGTATCATTTGACCTCAGAGGGCGCGCTCCTTCTTTTGTTTGCCAAATATTTGTCCAAGGGGAATAGGAGTACCCCCCAAAAAAAACCCTTTCTCTCCCATTGTTTTTCATAGTCTAGGCAGCGCACAGCTGTGAGAGACACAACTTTTTGTATCGCTCTCCATACTTTACACTCGTGGAACTCCTGCAACCATGGGCGAAAATCAAGGCCTCTCATACACCACTGAAGAAGTGGATGCAATTCTGACAGATCCTTCATTATTTGCCGATGCCAGCATAGCACAAACCATCTCACAGACAACAGACTGGGAAAAACTCACAGAAATGAAACGAAACAAAATAAGAACTATACTCCATGGAACTATCCTCAAGGAATACCTAAGAAACAACATGGCACCGAAAGGGCTACTAGTCACGAATGCGCCTCGCATTTTTCTAGATGACCCGACCTTTAGAAGAGATTGGGCACAAATTGCGTGGCATTGCACACGTGATTGGATCGTGCTGATCATCAAAACTGCACTGAGACTCTCAGAAACGATCTTGATTGAAATACAACTTACCGAGAGTCACCTAAAAACTACTATATCTGGTTACAAAAAGAGATTAGATGAAATTAATAAAGAGATGAATGAGTACAAAGACAATCTGACTCAGCAGAAAGTACAAAAATTTCAAAAGGATCTGAAAAGATTTTCATATGTAAAAACCTACCCATATTCTGATCCTGAGTACACTCCCCCTACCAGAGCAGATAAGGACTCAGATGTTTCCAGTAATGATTCCACAGCTAGTAGTAACTCAAGCACTAGCAGTTATCGCCAAAAACAAAGAGGAAGGAACAGAGCTCAAACTAACTGGCCTGCCTTCAATACTCAAATGTTGCCTGGTTTTCAAAACCCGTTTAACCCACAACAACACTATCCCATGTTTGGTTGGCAACCACCCTTCCAACAGCCCATGTTCCCTCCAAACCCATATAGACCTCCTTTTTTAGGCAGGGGCAGGAGGGGAAGAGGCCGAAGAAGAGGGACGAATCAAGTCCATTGGGAAGACGAGGACCCAACAGGCCCCAACACACGGAGCAGAACTCTGGAAGCGAAAGCAGGGCCAAGCAACAGCCGAGCCTAGTAACTAACCTAGCAAGTAGACCACTCACAACTATGGAAGAAAGTGTTTTGAACAAAGGTCTTGGCTTTGTCCCCACTGCGAGACTAGATAAGTTCCAACTTCACTGTGAACTTGCTAGTTTTTTCCGCAAGTTAAAATTAAAAGCTTACTTTGAAAAACAAGGGGAAAGATCACAAGAACCAGATCCTAATGAAACAGGCCTACGACCCAGGTCCACATTCACTCCTCCCCCCCATACAGTCCCAGTCGAAGTCTCGACTTTTGAACAAGCAGTGTTTAATGACATTGAAAACCTAAAACCACAACAACCTTTTCAAAACATCAGCAAGGCAGAACATTCAGCACTTGAAAGCCTCAAGAATTGTAATACCATCGTCATAAAACCAGCGGACAAAGGAGGGGGGATAGTGATTCAAGATAAAGAAGCCTATTGCAATGAATGTCTAAGACTACTGTCGGATGAAAGGAACTACAAAAAGATCATCAATGACCCTTCCGGGACTCTAAGACAAGAAATAGCAATTCTAATCGAACAAGCAGAAACCCATGGCGACATCTCTAAACAAGAGGCTATGTTCCTTACTGGCAGTGAAGGAAAAATTCCATATTTCTACACGCTGCCGAAAATGCATAAAAATAAACTCCCACCCCCGGGTAGACCGATTGTCTCGGGTATAGGTTCTCTCCTTGAGCCTCTATCCCAGTTTTGTGATGTTTTTCTGAAACCTATTGTGCAAGACACATCGACATATCTTCAAGACACTAAGAGTCTACTTCGACTTCTGGAAGAAATCAGAGTCAACGATGCAACAATTCTAGTAAGCTTTGACATCGAGAGCTTATACACAAGTATTCCTCAGGATGATACCATTGAAGTACTCAGGAATACCCTTGACACTACAAATTGGACATACCGAACACCTAAGAACTTTATTTTGGAATGTGCTAGTTTGGCACTAAAGAAAAACTTCTTCGAATTTCAGGGTACTCTCTATTTGCAGATAGGGGGTACTTCTATGGGAAGTACATTTGCGCCGAGCGTAGCGGGCCTCTATGTGTTCAATTTCGAGAGAAAATTCATATTCACTGAGCAGAATCCTTTCCTCAAATACATCTCTTTTTGGAAACGTTACATTGACGATGTCCTTGCAATCTGGCAAGGACCAGAAAACATCCTAGTGGAGTTCTGTCAGTGGATCAACACCTGTGACCAGAACCTGAGATTCACCCACACCACAGATAGAAACACCATGGTCTTTCTGGATGTTGAGATCACGAAAGAAAAAGATCGCCTAGAGACAATAACCCACTATAAACCTACAGCAAAAAATAATCTATTGAGATTTGAAAGTTTTCATCCTAGACCTCTGAGGGAGAATCTCCCGTATGGCCAGTATTTAAGACTACGACGAAATTGCAGTAAAATCAACGATTTTAAGAAACAAGCCCTTGACTTGACCAAGAAACTTGAATCAAAAGGCTATCCGGAGAAGATCCTCGATAAATGCCAGAAAAGGGCACGCAATCAACCTAGAGCGGCACTTTTGGACAACAGACCTCCAAAAGAAGGTACCACACCTCTAACTTGTGTAACCACATACAATAGTGTTTCAAACCTAGTAACAAAATCGGTCAATAAACATTGGAAAATCCTCAATACTGGGATCTTCAATTGGGAAAAACCCTTGTTTTCTTACAAGAAAGCCAGGAGTCTAAAAGACACTCTGGTGAATACACGCCCAAGAATGACGGATCAGCTAAAACAACCTACTGTTCTGAATGCATGGGGTCTACCTGGTATCATTGGACATTACAAATGTGGCGATTGCAGTGTCTGTCATCTTACTGAGAACACAAAAACTCTAGACTTGGAACCAGGAAAAATATGGACCTTGAGAGCTCACACGAACTGCAATAGCACGAATGTAGTATACTTAATCATGTGCCCATGTAAACTACAATACGTGGGTATGACAACCAGAAAAATCAAACAAAGAATCTGCGAGCACCGCAGCACAATCAGATGCAAGAAATCAATGACAAAACTAACGGAACATTTCCTAGTAAATGGCCATACAACCAACGATCTAAAATGGACTGTCATTGAACAGATTACAGCAGGAGAAAAATTACAGGAAAGACTTTTTGAAAAAGAACAACGCTGGGTGTACAGACTTTCCACTCATAAGAAAGGGCTGAACGATAATATCCCATGGAATTCAGTTCTTTCCAAGTAGATGACTTTGCCTTTGGCACAGACTTAACACCTATTCTATCTGAAAATCAGTTCTGTCTCCTTCAAAAATACTGGATCTACTGATATAAGTATGATAGATATGTTTATTTTTGTGTGGGTTATACCAGGATAAGTATGCCTGGTATTCACACCTACTATTACCTTTCTGTCCTTTAACCTGTAATCTGTGGGTTATATCAGGATAAGTATGCCTGGTATTCACACCTACTATTACCTTCCTGTCCTTTAACCTGTAATCTCCTGGTCCCCCTTGAGAGGACTACCTTCCATTCGTTCCTCAGCTAAATATTGACGTTCCGTTAATAAAACATCTGATGTTAACACTTTGCCTCTTCCGAGGCTTACCGCTTAATGCGTGTTTTTTCACATAGTCTATTTCGCCAATACACACCCCCCGCTTTGAGCCTATAACGCTCTTCCTACATTTCTATTCTTGATCGAACTTGGGCTGTCACCTACGCCTTCATCCATTGGGCCTTACATGTAAACAAATGTTGCTATTGGTTTAATTCCAACCAATCGCGTACAACCAGGAAGTATTTGACACGCCCCTCCGGTTCCTCTCCGCATCCCGGGCATTTCTCGGGACGCGGTGGCGGGACACGGTTGTAGGCGAAATAGCTGATCTACCTATTCACTATGTAAGTAGACAAATACTACTCGTGGGTGGGCACCACGCATCTTTTAGGATTGGTCATTCGGTCCACTTATGTTCTACGTTTTTCCCGGCAGATTGAAGGTGAATTTTCTGTCCGTGCTCTCGGCATTCTCGAGGCACTTTCTCCCCGCATTACCAGTAAGACCAACCTTGGTGTTACCTTTTCATGTTTCTCGCCCTCTGCACGGTTGTTTCAGGAGTGTTGTTATGTAGAGTATGCGAGTTAGTTGTAGCTTTTTTGAACCAGTAGTCGGTATAAATATAATACCGGCATGGTGTGTTTTCACTGGTGACGATTGACATTTGTGATTGTCACTTGATCACTCGTCGCTAGTTACGTGCACCACGCAAATTATCATGTGAGTGCACAGAATCACCAGTACGATCAATGGTGGATACACGGAGTGACAACACGAACGATTGATGTTAGTCACCTGATCATCACACCGCCATTCACGTGCACCCCGGTAAGCTACCGTGTGAATGCACTCTCTCACCTGTTGGATCAACAGTGTATGATTGGAGTAAGTTGTAGCGCACTTTTGATGGATGCAAGCTGGATTCCACAAATGGAGCACATACACACTATTTCACCATAATTTGGATGACTGGATTAGCCGATTAAACTTACAACCACGGCTTAGCATCACTTTTTAGTGATTGAGAGGTACCTGAAATTTATAATGCTTTACGGAATATAAATACAATGTATATTTCTTTTCTGTTTTCCTCCACAGGCTTATTCCCACTGGATTTTCAGTAGGAATTTTTTACTCCTAACCAAGGGCAGGGTACACCTTAGCGCGTGTATACCACCCTGGTTAGCACCATCACATCCGGTCCTGAAGAAAACCTGGAGACTTTTTCCACCAGGGTTGAAACATGTAGACCTCTTTTTATATATATGACCAACCACATATATATATTTTTTTCACTCACTTTACACTTTATTGCTAGATACCACGGGCCAATTTAACCCTATAGGGTATCCCCATTTACTCTTTTAACATTGATCAAGTGCTCTATGATTAAATAATTTTTTACAGAGTTAAAAACTTGACCAAATTTTAAAACACTACATCACTTGCACACACAAATAATACCAGCTCCACTGTAATCAGGTGTCGCAGCACACCCAGATGGCACTCGGCCTCTGGGTGGGACCCCGATGATGAAGCATGTCACCAACTAGGTTGGTGAGTGAGGGGTCTTTAACCAAACTAAAGGATTGTCCCTTTCAGTACACCTCTCTTTAACCTGGAGGTATCATTTGACCTCAGAGGGCGCGCTCCTTCTTTTGTTTGCCAAAAAAAAAGCTCTAACTAAGTATCATAAAGAAATTCGTAACGCCCGGAAATCTCATATACAGGCTCTTCTTTTAGCTGCAGGAAATACTCCCAGGATCCTATATCAAACCTTACACTCATTTGTGAAACCAGCAGCCTGTGAAACTTCTGAACTAGCTTCACAACAACTTTGTAATGAAGTTGCTCAGTTTTTCACAAACAAAATAAATAAGATTCATGACGACATTACTAAATCCAATCTATCTACTATTGGTGATACGTTATCACTCTTGGAAAAGGAAAAAGAGTCAGGATCTACGCCCTTGGAATCTTTTTCTCTTATCTCCCTGATGGATACTGAATGCTATCTTGGTCAGATCAAAAGCGGGAGCACTTCAGACATTATCCCGGCCAGAATCATCCCGGTAGTAGGAAAGAGTCTGAGCCCACAGATTCAATGTCTCATTAATCTTTCACTGACGAAGGGGCAAGTTCCTGGGGAATGGAAAAAAGCACTAGTAAGGCCCATCAGAAAAAACTCCTCCATCCCCGGACCGACATATCTAATCTCAGGCCCATCTCTTTACTCCCTTTATTGGGGAAACTTATAGAGAAACACGTTAACAAACAGGTATCACACTACATTGAACAGTCTGGTAAACTAGATAGCTCTCAGTTTGGCTTTAGACCAAAACATAGTACTGAATCCGCCTTGCTATCTGTGACTGATGACCTTCACATGTACCAGGATAGAGGGTATTCGGTGATCTTGGTACTGTTGGATTTATCGGCGGCGTTCGATACGATATCTCATAAAATTTAATCGAACGTCTGACCGCAATTGGGATTGAGAGCACAGCGCTAACCTGGCTAAAGAGTTTTCTATCTGACCGTACCCAAGCCGTTAGCATGGGCTCATTTCGGTCGACTGAAACTTACATCACGAAGGGGGTGCCACAGGGCTCTTGTCTAAGCCCGACTCTTTTTAACATCTATGTGGCACCCCTGGCCAGAATATTGAGAGACTTTGCGTTCGTCCCTGTCTCTTACGCTGATGATACTCAGCTCTTATTCCCTTTTAAACATCTTACCGACGAAGTGAGGGTGGCCTTTTCAGATGGCATGAAGGCTGTGGCGAAGTGGATGAAATCTAACTACCTCCAATGTAATGTAAATAAGACCGAAGTCATGCTTTTTGGGGAGGTTAGAACTCTGTGGACCCCGGACTGGTGCCCATGTGAGCTTGGTCATGTACCTGAACCTAAACTGGTCGTAAAAAACCTGGGCGTACGTCTTGATCGGGAGCTCACTCTCAAACAACATGGCAATTGGATGGTTGGCCAATGTTTTCATGTTATTGGACTTTTACGTAAAGTTTTTCCACTATTACCTGATTCCACCAGAAAAACCTTGGTACAGGCACTAGTACTGAGTCGCCTGGATTATTGCAACGGACTCTTGCTGTCAGCTAATGAGGGAGTCCTAGCAAAACTCCAGGTGATACAAAACACCGCGGCGAGACTTGTGCTGAATGCCCCCCCCCCCCAGAACACCTTCCAAACCCCTCCTTGACAAATTACATTGGCTCCCAGTCCGTAAGAGGATTACTTTTAAGACATGCTGTCTCATCCATAGGACCATACATGGATCTGGACCCTCTTATTGGAAGCATAAATTTATTCCGTACAACCCCACTCGGCATCTTAGGTCTAGTAGCCAACTCCTACTTAAAGTACCTACCACAAAGAAGATCAGACAAGGTGGGAAAGCCTTGTCAGTGGCCGGTCCAACTTTATGGAATAAAGTTCCTCTTGAGCTCAGGCAATGCTCAGAACACCTTGTTTTTAGGAAAAAACTTAAAACGTTTTAATTTTAGAAACCTGTCAACCGTTCCATGTATGTAACGCTGAATTGAACTGCACGATATACCTCCAGCAGCTGCTGGCCTCTTTTTCTTCTCTCTCTCTTTTCTGTGCGCAGAGATACTCTTGTCAAGAGTCGATTCAAGCGCGGTATAAATCCATAAATAAATAAAATAAAATAAATAAAATGCTCCTGGGACAACCTGCTCTTGAGACACCAGGTGACACTTGACAGCTGTCACACTGGCTCCTGTATCTCTGAGAGCTTCCACCCTACGGCCATTGATGGTCACCCAGTGCCTGTATTTCTTAGTGTTATCAGGCAGCTGGGTTTGGGGGACCATCTCACAGTCTCCTAATGAGACAAGGGACATCTCTGCGGGACCCCACCCACCCTGGACTGTCATCTCCTCCCGCAAGGCTACACTAGCCACGTGCCGGGACGGAGCACCAGTGGGTGCTGGTTTACCATACGAAGGACACTTTAAATCAGAGGCAAAATGCCCCATGTTACCACACTTGTAACATTTTATGGGCCCCTTTTGAACAGGTGGACCTGTCGGGGCCCGGTCGGTTTCTGGGGTGGGGGAGGCTGAGAACCTTTCCCTTGGTTCCCTTGTGGATTACTTTGGGGCCTTCTTGGGAACTCCCTCTGTTTACCATTGTCCCCCCACTCTTCTGCTGATGACCCTGCCCACCTTTAGCGGAGTCTCCCACTGAACCCTTGTGGACCCTGGTACTGACCCAGCGGTCTGCCTCCTCAGCAAGCTTCCTAGGGTTAGTCAGCCTACTATCAATCAGGTGCTGGCGTAGCTCAGGAAAACAATTACTGGACAAGTGCTCCCATGCCATTAAATCAAGAAGCACTTGAAAATCATTAACCTTACTACCCTTCACCCAACCATCCGGTGCTCTGCAAAAAAAAGTCACATACTCAACATACGTACTGTTTGGAACATTGGTGCACCCCCTGAACCTTTGCCTATACAACTCAGGGGTCAACCCATACCTAGCCATCAAAGCTGCCTTCATATGGGGATAAGAATTATAATCATCTGAAGGCAAGTCTAGCAGTGTGTCCCGCCCCTCACTAAGGAACCGTCCCCACAACCCCGCTCCCCAATCCTTCTCAGGGACCCGGTGGGAAGCCATGGCTACTTCATAGGCTTTGAACCACTGCCCTATGTCATCATTTTTTTAAAATTCTTTTACCACATCTTTGGGTATGTACACCCTTGATTCTACTTGCACTGACGGTGTGCTGCCACCAGAGGGAGCAATTTCCAAATTCTGGGCCTTCAGCTCCAACTCCCTCAAAACCTTTTCATGTTCATACTGTAGCTTTTTTTCTTCTAGGGCTAACTTTCTACTTTGCATTTCAAATTCTAACTGCCACTTAACTTGAGCTTGGTCAGCTCCAATTCATGCATCCTACGCTCTTTTCTATCTGCCAGCTCCTCTGGAGATAGACTTTTACTGGAAACACTGCTACCAGCAGGGGAAGGGGTTCTCCTTCCTCTTGGACTCACTGGCCCATCCAGCTGCTCCTCTGCATTATCATTATCAGTGGCATTCCTTCCTTCTACCCAGGCCCTCAGCGCCTTGTAGAACTCTGCCTTGTTTTTACATCCAGTAGTAGAAACCTTGAATTTCTTGCAGAAGAACTTTAGCTGTCTTACTGGGTAGCTGTCCAGTTTCTCTTCTTCCCATTCAAATTCAGTATCAACAGAGACTATGGATGCTGCTTTCTCCACCATGGTTAAGCTTGGCAGTACTCAAAAATAGAAAATTCCAAAAAGAATCTACCAACAAGTATTGGTTGCGTTAAGGTCTGCACTCACTAAGTAGTGTTCACCAATCACTGTACATGAGTCACAAATGCGAGTCCAGAATCCTCACCGCTGATCACCAATGTTAGAATCCGGGTTCTCTGGTTGGCACAGGTAGGTACTTGTGACAAGCAGGGAACCTTTCCTCCAGTCAGGATAAAGGGTTATACTCCTAAAATAACCCCTGCTCACCCTCTAGGTAGCTTGGCGCGAGCAGACAAGGCTTATCTCAGAGCGTTATAGGTTAAGCATTTGTGAACACATACAGTAACCAAGTGACAACACTACAAATGGACACCACACAGGTTTTTATATTAAAAATAAGGATTCTTTATATAGAGTTACCACAAGACCATTAAACGACAAAAATACACAAAACTGTTACTTTAGATGGTAGAAGTTTGCTTAGTTCTCTTAAGTTCTTAAATGCAACACTTTAAGTCAATGTACCTTTTAAATGCGACACGCAGGGCAACGAAAGTGTTGCAACGATGCTGATGCGATGAAGTTTTTGGTGCAAAGAAATAAAGACGTGAAGATCTTCCAGATGCGTTACACTTCTCCGATGTTGCGAGAAGACTCGACTCGATACGTCAGCTACAGTGGCGTCACCCTTTACGCGATGCGACGACAGCGGCCTTGGCAGCGGCACTCTTCTCTGATGTTTGCGAGACGCTTCCGCTCGATGCGATGTTGCAGCAGCGACACCCCTTTACGCGATGCGACGACAGCAGCTCCGACGGCGGCACGCTTCTCTGTGGATGCGAGGCGCTTTTCTTGATGCGGTGCATTGCGACAGCTACGATGGCTGCGATGGCGACACGCTTCTTCTTCGATGCGAGACTCTCCTCTTGATGCGGTGCGATGCGTCAGCTACGATGGCTGCGATGGCGACACACTTCTTCGGCGTTGCGAGACACTTCTTGGATGATGCGAGACGATTCCGCTCGATGCGATGCTGTTGCGGCGACACACTTTACGAGATGCGACGACAGCAGCTCCGACGGCGGCACGCTTCTCCTTCTTGAGTCGCGCTTCCAGCTCCTTGTGACACACAGTCCCTCAGAAGGCCCAACAACAGCAGCAGGCACTTCCAAAGAACTCTGGGGAGCTGGGGACTGAAGTCTGTTGTTCCTGAGACTTCAGCAGGAGGCAAGCTCTATTCCAAGCCCTTGGAGATCTTTTTAAGCACAAGTTGAAATAAAGTCTTTGTAGTCTTTCTCCTCTCCTTTCAGCTGCAAGGCAACCACTGCAGGCCAATCCCCCAGGTCAGGGACAGTACTCCTCCTTACAGCTTTCCCGATTCCTTCTCCTCAGGCAGAGGTTCTTCTTGTCAAGCAGGATCTAATTTCTTGGGAGCAGGGTCCCAATACTTATACCCCTAATTCCTTTGTTCCTCTGGGGTAGAGGGGCCTTTGCCCAGTCCAAACCAGTTCCTGAGCATTTTGTTGACATGACTCTGACTTTCTATTCAGGGTTCAGGGCAGAGACATCAGCCGCCCCACAGGAGGTGGAGCCAGCATTGTGGTGGCAGAGCACAGCCCTATTCAGAGTCCAGGTGCACTCCTCCCACCCATCTGGATGTCAATCTCTCTATTCACCACCAGGCTACCTAGCCCTGCCCCTCTGGGTTTTCCCAGCCCTGTCACTCACACAAACCAGACAGGCAGATACACATCATATTAGAGGCGGGCTGAAATGGTTAGGCAAGCTAATACCAACTTTCTAAAAGTGGTATTTGCAAACACAGAATATTAAAATAAACTTTACTAAAAGATGTATTTTATTATTCTGAGTTCAGGCATACTAAACTCGATTTTCTACCATGTTCCCTGGGTCTGTTAGGATCGTAGGATGTAACAATTCTAACAGCCCATTCTGGCCTATGGAGACCAGGTAGCCTTACAATAGTGAAAAACGAAAATGGCTGTAATTCACTATTAGGACATGCCACACACATCAGGGCTTGTCCTACCTTATGCTTACAATGCACCCTGCCCTTGGGCTTACCATAGGGGTGACTAATATGAAGTTAAGGGAAGGTTTAGGGACTGGGAAGTGGGTGCACTTGCCCAGTCAGCATGACAGTACCAGACTGCACGCAGGTTCTGCAATGGCAGACCTTAGACACATTTTACTAGGCCGCTTCTGTGGGTGGCACAACCAGTGCTGCAAGCCCACCAGCAGCATTTGTATTTACAAGCCCTGGACACTCCTGGTGCACTTTACTGGGGTCTGACAGTAAACCAAATAAGCCAATCATGGAATCCAACCAACATATACATTTTAAATAGGGAGCACTTGCACTGTGGCACTGGTTGGCAGTGGAACAGTGCTCTGAGCAGCTAACACCAGCAAAACACATGAGGCATAGCGACAAAAAGTGGAAGGGAGACTCGCGCCAAGGTGCCAGGTCTAACACTTGGCCACTAGGAAAAAGTTGAGTATCCACTGTCAACAGTTGCCCACCACTCCCCAAAACATCAATACTTCTCTCTTGGTGGTTTTCAGATTCATTTGCAGAATCGCCAAGATTATTTTTTGTAATACTTTCTTCGCTCCCTTCTCAAAATGATGCCCGAGATACAGAACTCTCTCTGAAAATACTACAACTTACTTGGGAACACTCTATGTCCATACTCAGTCGAATAGTTAATCAGAGCAATTGTGTCTCATCTCAAACTTTCTGAGCATCTTGTGCGACCAGGAGGTCGTGAATGTACTTCACTCTAACTGAATTGCAGGGTATTGCCAAAAACTCAAATGGGCATATTTACAAAAATAATTTGTAGCGTGGAGCTGTGCCAAATTTGCCAGCGCTGCACTCCAACATTTTGAAACATTGGGATGGGCCGTATTCACAAGAATATGGTGCACCCCTGTGTTTCTCCTAATGCTGGAACAAGAAAATCTGCCTAGTGCCAGCGCAGAAACCCTGCAGCCATGTTGCAAGGGTGCCTGCTCTGCAGGGATGATTGTTTATGTGCAGGATGGGACACCTTCCTGCACATAAACAATCAGTAATGGTGATTGCTCTTTCTATGTGTGCTGCAGAAATTAATAATTTCTCCTCGTATCACCATTCTAATGCCTGGTATTCCATGGTGTTCGTTTTTGGCTCTGCCTCAGCCTTGTAAATCTGTGGCAGCTTAAAAAAGCAATGGGTGTTGCAGTGGAACGCCCACACCAACACCCACTGCATGCCCCTTTACCGCAGAGGACTTCGGCGAAATGGCGCATAGTTACAAGATCAATAATGCAATTCCCGTTGGAAGTTGTCCCCCTGCGCACCACATGATATTACCCGTCGGTATATCCAAATAAACACAAACTCCAAACTAAATTTTGAAGAAAATCTTTAGTACTCCACTTCAATTTAAGTTCACTGAAAATGTATTCGACTTATTTTTTCATTCCATCCAAAGGATTAATGCAAACATCCCTATGCATTTCGGGCATAACTTGCCCTTCGTCAGGGGAACATTCTGCGGAAATGTAAAAGTATGGAATAATTAGGATAACATGTCAAGTATATCTACATCGGAGTCATATAGAACAGAAAGGGGAATGTGAGAATGTCTCTACTGGTAATATCTTCATAGCGTGTGAAAGGATAGTCCCAAATAACCAAAGAAAATAGTCCCAATTAACCAAGGCCACAGTGTCCGACTACAAACAGAACATACTAGAGGCCATAACATGTTCGCCTCGCCGAAGTGCGGCCGTTAGAGAAAAAAACGTGTAATAGTTCTACACGATATCACCGTGAATTACACACAATTTATCGACCTAAGTATTCAAAACAAGCGGGCATGATGTGAGAGCACCCACGCTCTGAGTACTTACAATTAGATGGATCAACCACAGTACGCATACAAACACACGTTCCGAAAACATGTGCAACTTTCACTCAGTGCTCCTCGAACAAAATCACAGTGATAGTAGAAACAAAAGATGGACTGAACGTGCTGACGCGGAGCGCCATTTTGGATAAGTCATGAGGCTAAACAGTAAAGTAAAGTAGATTGTGATGGCAGACATGATGTAATGAGCAAAACTAATCAAGACCAAACATCATACAGAAAATATGAATCAAATAGTGATGAATGACACCCATAATGTTCCATAAGACTCAAAGTCAAAAGTTTAGAGATAGTACAGAAATTCCATGCGGTCATTAAGCCCTGTAGGCTGCATCGTGCTGAGGAATCTGATCCAGAAGTTTTCGCGCTGCAACAGTCTGTTTTTGGGGTTCACCCCCTCAACGATGTCCACGTTCTCCAGAACAGTGAATTGCAATTGAGCAACATTGTGTCTACGTTCACAAAAATGGGCAGCCACAGTGGATCTCATGTTTGCAGTGCGAATATTACTCTTATGCTCCAAGATTCTTATTCTTAGCTTGCGTTCAGTGTGTCCAACATAGCAGAGGCCACATGGACACTTGAGTAAATAGATGACATTCATACTGTTGCATGTGGCGTTGACCCTTAGTTTAATGTTGTGACCCTTCATGGGGTGATGTAAAGAATTTCCTTTGATTGCGTTGTTACAGTTACTACAGTTATAACACGGTTGCATACCACGGTATCTAGTGACAACATTGCCCTGTTTGGGCTTGGTTAGTAGTTCTTTTATGTTGGGCCCTCTAGTGTGTGCAAAGATGGGAGTTTTTTCAAACAGACCTTTGAAGTCAGGTTCCTTACTGAGTAGATGCTAATGTCGAAGTACAATTTTTTTGTAAGCTTTGCTGATGATGGAATATTCAGATACAGCGATCATGCGCTTGTTATCCGTTTTTAATCTGGTTATCAACAGTTCTTCCCTTTTCAGTGTTTCACATTTCTGTTCAGCAGCCGTCACCACCTCCACTGGGTATCCACGCTCATGAAATCTTTGGCACATTTCCCTCATGTGTTTCTGACGTTCATTAGGATCAAAGACGATCCGTTTAACCCTCATTAGTTGCGATAAGGGCAAGTTGTTCTTCAAGTTCTGTCTGTGAAAACTATGATAGTGCAAAGTACTATTGCGGTCAGTTGTTTTTCTGTGCAAAGTGGTTTGAATAGAATTGTTCATGATGTTGACCTGTACATCCAGATAGTTCACTGTCTTGTTGTCGACAGTCCAAGTAAATTGTATCCGATCGTTGATAGTGTTGCAGTGATTCAAAAATTCCAACAGTTTATCCTTTGATCCAGACCATAGCAGGAAAATGTCGTCAATGTATCTGATATACATCTTACCGTGTTCCAACCATAAAGGTAAACTCAAAATGTTGCTCTGCTCAAAATAATGCATGAACAAATTAGCGTAGACGGGCGCGGCACAGTTGCCCATAGAAGTTCCGTTCAGTTGCAAGTAGCAAGTATCCTGCCAAATGAAATAACTCTGGTAAAGTGTGAAATCCAGTAGTTCCATGAGAAAGGGTTGTAAATCAGTATCAATTTCTGAATTCAAGATTGCATGTTCAATAGCCTCTATGCCTAGATTATGCGGGATGGAAGTATATAACGCTTTGACATCAATCGTGCATAGCAAATAATTCTCCTCGGGTGATATTTGAATTTCAGACAATCTGTTGAGAAAGTGTGTAGTGTCTCTGACGTACGTGGGTGTTTTAACCACCAAAGGTTGTAAATGTTTGTCGAGTAGTTTACCCACTGGCTCGTGTATGCTCCCCCTTGTGGAGACTATAGGTCTAAATGGAGGTCTTCTTAAATCTTTATGGACCTTCGGAAGCATGTACAGTGTCGGTGTCCTTGGATATTCTTGTGTCAAAAAACGTTTGGTTTTGTCAGAAATGATTTTGTTCTCCACAGCTCTCATAAGTATCTCATCTAGAGTGAATTTGAATGCTTCTGTCGGATTGGTTGCCAATGGTGCATAGGTAGAAGTATCAGATATATGCTCATTAACACTTGCTAAGTAAAAAGTTTGATCCATAATTACTAATGCTCCACCCTTGTCCGCATTCTGACAGACAATCTCCGAGTTCTCAGCTATCTTTTTAAGCATGCATCTTTCTTTCATGGTAAGATTATGATGTTTCAATTTCGACTGAAATGGTAGAGCTGCAATATCCTTAACTTAAATTGAAGTGGAGTACTAAAGATTTTCTTCAAAATTTCGTTTGGAGTTTGTGTTTATTTGGATATACCGACGGGTAATATCATGTGGTGCGCAGGGGGACAACTCCCAACGGGAATTTCATTATTGATGTTCATTTGAATCGCTGAGTTGTCCAGACAGCGAAGCCCCAGCTTGCACACAACAACTGTTTGAACTGTTTAAACATTGATTGACCAAGCGGTGGTGCGTGCCCAAAACTTCATAAAACTTCATTGCATAGTTACAAGATGGCATTAAGCCACGCTAAGTGGCTTAGTGCCATCTTGTAAATATGGAAAATGGCGCTACACCAATGGAGAGTCAAAAAAAGTGACGATCCAAGGACGATAGGGGCTTGTAAATGGTGTGCAGGCAGAATATCAAGTTTAAATCATCAATTTGCACAAATATCAGGTCAGAAATATCGTGGTTCAGAAATATCGACAGCAAGAATGTCGTGGTCAAGAATATAAACTTAAAGGGAGTAATATCGATTTTAAAACTATCGAAGTATTTAATATTGTTTGCGAAAATATAGTTGATAAAAATATCGATTTTTTAATTTGTGTTATGTATTTTAGTATATGTTTTAAATGTATGTTTTTTAATATAAGAATTGTTTGTATTTATAATATATGTGTTAAATTCTTTGTGGTTATTAATTTTTTTTTATTTGAATTTTGCGTTTTTACGTAGCAGTTTGTGGGTTTATTGCTGAATAGTGTGGGAAGTAATTTAATTATATTAAATTAATTGATTATTTTTTATGTATTAATATTTGTTTAATTGGGATGTTATAGTGTTAAATGTGTAAAGTAATTTATTTTTAATTAATTAATAATTTGTTGTTAATAATAACTTAAATTGTAATTAATTATGGTAATTGTGTAATTAATATCGGGTGTGTTTTTTGGTGTTCATAGTCATAAAGGGTGGGAAGTAATTTATTTGTAATTGATTCATTAAGAATTGGTTGTTAATTAGTTTTAATTAATTAATTGGTAATTATTGATATATTATTTTTATTGAGTTTCAGGTTTTACATATATCGGGTCATACATCAAACAATCAGTGACATTGTACACATATAAATTTGTCCATGTCTGCCCGCGTTGTGGCAAATCATGAATAATTATCTTAAAGACATGCCCAGTGTGCTTACAGTAATGGCGATGACCTTCAAATTTAAACATGAACATTCAGCAGCATAACATTGATATAACAAAAAATATGTGCATTTACCCTTCCTCCTACTCTTGAGTGACCAACAGAACATGCCATACCGACAATTATGCATCGCCATTGTACTTCGCCTGCCTCACCTTCATGTACACTTTTTTGCTGTGGCTATTTTTGTCTTTTTATTACTACTATCAACTGTTCTCATTATATTCACATGTCTCCACACTTGTTCCTTGAATAGTCAACATGTAGCTTGGATAAGTGTGCGGGGGCACACCACATCTAGAATCCCATGTATAGCATCTGCTGACTGCGACTTGTCACCTATGCTTTCCCTGCTCTACTATATTTAGTAGATTTTACACTTCTTCTCTAACACTTGCGCTATTTAGTGTTTCGGAGTAGCTCTGCCATGCTGAACGAAAATCTGCCAATATGCCATCCCACCCTGTCGCCAGTGGTTGCTTCGTATCCCCACCGCATCTTCGCAACAAAGCACTAGACTTTCCGCTTGTGCCCAACAGAGAAGTGATTGAAACCAGGCATTTGCAGCTGGTGGTTCAGAGGATTTCCAGCGACGTGTGAGCAGTCTCTTAGCTACTGTAATTCCCAAGTCTATGTAGCGGGACGGCACTCTATATTTTTTGGGCCTTTGGTACAATCCCAATATACATATTTTATATACTGATTTATCCTGGCTGGAGTCAGCTAAGCTCTATGTACTATGTAGTACTGAATGAGTCTGAATCTGGCATTTCGGGGGATGCATGTGTGACTCCTTAGAATGTCCTACCATTCCTGTTCTGTAATAGGGCGCTGCAGATCTGCATCCGAATGGGTTTGGAGGGATAACAATGGTGGTGTGGTGTGCAATCTGAGGGAGTCCGTGAACCATCTCGTAAGATGTCGGTCGGTGCCTAATTCATGTAGGTATTGTATTGTTAAGTGGGTGGCAGGCTCTTGTGTTGTGTTACCCCATAATGCACGTAACATGTGTGCCACTGCGTTGTACAGTAAGAACTGGCCCTGAGGCAAGTCGGATTCTTCCGTGAGAGCTCTTCAAACGGCAGCAGCTGACCATCCCTGTAAAGGTCACCTAAGGTTTGTACTCCCGCTCCCTCCCATTGAGAAAGCTTTGCATCAGTGATTGCCTGACGCCATCTAGGCATGCCATGTATGGGTAGGAATGATGCATAAGGGGTGACCAGCAGCGTAATTCGCAGGCTCAGACAAAAACAATTATATGCCACCCTTACTAGTAATTAGGTAGGTGATGTGCCCATTCTTCCTGGATGGAATAGTGTTACTATCTGGGGATGAGTGAATCCCGGCTCTTGTGTGGTGTCTTCTAAATATTGTGAACCTAGCCATCTAGCCACCCATTGAAGCTGTGCAGCAAAGTAACATTGCTCCATATTCGGTACAGAAAGTACCCCCTCGCTCAGCCGGAGGGTACAGTTTGGTTAGCGCTACCCTGCTGCGCGTCCCGTGCCAAATAAATCATCTCATGTCCCGTTCGAACCCCTTGAAAAATGCTGGCTTGATATGCAGTGGTAAGTTTGTGAAGTAGTAGAGGAGCCGCGTGAGTACCACCATTTTCAGAAACATGATATGCTCCATTACCATCATGGGGCAGGGTACTCCAAAATGCAATTTGTGACCTAATTGCTGTGACAGCTCTTATAAGGTTACCCTCAAGGAGGTCCACTGGGTCCCTATACACAAGTATCCCAAGGTAGCGGAACGCTGCTAGCTGCCATTGTACTGGTGTGCCATTAATGATCAATTGCGGGTCTGGGGTGGATTCCGAGAAAGGATACAGCCAAGACTTCTCCCAATTCACCTGGAGACCTGAGACAGAGGCAAAATCAAGCAATATTTTTTCTATGGTCTCACAGGGCAGCCTGACGTCTCTAAGGTATATGAGCAGATCATCTGCGTACAATGAGACCGCATGTGTGCCGTCTCCTAAGGTAATTCTCCATTCCTCCTGTGTCCTGCGTAGTGACTCAGCCAGTGGCTCAATGGCCATCGCAAATAACAATGGAGAGAGCGGGCATTCCTGCTGCGTGCTACGTTCAATTGGGATCTGTTTTGACAGGTATATGCCTGTTTTGACTCTAGCCACTGGCTGCGTATATAGCAATCTAACAAGACCTAAAAAGGTGTTTCCCAGGTCGTATTTACGGAGTGTAGCAAATAAAAAGTCCCATTCCAGGATATCAAACACATTTTTTAAATCTAGCACTAAGCAACCCGAGTGTCTCCCAGTCTCCATTGCGTAGTGTGCTACCCTGAAAAAAGCGCCGCAGATTCAGGGACGTGCCGTGAGCGGGTACAAATCCATTTTGGTCCGTGTGCACTAGTTGCGGCACAAGTGGGGCCAGCCTACATGCCAGTATTTTGGCTAGTATTTTGTAGTCCATGTTTAATAGCGCTAATGGTCGATATGAGCCCATCGACTATACATTTTTGTTCGGCTTAGGTAGCGACACCAGTAAGGACTCCCGAAGTGTGCCCGGCAGTATCTCCGATTCACTCGCACTCTGGTATACCGAAAGGAGTTGTGGGGCTAAGGCTTGTTGGTATGCTTTATAATACTCGGCCGGCAACCGGTCGTGTCCTGGTGCTTTACCTATAGATAATGCTTGTGTTGCAGCTTGTATCTCCAGGAGAGTAATAGGTTTGTTTAATTCATCCCTCTGCTCCCATGTCACATGACGCAAGGTAAGCTCTGCCGGCATGGCGCTGATCATTGATTTATATACTCTTGTGTAGTGTGCGGTGAATTTGCAGTGAATCACGTACTGGTTGGTGAGTGACTGTCCCGTGCTGGACTGTAGCCTCAATATTGGCAGTGGTGTATGTTCTTTTCTGATCATTTGTGCTAGTAGCCAGCCTGCCCAAATTCGCTGCAGCATGGGTGCGTGTTGCATGTGATGCATAATTCAGGCAGGACAGTCTTTCTAAAAGCTGTGCATGCTTTTCCCTCTGCTTGTCTAGGGCCTGCAGCGTGCTCTGGCCCTGTGCTAGGTCAGTTTCTAGTGTGATTAGAGTGTCTTCAATACCCTGTATTTCACTATCAAGCTGTTGTCTAACACTCCAGCTCTGTGCCAAGCACTGCCCTCTAACCACTGCCTTGCCTACATCCCACAGCACACCCACGTTCGAGACCAAGACTGAGTTTGCTTGGAAATATGCATCTATTGCCGTGCCTATTGCCTCACTGAATGGAGGATCTTCCAGTGCCAAAGGCTGTAGTCTCCACAGGCGCGTGGTGCGTTCCACATAATTTCCATGGAGCTGCAGTATGTAAGGGTTGTGATCAGGGTGTGTTCTGCTGAAGTAGTCCGCACTGGAGCACTGTGCCAGCATTATTGGGCTAACTACGAAACGGTTACTGTGAACCTGTAGTCTGTGTGGATGGGATTAATGGAAATACAGCCAAGTCTTCGGGTTGAGAGACCTCCATGCATCCGTTAGGTCCCAGTGACGTACCCATTCCCCCAGGCGTTGGATGTTCCTGCTGTTTGTGTAAGTGGAGGGAAAGATCTATCTAGGCTGGTGTCAAGTACCGCGTTAAACTCTCCTCCTAGCAGCCAAGGGACATCGCACCAGGGGGAGAGTAGCGTAGACAGTGTATGCCAAAAATCGTTTTGATCAGTGTTTGGAGCATATATGGAGCCCAGTATCATTAATTTCTCATTAAGGCGACCCTTTGTCCGCACGAATCGGCCATACACATCTATTTCAGTCTCCTCTGGCGCAAACAGGGTCCCTGGTCTAATCCAAATTAAGGACCCCTGGCGTAAGAGGAGTAGCCTGTGGCAAGTGTTTGACCTTTCCAGCGCAGCTGCAACTCTTTGAATCTCGGGTTGTGCTATGTGTGTCTCCTGCAGTAGTGCCAGATGAGTGTTGTGTCGCTTTAGATATGCATAGATTTCATATCTACAGCCTGGTGTATGTAGCCCCCTAACGTTCCAAGCAACTATGTTTGTGGGTGGCATGTGACACATGTATAAGCCAGTGGTGTGTGCAGACAATTTAGTGCAGTATGGGCCAAATGGCATCATGATAATCTGTCCATGAATATGGGTTGCATTTGTGGCAGCTGTCGGTTTATGGTCTCGTCGACTCGGGCAGTCACTGACGAAGGGGACCATGTGGGTTTTAACTGGGGAAGAGCAGAGGGACAACATGTATCTGCCCAAAGAACAAACAATGTCATGTGGCAACAATCGGCTTTGCGCGCCGCACTGGATGTAGTATGGGGGATTGATTGGTAATTAATTATGGCAATTGTGTAATTAATTTTAGGTGTATTTTTTTCATGTTTATAGGTGTAAAGGGTGGGAAGTAATTTATTTTTATTTGATGAATTAATAATTGGTTGTTAATTCATTATAATTAATTAATTATGGTAATTAATTTTAGGTGTGTGTTTTGGGGTTCATAGGGGTAAAGGGTGTTAAGTAGTTTATTTATTTTTTATTAATAATCATTTGTTAATTGATATTAATTAAATTAGCAATTTATTATGGAAATTGTGTAATTAATTATATGTGTGTGTTGTAGTGTTTATAGGGGTAATGGAAGGGAAGCAATTTGTGTTTAATTAGTATTTAGTTGTTACTTAATGTTAATTATTTGATATTTATTTTTGGGTACTTGTTTATTTTTGTGTATGTTGTTTTTACTTTTAAAGGAGTAAAGGGTGGGTATTAAATACATTTTAATTACTTTATAATTAGTTGTTAATAGTAATAGTTTTTTAATTTAAAGTTTTAATTTTGTTTTATTATTTTATAGTTTAATTTAGGTGTGTGTTGTGGACATTATAGTGTTAAAGTGTGTGTGGTTAATTAATGTTCATTCGTTTTTTTATAATATTTTTTTGAATTGATTATTAATTGTGTTAATTATGCAAGTACATTAAATGTAATATGTTGAGGTGTGTTGTTATTGGTGTGGTGTTATAAGGTAAGAAATAAAATTAATTCATTTATGTATTAATTAATATTTTTGTATGTAAATATTTTCTAGTTTAAAAGACTTCTTTTTAAATGTATTTATTGTTTCATTTTATATAATATTTGTAGCTAGTTGTTATGTGTAATTAATATTATAATATTTTTTTAGATATATTTACTATTTTTAAAAAAATATTATGTATTTATTTTTATAAATTGTCTTAATTTTTAATATATATATATATATATATATATATATATTTTTTTTTTTCAACTGTCGTAGTTTGAATAGTAATTTTTGCTTCTCTGCAACCCAAACACTTTACCTATTGTTGCACTCATTGGAGTTGGAATAGTAATTTTTACCCCTCGGCTATCCAACACTTTCCCTAGTGTGGCACTCACTGGAGTGGGAAGGGTAACTTTTACCCCTCCGCTATCCAACACTTTCCCTACTGTTTTTTTTTCTTTCTTTTTTTTTGTCCTCATTTATCCAAATTATGCTTTCATTTCCAAAAGAACGTGTATAGACCGAACCCTTGGGCAGGTGTTGTTTATCCCCGGTCACTCCACAAGGGAGAGAGAGATAGATTTAATCTCCGGGTCAACACTTGGCCTCTTGGTTTAGGTTAACACCAAATCTTGGATTTTTTCTTTTGGACCGTTTTTTTTTTTTTAGTGGCCCAACCACCAAAGCAACCTCCTTAACATATCAATAATCATTGGACCATATAACAGAAAAACTGAAGACAAGGTGTGAAAAAAAAAATAGTGAATAATAAGTGAATAAATAGAATAGAAGAAGCTCTTTAATGTAAGACTAAAAAGGAAAGAGAGATTACCCAGTATTTTGTTTTCTTGATCTGTTTGCCTGAGCAATCTAGTAAGGATACCCTCTGAATAGAATAAATCCATTCTTCTTCCGTTGGGGAACAGGAAAGGATCCATTTAATACACAATTCCCGTCGTGCAAGGAGAATCGGTGCAAAGAAAAGAGCTTTATAATTTTTTGTTAAGATTTGGTTATCAGAATCTTCTGGTAACACCCCAAAGATTATAGAAGGAAAACTTAGCTTGATCTCCTGACCCATAATATTTGATATGGTCTTACCCACTTTCTGCCAAAAGGCCTGGATTGAGGAACACCGCCAAAACATAAGGATCTCGTTGGCACTATCTTCTCCACACTTCAGGCACAACTTCCCATTTTGGATATTTTCTGTGGAGTCCAGTATGCTTTATGTACTGTGAATAGATGATTCTTCTTTAAGAGTGCAGATTTAACACATGACCATAAAAGAGACATTGATACTTGCCCCAATTTTTCGAGATCTACTTCCGGCAGGTCCCTCTTCTAGATCTCTGTGTAGGCAGCCTTCATATCTTCTCCACTATGAATTAGCAGCCAATACCACTCTGAGACTTCTTTTCGCGTTGTATGTCATGAAGAGATCTTTAACACCATGGCCGCCTCCCCTTCTAACTCTTTTCCTAAGGCTTTTACCCAGCTTGACAGTTGGAGATATTTAAATTTCGAAACCGAGTGCTCACAAATCAGGGAAAAGTGCTGCCATGAAATTAGTTCAGAATCCACTATGAGTTGTCCCCAGGTGTGGATACCACAAGATCTAAGTGGGATGGCGAGGGCATCCTCCAAACAAGCCCGAGTGCCTGGAGAGTCCCAGATTGGTGCTGCATCACTATAGTATGGAATCCTTTAAAGTCTTCTCACTTGAACCCAGAGTTTGACTGCTGCCCCCAAGATCTTCAGTCTCACCTTCTTGAAAAATCTTGGGTGTCCAAACTTTAAGAGAAAAAACCTGCTGTTTGTAAGGGCCTTAAAAAGTGGAGAAAATATTGAGCTTTCCATCAATAATTGCCGGGAAATTTTTAAAATGAAAAGTGCAGTAATACAAATATACATCTGGGGTAGCAATTCCTCCATGGTCTTTCTTTCTTTTAAATTTCTTTAGGGCTATTCTTGTGCTTTTATTACCCCAAATAAAACTAGAGAAAAACCCCTGTACTTTCTTAAACCATACCTTCGGGAATTCTAACGGAATTGAATTGAACAAAAAAGTGAATTTAGGCAGAATTGGACATTTTTAGAAGATTAGATTTACTCAGAAAAGAAAGAGGAAGGGCGCTCCATGATTGCAACTTTGATTTGACCTTCTTAGTTACTTTTTCAAAATTAACTTGGGATATTTTATCAATATCATGAACTATTGAACCCCTAAATATCTCCTTTCCCTTTTGGTGAGGTCACTCCTGTATTGTATGTTTTGTATGTTCCATTTCCTCAGTTCTGTCTTTTGTTGATTAATCATGTATCCGGAAACCTTTCCGAAGCTCTCCAATTGATCCCATATCGCCGGCAATGATTGCTCTAAATTTCCTGTTAGTATCATAAGGTCATGAGCATATGATTTTCTTTTCCCATCCGTTACATCTAAAAGTTATGATATTCTGACAGGTTCGTAGTTTACATGCAGGCGGTTCGATATATATATTGAAAAGAAGAGGAGACAGGGGGCAGCCCTGCCTGGTACCCCTGTTGATTTTTATTGACCTAGTAAGATTGCCATTAACAAGGATTTTAGCAGATGGATTTTTATAGATAGCTATTAACTGTTGTTAAAAAGGTTCCCCTAGGTTGAGCTGCTGAATCATTTGAATAGAAATGGCCAACTGACACTGTCAAATGCCTTAGCAGCATCAAATGTCATTACTGCCAATATAATTTTATATGTTTGAGCCATGTCTATTGCTCCAATTAGATCATGCGTTAATTCAAAGAGCTGCCTCCCTTTCATGAAACCTTTCTGATCTGAACGTATTAGTGAACCTATAACCTTGTCCAGGCGCTCGGTTATTTTCTGAGTGTATAATTTATGATCACTATTTAGAAGAGAGATAGGCCTGTAGGATTCACAGGATCTCGGGTTCTTGTTGGGTTTAAGTAAAATAGTCATAGTTGCATCATCCCATGACAGCGGGAGATCTTGACCTTCTGTGAAAAGTGAATTGAACAACTGAGTAAGAAAGGAGGCAAGCTCTTCTTTTAAGATGACATAAATCTCATTAGGGATTGAATCAGGCCCAGCGGCCATTTCTTTCTTTAGAGTCCTGACAGTTTGAAGGACCTCCTCTAAAGTTATCGGGCGGTTTATATAAATGTTCTCATCGTTCTGGAGGAATGGTAGATCCAAATCTAAAAGATAGTCTTCTATATCTGGTTTGTTTAATGTCAACTCTTCTGTATATAGATTTTGAAAGAATTGGACAAAGGCGCCTTCAATCCCTGAGTCCTCTGAAATAATACTACCAGTATTCTGGCATCTGAGATCCTTTATCCAATTCCTGGACTGGTCAGCTTTTGTTTTCCAAGCGAGAAGCTTGCCACACCCCTCTCCATACTCATGATTTGACAGCCTGCTAGCTTCCCACCTTTTTTTAACGATAGCTTCTAAGTAGTCCGCGAGTTTATGCTTTGCTGCTGTTAAGCTCCGTGAAATGTTTAAGTTACCAGGCATTTTTTCTAGCTCCTCTTGGTATGTATATATTTCAGTTTTTAAGATCTTTATCTCCACACTCGTGCTCTTAGTTTGGGCAATAGAAAGAGTTGTTAAGATACCTCTTAGAAACGCCTTAAATGAATCCCATACCATATTGAGATAAGCCAAATTAAGGTTAAATTAAATAAACTCCTTTGTTGCTATGTTAAATTTTTCAAGGACTGTATTCCCCATCAGAAGTGATCGATTTAAGGTCCATCTGCGAGGTGGCTGTCTCTTAACAACCGCAATTTCCAGAAGCACCGCCGAGTGATCGGACAAGTGTTCTGGGACGTGGCTGACCTCTATGGTGTTTTTTTCTGTGGCAGCGTCAACCAGAAACAAATCGATCCTGGACCGATGTCCAAACTTCTTATAAAGAAACATAAAGTTCCACCCACTGTTCCTTTCTTAGGGCCCATCTTTCGCCAAATATCTGAGAGTCCTATATCTGACATTAGTTTTTCAGGGCTGCTCTCATATTTTTTGCCATTGCCGTTGCTCTGTTTGAAGTTGAGTCCTGACTAGGATCCAAGACTAGATTAATGTCTCCACCAATTATAATAGGGTCATTTATGTTGATTAGTTGCAGAAGTAGGGTATATAGGGGGGCCGGGTCATCTAAATTTGGACCGTAATATCCTACAAAGTTCAGTCATGAGCCGTTAATTTTAGCTGTAGCTATTGCCCACCTCCCTAAATGATCAACTATGCAATCCCCCAATATTGCTTGGATGGTTTTTTTAAACAAAAGAGCAACCCCTTTTATTGTACAGGTTTGAGTAGTACATACGCAATGTTCTATCACTTTTTGGCTTTTTAAGATTGACTCCCATTCCTCCTTAAGTAAATGTGATTCTTGAATAAAAAACACATCGCTATCCACGAGTTTTAGGTATTCTACTATTTGTTTTTCTTCTAGATGGGACACTAAGACCATTTATATTCCATGACATAATTTTCAAACTCTTTATTTGTTCTGTCCTACCTACATCTGTCATTGGAAAAATAGCTGTGTTGGGAAAACGGCTCTGTGTGTATTACCTATGGTTAATAAGGCTAAAAAGGTAGAACTCTTATCCAGATCGGTCTGGAATAATTGACTAATGATTATAAATGAGGGCAATTAAAAAAATAAAATTCCCGCATGCTCCCCCACCTTGAGTAAAAAAGTACGTTTTTAGTTTTATTTTCATTTGTGACCCACCCCTCCCCTTTCATCCCATCCCTCCACCCTGGCGAACCCTCCCTTGATTCTAGCGGTATACCTGGACTACCTCTGCTTTCGGGCTCTGTCTCCAGCTAGGCAGAATTTTAAATTATTAAACAATTCTCATTTGGCTGTACCTTTGATTTAGGTGATATGGGAATTAACATCAGAGGGGTCCTTAAAATTAAACATTTTATTGTTCCACATCACCCTTAAAGTACCTAGAAATCGTAGGTTTGCTGTGGCGCCTAGACCTCTTAGTTCTTGAATACATTTCCCTAATTCCCACTGATTATCTTGTGTTGTGTGAGAAATATCTGATCTAACGCGAAGCGACCTGTCCCCTCTGTTGTAAACTCCTATTTTTAAACCATCAGCCAAAAATCTTTCCTTTATAAGATAGGTCTTAAAGTTGACTAAAATTCTTCTCTGGTTCTTTTTCCTGGTCTCTTAGAATATGGGTCCCGACTCTCTGTATATCGTCCTCGAGGGTCAACCTTTCAATATCAGGATGCAATTCTTTAAGACATTAATAACAAAAGACCTTATCTCTGTTCCATCAACTTCCTCTGGGACATTAAATATCCTAATATTGTTCCTTCTTGCGTTGTTTTCCATGCTTTCTAGCTTATCTCGCAATTCTTTCTCGCAATTTTTTAGCCTTACGATTTCCGAGGAATTATCTTCTACTTGTTTCATGGGGTCATCCAAAACTGTTTCCAACTCTCTCTGTTATCTCATCATTTTGTCTCCAACGCTTCGCAAGCTGCTTGGATTTTTGATTGGTTAACTTCTGAAATCGCAAATTTCATCCTAATTTCTGTAAGTAGGGTAACTAATAACACCGTTGTAGAGGCTTGAGCCGCTAAGTTGTGGCCTGTAGTGGATGTCCTTAGCTCCTCTCTTGGATCTTGTCTGGGTCTGGGTTGACTCCCTTCAATCGTGAGATTTTAGCAAACGCTTGTCGTGTTGTCGCTGTCTGCCTCTGAGGATGCTAGGGGGCAAATCTATTTTTAAGAAGCCATGTTTATATCCAGTCCCCCAGTATTTGGATTCTTAGTAGAATCTACAGAAATCGCTTGTAATAAATCACTATTACTGCCGTTGTTCGGGGTCACTGCAGTAGTCGATACTTAAGTAGGCTGAGTATTCTGAGAGAGCTGATTAGATTGATTAGCTAGAGAAGTTTGTGCTTGTACCTTAAAATACAAACTCAGTGATGGAGTAATTCGAAGATTAGCAGGTTTATTTTTAACTTGCTTTTTTTTCTCCTTAGTTAAGGGGTCTTTTCTACCGGCATCTTTTTATTGGTAAGAGCTCTGGAGGGGTTTTGGGGATTAATTTGCACCGTGAATAGAGTAATTTCTTTACTATGAGACTCACTCTCAGATCAACTTTCCCCCAAATGTCTCTATTTCTTAAGGTGTAACTATTTATCCTATTTGCCCAGTGTATGTCTCACCAGCAGCCTCATTAATTTGCTGCTCCTCACTTGTAATTTCACATTTCACTCTAGGCCCCCAGTCCCCACTTTTCCTCCTTACCGGGGTCATTTGCAGATACTATAAGCACTGCTCAGCTTTCTCCCAATGTGCCGGTTCCTTATTTTGATCCCCGTTGGCTCTTTCTTGTGCTCCTTCTTGCACCCAACCTGATTGTGATTGTGCCTTAGCCCCCAGTATGGGGGTAGACCAAACAGAGACTCCTGCGGCCGGCGGCGTTTGCACACGACGCCCGCTTCCCCGGAAGCCGTTACTAGCGGCGGTGCGCCTGCCATGCGCAATCCACTCTGCCGACTCTGACCAGCGACTCCTCTGTTTCATCTCCTCCGCTCCAGCCGCCACTGTGGGCCCTTGCGTCTCCGCCAACAGTGCGCCGGCGGGTTTTTTCCTCAGAGAAACGTTCAAAACAGGTAGGAAAACAAGGGGCAAAAAGTCGCTTGAAACTTTCCCTAACACTGCTATTAGTTTTTACCTAAACTTACAACATCCAAACCCCATATATTACAGACATTCTGCCGAGTCGAGCGAGAGCCCGCGACCGCTTCTAGCCAGTGGCCGCCATTTTCCCCATTTTGATGGTATTATTTATTGGGGAATATGGTGGGAGGCAAATGTTTTTTAATTAATTACTTGTTTGTCAATTAATTTAAATTATTTTGCTTGAATAACAATAGTAAATTATTCACCTATGCAATCCAACACTTTCCCTACTGTTGCACTCACTGGAGTGGGAATAGTAATTTTTGCCCCTCGGCTATCCAACACTTTCCCTACTGTTGCTCTCACTGGAGTGGGAATGGGAATTTTTACCCCTCTGCTATCCAACACTTTCCCTACTGTTGCACTCACTGGAGTTGGAATAGTAATTTTCCCCTCCGCTATCCAACACTTTCCCTACTGTTTCACTCACTGGAGTGGGAATAAAGAAAAACGCATGCCACAAATTAATCGCAGTGAATCACTGAGCTTCGCATGGAATCTGAAATGAAATCACAGCTGGATTGGGAACCATAGTACACCAGGGAATAACAATGCTATTTGAAATCTTGTATGTTGTGGTAAATACCGCTAGGCTTATGCAGGCACATGATGGGTGAGTTACATGGACTCCCCATTATCTCTTTCAAAATGCCTAGTTGCATTATTGACTTGATCGCTTGTGTGATTCCAGCAATCATTTCAGGTAATCAAACTGTAGTGAGGGGTTCTTGGGTACCCACCATTAACTTTAAGATATATGTGGACCGGCTCAACTCCTTTTATGAGACTTATGTCCTTTCCTGAGAAGTCCCAGACTTCAGGCTTCACTGTATCTCTAAGATCTGGTAGCAAATCATAATTTGTCATCAAAGGGTACAATCCAACATTTGGCCCTTGATTCGCCAATTTAAAGGTGACATCCTCATTAGGAGTCTGAAACGCCACACCTTTCAGTGTGCAATAGATGGTGCAATTTAATTTGTGCAATAAATCACGTCATACAAGATTTACAGGACTAGAAATACACACCACAAACTGGTAGTTGTCTTCAAAGGACCCTATTTCAACTGGCACTTCTCATCTTACTGGATGTGTTATTTGTTTATTTGCAACTCATACAACTTGTATTCTTTTTCCAGAGAGGTGTAGGTTTGGAACTTCTGCTGTTCTAATAGTGGAAAGGTTAGCACCGGTATCAATCAAACCCCCTCACCTTCTACGAATTGACCACTCTGGTCTACCTCTAGGGGTGTGCCAAGCTTTCAATTTTCTTCCCCTCTCAGGCACCCCTCAGGTGATTGTTCTAAACCATAATACTTGAGTGTGTCAAACATGGTAAGCTGAAGTGGGTTTTGGTTATGTAAGGAATTCTCATTAAAATTCAGGATCTGGTTAGAAGGAAATCTGTGCACAGTTACATTTTGCTGTGGAATCAGGGTTTGAGGAACTTGCATCACTTGAACTTACTGCACATTAAGACTGCATTCTCTGCCTTGTCACATTTTGTTGTTATACAGGAATAAGCTGTGTCTGTACAAACCCTGAATTTTGAACTTGATTCTCATTCATTACTCTGTTGGAATTAAGATGACATTCCCTCTTCCAATACCCTAAATTGTTACAATAATGACATAGATTGGATATATTTAATGTGGCAACATCAACTCCAGTACTCAGGTAAATTGGAACACCGCGTCCTCTACACTGTTTTGGATAACCATTTTCACCTTGCAACATAGAAACTCCCTGCGGATCTACACATTGCATAGCACCAACATTCCCTATATACAGTTCAATCTGACTTCCTCTCTGTGCTGACTTTATCTGGACCAGCCTGAACTTCTCCTTCCATTGTTTCTGTTTCATTTCCAATTCATCACTGAAGTATTTGGCGTATCTTAAAATCGCATCAATTGACTTATTTTACCAACAAATTAAATGCTGTTGAATCATCATGCTAACCTAAGGTCACAAACCCTGACACAAAACTTTACATATCTTTGATTTTGAGATTCTCCATTCCACTCTGATGTTCAAACAACTGCAACATTCTCTCATAAAAGAAATGCAAAGTCTCTTTGGACTCCTGAGTTGTTCTGTCAAGCTTAACCCAATAAATGTCCTTTGCTGGTATCTCTCCTTTCAGAAAGGTAATGACCTGTTGATACTTTTTCATCACCAAAGCCTATGGTGCATGTAATATAGGATATCTCTGTGGCTCCTTCTCTGGCCACTGTACAGCTACTTTAAATTCTGCCCACAAGTCACTCTGTACCACAATGTCCAAAAGGGTGTTAAAATCTATCCACAATACCTGTGTGATCTTCGCAAATCGATCAACTTGGGTGTACCACTCAACTGGTTTATCTCTCAGTTTACGGAAATCATTTGTGAATGACACAAGATCACTCTTACTCCGTGGTATATGAATGTAAACTCTACCAGGCACATCCCTCAATGGGAAATATTAAGCACCTTCCCCATCTATCAAAGACGGAGGTGGCTCTCCCTTCATTTCCTTTGGGTCTTTCATATTTCCCCATCTTCCCTCACATTTGACATGTTCACTCAATTTTTTAATGCTACCAATTAATTCTCCAATTTGCATTTTCATGCCTGAAGGTCTTACACTATGTGATTTTCATCAAAACATACACGTTACTTTTCTTCATGGACTTGGTCCTACTTAAATCCATATCATATGTTTAAGCTAATTCAGACAGTTTTTCATGAGCTTTTCCTGCACTTTTAGCAACATCTTTATGCATGTACATATGGTCATTCTCTTGATAAGTATCTAATCTGGTAAGGTCAAGATTTCCTAAAATCATCTTGTCCAATTCTAACTTTAATTTCCCCACATCTACTGCATTCTACCTTCCTGGAGATTGAATTTCTCTGCTCAATCCTGAACCTTCAGCTTCTCAAGGGACCCATTGAAACACCTAATCAAATCATCTAATTCCTGTGATTTACCACATTTTGGGCTCCGGAGATATTGGGCGTAACCCCTTTCCGGGGGCTACTGCTTTGATACACTGAAGTAAATTTCAAATAAACATGTGAGAATTTTTTGACCTCTGAGAGGGTTCATTTACAGGGTAAAGTTGTTTTCATTACTGCTGATGGTACAGAAGCAGAGTATAGTGAAGTCACCATACTCTGCACCAAAGGAGTTATTTCGGTGTCTCCACATCCGGGAGCAACAGGAATATCAGTTGACATATTTACTCCCGTAGAAACCATAAAAGCATGTGTTGTGGTTCCTGAAGACTCAGGTTTATATAAAGGTACGGCTGGACCAATAGAAACCAGAATAGTTATTGCATCTGGAGCATTAGAAAAAGTAGAGTTAACATGAGCACGAATCCCTGAACTCTCTCACATAAGGTTCTTACATATATTCACTGGGGCGGTGATCACTAGAATTGCGATCACTATCTTTGTCTGTTACCTCTGCACTCTCTACTTTATCCTTTTTCTTTTTCTCTTTCTCTTCCTGAGGTCCTTCACTCGTCAATTCAGGATATAACCTAGCTCCTTCAATTATGTCAGGTCTCCATTTTTGTTGTTCTGCATCCTATCTAGTTTCAGCACAACTTTGTTCTGCCTTTCTGACTCTACCATAATATTTGTCTTTCTCTTTCAAATGACCTACACGCTCCCTGGAGTTAAGTGCCTCGTACTGTGCGGGCCGAGGAGGAAGCTTCATCTCATACAATACCCTTCTCAGATTTATAATAATTCTCAAATTAAATGTGCCGCAGCGTGGAAACATCAATACTTATCTTATGCTATTGAGTCAACCAAATGCAAATGTGAAGCCCCACATTTATGGCCATATGATGACCTGCTGTGCCTTCTGGTGGCACCTATTCTCCTCCTCAAACAGAGACTCTCACAACTCCTCTAAACAGATCTCATATAGCCTTACAACATTTTATTTTTCAGCCAAAATATAAACAATTATAAGTAACATTTTCATTTCAAAGCAGGAAATAGTTTCATTATCCACAGTTTTTGTTCGGCATTAACAACCAATAGCAGTGCAGCACTCAGTGTTGTATCAGCCATAACAGCGCATCACAAATGCCAACAGACCAATCTCAGCATGGCACACTATGACATAGTTCTCACTCCTTGCAGCGGTTTACCCTTCTTTACAACTTTCAGGAGTACACTCTTTTCTCAACACTGAAGAAGCAAAAACAAAACATAACGTGATTTCAACAAATAACTTTTGTCTGCTAAACTAAGGAAATCAAAGTATACAAGAAGTGGTCTGGAGCAACACTTTCTGACCTAGTCAGACACACACACTCGAGTGTAGTCTCGACCAGCAGTAATAACCCGGATCAGTGCAGATTGTCCTTTGTGCAAACAGGATCCACTACACCAACCACACCTTACTCTCACTCAAAGGTTTATGTCCCTATTTCAATTGTGCATCTGGTGGTACCTTCTAACACCACAAAACGTAGCAGACAAATTTAACACTTTAATCTCTATCCAATGATCTTAGGCTAGGTCGAGCCCTATAACAACTTCAATTTCTCAACATTAAGTGCATTCACATCTGTACCACAACTAAAACAACATTGCATCGCACCCCTCAATCTCAGCAAAATGCTGCAAGCTTCACATTCAAAATTACAAAGCGCAATTCTAATAATACTAATTCCTCTGCTGTTACAACTCTTTTCTGAACCTCTGGATCTCTGCTGATTCCCCGAATCGAGACATTGGCATTAACTCCCTTTGCTTCGGTAGATAACCATCCTCTGCTACCATCTGATGGAGCACTGAGTCCTAAAATGTAATCTCTTAGTCAAGTCATCAAAGATTTTTCCCCATTGGTCGTATGGACCTTTATTAGCTGACACGAAGCATTGAAAGGAAAAAAATATCAACAATACTTTTTAAAATTGTGAAGCAATGTGACCCCACAGAAAGGATCAGAAATCACTGAATATGGTTAAAGAGTTTATTTCAGTCTGCTAATCAATCCAGTATATATGCAAACCAAGTATGAGTTCAGTAATTGTAGCAATACAAAAGGTAAGCTGAAAAATCTCAGTAGGTTAAGGTACAATAGAATGACATATCGAATTGTAGTATTCACAAATGCATAAGCACAGATTAACGCAAACTGGTGTTCCATAAAGAAACTTCCCTTCTCTCTCTTAAACATGAATCAAATGTAGTGTCATCTATCAAGGGTCTCTAAATCAGGAGCATACAAGGAAAGGAAGGTGTCAGCATAATCAGACTTCAGTAAACGTCTGAAAACAAAAGGAAATATGTTCAGCATAAAACTTCACATTTGCAAGAACAGGGCAAGCAGAGAGGTTTGTACCTCCCTAAATCTAACGGGAATCTGCTCTACCTTCAGCTGTGTGAACACCAATTTAAAAGTAACAAGAGATTCTGAAACGTTTTTGTCTCAAAACCAGGGACCAATCAGAACACTGCTTGAGTGCATCTGCAACATGGCTTCAGGTTCACATTGCATCGGACTAAAACTTGAATTCTCACCCTTGAACAAATTGCCATTCTGGTACATGATGAACAGAAGGCCTCTTTCTATCATTGTTTCTCCACTTTCCTTGCCAAGTTTCTCTCAGGTGTCTCTATCAGCAGTCTAATACAGACAATAAGCCTTTCTGTAGCTACTGTAAATCATAATAATAAAACATCAAGGAAAAGAGAAAACATGCTGGCAAAGGAAAAAGCATTTCAACTAAGGCCTGTAGTGAGGCTAACTTTAGTTAAGCATTTAGGTGCCGATTCTGATCCTGTAAAACCCGGGTACGAATGGTCGTATGGAGCGTATTCTCCGTACGACTCGTACCCGGGAAATCCACCGTACAAACCAGCAAGTACGATTCGTACAGAAATACCATTTCCGTACGAATCGTAAAAAACACTGTACGGCGAAAATATACCTACTATTCTGATCCTGGACAGCGCGTACGCGATGTCCGCACGGAGTCAGGCAGCGTTTTACGGACCAGCAAGTACGATTCGTACCCACAGCACTCCGCACGGCTATTTTTTTACGGGAGCCAAAAAGTGCCGGAAAAGCTAAGTACGCTGCGATGCACGACGAAAAGGGGGCCCGGTACGTGACGTACCCCCCCACCCGCCTATGTCCGCACCGTACCCCAGGCGTACCCCCCACCCACGTATGTACGCACCGTACCCCAGGCGTATCTTCCCACCCGCGTATGTACGCACCGCACCCCAGGCGTACCCCAATCCTCGCGTATGTACGCACCGTACCCCAGGCATACCCCAATCCTCGCGTATGTACGGACTGTACATATGCGAGGATTGGGGTACGCCTGGGGTACGGTGCGTACATACGCAGGTGGGGGGTACGCCTGGGGTACGGTGCGGACATACGCGGGTGGGGGTACGCCTGGGGTACGGTGCATACATACACGGGTGGGGGGGTACGCCTGGGGTACGGTGCGGACATACGCGGGTGGGGGGAGGCTGTGGGGGCCGTACGACTTGTACCCCGTGCACAAGTGTACCCGGGGTAGGGGTCGTACAAAGTTCGCTCCGTACGGGACGATTTCCATACGCTTGTGCATTCGGAACGCCGGTACGGATCGGACTTGTGCGCTCGGACTTCTGTTTTATGACTCGTACGTAAAACTGTCCGGGGACGTCTCGTAAACTTTTCCCGCAGTGATTCGTATGTATTTTTCACGTACGAATCGTACTTCACCGTTTGTACGGGACTTGTACGATTCGTATGTAAAAAAATACGGATACGAGTCGTACGGTAAATCTTTTTAATGGATCGGAATCGGCACCTTAATGTGCACTTCGAATACATGGTTATACATGCACACCTGTAACCTGTGAAATAACGGCAAAATGTGAGCAAAAGAATACTTGTTTACATAAGCAAATATATCTTGATATGGAAGTGTAAAATGTGAATAAAGAAATACATCTCTTCATGTTTAAACTGAACATTAGTGCATATATGTATATAAATCTCTAGTTTGTGCAGTCAGTTTATTTCAATAATGTGTTTAAATGCTTCACACATGTTAATAAATTTAAGGCACACAGTAAAAATTATGTCAGGTGCATGTTTATAATTGCACGTGTGTGATGTGTATAGGTGGAGCCTAAATTCTTGTGCTCCTGGAGGATACCCACCCACACATTCCTGCTATCAATCTCTTGCTCGCTATCAACATACTCACACAATCAAAATACACACCGCTTTCACATTATTTTATCCAACGTTATTAGGCAGTGCCCACATTTGCCCTCAAGCTGAGATAACTACTTTCCTGCACAATATCCCACTGCCCAGGATCACCCTTGACCAATGTTAGGAGCTAGATCTGTTGAGAGCAAAGAAGCAATACGCTCTATGCTATGTGCTCTAGCCCCGGCCCCAGAGGAGCTTGCTTTAAAGTTCTATTGCACATTCCCTGACCCATTGGTCCTATGTCTGGAGAAGTTGTTTATGACAGCCGTCTCTTAGGGGCGTACTCCTTATATCTAAGCAAGGAAGGGACATAACCTACTTGCTGCCTACAGACCCTTGGCTATCCTTAATATTGATTGCAAAATATTAAGTAAGATCCTTTATGAGTTTCTGTTTCCCTTAATACCCACCCTTGTACATCTTGATCAAAATTATTTTGTGCCAGTGAGGAACAAATTGCTTAACATATGTAGGCTCTTTAGAAATATGGAATCCACTCCCAGGTCCTGGCACTGTACAGTTAGCAATTTAATGGGGGGCGTGGTCACGGCGCCGACAAAGATGGCCGCCTGACGCGGGACCTCCGGCGCACCGGAGCTCATTTCTCATGCCGGTCCCGTTTCATCGACATGCCAAGCATTCCTGAAGTCGGATTCTGCTTGTGGAACACAGCGCGCTTCTGGTGAGCGCTTTTTCCCTCGTTTTTATGGCCAGACTGTCTTTATTTTTACCGCGCTCGTTCTCCCCTCCTCCCGCCATTTTGTTTAACGCGCGATGCTCGCGCTAGTTACTGGCTTGCTCCACTTATCTTCTTTTGTCTCACACTGGCCTTTTTGGTGTCCTTTGTAGCCTGGAAACTAAATATATCATCTTTTTGGACGCTGACCTGCCTTATGGCTGCCTTGTCGTTTCTGTCTCTCCACACTACAGGAATGAGGTAATTCTCCAACTGTGGATTTCATATTATGATTTTATGTCTCTCCTCCAGTTACATTCAACAATGCCTCTGGCCTGGCCGTTCATTAAGAGGTTGGACACTAATTTTGCAGTCCTCATTTTAGTATAGACCTGCACTTGTTTGCCCTTTCGTGGATATCTTATTTTGCTCAGGTTTTTGGACATTGTTCCCTCAGCAATTTTCTTCACATCAGACGTTGCCTTTTTCTTTTCTACTGTACATGGACTGCCCTGACTGTTCCTGGAATGTCTTTCTAGCCACTTCCCCTGCTCTCTTATGGACATTGTTACTGCATTACATGTGAGTGGGCGCCTTCATACCCTGGTCTCCCTCTACAGTCTCCTTATTTACTCCATGGTTACGTGCAAATAGCTTTCTATGGGCAAGTTACGCAATCCAAAATTTGTCTTTATTCCTTCGGGGAGCACTCCTGTGACAACGTCTTCACCTCCTTCAACAGCGGACTCTCCTCCCAAAGCAACCCCAATGGTGGGAGTATCTCTTCCTCGCTCCTCCTCAACACAGCCGCTTTCGAACAAATCTCCTCGCCTCCATCAACATCTTCTAAGCGTCTGAAACAAGACTCCTCCTCATCAGAGAAATCGCCATCCCCTATTTCCATGGAGATGCTTTTAGAGGAAATTCGTGCTCTTCGGCCGTTTGTAGAGGAAACCAACAATAAAATGCAGTTTCTTGAAGAGAAATGGTCGTCCATGGATAATAGAGTGACATCTGTGGAGCGACAGATTTCGGATCTTCAATTTGCATCCCAACGGGTCTCCTCTTTGGAAAAGTCTGTTTTGGCGCTTCAACAGCATACGGAGGAATTGGAAAACAGAAATAGGAGGAATAACCTTCGTATTTATGGTTTACCGGAGTCTTTGGAAGGGGATGATCCTGTGCTCTTTTTCTCCTCCTTTCTTCCGAAGCTTTTGGATATGCCGTCCACCACTTCTCTTAATATTCATAGAGCCCACAGACTCGGTGCTCGGTCATCCACATCAACCAAGCCAAGGGGAGTCATTATTCTTTTTTTAAAATTCACAGATCTTCTCTCCGTTCTCTCAGCAGCCAGAGCCAAACGTCAGGTCTCCTGGTTGGGTCAGAGAGTGTTTCTTTCTCAGGACGTTTCGAACGCTACTGCCTCTCGACGGAAAGAATTTTTGTCTCTACGAGCTCCTCTAAGATCTCTTGGTGCTAGATATGGTTTGTTTCACCCATGTACTTTCAAGGTCACTCACCAAAATCAGACATGGACTTTCCAAGATCCTGCTGAACTCAAAAATTTCATTCATATTCGTTCTAATTCTGCTATGGAGACTTCTTCCTCTTCCTGTGGCTGATTGTTTAACTTTTTCTCATCCCTGCAGATTTCCTGAATATGTCTAACTTACAGGTCACCTATTTATGTTTCTATCTTTGTTTCCATTTGTTAGTCTTCTAGTATCAGATTGTAAAATCATACATTTCCCAATTTTTTTTATCTAACTACAATTTCCTTCTTTCCTTTGTTTAATAACTGTGTCTACACTTTGTTCTTCATTGTTCTTCAGTAATCCTTTTTGACTTCTCTGTTCTCCATTACCTCATTTCTTTTTATTGTGTGTCGCTCTTTGAATTCTCACCCTTTGATCTTCCTTGTATGTTTCTATGATCTCAAATGTCATTCATTATTTATTTATCTAGATGGATCGATTTCCTCTCCATTTGGCTCTTCGGTCATGTCCTTTGTCCGGGTGCGATCCGGTCTGGTCTCCCGTCTTGGGGGATCTGTCTCGTTGAGTGTCGCCATCTCCCCGTTGTCCTAGTTCGTATTCCCCTCAGGTATGTTTACTTCAGTCATCCCTTTGGGATATGTACTGTCTCTTCTTGTAATTTCTTTTTTTTCCTGTTTCCTTTTTCCTTTTCTCTCCCCTTTACTGGTTGATCAAGTCCGGTTTTCCTTCATCTCTCTTTACCCCTTACTCCTCTTTTTTAGCCTATTTTCTCGATATTCTTCCTATTTTTCTCTTTTTCGGCTTTTCTTTTGCACATGCATCTTTTTCACTTTTTCTGTCCTACTTGATTCTATGTTATTTGTTCATTCAAAGTTGTTACTTGGAATGTAAAAGGTTTCATTAATCCTATTAAGCGGCCGAGAGTTCTTTCCCATTTAGCTTCCTATAATCCAGATATAGTTCTTTTGCAAGAAACCCACCTTAATGATGTTGAGTCTCTTAAGTTAAAAAGGAGTTGGGTGGGTACAATTTATTTTCACCTTCCAATAACAAAAAGAATGGAGTTGCTATCTTTTGTCACAAAAAGCTTAAATGTACGGTTCTGTCTCAGGAGACGGACACTGATGGACGATGGATATTAGCCAAATTATTACTGAACTCCATTCCTTTAACTGTCTTCAATGTGTATGGACCTGTACAACCAGATTGTACTTTTTGGCCTTTAATTACAAAGAAATGTATCCAATATAAGGATGTATCATTCATTTTAGGTGGGGATTGTAACCAGATTGTTGACCCATTCCTTGACCGTAAATCCACAGTTCGTTTCACATCACACAAACCTCACAAACAATTTCTTAACACCATTTCACAATCACATCTTATTGATTCTTGGCGTCTTGCACACCCTGACACATTGGACTACTCTTTCTTCTCTCCTCCTCACTCATCTTTTTCTCGCCTCGACTATATTTTTCTTTCTAAAGCTTTATCTCAGAATGTGTTGTCTTCTTCTATTGAACCTATTGTCATTTCGGACCATGCTCCCATTGTAACAGATCTCGACCTGCTCCCACCGCGTCCTAAACCCTCCCGGTGGCGCTTTAATAGCGCACTTCTTACTGATCCCAATTTCTCCTCCTCTTTTCGCTCTTTTGTTGAGGAATTCTTTCTCTTTAACTGTGATCTTAGTATTTTTCCCCATACTCTTTGGGACTCCTTTAAAGCCTCTGCAAGGGGATTCATTATTGATTTCGTCTCTCGGAAAAAAAAACAATATCTTCAAAAGCGGAAAACCTCCCTGGCACATATAACATTTTTGGAGCATCAGTTTTACACCTCTTCATATAGATTTATGTCACCGGATCTCTTACGAGCAAAGCTGGAATTCAATAAATTAACTACTGATAATGCCTCTTCGATTCTTCTTCGTAGTAGCGCAAGGTACTATGGAGGCCGCAATAAGTCTGGTAAACTCTTGGCTAACTATCTTAAATCCCGTAAGGAACGCACTCTTATTGACTCTATCTACTCTTCTGACGGTGCTCTTCTCCATAAAGATAAGGAAATCCTTGATCAATTTCAATTATTTTATCAGCAACATTACACCCCAGAATGTCCTCCCACTCCTTCTCTTATTCAGAATTATTTTGAGAGACTTCCTAAACCGTCTAACTCTCATCTTAACTTTCCGGATCTTGAACTTGACCTCTCATTGCATGAGCTTTCTATAGCCTTGACCTCCCTTACTAAAGGTAAAACCCCTGGCCCTGACGGCTTTCCGGTGGAATTTTATTTGCACTTCTCAGATATTTTACTGCCTAAACTTTTAACCCTCTTTCAATCATTTTACTCATCCGGTAAGGCAGAAGGTACTTTTCAGGATGCTACCATTTGTCTGATCCCCAAAGAAGGTCGCGACCATCAACTATGTAAAAATTACCGCCCGATCTCTTTAGTTAATGTAGACTATAAAATGTATGCCAATTACTAGCAATGCGCTTAAATCCTCTTATGCCTCATCTCATTGGCAAAGAACAATGTGGCTTCATTAAAGGTAGACTTACATCGGACAATTCTCGCCTTTTTCTTAACGTCCTAAATAAAGCTTCCTCACTTTCAACCCCTCTTGCTGCTATTTCTGTTGAAGCAGAAAAGGCCTTTGACAGGGTTGATTGGTCTTTTTTGTTTGCTTCATTGCGTTGGCATGGCTTTGGTCCCAAATTTATATCCCTTATCTCTCTCTTATATTCTGCTCCCAAGGCCTCGGTGCTTGTGAATGGACAACTTTCTTCACCTTTTAATCTTCAGAGGGGTGTTTGCCAAGGTTGTCCTCTCTCCCCACTTCTCTTTGTCTTGACTCTTGAACCCTTTTTATCTTCCATTCGCAATAACACTTCTATTTCTGGTTTCCCATACGGCACTAATCAATTGAAGCTTTCCGCCTATGCAGACGATATCTTATTGTTTATTTCTGATCCAGAATCTTCCATACCCCCCTTATTATCCGAATTTAACTCCTTTTCTTTGGTATCAGGTTATAAGATTAACTTGGACAAAACTGAAATTCTCCCTCTCACCTCGTCCTGTCTCTCCCATTTTTTCTCCTCTACCGGTTTCGCTTGGAATAGCTCAAAGATTAAATATCTTGGTATTTGGTTTTCCAATTCTATTTCATCCTCAGTTAAATTAAATATGTCTGCAGTTATTTCTAGGATTGATCAATCGCTCTCAACCTGGAATCCTCTTTTTCTTTCCTGGTGGGGTCGATTGGATTCAATTAAAATGATGATAGCTCCTATTCTAATTTATACCTTCTCCATGTTACCGGTTCATATTCCTGCATTTTATTTTAAGCAAATCGATTCTCTCCTTTCGCAATTTCTCTGGAAAAATAAGAAATCCAGAATATCTCTTGCCACTCTCCGTAAACCCAAATCTAATGGTGGGGTTAATTTTCCGGATTTCTGTCTTTATCATAGGTCCTTTTCTTTACGGCAAGCTTCGAGATGGATCTCATCAACCCTTTCTCCTTTCACTCCTCTTTGGCTCCTCATTGAGCACTCTTTATTATTACCTTTCTCCTTTGTCGAAGTGGTACGTTTTTCTGCCAGAAATCCCTATTCTCTTTGTCCCTTATTCAAACACAATTTTTCTCTTTTACATTCTTTGGTTCTTCCTTCTATTATTACACGTACATCCTTTTTAAATACCCCTATCTGGTATAATTCACTTATTCTTCTAAAGAATAGACCCATTTTTTGGAAATCTTGGAGGGTGAGGGGCGTAATGTGGGTCAATCAACTCTTTGATGGTACTTCTCCTTGTTCTTTTCCCCAATTTCAACTTTTATTTCATTGCCCTCGTTCCTTTTTGCAGAAATTCACAACCCTCATGGCAATTATCCTTGACCGCTATTATTCTCTCCCTTCTTCGTCCTCATTGACACCTCCTTCTCCTCTTCTTAATATTCTTGCTACACTCCCTAAAGCATCTCTCATCTATAAATCTTTCGTATCTCCTAATCCAAATCGTGTCAAAACTAAAATGGAGCTTTCTTGGGAAGCAGATTTTTGTTGTACTTGGCCTGTTACTCTTTGGGATAAGCTTTGGTCCAGATCTTTAAAAATTTCTCGTTCTGCTTCTCTTACTCAATCCTTATTTTATCTGTATCACAGACTCTATCTCTCTCCTCTTTCTTTATCTCGTTTTTCACCCTCTTCTGATTCTAAGTGCTGGACTTGTGGTACTCCTGATGCTGACCTTTTCCATCTGTTCTTTCTGTGCCCTGTCGTTTCTACCTTTTGGGGGAAAGTTTGGTCATGCCTCTCTCGCATCTTCCCTCTTCCTGCCTCTTTCTCAAATTCTTTTCTCTTCTTGGGTAGTCTTTCTGAATCTCTGAACCTATCCGTACACCTACATGGTCTCTTTGACCTGACGCTTGCTCTTGCCTTCCAGCACATCTCTTCTAACTGGAAATCTCTAACAAATATTTCCTTACAAGGCTGGTGGAATTCCTTATGTCACTTTCATAGACCGGATGTTTCCTTTGCCTCCACTTGTAAACCTGTTCGTAGTGTTGATCTTTTTTTGTTACCCCTTACCACGTATCTTGATTGCTTGGCTTTGAAGAAGCCTATACATCTCAATGCAGAAAATGTTAAACTCCCTTGAATGACTTGAACTCTCTCCTTCTCGTTACCTCTTATAGGTTTATCTAATTCTACTGTTTGTTTATGCTGGTTATTTTGCATCGCTGATTTATATAACTTGACTGTATGCCGTAATTATTTGATAGTTTACGGTTTGTATTATTATCTTTATCCCCCCCCCTCTCCTCCCCCCTCCTTTCCCTCCCCATCTCTTCCCCTCTCTTGTTTCCCTTAACGTTAAAATTCTCTTAAAATGCGTTTTGGGTCTCTAGCATTGATATTAGCAGTGTTAAGGTTTCTCACTGGATTTCTGTATTGTTTCGGTGTATGCTAATATCTCTTTTTTGTTATCAAATTCTTCAATAAAGCTTTCAAACATAAAAAAAAGCAAAGTAATGGACCTGGAAAAACGCTTTGCCTCTATTGAATGGAGTTATCTTTTTGCACTATTTTGGAAATTTGGTCTGGGCATACACATGTTGCACATGATCAAACTCCTTTACAATAAGCCTATAGCATGAGTCAGAACAGGTTGCTATGTCTCTTACCCAATACCGGTGCACAGAGGTATTAAGCAGGGTTTCCCTTTGTCCCCACTTCTTTTGCTCTTGCTATGGAGCCTGTGGGCATTAGGCTTTATCACTGGGGTCTAGATCATTCCCTTGGGAGATCATATCCATTCTGATTCCCTGTAAGCAGATGATATGCTGCTGTATCTTAAAGACGTCAGTGTACACTACACTCACCGCTTACACACTCCGGCGCTTTGCTGAGGTGCCTGGTCTTAAGGTCAACTGGCTAAAATCATGCCTAGTTCCCTTACTCCTGGGTGCCCCAGAAACTAGGCTGGATGTTGGAAGGGAAGCTCTCATGTGGCAGTGTAATGCTATCCGATATACAGGTATCAGTATCTACCATGATAATCATGACCTTCTGGATGGCAACATGACTAAAGCAGTAGTAGAGCTTCATGGCCAGTGTTGTGGTCAATAAATGAAAGTTTCTTTGTAGATAATAGTCAGGTAGCCAAGTTGCATATGTTATAAAGTAGATTTAATGAAGATGTTATCTCTTAGTTACAGGTTACAGGTAAATAGGTTAATGCACCACCAGGAGAAGCATCCTTGCTGCTCAGCCCACTCTCGCCAGCTGGCATTCATACCAACTAGGCACTCATCAACATTCCATGACATCACACTTTCACTTGCTGAGCAGCAGGGAACTGGGCACTATGGAAAGGATGCACAGCAACAACCACATCTCCACTCCTTAGAGAAACTATTGAAAATACCAGCAGAGATAAGATGGAAATAACAATTAATCTATCCCCTAAATCTTCAAACTCATAAATCATTAATTACAAAAGCACAAAAGATGGAAGTAAACAATCAATCAGAGCACAGGTGGCTGAAGCGACAAGGAACGCTAGGTTTAAGCTAATCCAATTCCACTATTTACATCTTACATATGTAACCCCGCAGCATCGAGCGCGTTTCACACCGGGGGCCACCTCGTCCTGCCCAAGATGTGGTGCTGACCCTGCCACTGTTTTACACATGACCTGGAGCTGTATACGTTTATAATCATACTGGCACCAGGTGGTACAGACCCTCTGTGCAGCAACAGCAGTGCGCATAGATGTCTCTATAAAACAGTGCTTGCTGGGTATTCTCCCAACACCGAAAAAGGGGACTAGGATACAACATAAGTTCCTGATGATGGTCCTCGTCCTGGCAAAAAGAAGGATTGCGATACACTGGACTCCTTCCACAACCCCATATTGAACAAGTGGAAGGCTGATGTGCGTGAGTGGGGCGTGGCGGAAGAATGACGCCTCAGGGCAGTATGAATGGACAAAAATGCTGGGATTGACCTGATTGATTGGGGACAAATGTTAACGGAAGTGACAGTGGCAGCAACCCAGAGTAACGAGGATACACCACCCACACAGTCATCCACACTAGATTTACAGGTACCCAGCACGGAAAGCAGCATGCCCCCCTCACATGTACAATAACTTAAACTAGTTATGTCATCCGACCGGAATATCCACACAATATGCAAATGGTGATGCCGATAGCTGCTGGGGAGGGAGGGAAGAAAAGGGGAGGGGGGCTAAATGTTCATGTTATAGGTGTTATTTGGAAGATGTTAAGATAAAACTAAAGGGTATTGCAAATATATTATGACTCGATATGTCGCGGAGACTGTAGCACATCAATGTACAGTATAAAACCATAAGGATGCACATGGTAAAGCTATAAGATGTAATGTGAAGCAATGCTATCAATAAAAAAAGTTTACAAAAAAAAATCAATCAGTCCTATACATATTCGACCCATAAACAGGTAAATCATCTTCAAGACTCAGGGAACTAATAATGCCCCCTCCTATACACAGTTAATCCTAAACCCCTTAGGCAGGACACATACATCATTAGGGTGCAGCATACACTCACCCTATGCTGCAACACACTAGAACATTAGGGTGCAACACACACACTCACCCTATACTGCAACACACTAACAACATTAGGGTGTGACACACGACCCCTACACTCCTCCTTAACCCCTTAGGTAGGACACTTTGCAACACTAAGATCCATGACCCCTACATCTCTCCTTATCCACTTAGGAAGGGCACTTAAAACACTATGACGCAACACATGACCACGTAGACTCCTTCTTAACCCCTAAGGAAGGACACTTTACAACACTAAGGTCCACAACCCCTACAACTCTCCCTAACCCCTTAGGGAGGACACTTGTAACACTAGGGTGAAACACACGACCCACAGCCAGGTCGCTCTATGGCGAACTCTGCCCCTCTCTGTTGCAGGACGCATTGCTCTATATAAAATGATTGTGCTCCCTTGACTACTTTATTTTTTTGCTACTCTCCTGTTATATCCTCCAGGGATATTTTCCCATACACTGGACATATATCTGTGGTACCTTATTTGGCATAATGGGTGAAGTAGGGTAGATTTGGCTCCACTCTGACGGGGTTGTCTAGGTGCACAACATTTTGAGCATACTACTTGACAGCACAGTTACAGTTGGTAAGTTGCTAGTTTGCCAATGACTATTTGGCCAACATGGCCATGATGCTTGCCTCGCAGCATCTGGACAGGCTCCAACAGTTGTTGTACTAAGTATCACGCATGGAGACCCCATGCAGTTGCTTACCGCGAACTGCATTTCTTTGTTACTAAAAAAGCTTTTGTGTAACAGCCCATACCATTTCCGGATATTCCTCTACTATTCAAGCACAAAAACAAGCCTGGAAAACTCGACCTCAGGCACTGGCATTCAGCTGGTATAATGAATATGGTCGACCTCATTCCAGTTGACTTCCTTCTGTCCTTTGAACTGTTTATGGAACTATTTGATGCTCACAGAGGTCAGTTTTTGACATACCAGACCATATGACATGTCTTCCATAGTGACTGGAACATTACATTAACTGAACTACAAACTCATACAGTTTTACAAAGTCTCCCCAGGCATGCCAGCTGGTTGACCAGAACTATTGGCAAGCACTCTCAGGCTAGTTTGACTGGTCTTTAGGACAAGTGGGAGTCTGATATAGAGGGAGTGTTCCATGCTAAAGAATGGGAAAGGATACTGTACTAACCAACTAATGTTTCAAGAAATGCTAGATTTAAACTCATTCAATTTCACATACTTCACAGGGCCTATCTTTTACCGGCTAAGATAAATAAAATATTTTCAGTCATGAACACTCAATGTCCCATCTGTAGATCGCCCAATGCTGACTTGCGACATATGCTATGGTCCTGCCCATCAATATCCCATTTCTGGTCCACAATCACTGCACAACTAAAGCAGACTACGGTTTGTGGCGGCTTACATAAGTGGGAGGTCTGTGCCTTAGGTTTTTTCAAACATACAAAGAAAAGCAAATTTGTTTCAAGGCCGTTTATTTAGCACTACAGCAAAACAGTCACTGGAGGGCTACACCATTACCATGTGTGTCCGCTTGGAATCAGTCACTAGTGATTTAGGTCTAAGCAGAGAATTAAGACTTGCATAGGGAAAAAAGCCAAGAGACTATGAAAATATCCAATTTCTAAGGGTTGGGATAAATTTATAATATGATTTAAATCTACAACAGCTTCGGTTGATCTCCCACCCTTGATATGATCTCAGCCTGGGGGCGGGTAGGGGTGGAAATCAATGGTAGAATTGCTCGTCCCTCAGACCTACTATGTGTTTCAGATTGGTGTTCACAAATGTCTTCCCCAGCACTTTTCTGCCAAACCATTGAAAAGTGCTTTCATGTCCCCAGCCAGAATCTTCCTAGCTGTTTCCTTCATATTACGAAATGCATTCAGTGGTCCATTAACATGTAATCCCTTCAGAGTCACTCACTGCATGTTCTTGAGTGCAATGATGTTCTGGCCTGCACCTGCCATAGTACACATTGCCATCTGAAGCCTGCTAGGCTTTAATGGTTGTGTACTGTTTTCTACTGCTGTTTCTCTTTTGTATATTTCCAACATTATATGTGAAGCACGCGCAACTACACACACCTCACCAGTAGTTTTGAATTGCATACCTAGGTGTACTACTAATAAATAAAAGTTTAATAAAACAATTCTAAGAAATGGTAGGAAACATCCTCGGCTAGTTGCATGAAGTTCAAACCTATAGAGCAAATGGCTCCGTAAATGACGCTGTTCCTGCCGGCCCAAGGCGATGGAACACCATGCCTAGCTGTTTTGCTTTGCCTGGATCCCAGATACAAAGGAAAACGCCACATTTAACTAGCGCCGAAACCAGGGCATTAGCAGCAGTACCAGTATGGCCAGGATCCTAAGCCAGACTTAAAACATAATCGCTGTTGATGTAAATAAGGTCGAGTTAGTTTTGTTGTGCGTAAACATACTTTATGTGGATTTCCTAAAAATCTGTCAGGTGTCCAGCCTTCCTGAACCTACCTTGGACTCCCTCTCCTGATCCTTCCCTTGAGTTAGAACTGGCTGCCTCTTCATATCACAGAAGCGCCTAGAAATTTTCAGACGTTTTGTGCATTATATCCACTAACATATTCCATTTTTATTAAACCTCTTCTTGTAAATAATGGAAATATAATTCCCTTTGCCAATAGTGCTTTAGTTTTGAAGCTAAAGGCCGGGATTGATAAGTGAGAAACAGTAAATTACCAGGTTTTGGGGCAGCTGCCTACAAAGAGGCACTTCCTGTGTGTCCCCTTTGTTGGAGGCAACAAGGAATCAGATCATCTAATTTTCACAGAAAATGGAATAATCATCTAGGGTAATATTTCCCCTGCAACCCGCATTCATTGTGACCGCGCAGAATGCAACTAATTACATTCACTATGGCTCTTAGTGTGTCTCGTTTGGAGTATCCTTAATGGTGGTTTTTCATATCATTGCCATTTACCTCCTTTGTTTTTTTTTTTCTGCTTTGTAGGTGAATGTATCCTTTCAAGTACTGACGTCAGTTGTCCTCATCATGCATCCCTATCAATAGACTACAAACAAACGGAGCAGAGCAGCCAGGCACTCTAAACACAATAGGCTTCCGCCTTATGTCATCAGGGCTCTATGCTCTCTAGCCTGTATTTCACAGCAAGGCTGATGTGCATGTAATGTACACTGGTGCATTTCTTGTCATGCAGAAGACCACAGCATGAGGCTTTGCAATGGGAAGGAGTTTGCTAACGAATAATGACAAATAATGAGTATTGATTATTATTGCTGACTGGCTTGAATTCGCACATTTGTATGCATTGTTGTTTTTCTGGATTGAATAAAAATGTCAGTGCAGTTTGCCTCAGTCAGTAATTGGATTGGAAGAGGTGGTAATGCTCACTGTCCATAACTGCTTCACTATGCCTCCTTAAGTAGGCCTACAGAATCACTTTGATGACACTGTTGCATGGTGTGTACCTGGCTAGCAACTACTGCCCAAAAGACACTGATCTTTTATTGCATTTCTGTTGGTATTTTTATGAACTACGTTGATATTTAGGATGCTCTTTTGTTTGTGTTTCTCTGCTTTTTCCTATCCCTATTTTTTCCTCCTCGGTTTAATTTGTAATAGTTTATGCTTCTTTATGTTTTTTACCTGTATTCTTCTTGGAACACTTTTTTTTATCAAATGTTATTTGTTTCTGGTTTTTAATCATTCATTACCCCCCCAAAGGAGCCTGCAACTCTTCGAAGAGTAGGGCTCTGTATTTTACACGTTTTAAATATAAAACAAACAAAAGAAACGTGAGCAACGCCAATATTTATGGCATTCTTATTTTTTGAGAGGAAGTTCACTAATTTGTAAGTTATGTGCAGCGACGGCCCGTATAGGGCGTGTTACCGGGGCGGTGACGTGGGGCAGAGGAGGGGCAGGGTGGGGGGGTTGCAAAATGAGGCATACGGCCGATTGCAGGTAAGTTACGAAAAAAATAAAGAAAACGAATTTCATTGCGCGCGCAGCATCGCAAAATCATAGCTGTATGTGCCATGCTGCATAACCTTGCCACTAAGAGGGGGACACCTGTGGAAATGTGTGATTCTGAAGAGGAGGATGAGGATGAGGATGAGGAAGGTACAGCACAGCGCAGCAGGCGGCGCAGCTGCAGCAGATGGGAGACAGAGACGGTCAGATATCACACAAAATTATTTCTGAGTAAGTAATGAGACAAAGCCTGTCAATGCATTTGTGTCATGGTGTTTAATAGACCTTACAGCAGGCAATTGTCCAGCACACCGTAACACCAGCTATGTGTCCAATGGGTTACGTCACCCACAACCGAATGAAAGTAGAGGGCCGTGCCTATCTCCAGTGCCCCTGCACACCACTGCTGCGTTTAGCATGCTCACTGTCCTCACCAGCGCTGTGTCCTGCAGCAGACCCATGCCTCACACTGTGCCTCCTGCTCTCTGTCAAGGGGGGGGGGAGTTACAGTGCTACGACTGCTTGCCTCCTCACTGTCGTCCACATCCCCTGTAGCAGTGGCAGCAATTTGGTAAGTCTGCATCACCTCTATGGCACTGGTGACCGTGACCAGGCCCTGAGTAACCTCACGGCTGCACTTAGCCATTTCAAAGTGCATGGCCACAGATCTGCGACTGAGCACATGCGTTGCATTGCACAGCCTGTTCACAGACTTGGTGAAGCCTGCAAGTACCTGCCTGTCTCTCCGCCTTGCAGCGCGCTCACCATCCATCCTGCCACATAACTGCCTCACTGCCTCCGACACCTCCTTCAATCCCTCTGCCACAGTATTGTTGAGGCAGTAGATGGCCTCCTTCATGTCGTCGACCTTCCTGTTGTTAGCTACCATCTGTTGTTGAATGGCCCTCAATCTCTTCCCCTGCAGGCGCTGCACATTGAGCATCTGCTCCTCCAGTCCAGAGAAGACACTGGATCCATCAGCGTCAGGACTCTGTTCCCTTTGTCGCCGTCTACGGGCACCTGTGGTGGTTGCCTCCACGGGGGACTTTGCCCCAGATGTCTGTGTGTCATCGCCCGGTGTGGTCAGTTGGGCTTCCTGCTTGTCCTCCTCTGTGGCATCTATGTCCTGGAGTGTGGCCACTGTGTACCTCTTTGCTCGTTGTGGTGGTGGTGGTGGGGATGTTGGTGTACTGTTTGCAGGTGACATGACTTCCTCCTCTATTGTGGGTTCCTCCCTGGAGGCCTCGCCAGTCTCCCCTTCTGCAGCCCAGGGCGCTGTTCCACCTGTGGATACAGAATGTACTATTACTCACTTTTCTGCTAGCATCTGTCTGCAAATAAATTTCACAACTGACATTCTAGCTGTCTGTCCTCCGCCAACTCATCTATTGCTGTGTGTGACATGCCTATGCTTATTGGGGGCTGGCTGATTTGCTACCAGTTGTTAGGGACTACATTTCCCATGATGCATTGCTGATCTTACACAAAACATGTTCTGGAGTGGGATTTTTGCAGGGGGATTGGGGTTAGGGAGGGGAGACAGCATGCTGTGCATGCATCTTACCTTGTCTCTTGGATGCTGTTGCTGAGCTATCCACGTCCCCGATGCCACTGATGCTCTATGGCAGGAGGGTGGACTCTACCAGTTGGTCTAGGGCAGTTGGTGTAGGCGCTGTGGAGCTTCCCCCTCCTGTCTTCCCCGCTTGTGTCTTCCGGTCAGCCACCCTCTCCTTCGCACGTGCCCTCAGGTCGTACCATCGCTTTTTCAAGTCCTCAATTGTGCGGTGTGTGACACCAAGAGTTTTGATCTTCTCCTGGATTGCCAGCCAAATGCTCCTTTTCTGGGACTCAGGGACGTTCAGTGATCTCTTGCCAAAGAGCTGGTCATGGTCTTTGACTACTTCCTCAATGAGGACCTCCAACTCCCCCTCACTGAACTTGTGCTTCCTTTTCCTTCCGACAGCATCTTTCCCCTTCTCCTGTGAGGCCATGGTGCAGTTCCTCTGTGTTAGCTGGGAGGTGGCTTTGCAGCTCCTCTGCTCTTTCTCCTGCTCCCTGTCTCTCCAACAGCTACACCTGCATGGATGTGGCCACTTCCTGGTTGTGAGGTCATGTGGATGCACAGGATTGGCTGATTCCGCATGCAGGAGAAGCTGTGGACCGGACGAAGCCTCCCCAGCGAGGGAGATGTGGAGAGTCCGCTGAGTGGAGCTGGGGGAGGGGAGTATGTCGAGGCACGCTATCTGTGCCAGCCCCCATTGTTGCTTCCCAGGCATCGTGTCGGTGCCCATGTTGTTGGGCATGTTTTGTTTTGAGAGCCCGTGGGGCCCATGATCTCCCTAGTTGGCCATATCTCCAGCTGCCCTGCTTGCCAGAAGGCAGCTGCAACGTGGGGTATGTTTGTTTCCAGAGCCCCAGTGAGGCCCAGGCACCAACGCGGGCAGCTGCAATGTTTTGCGCACATTTGTTCAGAAGGCACAGTGAGTGCCCGGCCTTTATTTTTTAATCACAGCTGCACGGCAAGTAGCGTCAGCTGCAAAGTTTAGGCCACAGTTCTTAGGGGGCATTCTTATGGAGACAGGAGTGAGATGCACTCCTCTGCCCCATTACTTTCACAGCTACACGGCAATTAGCGTCAGCTACACCGTTTAGGTCTGTGCAATGGCACACTTTGTGATATTGCTGCATTAGCAGCTGCCCTGACTTTATTGGACATTGGGCATTCGAGCCCTCTGGGAAGGCCAGTTGGCCAGGGGGACTGTTAGGTGTGTAGGGCGCCAGGCCCTAATGTGATCTATGCTTCGATGGTTTTATTAGGAGGGTATGTGTTAATGGTCTTTATGTGGTGCTAGGAAATGTGATTTATCTGCTATAATTACACACCCTGTTTTATGCCCCTAAATGTGGTTTTATGAGGTTTTGCATACTGTATTTATGTTTGAGTTATTCTCTACTGTGGTTTAGGTATGAGGTTATTTGCCTACTGTGATTTATGCCTCTTCAATAGATTTATTAGGCGGGTACGTGCTAATGTGATTTATGTGTTGCTAGGAAATGTGATTTATCTGCTATAATTTACGCACCCTGTTTTATGCTTCTAATGTGGTTTTATGATTATGAGGTTGTGCATACTGTGTTTATGTTTGAGTTATTCTATACTGTGACATATGCCTCTAAATATGGTGTAGGTATGAGGTTATTTGCATATTGTGGTTTATGCTGGTGAGATTATTCCCTACTGTGAGGTATACCCCTAATGTGAGATATGCTTAGGAGGTTATGGTCTAATGCATTTATACTTATAAGATTGCATAATGTGTTTATGCTGGTGAGGTTGGTGCAGAATGTATTTCACGCCTAAATGTGATACAGTGCATAATATGGTTTGTGTTACAGGATGATACTGAGTACAGTGTTTGCCAGTAATTACTGGTTGTGTTCTACATCTATTATATGTTCTACACTTACTATCTTTACTAAGTGATGGTTCTGACAGTGGCCCAAGTGGCCCTGTCATGTGTATATAATCCCCTGTAAATATTGTCCAGTGCCAGGTGGCACAGTGTATATTGTGTGATTACTATTCTAATGTGTTTTATAATAATACAAAGGCTATTTTTTTAAATAACTTTATTTTATTGATTTTCAAGCAGTCAAAATTACTCTTAATAGAACCCACAATTACCCTTTTGCGTCCCATCGGATCCCTCCCCTTCCTTAAATCCTGATCTACAATCTCAGTGTAACAGAAGCTGATAACGAACGCCTGTTCGAGATAAGTGTCCAACAGTGGTGCCTGAGGCTGTAGTCTCTTTCTGTAGGCAATGTGCAGGACTTCATAAAAACAAGAACTGCCAACTATTCCCCACACCCATGCCCCAACTTCCCCTCCCGCCCTTCCTGGAACCGGTGTGCCATGTTAAAAGCCAGTGCGCATTATGGGAATGGAGATGTACTATTCCCTAAGAGGTTTCTCTTGGCTGCGGTGGGTTGGTGAGTCTAAGTAAGCGGAGTTATTTGGGACACGTGACTTCATTGAATTCGAGTGCCAGCTGCAATAGTAGGGGGCACCAGATAGTATGGAAGGAGGCTGACGAGTGTGTGAGATTAGCATGTATTTGTTCCATACCAATGATGTACCACAGTTTATGTAACCACCCCGTGTGTGTTGGGCAAGTCTGTGTGCCCCATAAGGACAAGATGTGTTGAACTGCTGCACCCATAGCCAGTCCCATCTGTTTCCCACACATGGATTTCAAGGAGAAGGTAAGCGCATTTGGCAGCCCCAGGAATGTATACGCAGGAAAGCGGGGTATTTCAGTTTCAAAGTGGGTGTCCATGTCCTTAAGAACCACCGTCCAGTACCCTGTCACCTCCCTGCAGTCCCAGAGTATGTGTGTTAGTGTGCCTTCCTCGTTGCAGCCCCACCAGCAGGTTGGGCTACGATCTGGGTTGGCTTTGTGCAATCGGGCTGGAGTCAGGTACCAGTAGATGGCTACCTTGACCGCTGCCTCTCTGCTTGCTTTGTTCCTGGCAGTGTGGTTCGCCCTATAATAAACCTGTTGCCATTCTTTTAGGGAGAGGCTTCTGCCGAGTTCTGTCTCTCATCGTCGCTGCCCAGCCGAGCGCCCTGTAGGAGCCGGAGGTCGCAACAATTGATATAGTTCGGAGATTAGTTTGCGGTCCGAGTGTTTGGATAGGAGCCATTTCTCGTAGGCTGTGAGCTTTCTACTGACTAGGGGGCGCGCTTCGGGCTGTAATAACCAATGACGTAGTTGGAAGTATTGGAACCGCCTGGGGTCCTTAACAGCGTGCCAGTCAGGCAGGTCGGTGTTCTTGAGAAACCCATTAAGGTCAAATAAGTGTCCTGCGGACCTGCAGGTCGAGGCCCGCCATTGTGGGAACGCTCGCACTTCAAGCCCAGGTGGGAATTCTGGGTTGTCAAACAGGGGTGTGAGGGGCGAGGGAAAGGAGGTGAGCCCTCGTTTAGTCGCCACTGTGTCCCATACTAGCATTACCAAGCGGGTAATGGGAGATTTGTTTAGGTATGCTGGTCTGTTTCAAGAATGGTATTTTCCAAAGGGATAGACGCGCCATCGCCCTGTCCTGGAAGAGCCATCTCTTTTCTGACTCGTGTCTGCTCCATTCCACGAGGTAGCGAAGTTGTGTTGCCCTATAATAGCTCAGTAAGTTGGGAATCCCTAGTCCTCCCTCGTCCGGGGGTCTGTAGGATAGATCTCTACGTAACCGCGGCCTTTTCCCAGCCCATATAAAGTGTTGTATCTCTTTTTGCAGTTTGGAAATGTAACACATGGGGGGCCCCACTGGTATCGTCTGAAAGATATATGGTATTTGTGGCAAAATGGACATCTTAACCGCTGCGATACAGCCTAACAGCGACAGGGGGTGTGTCTGCCACCAGCGTAGATCCCGCATGATTTGGGAGGTGAGGTTGGCATAGTTCCGCGTGATTGTTTGTTCAGTGGAGGGGGCCAGGGCCATCGCCAAGTAAGGGATCTCGGTTTGGGGTCATAATCCCCCAAACTCTTGAAATATTCTTGCAGGTGCGTTCTCGTTTAGACCCAGGGGCAGAAACATTGATTTCCCCATATTGATTTTAAAACCTGAAACGTTTCTGAATTCCTTCAACTCTCGTAGAAAAGCCGGGACACATCGTTTGGGCGTGTCGAGGGTCGCTAAGATGTCATCCGCATATAAGCTAATAGTGTGTTGTTCCCTGCCAAAGGGGACACTGGCGATATCGGGGTTGTCTCTTATCGGTTGCGCTAGGGGCTCGATGTAAAGCGCAAAGAGTAGGGGTGATAGAGGGCGCCCCTGTCTTGTGCCTCGCCTGATGTCAAACGGACGTGAGCTGATCCCTTTAACGCGTATCGTCGCTCTGGGTTGGTCATAACAGCTTGCGACCCAAGCCCGGAAGCGGTCACCTATGCTAAAGTGCGCTAGTGTTTTGTCCAGAAACTCCCAGTCCACTCTGTTGAAAGCTTTTTCAGCGCCGACTGAGAGTAGTAGGGCATCTAATCCCATATAGTGGGCTTTGTCTATTAGGTGTAGTAGCCTTTTGGTGTTATCGCTGCTTTGACTATTGGGTATGAAGCCCGGGTTCAATAATGCCAGGTAGATGCTGGCCCAATCTGGCTGCCAGGACGCTCATAAAGAGCTTCAGGTCTAGATTGAGTAGGGAGATTGGCCGATATGCAGCGAACTTAGTGACATCTTTCTGGGGTTTGGGGATGACAACTATGTCTGCCTCTAGCATATCCGCAGGAATAGAGCCCAGGCACTGAAAGGAGTTGAACAGGTGAGTTAATATCAGAGCTAGGAGTTGGCAAAAGGTTTTATAAAAACCGTCTGAGAAGCCGTCTGGCCCCGGCGATTTCAAGGGTTTGAGACGGGAAATCGCACTGATTACTTCCTCCACTCTGATAGGCTTATCTAGCGCTGTGGCGCCCGACGCGTTGATGGCTGTTTTCGCCGCCTGTCTGAGATATGCCTCTCCAGCACTATCAATTTGTGGGTCTTTGCTATATAGTGATGCGTAGAAGTCCCGTAGGGCCTCTGCAATCTGCTCATCGCTTTCGACCTTCTCACCAGTTGAAGTGTGGAGGGCAGCAATTTTTGAGCTTTGAGTCCGGGCCCGGAGCTTGCTCGCGAGGAGCCTCCCTGTTTTATCCCCTCCTATGTAGAATGAGTGTTTAAGCCGCAGGGCGGCGTGTTCTGCTCTGTCTAGGTCAAGACTCGCTAGCTGCACCCTGGCTGCCTTCAATTGCTGCCACATTCTCGGGGCCCCAGTCCGACTGTGTACTCTCTCCAGATCTGCCACTTTGGCCGCTAGCGATTCCCGTTTCTCTTTGCGAGTTCTATTGTCGGCTGCGGAGATAGCTATCAATTCCCCCCCTCACTACTGCTTTAAGGGCTCCCCACATTGCCGTCAAAGGTGTGTCAGCATTATCGTTAGATAGTCAGTAATGCGTTTATGTATCTGTTGAGATATGTCGGGCCGTTGTAATAGGGACTCGCGAAGTCGCCACCTTCCTTTTGGTCTGTGCAGGGGACGTATGTCAATTATCATGATCAGATAAAGCTGCTGGGATGATATCGGCGGTTTGGACCAAGACGTTGAGTTCGGATGACCCGATAAAGTGATCGAATCGGGCATACGTGTGGTGTACATGTGAATAGAAAGAGTATTGTGTGCTCTGAGGATGAGCCACCATCCAGAGATTTATGAGGCCCCTACTCTGCAGCCAGTCTCTCCCTGCCCTCGATAGTGCCCCAGCAGAACCATGGCAATGTCCCAACCTGTCTTTTCCCAGATCCATGACTAGGTTAAGGTCTCCGCCTATTAAAATCTGCCTATCTTGGTGGCTAAGGACTTCTGATAGGGAGTCCTTAAGAAAGGACTCCTGTCCGGAGTTGGGGGCGTAGAGGGATCCTATTATGACGGGGGAGTACCCCACCCACAGCCTTCAAGCCAGCAACCGACCTTTTATCTCTGCTATTTTGTCACCAATTCTGTCCTGAAAGTGCCGTGCCAATAATATAGCCACCACCCCTTTCTTATCAGCCATGGAGGAGTAGAATTGATGAGGGAATGCCCGGGATCTCTTTCTGGGCCAGTCTTTGGACAATAGATGTGTTTCTTGTAAAAGGCATATCGAGACCCAGGAGTTCTCTAAGTAGTTCAGTATTGCACGTCTCTTAATGGGATTATTCAACCCCTTCACATTAAGGGTTAAAGCTTGGGTTGTACGGGTCGACATAGTTTCTCTATGAGTACATGTCAGCTTGACAACAGGGGATTGTGTCGAGGAGAAACTTTCTTAAGCCTCTGCGCCATGCTAGCCCCCCGTCGTGAACGTGACCTTACTCCATGCTCTCCCCGTGGCTGCACACAGGTTCCACCCCCTTCCCTCCCCCAGAAACCCCCAGCCCCCCTCCCTTACCCCCACCCCTCACCCTAACCCCAACAAAACATTCCCCTTCACCCAACAATGTCCAATGCCTCCAGCTCCAGCTGCGGGCATACTGCAAAAAAAAGAGCAGGGTATTCGTGAAGCCCAGGCGACCCGGGCTCCCCGCCCGCCACACCCCCCCAGCCAGCTATAGTGCAGTGCGTGTTGAAGTCCCCATGGTCAGATTAGAGAGTTTCTGGCATTGAAGTGTCACGCAAGACTGCTGCGAGGGCCGAAGCCCTTTCGTGGGTTATGGTGTCACGGTCCGGCTTCGTGTCAACCTTGGGTGAGCGTCTTCTGCCCACTTTTTGCCACTCTCCCCCCGACGATCTTTGCGAGGGTCCAGAGGAAGACTCAGGACTCAGGACTCAGGACTGCGCTTTGCAAGGCCTAATAGGCCACATGTCTCCTGGAGGGAGCGGAGTTGATGCAGTCTGCCATTCCATTTAAAGATCAAATGAAAGGGGTGGCCCCAGGAGTATGGCACGCCGTTGTTCTTTAGGAAAGTCGTCACTTCTTTGAACGCTTTTCATTTCTGTAAGGTGATGGAGGCTAAGTCCTGGTATAGAGCTATGGAGTGTCCCTGATAGGTGGCTGCTTGTTTTGTTTTATGCGCTCCTTCAGGGGAAAGTCTGGTAGGATGGCCAAGATGTCTGGTGGGGGGGGCTGGTGCTTTCCTCCCAAGACCGACTCTGTGGGCGCAGTCGATGCGGATCTCAAAATCTGGGCCGACGTCCAAGATCTCTCTGAAGAGGCCTTGAAGATCCGTCTGCTCTTTTGTCTTTGAATGGGACCCCTCGAACGCGGATGTTATTGCATCGGGATCTGTTTTCGAGGTCCTCGGCATGCGCTTGTAGGGCCACTTGTTGATCCTTAAGACGGAGGACTTCTTGTTGTAGTTGCTCCACTTCTTCAGTTTTAGAGAGTTCACCATTCTCTATGGCCGCTACTTGTTCTCCTAGCTCGTCCATGTCCCGGCGTATTTCTCTAACCTCCCTGCCACTTTCTGTTTGAGTGTTTGAAAGTCTTCACAGAGAGTATTAAAAAGAGTTTCCAGGAATGCTCAGGTGATGGGTATTTCTCTGTCGTCCTGTCCAGTTGGCGACTTCGAGGTGGGGGGTTGAGGCTTCCCTTGTCACCTGTTGCGGAGCTGTTTACAAGCATGTCCTTCAGAGTGCGGTCTCCTTTTTTCCTCATGTTGGCCATGATGATGCCACCCGACGTTTATTCTAGGCTGTCGCTCGTGGGCCTTAGAAGTGTTTCAGTGCTCCCCACCAGCCGAGCACTTCTCCCCCAGCCTCTTGTAATATATGCTGGGTTGGTACCTGGAGCCTGTGTATGTCGCCACCGAGGTGGGGCGGGCATGGTGTGGACGCAGTTAAGGAGATTCACAGCTCAGCTATGCCAGAAGGTCGGGGGTAGGGGTCAAGGATGGACCCCGCAGGGGCCGCAACGGAAGCCTTGCTTTTGGGAGGGTCACTCGGGGGCTGGTGCTAGCAAGAACTCTGGCATGGGCCCCTCTGTCCTGAGCGGTTTGACAGGCGGATGAGTGAAGAGGAAAGGGCAGTCTTCTACGTTGCGGCAGGATGTTCGTTCCCCTCCCGACCGATTGGGCCTCGACGCCTGGGCCTGCTGAGTCCGCCTGTGTGTCTCTGTCCACCCCTCGTTGGCTGATGTGTCTCTACAGAGAGCCTGTTGTAGCTGGGTCATGGTGTGAGCGTCGCAGCAGCTCCAGCGGTGGATCCCCCAAGGCCCAATCTGCACCCCTTGTAGTGGAGCAGCGCAGGGAAGAGCCCAGTCAACACGGGCCTCTCTGCCCTGCTATCGATGTTGCTCCGCAAGGCCAAGGTGATCCCCAAGCACTTGCCTCGATGTGTCGCTTCTGGGCTCAGAGTCGTTTCCCGTGGGCATATGTTGCTTCGAAGTGCGGCCTGTATCGGGCGCCTCCCGTCCTGTGGTTCCCCGAAGGATAACTGTGCTAGGGCATCGGGAGGCGCTGTCCTGGAAAGGCCTCGACCAGTTCTCTCAATTCTCATGCAGGCCGGGCCCGGGGCGCGCTGTGCACGGAGTCCGCCACACACCCCCCCACGCTGTTGGCTTCATTTACGTGTCACGGGGGGCCAATGCGCGCTGGTGTCAGGCATGTACCGGGCTTCTCCCGCCCTAAGATGCGATGTGCGTCAGCTCCCCAGTTCTTGCAGGTGAGGGTTGCCAGGGCCCCGGCGGAGTCTCGGGGAACGCCGTTAAGGTCCCGCCGTGGTACTCCTGTTGACAACTGCGCCTCCCCCGGCGGTTGCCGCTTATTCCTCTGCTCCACCAAGCTCTCGCCCCAAGCGCCTCTGGGCCTGATATGCGCCATCAGGGCCCGGTGGAGTCTCGGCTAGGCCTCAAAGCAGCGCCCTCGATTTTTGCACCTCTGAGCCAGCCACTCGACCGCCGGGTGCGTTCCTTTTGGAAGACTGTCACTCCCCCCCCACATCTTTGGTGCCACTCACTTCCCGCTGGTAGATCGTTGCGGAGGTCTGCTGCCAGGACCGTGTCGCTCACTCGATTCGCCAGCCGGGTGAGGGTGCCTGTCCCCATCCTCGATGACTCACCGCCTGGGCGCCATTTTCTACTGGAAGCACCGGACCGCCTGTAAGGTCAGTGTGTGGGTGATTCGCGGGTTTGATGGCTCGCCAAACCTCCTCCTCTGGTGCCTCTGTGTCCCCACGTGCAATACTGCTGATTGCAGCGTAGTATTGGGAACTTTGCGTGTGGGAGGACTAGGGGCAAAGGGCCGCGGTGGGGAGCCCCTGGAGTCCACGTCCGCTCAGGTCGCCATCTTGGCCACGCCCCCCAAAGTCTATTTTTGATATAACCTTGTGTGGAGTCCCTTTTGTGGTGTGCCTAGTATGTTGTTGCTGTGTGTGTTGCGCAAACGCTTTAGGCATTGCCTCCGGGATAAGCCTGACTGCTCGTGCCAAGCTTCCAAGGGGGTGAGCAGGGGTTATCTTTGGCGTGTAACTCCCTTGCCCTGACTAGAGTGGTGGATTCTGCCTGGCTTTAGCGAGAACCTTAGCCAACCAGAAATCCCATTTCTAACACACCCTCATTCTCCTAGATCATCACCACATTCCATACTATTATTATCCATCGTTTTGGTGAGGATGGTGTCAAAGGCCCTGTACTTGCTTGGATTACCAGCTTCCTTGTGGATAGGCTCCAGCCAGTCAGACTCCCTCCTTTTTCTTCCAATCCCATTTCATTGGAATATGATTCCCAGCACAGCCTTGAGGTGTTATTTTATAGGATGAAATGCAATTGATCGTGTCTCTAGTTGAGGATGATCCCGACAACCAAAATTGGTTCAAGGAATGCTTAGTCTCCATTGTGACTTGGATAAGTAAAAACCATTTAAAACTAAATTCAGATAAGAACGAGGCATTTATCTTGGGCAATAACCAGTGAGTATGGAAGGATCAATGGTGGCCACCTGAATTTAGCTCTCTACCTTCACTAGTAGAAGTGGTTAGAAATTTGGGCGTGAAGTTAGATTCACAACATTTCTTTAAACATCAGATTTATGCTGTCACTTTGATTGCATCTGACTTTTAAAAAGGCATTGGGAAAATCTTATTTTTTACCACTCTCAACCACAAAAGTGATCCAAGCACAATCACTTCCGGGATGGATTACTCCGAATTTTCTGTGCCTGGGGCTTCCAGACAAACATTTCAGAAGACTTCAGCTGGATCCAAATTTGGATGCTAGGCTATTCCACAATCTTTCCAGGCATAGCTCAAGCTCAGCTTATTTTAAAGATATACCATGGATTCCCATATTAAAAAAAATGAAATGTATAACTTTGTTGGATATTCAGAGAGCCTTCTTTCTTTCAGGCCCTCAAGCGTCCAAAATTGTTTTAGGCCTTATGTACCATCAAGGATTCAGAGGCCAGCAATTTTTTTTAACCCACCCCACCACTAAATTTCATATGGTAAGGAAGGGAGGAAGTAAAGTAGCAGTTTTAGGAGCTAAATTATGGAATAAACTACCACTCAAAATCCGGACAACATCTGTAGCTTTTTCCTACTGTAACAGTCCTCTTGTCAAAAAGGTATTATATCCATAGGCTGTGTTAGCAAATAGCTACGGAAAGCCTCCTTGCAGTGTTAAAATATTTATCAAAAAGTTGACTCAGTGATACTCATAGCTTTTTATTAAATATGTGGCAAATCTAATTTTAATTATGATTACTTTTGTCTGTCTAAATGACTAGATAGTAATTCTTTGCTGTTCTCGTCAGGCTTTTTCTGTTCTCGTCAGACTGATCAATTCAATGAAGAGTAAGGTATCTTCCCTGGGACAGAACAGTAAGTCTAGTCTAGTGGCAGGAAGGGAAAGAGTCCATTGCTGGCCATCAACTGATAGTTCTCTTAGAAAATGGTAGAGGAAAGTTACTGTAAAAGCTGATTGCATCACAAATGTGGTTGCCTGTGTTGCTGCAGCTGGTGACATTATGGGCAGTCAGCAGCTTAGCGCAGCAATCTCACAACAGGCTGCACATTGCACCCCTGCTTTGCCCTGACCATGGCACTTTGAGCACAGCACCTGGCAAGGCAGGCTACCCTTGCCATTCCAGTTATGTCACTTTTGTGGCAAGGCTGTGGCTCTTTATATAGGCCGTAAAGACTTGTTTTATCCTTCGGATGATCTTGTTCAGTGAAAACCATGCTTACTCTTCTCGGCATGTTTCTAAATATGGATGTAATGTTGTGATGTTTTTTGTTCTGCTTTGCATGTGGAGTTACAGGGTGACACAAATAACTTTGGTGTGGAAGACAACCACAAGAAAGAGCCCAAAGAGGCTTTATGCCAATATCGCCGGAGTCCTTATGGCAGCACCCCAGGATGAAAGCAATGGTGCCCCATTATTCCCATCGACAGTTGTAAGCTTGAGCAACTGAGGACTGGCCCGTAATGCCACCTCTGTGCTTGAGTTCATTTCCCTGGACTTTGGGGACTAGATGTGGGATGAACCCCAAAGGTTCAGCACTAGATATTGTATATTCCAGGTGCTCATTGGCTAATCAGGTGGGCAGTCAGTTTCGGTCATATTGTCGCTGGTTGCCCTTTTATCTCTCGTAGGATAACCCATTAGCTTACTACATTTACCTGCAACCTAATTCTCTCCATACAAAACTGGCGCGGTCTCAGTCATTGGCCTGTGTACTTTTCTTATGCATGCGCTCATTCAGTTTATTAGGTGTATGGAAGCCTGGATATGAGATATATCACATTTGGTACCTAAAGGTAGACAGGATGCTAGTATGAGGGTGACCTTCAGTGGCAGCCCCTCCATTAGGGCGGAGGAGCTCTGCCCCCCAGCCACCAGCCGCAAATAAAACAATAATGAAACGGGTTTCTAACCTGTTTTATTATCGTTTTATTTTAATCCCCCTGGACCCACCCCAAGGACTCTGGTGAGTCTTGGGGGCAGGTCCAGGGGGATGACACTGTGGTGGGGAAGTGCTAGTGTACTCCCTTGTCCCTTCACTGTGCATGTGATGTTTGGCCAGCGGTTTCAGGCCAGCCAAACACCTCATGCGCAGTGAAGCTTTCTCTAGCCCCAGGTGCGTTGCTGGGTCTGGAGAAAGCAGGCACAGGCTTCCAGTCTGCATGGGAGCGAAACGTTGTAGCACTCAGGCCAGTCCTGACACTGCTTTCCTACATCGTCATAGTTGACTTCAGTCTAGGAGCCTGTCCCAGAAGCAGGAAGAGAGGGATAAAGTGGATATTGAATGCGACTGTGATCAGGTAAGTCCCCCTTTGCTCCCTCCTCCGGCCCGCCCTGCCACTTTGGTAGGGCACATGCTGCGACTGATTGTGATTTGTTCTCATCCTGTTTCTGCACTGAAAGGGATGGGACAATTCCTCAGTAGAAGCCAGAGTCAACTAAACAACCTCATGAAAGATATCACAGGCATCACAATGCCTTTGGACTCCAGAGAAATACTCCAACACATTCCAGGTGAAGAGAGCGCGTATCCTCTACACACTCCTCTGAGTAAATTAGTGTAATATTTTCTCCTGGAAGGTAGACTAATCATGGCCCAGTTTTGGAAACAGGAAATCCCAACCCCAAATGTTTTTGGTGTTCCAAAATATGACACTAAAACGACATGGTATTTTGTGTTTTCTCTCACTCCCCTTCTCATAAGGTCAAACCAGTGATTGTTCTCCTTTCGCCCCCTACCTGAGCCTTTTTAGGCCCCGAAGACCCCATCTCCGGGCCAATTCTTTTTTAGGGGAGGGGGTGTGTGCACCCCCTTCATGAGCCACTTTGAAGTCCCGGAGACCCCCTTCCACCAAGACTGATTTTTTGGGGGGGAGCAGGGTGTCAGGCTCCCCTCTCTGAGCTGTGAATCAGCCCCGGGAGCCCCTTTACTCATGGCCTGATTCTGGTGATGTGTCTCAGGGACACCATCTTTCGGGACTCTGGTATTCCCTACCCAAGAGAGTGCAGGCAGGGAAATGATCTTTAGTCCCTGCCCACACGTTCCAAGGAAGGGAACAAAGCTTTGCACCCACTTGGGCAGAAGCACATAAAAATGCTCCTCCTGACCGGGTGGGAGCAATGTTAGATAGCCAACTCCCACGAGCACCACAATGGGTGCTGTTTGTTGTGCCGGCTGGGGCAGCGGGGAACTGGTGCTACTGTTGCGCCCCTCAAAAAAGGTTATATTATGGGTGGCCCAGGAGGGCACTGGCCCATCCTCTGTAGAACAAAATACAGACTTTCTCCAGCACCACATTGGGTGCTGGCTCAGGAGCTTACCGGGGCCGCAGGGGCCCTGGAGCTCTCCCGACAACCCCTAACAATGCTATATATTGTGGGTGCTCCAGGTAGGCACTGAGGCATTCACCTTTTTCTTTAAATGTCGGCATCCATCACCAACACAATGTGTGATAGCTGGGAAGCCGGCTGGGGTCACAGGGGCCTTTGGGCTTCTCCAGTACCCCTCAACACCTAGCAATGGGGCACCTAAAATAATATATAAAAAGAATAATAAATGAGCATCAGGAACCACTCATCTATTATTTACTGTTCTATGCAAGGAGCGTCCCATAATGCCCACTGAGGGCTTTTAATATTATTGGTAGATCTTGATGGTGGCCCTAGAAATGGCAGAGACACCATCAATCATTTTTTTATGTTTTGAAGGGCTGCTTGGAGTGTAGGCCGGGTCCCCCACCCAACCACCTGCCGGGCATGGTGTTGGACATCTTACTTTACATTAAAAAAAACATAGAAATTCACTGAATAAAACAAAGGTTAAAGAGGTTTAATAGTTAGGTGAAAATGGCAGTTAAAACATAACAATTTAAATGAACAAAATCACTGGAATTCACCTGTTATCTCAAGTAGCTATAACTTGTGCCCTAAAGTAACTATACCTAACGTTCTCGTCAGGCACTGCTAATTACCTCCTATACTACATCACTCATGACATGTTCTATAACATCATTGATAACATATCTGAAATTACAAATTTCTGGAACACCCTAAAATTGTCCCTGATGGAGAAGATCGCCTTGATTAAAATGGTGGTGTTACCCAGGTGTCTCTACACAATGCAGGGATCTTTCTATGAAATACCACATGGGGTTTTCCGGGATTTGGACAGACTTCTTATCCAGCTGGTATGGAACGGAAAGAGGTGGAGGGTGAGCCTGGAGGTGATGAAACAACAATGGGGCAAAGGGGGCCTTGAAATTCCAGACCTGGAGCTCTACTACTTAGCATCCCAATTGCAACATGCAATAGCATGGCTTGATATGGACCCATCCTGGGAGTGTGCCCTGTTAGAGGGCTCCTATACTAGGGGACAGTTGGGGACATTGCTATGGAGGGCCAAGACACAAAAAGAGGCCAACACACCGTTAATTAGACTCATGGGCACCATATGGGATAGCACAATCAGACGATTGAATAAAACATTACCCCACGCCCGAGGCAGATATATGGCTTATGCTTCAATTTGCACAAATTGAACATAATATGTCTGTTGACAGGTGGAAGGAGGGGGGCTGCCTAATGCTTGCGGATATTTACCCAGAGAAAAGATTAATCGCCTACCAAGACGCTGTCAATACGTTTGAACTAGGGACGGGTCAATTTTTGCAATATCCAAATATAGCAGCTATGGACTGACATCTTTGGCCGATGTTCCCGGAGGCCCCCGAACTTACACGAACACTGGTTGTTCTAATAGCAATGGCGGGTGGGTGAAAACGTGTTTCTCATTTGTATAGGGCACTTAGAGACGACAAGCTGGTTAAGCCCCTATAAATTGAGGAAAACTGGCAAGAGCTTAGTGCATATGAGATCTCGGCAACAGACTGGGAGAAGACACATGAAAACGTCTGAAAAGTTTCAATCTCTAACAGATTTAAACAAATTCAGTACAATAATGTCAATATGTCTAATTTTCCCCCAAAAGGCTACACACCATCAATCCATCCAGAGACCCTAAGTGTCCCCGGTGCCAATATGCACCAGCCGATTTTATTCATGTGGTTTGGCTTTGCCCAGTAATACAAAGATTCTGGGTGGAAATCCGAGAAGCTGAACAGAATCACGGGCTGAACCACAGCCCTAGGGTTATATACTTGCCTCCTTGGCCTGATCCCTAGGAATCCCAAACGCAAAACCACCAGACGGTTCCTGATATTAGGCCTCATGATAGCTAAATGAAGAATAGCGATTCACTGGTTATCCCCATAGGGCCCACAGGTGAGCAAATGGAAAAAGGACCTCAAAGAATGGGCAATGGTTGAAGAAAGCCATTTGAGGATGACTAGACGAGATGATAAGCTCCCAGAGGTGATGTTAGCGTGGGGGGCAATGATACAAGAGATAGAAGACCTGGGAGAGGGACCGTCACAGGCTCCTACTACACCGGGGGAGGGAGAACCCCACAATGCAATGGGGGACCATAACCAGAACATTGAAGTAACAATTACAGAATAAGGTATGATTGAGTTGGGGTTAGGATCTTAACCTGGCGACACCGGTTAAGTTAGGGGGGGGGGGTTTAAAGAGTTCTCCAGTTCATTAAACACGGTATATATGATTGAAGACTGGTGCCACTCAGGATAGTAAGCAGAAATTGACAAACAGAACAGAAATAGCTATAATAATAATCCACATTTGTAAAGCGCAAACAATCACCCGTAAAGGTCTCTAGGTGCTGGGGGCTGTCGGGAAGATTAAGCAAGCTATTGCCCAGAGTCACATGCTGCTGGGCTAATCTGCCGCCAGCGCCGGGGATTGAACCGTGATCCCCAGATTCCGGAGTCAGTCGCCCTGGCTGCAGCGCCACACCTCTTCCCCCTGATAGTAGTTATCTCATCGTAAACCAGTGGATTTTTGTTATGTTGCAATGCATAATTGATGTAGCACAGTGGTTCCCAAACCTTTCACTCCTGAGGACCCCCATTGAGTCACTACTGGAAGCCAGGGACCCCCAGGCAATTTGTATGATTTAAATCAGTGGTTCCCAAACTTTTCACTCCTGAGGACCCCCATTGAGTCACTACTGGAAGCCAGGGACCCCCAGGCAATTTGTATGATTTAAATGTCAAACATTAACACTGTAATTCAAAGAACAAAACACACACATGTGCACATCAAACAAAGACTTGAATTTCGAAAGATTCTAGTATTTTTATATGAAAAATATTTGCAAAAATCCTAATGGGAAGGTTGGTGCTGCATCTCCCAACTAACTTTTCATTGTTTGATTTTATTTCGCAGCCCGAGGCTCAAGCTACTTGCAAGTCTGGACTGGAAACCTAAAGCTGCTCTGGCAAATGTTGACAGACCAGTCCCCGTACAGTGCACACCAAGTGGAGCTAGTGAGCCTGACCACTACAAAGGGGGCTTTGGCAGGCTCGCCCCCAAGAAAGTTTGGGGGAAAATGGTGCATTTACAACAGATTTGTCATTATATATTGAATTGTATTAGCTTTTAAAGCATAGTAAATAATTACCTTACAATGCACCAGGATACACAATCTTTTGTCAATCTTCAATGATTCCCTTACTACTGACACCCGACAGTGCCTCTCATCTCTCTATAGCCCCACTGTCACATGTATTTAATTTGTTTTATATCACCTCTCTCATACCACTGTAGGGTGTCAGAGCACTTTACATCACACACATACAGAGACAATGAATCATATGGTGTGTAAATCAGTGAATAGAAAATGTTACATAGGGCAAAGGGGACTACAAGGTGTAGGATTCACATGTCATCCATACTGGTAGGCATTTTTTAAAAGTGCCTGGTCTGGAGAAGCAAAAACTCAGGATTCAGAACATATCACAGGGGTTAGCGTTGACTTTAATAATAAGGATTTCTTTCTACCAAAACAAACCTTTTTAGAAGCATTGAGATAATGAACGACTGGGAAAAAGCATAACTTACTAACTTGTACAATGCCGTTTGCATGCAGCACTTTGATGGCAGTTCATAGCTCACTGTGCTAGATTACGATTGGAACTTGTGAACTGCACAATAACAAAAGAATCTCTGTGACAAAAGCAGTACTCACTGAGCTATACACCAAACAAAATACTGTTTTTTTTTTAATGCATGGTAGACATTCTTTGCACCAGCCATTTTAACCATCTGGGCTTTCTAAAATGAGTCAAGGCAGCCATTGGACAAAACCCCCATCACTCTTCAGCAGGTACATTAATCACCGGAGTTATCTCGACGCTTCGATTGCTGCACAAAAACTGATGATTATACAATGAACTTTGCAGTGCTTTTAATACTGCTTCCTGCGGACCCCCTTGGAATGTGTCACGGACCCCTGGGGGTCCGTGGACACCAGTTTGGGAACCACTGATGTAGCATGTATGCTGTTTGTTAGAATGGTCAATAAAAAATACAAATAAAAAAAAATACAAATAAAAAAACATATCTGAAATTACATTACTGATGACAACAATGTGTATGACAGGGGTGTGAAGTATAGTTACTTTAGGGTATGAGCTATGGGCAACTTAGATAACAATAACTGATGAATTTCGGTGCTTCGGTTAATTGAAATTGGTATAGTTGGTATGTTTCACCAGACATTTTATATATATATATATATACACACATATATATATATTCACTGAAAAAACCATAGGTTTCACACATGTTATAGTTAGCGGAAATTTTACTGATAAAAAACCAGTGAAATTCCCCCGTTATAGTTAGTGTAGGCAACTATAACTCACGCGACCGCAATCCTCTGCTGATGCTAATACTGTATTTAGACACTTATTTGGCCATGTCTTCTTCCATACATTTTTAGCTATACATATATTTCAAATATTTTTTTTTCATAAAGACACATATGTCATCAGCAGAAGATTGCGGTCGCGTGAGTTATAGTTGCCTACACTAACTATAACGGGGGAATTTCACTGGTTTTTTATCAGTAAAATTTCCGCTAACTATAACATGTGTGAAACCTATGGTTTTTTCAGTGAATTTGCAAGGTTTTTTAAATGCTAATTCCTAACTATAACGTGTGTGAAACCTATGGTTTTTTCAGTGAATTTGTACAGTTTTTTAAATGCTAAGTTACTTTACGCCATTCGTGGCGTGCGCGCCCACTTAACGCAGTTCGTTCCGTGCGCGCACGGGGCGCTTCGCGCACCGTGCGCGCACAGTAAGCACGCGGTGCGCTTCGCGCACCGCGCGCCCACTTTACGCAGTTAGTGCCGTGCACGCACGGTGGGCACGCGGTGCGCTACGCGCACCGCGTGCCCACGTTATGCTAGATGGGCCATGTACGCACGATGCGCTTCGCGCACCGTGCGCACATGGAGGACATAAGGTGCACTTCGTTTTGAAAGGTAATATTTTAATTTTTCGTAATTTTTATAAGCCATGCACAAATGGTGCCCGAAGGGCACCATTTGCACACGGGGTGGAGAGAGTGTTGTTAATTTTTTCTTTTATTATTTTTGTTTAAAATATTGTGGTTTTTCACGCCTCCAATAAGCCCTGCACATTTGGTGGCCTACGTCCACCAAAAGCACAGGGGGTGGGGAGAGTGTGGATAGTGTTTTTTTTTTTTACATTTTTTACAGTACGCGTACGGTAAGCGTAATCGGCGAAATTAGCGAAAAAATAAAAATTGCATTTTTGGCCTTTGGGGACTCCCTCAACATGGCTATGTGTGTGGGAGCTGTCTAAACAGCCCCTTTATATGTTTATTGGTTTTATTTAACAACCTAGCTCTCAGTGCGAGAGAGAAAAGGGCGTCCGCCGCTTCCTGGATTCGGCTGTTTCGAATGTTTACTAAGATCTAAGAGCCAATCAGAATCGCGCTCGCGCACGCCACCGTACGCGTACGGTAAGCTTACGGTAAGCGTACCGTAAGCTGGCTCAGATATATATATTGATTTAAAGGCTATTTTCTCAGAATCTACTGAACAGATGTACACCAAACCTACAAAAGGCACTTCCTTGACCTGAGGACTACCTCTCTGCCAAATTTCTAGTAATTCTGTTCAGCCGTTCGGGCTGTAGCCCTGTCTAAAGGTCCTATGGAAAAATGCATGGGAAAAACGCGTTTTGGGACCCCCCTTTTATCTCAGCCCCCGCTTGACGAATCCCTCCGAGACTTTCAGGGTAGGAGCGGAGCGGAGCGCCCCACCTATTTTGAGAAATTCGCGAGGATTCGTCGACCGGCGCCAAAGTTATTCAAAATAGAATGTTGCGGATTTCCTATGGAAAAGGGGTCCTAACTATAACTACCTACTGGCGACCGCCAGTAGGTAATACACATATATATATATATATATATATATATATATATATATATATATATATATATTCCCCCGTTATAGTTAGTGCAGGCAACTATAACTCACGCGACCGCAATCCTCTGCTGATGCTAATACTGTATTTAGACACTTATTTGCCCATGTCTTCTTCCATTAAATTTTAGCTATACATATATTACAAATATTTTTTTTTCATAAAGACACATATGTCATCAGCAGAGGATTGCGGTCGCGTGAGTTATAGTTGCCTGCACTAACTATAACGGGGGAATTTCATAGGTTTTTTATCAGTAAAATGTCCAGCTAACTATAACATATGTGAAACCTATGGTTTTTTCAGTGAATTTGCAAGGTTTTTTAAATGCTAATTCCTAACTATAACGTGTGTGAAACCTATGGTTTTTTCAGTGAATTTGTACGGTTTTTTAAATGCTAAGTTACTTTACGCCATTCGTGGCGTGCGCGCCCACTTAACGCAGTTCGTTCCGTGCGTGCGGTGCGCGACGCGCACCGCGCGCCAACTTTACGCAGTTAGTGCCGTGCACGCACGCTGGGTACGCGGTGCGCTATGCGCACCGCGTGCCCACATTACGCTGGATGGGCCATGTACGCACGATGCGCTTCGCGCACCGTGCGCACATGGCGGGCATATTATGCGCTTCGTTGTGCAAGGTAAACTTTTACATTTTCATTGCTTATATATGCCATGCACAAATGGTGCCCTTCGGGCGCCATTTGCACAGGGGGTGGGGAGAGTATGGTTAATTTTTTTTTTTTATACATTTACGTTTTCGGTACTTACATATGTCATGCACTAAAGGTGGCCTTCGGCCACCATTTGCACACGGGGTGGGGAGATTATGGTTGATTTTTTTTTTTTTATATATTTTACCGTACGCGTACGATAAGCGTAATCGGCGATTTTTCGAAAAATAAAAATTTGACTTTTTGCACCTTGGGGGTTCTTTGGGGACACCATCATCAAGGCTAGGTGGTTAGGAGCTGTCTAAACAGCCCCTTTACATGTTTTTTCCCTTTGTTTTTCCTCCCCCCCTCAGAGTGCGAGAGAGAAAATGGCGGCCGCCGCTTCCTGGTTTCGACCGATTCGAATGTTTACTAAGATCTAACAGCCAATCAGAATCGCGCTCGCGCACGTCACCGTACGCGTACGGTAAGCTTACCGTAAGCGCACGGTAAGCGCACCGTAAGCTGCCACAGATATATATTGATTTAAATGCTATTTTCTCAGGAACTACTGAACAGATTTACACCAGACCTACAAAGGGCACTTCCTTGACCTGAGGACTACCTCTCTGCCAAATTTCAAGTAACTCTGTTCAGCCGTTCGGGCTGTAGCTGTGTCTAAAGGTCCTATGGAAAAATGCATGGGAAAAACGCGTTTTGGGACCCCCCTTTTTTCTCAGCCCCCGCTTGACGAATCCCCCCGAGACTTTCAGGGTAGGAGCGGAGCGTAGCGCCCCACCTATTTTGAAAATTTCGCGAGGATTCGTCGACCGGCGCCAAAGTTATTCCAAATAGAATGTTGCGGATTTCCTATGGAAACAGGGTCCTAACTATAACTACCTACTGGCGACCGCCAGTAGGTAATATATATATATATATATATATATATATATATATATATATATATATATATAGATACACATACACACACAAATTACACACTGGCAGTCACCGCTTCAATGTGTAGTCATAGTTAGGTCAGCATTTCCATTGGTAGAACATTTTTGTTTTGCTTATAACACTGGCAGCACTTGACCAAGAAAAAGGGTGGGTCCAAAAATACATTTTCCCCATGCAATTTCCAACAGGAATTTTTGAAAATGATGTAGAGAAAATAGCCAAACAGAATTATGCTAAAATTGGTAGAAAGCTAGATCTTTACTTAGAAAGTGGGCTTTTTGTAATTTGGTGTGAATCCATTCAGCTGTTTTTGAGAAATTAAAGTTAGAAAAATATAGGGGGATATTAGCAAGGGCCTTATCGCCGCTTTCGTGGCCCTTTTTGCTGCTGAAGCGGCAATATTTCTATCGCCCTATTAGCAAGCTGTCGCTAACAGCTGTTAGCGACAGCTTGATGGCGAAAGCGACCGTTTTGGTGCCGCTTTGCATGTCAGCGATATATATCGCTGATGACATGCAAAGTAGGCGTTCCCAACTTAAAGCGACTGAAAACAGTCGCAAACACAGCTTCCCCATATTAGCAATGCCCGCGAAGCGATAAAAAAATTTGCGCTAACCGCGACTATCGCTGGAATCTAACACCTGCTAAAAACCTGACTTAACCATTCTAGTCAATGGGAGGTGGATTGTAAGGATAAGTCCTCACCTGCCTATTAGCAAGGTTTTCATTAGCGCGCTGGATTTATCGCTGGATTTCTCGCGCTATTGCTGGGTTTCGCCGCTTTCGCTGGATTTTCTATTGCCTTGCCGATAAACGTTGATAATAACGCGTTATCTCCGCGATGAAATCCAGCGATAGTCGGCGATAAAAAAGACAGCGCTAAGCATGCTTTGCGATAATTATCGCAATTTCTTTGTAATATCCCCCATAGTTATGCCATCTGTCATCTCAGTATACAGCGCAATCTGATTAGCTTTCCACAACCAAAACAAAGATGTTGCAGTTGGCATTACAGGACACAGGAACTTGGTCCCCATGTCATGAAGCTTAAAAAGAAATCAGATGAAGAGGGAAGTGGTACACTGACCCCCTTTTTATTTATGGAGTTGTCCTAGAGAACCCCACCAAGGGTAAAAAAAACTAAAAACTATTTTCAGGTCCCAGGTTCTGCGGTACTCCTGCGGAAGGCCGGGCGGCAGATCCCGCTACGCATACACTTCACCTTGTACAGAATTATTTCCTTTGTGGGTAGGCGATATACTTTTTAATTTGTTCTGGAAAATGGAATGGAGCTTTCTGAGGTAAAGTAGTCAGAAGTAATACCTCTTCATTTAAACGTTTTGGCACACATATGTTCTGCTACATTAGCTACATTTCTGCTTACATTGCAAATGGAATAACCTTTGAGCAGTAAAACGATATACCTATGAAAGCCTGTGAGTTATTTCCATAGTAAAATTGTGAATGCCACACGCATTCTAAACAAGGTAGACAAGACATCCACCACTTTTGGGTAATGTGCCACATCCATTAAAATTTAAATCAACCCCTTTGTCAGTTTATGAAAGTCATCATTATTTTTTTCTCTCCTATTGCTTGAAGAGGATGAAGTAAATCCACCTTGCTGTGTGATCACTCTGGATTTTTCACCTTTTGCTGGACTCTCTACTTGTGCCTGCTTTTGAACTCTGTGCTACTGTGTACTTCTGGTAACCAGTAGTAAAGAGCCTGTGCTCCTCATGGTTGAACATGGTTGAATTGGCCTATTCCTAGTCAGTACATATAACTTGTTTATAAATCCCTCGCATATGTGTGTTGTGTACAAACAGTATACAGGGCTTGGAAGCTGAGTGTCACTTATTGATGGTAGCACCTATTGGGCCATCTATTATAGTGACAGTGGAAATATGGCTTCAGTCCTAACCTGTATAGCTTGACTCTTGCAGCGTAGACATGCACTGCAGCCTGTCAAAATAAACACTTTGTGACAGGAAAAAAAATATCAAATATTAGTAAGTCAACATTATTAAAGCCTTGCAACCCCAATGTAGAGTGCATTGCATGTAAAAGTGGGACTTGTAAAAAGTTAATGTTACCATGTCCCTATAGTGAAATGGCCCTAAAAGCTGTGTTCATTGTTTCAGGCCTAGCTATTCTAAGTAGGAAACAGAGTACTGATTAAAATAATAATACTTCATGACTATATCATCTGGTGGTATCTTCCGAGCAGTATCTGTGTCTGGTCGCCCAGGTCTTTGTTGTCTTAGTCTGCGAGAGGTAAGGGCAACCCCTTCCGGTAGCCAAGTTGCTGCTGATACCAGGTAGCTCCTAGCAGGAAAGTGCCAGTCAGAAAAAGCTCTTAGGAGGAAAACCCTGAAGGCAACAAACCTCCAAAAGGGTCACGAGGATCCTGAGACTGAAATTCTAAGCCTTCTGGTACAGGTATATGGCCAGGATAAGTGGAGGAATAGCTGATGTCCAGGCACAGCAACATGTGGCAGTGAACTGAACTGCTTCAGGACAAACAAAAGTTAGGTGCGAAGAAACACAACAAAAACACTCAAAGTATTTGGATATAATGACTGATAGAGATTCTTTCCCTTATATAGGCCTGAGCCAGGGAGTAGAAGTAGACTCAAGGGATTCCTTCATGTCAGTCTGGGAACAAATCAGTAAACCTCAATGTGTCAGCCATTTTGGACTGCAAAGCTACATATCTTTGCCAGAAACCTCACAGATGATTTCTGGGGATGAGAAGGGAAAACAACATGGCACTTTGTGAACTGCCGACCATTTATGGGCCAAGACACAACAATGGTTTACTGCACCAGTGGGCCGGCCAAAAGTAGGTAAGTGTGGGAAGGAGTGCGATGGACTGCCAGCGCTGCCAGAAATCTCCTGATGCCCGAGCTGCGACAGGAGCAGAGCACCCGCTTGCCTGACACCAGCTGGTGGGACATGAGGGGATCAACAAATTCTGTATCTCAGGTATCTCTGGAATAGGACCAGCCTGAAAAATTATTAAAACACTAGTTGTAATAGTTATTAAAAATCGAATTCAATGGACCTTTTTGTCAAACATTAATGCTCAAGGGGAGGGATCCAAATGTGATATCAAATGTTTCAATGTTTTACTCACCCAAATGTATGAGTTTACTAGCATTTGCAACAAGAATAACTAAAAGGTGCTGCCCAAATGTATAATGAAGTGTGATATTGCTCAACAAAGGATGCAACATAGAAAAGAAGAAAGGCAGCTTTTAAAAGCTGAAGGGAAGGTAATCAACATACCCACCATGAAAAACCTGAAATTGAAGTTAAGAACCAAAATTTGCCATATTGATAAAACAGAACAAGATCCTAAGTAGACAGGGCTTCACACTGCAATAGTCACCAAACACAATAAAAACTTTTGGACCATAGTTGGTAAGGACACTAAAAACTCTAAAGTGTGGTGTGACTTCCATATAACATACGATCAAATGGAAAAAGCACATGATGGTGCTGTATGGGATTTTTGACACAGGCATGAAGGGTTCAGTAGACCAATACAGGTCCCAAATTAGAATCAGTCATGTAGAAACCCTGAAACTAATTAATAATTGTACATCCTCGCAGGCACCGGGTCCTAGTGGGCTTCCCATTTCCCTAAAGAAGTTTAATACCAAAAATGGGGTTTGATCCTAACATCTATGTTTAATTCGGTTACACACTCAGGCCTGTTCCACCCTCATGGAAAGGAGCAACCTTGTATTCCATTTATAAACGAGGCCCTAAAAATTCCCCAGCCAGCTATTGCTTTATTGCCCTGCTGAATGCAGATGAGAAATTATTTGCTACCATTAGTCAGGCTTCCTACCTAACTGCAACACAGCTGATAATATTATAGCCCTGACTATGATCAGCCAGAAAGTCCATGCCCCGAAAAACACCCTTTTTTGTATGCTTCAAAACCTTTCAACAGCCTTCGATAGGGTGAACTGATCCAGGTTGTGGGTGAAGCTTTAGAATTGGATTATCCCCCAAGGTATTTTACACTTGAAATTAGAGCTCCACAGCATTCCATGGGTTAGAGTAAAGATGTCAGATGGTCATGGTCTTTTACCCAAAATTCCCTCCTTCAATTGATTAAAGCAAGGGTGCATCCTTGTCCAACTTCTTTTTAATCTGCATATATCAGATTTAGCAGAGGTACTCACTCGCAGCCTAGACAACATGCCAAAGGTAGGGCATACCGAAAGCCCTTTTTTAGCTTATGCCAATGATTTTGTCATCCTTGTGACACCCCAGATTGGCCACCCAAGGCAACTCAATCGAATCCAAGTATATAATCAAGATAACCTTCTTAACAATATCAACAAAAGAAAGGTAATGTCCTTTGACCGAAAGAGTTCAAAGTTCATTTGGAAGACAGGTTCCATTAAAATAAAGGGAGTCAGGGAATAATTATGGTTTAACTCAGATAAAAATCTTTCTGAGAAATATCACTTGGACAACTTAAAAATTAGAATTACATCCATTTGTGAAGCTTTAAAATGGTTCTCTGCTCTCTAAGGGTGGGGAGCACTAGGCACTCTACTGGATTTTATAAAGGTTAAGATTATCCCTGTTCTTTAATATGGGGCCTTAATCGGGACCAGTTCTTTTACACATGGCCTTGATCGCATGTTCATGGATTGAATTTGTAAACTATTTCACTTAACGCAGTCAACCTCTTTATTCCGTATAGAACTAGATCTAGTATTTGACACCACGATGCGCTTTGGTCAATGTTAACCAGATCATGTACTTCAAAGAGGCGAAGGAAGCAGAAACCAACACTTTAAGATGATTTATCACCAAAGCATTTACTGTATCCTGGGCAGGAGCATTCTTTTCAGAAAAGTGATTTGAAGATCTGCAGAATATAAGCTCCTCTCAATGGCTACACTAGTATCTATGTGAAGAGCAACGAATAAACTAGGGCTAAAAATGAGAGTTAAAACCCTAACCCTGAGTAGGGACATTGATGCAGCCTTCAGATATAAGCACCTTAGATGCACCATAGACACATTATCAAGCTTCAGGCAACCCTATATCGATTTTAATCAGTGGCCTCAGAAGAAGATGATGTTAATGCGATTTAGGTTCTCTAGCTCCCATTTGAGTGTTGATGGTGCTTGGAAATTCAAGGGATGCATTGACAAGTCACAGCAAACAATAGGCTGGTCTGAATGGCACATGTGACTCCTCTGGATTTCCACAGAATATGCAGTTTGGGGACTGTGGGCCTCCATTCTGACACTACTTGACAAGACTGTTGAGCCACATGTAACATTTGGGCATCATTTGAGAGTGGAAGAAGAAGATGCCAAGACAATTCTTGAGCATCCTATCTCTGGTTGCTAGAGGACCCTTCTTTTGTTCTACCAGACTCTATCGCTAAGCTTGCTGTGTGTACAGTGCCTGCCGCAAACCAGATGTCAGTGTTACATGAGGGAGGATACTAGAATTTTCATAGCACACATGCCCAATCCCTTAGAGACCAAGTTTAGTGTGGCTGAAGACATTTGCCATCTTCACAATACCCAGACACAATGCATTTCCGGCTGTTTACAGTGATGCAAACAGGAACTGATGCAACAATTGTTAGACTTACCCTTGGTTAGGTTGTGTCCAGATTTAATTCCCACCCACTGGAGGCACTAATGTGGCACCTCCAGGCACCCACTTCAGAACACTTTCTGGACCTGCAGAAGATCAGAAGAGGACTGGAACTGCTGCCTTTGACCTGGGAGGAAACGTGAAGGACTGGACTCCAATGGTCATCAGACTGACCTCCTATGTGGCTACAGGGAGACATCAAGCTGAAAGAGGGCTTTTCCAGGAAGTTCCCAGCTGACCAGTGGCAACCAGACCTAGACTGGACCCTGCTGTTGGCCTCTGCCTGACACCCTGTGAGTCTCATAATGCGTCCCCTAAGGTCTGGCGGGTGGAGGGGCAGGGGCCTTAGAAGTGCTCTCTTGTGGTTGATTGGGACCTAAAAGACTATGTCAGAAGCTAAAGTCCTTAACCAGGATGAACCTGCTGTGTATCCTAGCTCCATTGTGGTTGGCCTGAAATGGTGCCTATATACTGATCTAGCCTCAACCATTGGCTATAATTAGGGCTTTGTGCCTTTTCCCACTATTTCCACTTTAAAGACTCATATCTCAATTTCCCCTACTGGATTTTTGTAACTTTGGTATAATTATGTTTATTAATCTTTACTCAATTTTTCCAATTCTGTTTGCAATATTTATTGGTTTTCATTTTCACTTTATAATTCTGGTACTGCATAAATATTTGCCCCAAGTTAATCTGCCTACTCTGTGCCATAGCTATACCAGGGGTTTGAGCTCAAGATAATTTAGTGTCTTTGTGGGTTCGCTATGATACAGGTTTTGAATATTCCTTGAGGTGAGTAGTCTCCCTCCCCAAATGATAATCCAATTTCTTACAGAGGAAAACCATATATTAATAGAATGTAGTTCTTGTGATACAAAGTTTTCTTAGCTGTGGGGGCAAGATGGCCGTACAAGCGTGAGGCTCCGGCAGCCCGATGCTGTAATCCTTCAATTCATCCTGCTCAATGGCCCCGCCGATGCCTGGAAATACTGTTTGCTGGCAGATATCACCTGGCTTGGAAAATCGGCCGCTTTGGGCGCACCCCGCTCCTGATTTGGCAGCGTAAGGAATTGACCGAGAAGAAGGGTGAAGACGTGCGGTGCTCCAGGGCGGCCTTGGAAGCTAAGTGAGCCCGCTGCTGCACACGTGGTATCCAGGCCGGGAGCGGAGGATCGGGTGGCAGAGAAGGAGGCACGGAACCGGAAACCTGACCGGCGCCTGGGTCGGCTCAGTACAGGGGGATGTGAGACGCTGCCCTTCTGGACATCGGCGAGGGACAACATAGCCCGCATTGAGGTAGAAGGCAGTAGGTGGGTGAAAGAGAGGATCACTGGCGGCGGCTTAGCTGGTTATATCCGCGGAGGGAGGCGAGTAATCGACGCCACCCAGGGTGAGACGCAGCGACCGGAGGAGTACCGGAATGAACACGATGCTCCAGGGGTCTTTTGAAACTTAATGCACGGCGCTAACACGCGCCCTTTCAGCGGCCACCCTGCCTTGCTGTGTCACTGGAGTTGCCCTGCCGCCGCCATTAGAGCCCTGCATACCTGCGATTGGCCTGATTGGCCTGATACTTACCCGTGGCCCCACTGAGGCAGGGAGGGGGTGCAATACCTTGGCAGTGCGGCCCACGTGGCTAACTCTTCCCCCAGGGGGCCATCAGCTGAGTCGGACGGGGAACGGGGGGTATTGCTAAAACCATCCCACTGTGTGACTGGAGGTGGCTGGGCCCCCCCTGGTTGGGTGTAGCGCTGGAAGCGAGCGCTGCCGTTCGCCGTTCTGTGACCTGAGGGGCTGAAAATACATTTGAGACATTCCGCTGCCCCAGCTGAATTAGGGAAGTGGGGCTCCCATCCTAGATGTGAAATAGATTTGAGAGGTGGGGCTCCCGTTATGGCGCACTGCTGATGATTACATATGGAACTTACCCCCCCAAAACGCGCTGGGAACTTGAGTGGTGCTTGGGCTAGAGCCGGAGGATTTCAAGTCAATGCACTGGCGTTCTGTGAGTTTGTCGCATCGGTTGTCCATGACTGTGGTGCTTGGGGGCTGCCCCTGTCGCACTTAGCTCCAGCTGCAAACTCTGCTCTGGTGGCGGCCTGCAAGCGCTTCGGTGCACGGGTCTTGGGGTGCGGGGCTTGGGGTGGCATTTCCAGCGCCGGACACTCCTGCTACAGGTGCCACACACAAACACGTGGAGGTGAGAAAGTCCGAGAGTGAGGGCTGGATTGTTGCTGGGTGCCTGAGGTAGCTGCAATTTATCTGCTATAACCCACTGCGCCACCCTGCACTGGTCACCTCACTGGAGGTTCCTGGTGTGGGGCGCTTGCGGACTGCTCAACCGGAGGGACGGAGTATACACGCGTCTCGGTGGCACACAACCTAGCAACATTCATACGTCGTCATGGGCAAGACAGACACAAGACAACCAAAGCTGACCTGTGAGGCCACGAAGTGAGGACCCCGGACCTTACAGGATGACCGGGACGCGGACAGGGGAGATGAGGTCCGGGGGGGCAGTCCCGCAGGATGCTGATATGCAAAGTATCCTCCAGGAGGTCAGACAGGGGTTCGCCACCATTGTGGACAAGGTGGACAGGATGTCGTCACGTATGGACGCCATTGCACATAGGACACGACATTTAGACATACAACGCAGCTGGCACACATGGATAAACTCTTGAAGCTTATTGCTGCAAAGAACGAAGACTTAGAAGCGCGCAGCAGGCGCAATAATATTCGCATAATAGGCATTCCACAGTCGGCCAACACAGGGAAAATGGAAGAATACGTCGAGAAGCTGTTGTTTGCAATTGGAACTGAGTCCTTCTCCAGCCAGTTTATTGTAGAACTGGCCCATTGATCTCTTGGACCGCGCCCACCGCCCGGCAGCGCGCCACGTCCTATTATAGCAAGACTTTCTCCATCTACCCGGATTTTACGCCTATAGTCCAAGAGGAGAGGTGCAAGTTTATGGATGTCAAAAATAAGCTGCGGAAAGCACACATTGATTATGCGCTACTATATCCTGCGTGGATTAGGGTTACTCATCAAGGCAAACAACATTTTTTCACCGAGCCACAGCAGGTGGAGGAATTTCTCAAACATGTACGGCGCCAGAATCGCACTGATGGATGCATGACGGCATCACAGCGGTCTACATCAACGGGGGCAGAAGATGATTTGCAATGAATCAATCCTTGTTGCGCATAGCCACTCTAAGTACAGCCCGGGATATTATAACCAATTGGCAATCAGATCTGCCTTAAGGAACACACACACTGTTCAGATGATGGACCATTTTGAGATATATATACGATGCATCAGTCACCCTCTGCCCTTGCGAGCCCGGCTATGCCATCAGCGGAGGGCTCTGTGGGCATGAGGTACCTGTGCTGCCGCCTAGAAATGGCCCCCAATGGGTATCCCTCTGAGAATGTCCACTGCATACTCGTTGCAGGGACAGTTGTGCTGTTTTTGTTTAGATTTGAATTAGGGGAGGGTGGGAGGGAGAACTATTCTGGCAAGTTAAGGCTGCTTCAGTGGGTGGAGAAGGGGAGGAGGGGGGACAGTTTGGTTTTATGTATGGCATCTACACATCAGGAATCTTGTTTTGTTGGTACAGTGTATTAAGGTATTGACTTATGCTCGAGTACAGGGCTTGAATTTCATTTTTTTTTAGCACAGCACAGGCTTGGTATGGTAAGGAAAATGGCTGATATAGATGCTGGGAATTTAAATATTATCATGTGGAATGTTAGAGGCATGGGGGACCCGAGGAAGAAAAGACAAATATTCGCTTATTTGGATAGGCATCGATTGCACATAGCCATGTTACAGGAAACGCATTTCGCTCCTCAAAAACCAAACAATTTTGCAAGCAAATAGGCGGAGCACAAAATCCTTTCCTCTTATTCATCTTATGCAAGAGGGACGGCAATCCTTATTAAAAAAAACAGATACTATTTCAGCAGGAGCAGCCAGTGATTCGCAGGGACGATACTGCCTGGCATGGGTGCGGTTGGGGGCTGTCTCCGTCACTCTTGCTTGCTGCTATGGACCGAATGTAGATGCACCAGAATTTTACACCTCGTTATGGGCTAAGATATTTGAAATAGGCTCCAGTCATATTATTTGGGGGGGACTTTAATGTTACATACAATCCAAGCATGGATAGATCACATCCTGCCCCTCACCACTATTCAAAAGCGTGCACAATTCTCCAAGATACTATAACCGCTTATCAATTAATTGATGCTTGGAGACACACCCACCCACACATGCAGGAGGGAATGCGTTACACAACACAGGCAGCGACATGGGCACGCATAGACAATTGGTTTGTGTCCCGAGGGTTGGGCCCGGCGATATTCCAAGTGCAGCACCTGGTCAGAGCTTACTCGGACCATGCCCCGGTAAAACTCACGCTGTCGTCCTCAGAATTTGACATGCCGCGCAGTGCTTGGCGACTTCATGCCGCCATTTTGCTGGATACGGTCTTCCAGGCGGAACTGCAGGAGGAAATACTAGATTTCTTCGCGCGCAACAAAGGCTCAGTGGACAGTGTGGAAACCATCTGGGAGGCGTTTAAAGCCACACTCCGAGGGTTCTGCATATCGAAAGGGTCGGGTGTATTAAAAGACATAACTAACACATTGTGCAGATTAGAAGCAGAGCTTAAATCCTTGGAAGGGCAATTAGCAGCGGACCCGAGCAGTCTCGCCCAACTCAAGTTTCGGGAGACCCTCACGGAATATATGGATGCAGCGCAGAGGGAAACACGGTTCCGAGGTAGATTCTGGGTGGCCCGCCGGTACGGAGAGGGAGAGCGACCCGGTAAGGCACTGGCGCATACGATTAGGAAACCTCGTCACTCTAACTATGTGTTGGAGCTCGAGGATCTAGACGGGGCGGTCTTTCGTGACACTACTAATATCCTAAATGCTTTTACAAAACATTATAATCACCTCTGTACTACCAAGAGGAGGGATGATCTGTATCTGGCGGGGTATGTAGATGATGTAGTGCTAGGCTGGTTGAGTGATAGGCAACGGGAATTCTTATGTGCCCCGTTTGAGTTGGACGAGGTCAGGGAGGCTATTATGAGCATGCAATCCAGGAAAGCCGCAGGTACGGACGGTATTCCTATAGAGTTTTACAAGACATATATAGATCTAATGGTCCCCATTTTACATGAGGTATATGAAGAATCACTGGAGGTGGCTACCTACCTGCATCCATGAGGGAAGCTATTATCATTTCACTCTTAAAGGCAGGGAAGATGCACCGACAGTGCGACCCCTATAGGCCATTCTCCCTCCTTAACTGTGATGCCAAAATTCTGGCCAAACTCATCGCTACTCGACTGAGTCTGTATCTGGAAACCTTGATCCTCCCAGACCAGTCGAGCTTTGTGCCCGGGAGAGCCACCTCTCATAATCTGAGAACACTTTTTGCTATTTTAAATAATGTCTCACCCGAGTTGCCTATGGCCGCGGTATTTTTAGACGCCACTAAGGCTTTTGATTCCATTTAGTGGGACTATATCTTTGGGGTAATGCTGTGGATGGGTTTTCCACCACTCTTCCTCTCCTGGATTCGGCTATTTTACCAAATGCTGGTTGCTAAAGTGCTCATTAACGGCCGCACATCTCAGACTTTTTGAATTACATGGGGCACCCGGCAGGGGTGTCCATTATCCCCTTGCTCTTTGCTCTTGAAGTGGAGCCGTTAGCGGCAAAGCTGCGACAACATCACAATGACAAGGCTTTGTGTTGTAATATGCAGCAAATACTTATATCCTTATATGCTGATGATATTACCTTATATATACGTGACCAACAACAAAATTTGAACCCAATCGTCCGGGAATTTATAGTATTTGGGAAACTATCAGGGTTTCAAATTAATTGGAGGAAATCTTGCGTTTTCCCCTTGACGACCGCAACGGTTCGCTTTCCGCTGGATTATCCCTTAGAGTGGTGCGAAGAGGAAATGCGGTATTTGGGAATTCGGGTCACTAGAGAAAGAGAGGAGCTAATGCGCTCGAATTATGTAACTGCACTAACCCGTATAACGGAATATGTGACCCGCTGGATTGCTCTTCCCCTCTCCATGGCGGAACGCGCATCCCTAATTAAAATGGTAATACTTCCTCAATTGCTTTACTTGTTTTTAAATATTCCGTATTATCCAGGTACTTTCTTTTTTAAGACACTTAGATCAGAGTTGACGCGCCTTGTATGGGGGGGTAAGCAACCGAGGTTGCAATAGAAGGTTCTTATCAGACCTTATTCACAGGGAGGGTTTGGAGTACCAAATTTTGAACTCTGTTACCTTAGTGCACAAGCTTATTATGCATGGGTTTGGGTGAAAGAGCCACGGTATATGCCACAGGTTGTGGCGGAGCACTGGCTTGCACACCCAATTCCAATAGAGGGAGTGTTATATGACCCGATTCAACCTCGAGATAGGGCGCCGACCACTCTCACGTGTACAACTGTAGCATGGCAACGTATAGGGCGTATGTTAAATGTCACCCTACTATACTCCCCGTTAATGCCTCTAACTTATCATCCAAGTATGCCCCTTCTCCAAGAAACAATATTCCACAACTTTAGAGAGCGTACTCGCATTAGCACCTGGGGGGATTTATATCATAATGGCCGTTTCCGCACTGCTGACCATGTATTTCAAGGCCTGTGGCAGACCCCTCTGGATGTTTTCCTATTTATTCGCCTTCGACAAGGAATCCGTTCTTTGACCCGGGACTTCCCGGTGGAGCCTCAGGCACTAGCTCCGCTGCAGTTAATACTTAAAAGTACGATGAATAAACGCCTTGTCTCCCTGATATATCGGACAGTGCACACACAGAGGGAATTGCTGGCCACGCTATCCTGCACACGGTGGAGTGGAGAGCTAGGGCTCGTCCTGACAGATGACCAATGGGAGTACTGCTGCTTGCAGACCGAGAGGATCTTGGCCAGCAGCAGGCTTCGCATAATACACTATAAGTTTCTACATAGTTTGTATTATACCCCAGCCAAGATGCACAGATATCATTTGCGGGATTCGGACAGATGTGATAGATGTCGAGCTTCTGAGCAGATTTTCTTCATTTGGCCTGGGAGTGCCCGGGTGTTAATGCATTTTGGGGGCACGTCTTTGACGCTCTAGCTCAAATGACGAATACACACATCGATCCCACACCATTGAGGGCTCTTCTCGGCTATGTCAAATCAATACAGGTGTCACATCGCAAATACATTGCTCTTGGCCAAGAGGCCGGTGGCCTGCCGATGGGGTAGGGGACAGGCGCCCAAATTTAAGGACTGGATTGATGATTTGGTGGTTTGCCAAGAACGACTCACCACATATGCTGAACTGTTACCTAGTGCCTCTAGACCTAGGGATATCTGGGCCCCCTTGAAGTGTTACCTGCTGGCGCTCCCGCGTGAGACTCCCTCCTCTGCCACAGAAACATTTACCCAATAATATCTCTACTGTGTTGGGGTCTACATGGAACTTCTCTTATGAGGGGATTACATGACCTTCAGCTAGATTAGCTAGTAGAGAAATGGTGCAGCCAGGAGCAAGTACTTCATAGCAGCAGGTCGGCTCAATAGCGGTATAAGCATCGCACTAAACAGGTGTCCACATCCTTTTGAAGATTCGAAGGTCTGGTGTATACATACATGATTGAAAGGTTCCCTGAAGTGCACCGCAGGGACGCCATGTCCGTAATAAGCATGTTGCATTTTAATAAAGTCCACATCATCATGTACATGAACACTTATACGGTAATGATGAAATGGGAGCATAGTTTATTTAAGAGACTGTAGTATGATGCCTGATGCAATTTCCTCTGCCTCTTTATGTTCTGCAAATATAGTGAAATGTCCAGATATGTTATGTGATATGGACTAATGCTATCAATGCTGGAGATCTATACGTGCTGGCAATGTACTAATTACTGATTGTAATGATGCACTGGATGTCATTGTTTGGTTGAAAAAGAATAAACAGAATTTAAAAAGAAAAAAAGTTTTCTTAGCTGTGTGTGGGTATTCGAAATCCATTACTTTTCTACCTTGTACAGGTTACAGGTTGTTATAGTGATGTTAGAAGAAACACTGCATAGCGTGTCAGAGTGAAATCTGCAGCCCTAGCCCCGATACGTGTAAACTACTAGAGATGGTCTCCACTTTTTCTTTCTTGGCTAGATAGAATTAGTTAGATCAAAATGACCATCCTTTGAAGGGCTCATTACATTTTTTAGGTGCTCCCAGCTGCAGCACAAAGATCATTCCTTCTTGAACTCAAATCTCACTTAATTATTCACTCATTACACTTAATCTGGAAGGAGCAGAGGGCAAGGCTGAGCTATAAAATATTGAAAGACCCTAAATTGGAAGGTGGTTTATTTAGCTTTCCCCGATTTCTTGCTCTATTTTAGGATGGCTCAACTTAGGATTTTAGAGTACTGGTCCTGTAGAGCCTCAGAGAAACACTGGGTTCCCCATGGACAGCATTGTGTTAGAAAAGTCTCTGGGACCTACTCTGGAAGCTAAAGAGGAAAAGACCCGCTAATGAATATCTCAGTACCTCCACAAAACCTACACTAGAGGTATGGGATACCCATCTAAACATTCACTTGACTTATTATTAGCATTGCTCCACACCCCTATAAACCACAATCCAGCCTTCTATCCTGCTTTAAACTGGGGTGCTTTGACTACTGAGAAGGTAGAGACTATTTAGCGAACTCTGAAATATTTAACAACCATGAGATACTATCCTCTGAGTACTCTAAACAAAAATTCAATTTTCAAAAAGATGAGCATTACCATTATGTAGAACAGAGACACTGGGTATTGCCAGTGGCGGCTCCTCCGCTAAGGTGGAGGAGCATTGCCCTACTGCTCACTGAGTGAGCAATTAAAAAACCAAAAAAATAAAATGATAATAATGTTATTATCAGTTTTTTTAAACGTACTGCTCCATTGTTTGGGGGCAGTCTATTAAGAGGCTGGGGGAGGAGTGGTGGCACCCTCCAAAGTGCGCATGAATATTTGGCTGGCCCTCTGGGGCCGGCCAAACATTCATGCGCACTTTGCAAGTTTGCAAGTTCTCCACCCAGGTTGCATTATAGATTATGGATTTCCCTTGCTTGAATCCAGGCTTCACTACTTTCTGTTACATTTCAACCACATTGCAATAGCTGAAAAGAAACAGATCACAAGTTAATGCAGGAAGTAATTAACCAGCAGCCTGGTGCTTCAGCTATGGAGTCAGGGGGCTCCTCCTTCACCCTTCTCAGTGTGTGAGTTGCCCAGGAAGACGTGCATAGATAGCTTTCCAGGCAGAAGAGACTTGATCCCTGGGGCCAAGAAGGTGTGTGTGCTGCAACATAAGAGGTGTTTCCCATGAAGTGGATGTCTGCAGCACCAAGCCCCTTGAATGTACCACTAGCTGCAAAGATGTGATAGAGATGTACCAGTGCCAGGCATTGAATAGACCGTAAGCATTTTAGTTGTCTCACTACCACCCACACACAGTGTCTGTAGAAGACAATGGGATTTCCAGCAGGCCAGTCAGAGTTTATTCTTGTTATCAGTTCTTATAATGGACTAAAATAAATGCAGTTTGAGGCAATTGTTGTTTCCTTCTGGGTTTATTTGTTAAATGTATTAAATAATAGCCTGGCAAGGTTAGAATGCTTTTGTATGCAGCGTATTTAGGACTGAAATAAACAGTCCAACTGTGTTTATGAAAAGATGTCACATCCTAATAAAACTATTAAGTGTGAACTATCGTTAGAAAAAGCGAGCATTCAATGTTTTGGGGTGCCATAGAAATAGCTTCTGTATTTATAATCTGAAAAACCAAATGATTAGAGTAATCGTGATATTTCAGCTCTAAACATAAGCTACACAAATCAGGGACCTGCTTCGGTCTTCTAAAATCTTTGAGGAAAGTCCTGCCCCTTCTTCCCCCTAAACCCCAAAAACTGCTAATCCAAGGTCTCATAATATCGAGACTAGATTACAGTAATGTTATTTATCTGGGCGCTCCCGAAGCGACCCTTAATAAATTGCAGAGAATTCAGAACACTGCTGCCCGGATCATCACAAACACCCCGGCCAGATCATCTGCTAAACCCGCTCTCAAACTCCTCCATTGGCTCCCCATAAGGGAGAGAGTCAAATTTAAGGCCCTGTGCCTGCTCCACAAAACGTTGCATAACCAAGGCCCCCCAATCCTCAGCAATTTTGTTACCCCTTACACTACCACTAGATCCTTCCGTTCTAACGCAGAAAACCTCATCAATACCCCGAGATTCAGGAAAGCCCGATCAGGAGGAAGACGCTTCTCGGTACAAGCTGCCCGTCTTTGGAATTCACTCCCCCATGACTTACGTCTTGAACCACAATATCTGCGCTTCAGGAAGCTGCTAAAAACACATCTCTTTCCCTAGCTTCCATGCCCCCCCCCCCTGTTTTGATTTCCCACCCTTCCTCTTTTTTGCTCTTAGCTCCCGGGCCTCAGATTTGTTGAATCAGGGTTTTTAGCGCTGGGATACCTCCGGGTGACTATGCGCTTTATAAAAATAAATAATAATAATAATAATAATAAATCAGTGATTAAAGTAATTATGCTTCCAGGAAAGACAGTTTCATGAGCACTCACTCAGTTGTTAGAGGTGGAACACAGGCACATTGGTGTATTCTATGTGCAGATTAGCTCTGATCAGGAAAACGCCACACATGCGCTATCTAAGCTTGTCTCTAAATAAAAATGGTGGTTTTATATGGTTGTGCCTGAGCATGTGGTGGTTGTTCCTGGGGCTTTTGAATATGCACTTAGCAGTACAATGGATGTTTCTGGCTGTATGATAGCTGAAGTGCTGGTCTGAGAGGGATATGCCTATCTTGGTTTTGGCACTGGCATGTGATGATTGCACAGGTGATTTATTGTAGCTATATGTACGCTAAAATATGGGTGGTAACAAGGTTTTATCTACTTTGGTACATTTTCTGTTATTTCATTCGTCTTTCATTGTATGCCTTAAAGTGTGTCACATCCTTTAAGATCAGCAGGTTCAAAGGTCACAACTTCCTGTGATGTCAGGAGAGGGAGGGTCAAGGAAAGATGTCACAACCGCTACTCCTGGCATTTTGTTAGACCCGTTCTGTGTATGGCACTTGGGTAATGATCTCTTTGTTTTCCTTACTATGATTGCTAGATTATATTCTCTGATACTGCAAGGGCGTCAGCTTATAATAAATCAACAGCAGGAACAATTAAGAATCTTTCTTGTGTCTCTCATATAGCTCCAGGATAGCCTTTTCTCCTGTTGTCACTTGCGTAAACTATTCTTCTTTTCAACTTTATAAACCAATATAGCCCCAGTGGGAAGTAGTTGCTGTCTTTTTAGGTCGAGCATTCAAGATCTCTTGTATATACTTTAGTATATACTTATATGTGTATGTACTTTGTGGGCTCTGGAGATCAGCCCTAGGACTGGTCTGCTTCTGCTTAGGGACTTTTTTTCTGTTCAACTGCCTCTATTAAATTTTCTTGATAGAAAACGACCACCAGAGGTCAGTAAAATACCAGAATCACTTTAACATTACGTAGATTCCAGTCCATAGAAATTGTCTTCCACGAGCACCCGTAGACAATAATATTTTTTTCAAATCTTGTATTTTCAGTGATATGACCACTGAAGGCCCTGATTTTATTTTAAAAACAGAGTTTTGGACTACACCATTTCCCACTGAAAGGCAATATTTCTCTCCATGTGTTCCCATACCTGGGGTGTCACGCAGTTTGGTGCTTACTTTCCCTCCATGTTAAAGAACAGTAGATGTTTCAGCACCCAGGCTAATGTGCTGCACAGCTAAACACATATAAGGACCCAAAGGCAAGACCGATTGCATTGCAAATGCTTCTTTCAATATTCCTGTGGAAAGAAAAAAGAAAGGAACATAAGGGAAAACAATTCCTTTCCCATTCCTTTCTTTTCTTTTTGATGGGTACCTTCGTTGTTTTTCTTATGGTTCCAACCACTTTCCATGATGATAGTGTTGGGATTCTGCATGGCCAACACACTCTCCAGATCATGAGAAAATATGTCCTTTCTTTTACTTTATGAGAGGAATGCCGTGACCTAAGCTATGGAAGTAAGATTGGGGCCAGCTCGCTCTGTCTGGGACCTCTAACATCTGAACAATTCTCGCCCGGTTTCCATCTGCAGGAGCTAACATCTCCCCACCTCTGTGCCCACCAGCACCTCTTTGCCTAGCATGCTCTCCATGTAAATGGCAAAACAGGTGTTTACCTATGCGGTCTGTCACCATCACCATCACTAGCACTAAGTGCTTTGTTTCTTATTCTTGTGACCCTTGCCTCTTAGAGCAACCCCCTCTTCTATAAGCCTGACCTTTGAGCTGTTTAGTTTTCTTATGAGCCCAACTGTTCAAAGAGCAGCATTGCCAGAAATCAACGTTTTTAATTCCTGATAAGAATTATTTCAAATTAAATATAGTGACCCGGCAATGTAAGGCATGTACCTTAAACCAGTGGTAATGTCATTTTCGACAAAATCACTGTGTACACACCCTGTGGCCTGTAGTCAGGCCACGACAATGACACAGTCCTCTCCCACAAAGTTCAATTACAATTTCCTTTATAGTAAAAAGAACATCTTTACTATATAACATAGAGCACACACACACACACATAAGCCAGCCCTCTTGCCTTTGCCAATGCTTGTTTATATTGTCATCACTTTTTCTATACATCGCATTGTATATTCCATTACAGATACTATATAAATATCAACATAACATGGGTGTATTTTGTTAAATGATGAAGGCCCAAACCACTCAGGACCTGCTCATAAGTTCCCTTTATTATATCATAACACCTGGATTGCAGGAATATTTACTTTCATTGAGGGTGGGGCTTGAGACCTCTCATTTGCAGTTAAGTGGTATTTTGATGAGTGTGTTATTCTCCATATGTATGCAATCAAATCCCAATGGTACAAAGTAGGATGATACAAATGATTCCTCAAATGAATGAAGCTGAAATGCTGAAATTGTATTAACTTTTTTCTTTTTTTACCTTTGATCATTCTTTCATGTGTGCGTCATAAGGATGCACGATTGCATAAGTATTGGGTTACACACTCTGCAAAATACCACTAAAAATAAGTGTATTGACTTTGCAAGGGACAAGATTTTGGATGAGTCTCAAAATTATGTATGCATTTAAGGAGATAACATATTTTAAATACATATTTAGGGATGTTTAGAACTTTTTTTTTCATTTATACTACTTTTCTTTTAGATGTTTATACACTGAACTGAATAAATACCTGTTTTGTACGCTTAAATTAGAAACTGTGGGTCTCATTTATGAGGTTTTGGCATAGGGCAGCGCCAGAAGGAATCTTGCTGAGCTGTCCTAACTCAAAACAAGAGGGCAGTAATGCGCCGTATCTATGTGATAAGGGACATTCCTGTCCTTTTCCCCAGCGCCGGCGCACAGTGGGCTGCCATGTGCCAGTGCAGTGCCTGCGTTGCAGAGCTGATTGATTTTGTGCAGGAATGGACACCTTCCTGCACAAAAACAATCAATTCAGGTGATTTCCTCTTTCTATGTTTGCTGCACAATACAGTACACATAGAAAAAGGAAAGAACAAGGAGAAATGGAAACATTTATCCTCGTTGCGCCTACCCAACGCCAACCCTGATTCTGATGCATTCCCAGGTTTACCATTTCTCGTAAATCTGGGAATGTTCAGATTCCTTGGGTGTTGCATGGGAACACCCAATGAACGCCCCTTTGAAAGGAGCACATATTTAAAAGGCAATGAAAAGCCACGTATATGCCGGGGCACATTGCGCCACACAAAAGTTTTAAAAAAGTGACGTTCCGGTGCGCAAGGAGCCTCACAAATTTGGCCCTGTATTGTTCCATTTAAATAGTAAACCATGTCAATTTCAATACAAAATGAAGCGCACATTTATTATTCCCTGTTTTGGATTTACTTCCATGTTTTGCAGAAGCAATCATTCTCAGAAAGTAAGAGAAACAATGGTTCGCCTAGCTATGCCATTCCAGAGTGAGAGGTTGAAAACTACTCTCTTCTGTTTTACCTTGGACTGTTTCCATGCGTTGTAGCATGCAACATTCTTTTCATTAGCTTAACTGGTGTTTCAGCATACCAATTGTATGCCCAGCAGGATGTGTTTTTAAATAAGTGACATAATTACAATAAAGTATTAGCAAGTGGAATTTGCAGAACAGTGTGAGGTAGCACATTTTGCTGAAAGTGAAGACATTTTCACAGTCAACTGAAAAGGCTAGTGTGGATTTCAAGTAGAGTTTTTGTGTTGGCCATTTTTAAACGGTATGCTTTATTTATTGAGGTGAGTCACTCCACCTGAAGCCAACAATATAGAGCATTTGGTTGCTAATTGCGTTTTAGACAAAACTATCACTTTTGACGTACAGAATCTACTTCCACTCAAAGAGGAGTGATTCATAACTTCTAAGTGGAAACGCAGTGCCCTGCACCTTTGTCTGGCAGAGCCAGGGAGTCTTCAGCACACAATGCATTGACAGTCGTCTGCATGTGTATGACTGGATACCCATGGTCTGCTGGATTATTGAGGCCAGTCAGTGTGGCCACGTCGAGATGTGGCTGTACTGTGCTTTAACTTAGACTTTAAAATATACACATTAAAATGGCGAATGCAATAAGCGTATAAACTCAAAAACAAAGACGCATTTTAAAGCATGGGGCAAATGTACAGCCCCCCCCCCTCCCCCACAAAGGATCATCACATGCCTCCCTAAGTCTGCCTTGTCCTGCCTCCAGGCCTGGCAGATGCCCTCAATTCCTCAATTACTGAGTAAAATCAGTTTTTATAAATAGTTATTTTTTTTTAACCAGGTTGGGGAGATGTGATGGGTGTGCTTCCATTACTGAATGGTTGAAGAGAAAGCTTTCCTTCTGCTTTGTTATCTCAGTTTACAGTTCACTCAAATGTGTCAAATGGAGGGAAGTGCAGTTCCACATATCCTCTAAGATGTTGGAAGGTTGTCATTGAGGGTGGAGGGGCCCTTCCTCCACCCTTTTGCGAAGCATGAAGAGTGTCTCGCAGGCTGAGCCAAGGTCAGCCTGACTGATACTAATCACGTCCGGCATAGGGAAGCAGTGCGCTGCACATGGGCAACATGTGCTGGTGCCTAGCAGCATGAGCAGAGCTTTGCCAGTCTGAAGATTTCACAGCCCTGAGGGCGTGACCACCTCAGTACGACAAAGCCCCTGAAGACCTCCCGATCATATTGAGGGGGTGCGTCACCAATAGACTCAGACCTGGGTACTTCAGTTTTAACCCCTAAAGTGCCCAGAGTTGGATGTCAATCAGTGGCACTGCGTCACAGAGTGAGGTGCGGTCAACAACTCTCACTGATCCCATCCTACTCTGTGAATAGTTATAGAAGGTCATCTTCTCATTGGCTGACTTATTACAAGATCAGCCAATGAGAGGAGGTTGCGAGATCTTCTTGTGTTCCTTGACAGAAGAATCCAGCTCCTTCTTGTGCTTTCTTCTTCTTTGCCTGCGCTGGACCTTCTATCAGCGCTGCAGCCTGGAAAGTACCTCTTTTTCATGTTTGGCTGTGTGTCTGCATGTATGAATGAATGTGTATTTGCGAGTGCATGTTCTGAATGGATGTGTGCAAGTGTTTGTGAATGGTGAGTGTATGTGTATGCGTTTATCAATTAATGGGTGTGAATTGGTGCAGTGGCGGCTGGTACAATTGTGGTGCGCCGGAATATTTTAGATATGATTTTAATGCGTAAATTCATTATTGTCTTCCATTTCTGAAAGAAAACTAAAATAGCAAAACAAGTCACTGCCCTCAAATTATACACTGCATCACTTCATTTGCATGGAGATCAACTCTCTGTTCCACTCCACATCTGTTGGTGGCATGAGCAGGACAGATGTAACTTAGGCGCTTCATGTGAACAGAGAATAGAATCTCATAGTTTCTCTCCCCGTCTCAACATTTTATAGCTCTTGGAAGCAAGTAGGCAATCCGAAACAGTTCCAAAGGTAGAGCTATATATGTTTACTACTGTTCTGGAGACTAGATACCTAAAAAACGGGGAACAACCTTTACAACGCAACTTTTACAACGCACTACACTTACAACGCAATTTTTACAACACAACATCCACTACAATACATTCCATTACATCGCATGACACTACAACGCATTTTTAAAAACTACCTTTACAACGCATTCCATTACATCGCATACTACCTTTACAACGCATACCATTACAACGCATAATATTACACTACACTATCCAACACTTACCCTACTGTTGCACCCCCTGGAGTTAGAATAGTAATTTTTACCCCTATACTATCCAACACTTACCCTACTGTTGCACCCCTTGGAGTAAGAATAGTAATTTTTACCCCTATACTATCCAACACTTACCCTACTGTTGCACCCCTTGGAGTAAGAATAGTAATTTTTACCCCTATACTATCCAACACTTACCCTACTGTTGCACCCCTGGAGTTAGAATAGTAATTTTTACCCCTATACTATCCAACACTTACCCTACTGTTGCACTCCCTGGAGTTAGAATAGTAATTTTTACCCCTATACTATCCAACACTTACCCTACTGTTGCACCCCCTGGAGTTAGAATAGTAATTTTTACCCCTATACTATCCAACACTTACCCTACTGTTGCACCCCCTGGAGTTAGAATAGTAATTTTTACCCCTATACTATCCAACACTTACCCTACTGTTGCACCCCCTGGAGTTAGAATAGTAATTTTTACCCCTATACTATCCAACACTTACCCTACTGTTGCACCCCCTGGAGTTAGAATAATTTTTACCCCTATACTATCCAACACTTACCCTACTGTTGCACCCCCTGGAGTTAGAATAGTATTTTTTACCCCTATACTATCCAATACTTACCTTAAATGCAATGTAATATTATGCGTTGTAATGGTATGCGTTGTAAAGGTAGTATGCGATGTAATGGAATGCGTTGTAAAGGTAGTTTTTAAAAATGCGTTGTAGTGTCATGCGATGTAATGGAATGCGTTGTAGTGGATGTTGCATTGTAAAAATTGCGTTGTAAGTGCATGCGTTGTAAAAGTATGCGTTGTAACGTCATACATCCCTAAAAAACAGAGGCTCAACAAGCAGTGCAGTGCAAGAAGAGAGTGTGAACCATCAGGTTTATACACTTACTCTTAAGCCAGAACCGGGATGTGGTCTGACACCCACAAATTATCTCAACAGTGCCCTGGTGAAGTGTGGATGAATGGTGCAGTCATACCTGCTGCAGTTGTAGTGTGTGCATATGAACAGCACAGCAGTCAAAGTACACTGTAGTGCACGATCTGGTAGGCTGCACGATCGCTTATTCTCATCTTGTGGGAATGTTCTGTGCTCGTACTAAGTTTTAGGAGTCTTAGGACCATCAGGCTCGTGTTTGTCAAAAACATGCCACTCTGCCTTCCTTCCTCTAGCTGCTGGCCTTCCCAGTTGAGAGATGAAAGGTGCCAGATAACAAAAACCTTTTTATTTTTTGCAGTTTTATTATAGCGCAAACTCGATCTCAAGGTATAGGAGCGCTTTACATGAGCACCAGTAACATTACACATCCATTTTATTTTTGTATTTCAGCCATTCAGAGATGAAGGGATTTTCTCACAATCATAAGATGTTGTATTTCTGGCATTGGGAGATAAAGGGATTTGCCCTGGATCACAGGATGTTGAGTCGATGCTAAAAGGCGAACCTGGTTCCCTTGGAGCAAAGATGGTATCTGAGTAGTTATCCGCAGTTCCCGTAGCTCCCACCCCACCCCTCACCTAGTCTGTAATTCAGTGGTTTTCGAGCGGAGATCCAGCCCTGAACACAGGCGGGGATGCTTGTGGATCCTTGGTCTTTCTCGGAGCTCCGCTGACCGTCATAATCTTGGGACCTTGAGGAGGAGCGAAGTCGGAAGACACTGCGCAGCTCTGGTTGCAGTACTCCTTGTTGGTTTGAGACAGAAGCTGAGGCGGGCTGTCCTCACCGTCTTGGCTAGGCAAGTGAGTCTTTCAGCACTGATGGCCGGCAGAGGGTCAAAGGCACCAAAGTCGAAACCCGTGATTGCGACAGTTGCTATTGTGGGTCCGCTCCCAGCCAGTACTATGAAGCCCAGCATGCACCAGGAACACCCCAAAGATGCTGGCGCCGAGGGGAGGAATAAGAAGAAAGGCAATGAGCTGTCCGGTGCTAGTGGGAAGAGGCCAGTCCGGGGGAGCAATCGCACGGCATCAGTGGTAGGTCAACCAGCAATCTCAGACCTTTTTCCACTAAAACACACCAGGACCATGAAAAATCAGGATGTGGTTACTGCTGCCCCCTTATTAGCAACTGCATCCGCTCCTATTCAGGTGTCTGAGACAGAGGCAGATCCCTCCAGGAGCCCAAAGGCAAGTGAGGAGAAGAATCATGCAATCACCACTATGGTGGCGGTAGAGAGGAAATCACAGCCCGAGCAAAACTCGATTAGCTCTACAACCATTGAGAATGTCGATCATGGGGGGCTTGTGGCTCTCTCTTCCTCCCAACCAGGGAAATCGGACTCTACCTTGCTAGGTTATGGCTCTCTAGGAAACCCAAGATTGTTAACTTCGCCTAATCTTATGGGGGGTGGAGAGAATTTTTTTTTGATTCTGACTCTTCAATGCCTGAATCAGGTTCTTCAACCTTTACGTTGTAATGCTCGACTAGCTGCAGCTCGCTGGACCAATCTGTTGTCCTTGCCAGTCGCAAGAGACGATTGGGGGAAGGAAAAGTAGGAGGTAATCTACAAGACTAAGAAAGAAACGGACAGCAAGAGATAAGAAAGCGAGTAAAAGTCATGAAGACTCACCCTGGAAAGATATCCCCAGGTTTTAATGGGATTACTCTGCCGTCCAACTTTTCAATCAGCAAGGGCGGAGAACGGAGGACTTTTCCCCAGGGGATCCGCCTCGACAGTTTGGAACTACGACTGTGCTGGAACCCTCAACCTCCTTGATCTTGGCTACTATCAAGCAGATGCAGGTGGAGGTTCGGACGGAAAACTGTCGGGCTCGACAGGCCTCAAAGAAGTTACAGGGTGCAGTCAGAAAAATAAGCAAAACCTTCTCTGAGATCTCCGATAGGATGACCATTGTGTAGGCACGCACGGAAACCCTCAAATTGGAGGTTGCAGAACTAAAAACCCTGAGTTCTTCCCAAGAACCTAAACTTACTGACATGATGTGGAAGCTTGAGGAGCATGAGAAAAGACAAAGGAGAAATCATTTGAAACTGCTGGGTATTCCAGAAGGGGTAGGGGGAGGAAACCCTGGAGACTATGTAGTTAAACATCTAAAGGGAGCATTTCCAGAATGTACAGTTTGGGACTAGGAAAAAGAAATACAGAGGGTGCACCAATTCCTCCTAACCCTCAAGAAACAATAAGCAGCTAATACCGCATACCCTCGGGCCGTCTTGGTCTACTTTGGAAACTTTTTTATTAACGCAGCACATTTTCGATCTGGCACGTCCCAATTCTAAAAAAGAGTTTGAGGGAGTTTCCTTCTTTGCACGACTTCACACATGCGACAGTGGAGCGAAGATGTTGTTTAAGACAGATGTTTGCTCCCTTCCAGAAGCTGGGTGCTGAGGTGTACCTACAAAATCCTGCAAAACTGAAAGTGATTTTTAAGGGGTGTATACGTAGCTTTTTCTCAGAGGTGCAGGCCCAGAAATATCTAGCTGAGCTGCAAGGGGGGCTGATTTATAGGGTTAAGCGCGAAAGGTGGAAGGCAAAACTGGTTAGGCAGAATTAAACATGTCTGAGTAGCTCAAGAATGCTTAAATGGTGGGGAAAAAATATTTTGAAAAGATAAAAAATAAATAAAAGCAATAAGTTAAGGGGACTCACAACATATTTTTAAGAAATTTAAGTTAAAAGAAGGTAAAAGAAGTGGTGTGAGACAAAAAAATAGGCTGTAAGAACACTGTGTTATATGGGGGGTTGGTGGTGGGGAGTTGGGAACCGGGTCTGACTCTTCAGATTGAGTCATTCAGGCTAGGCCTGGTTGCTCATTGGTTGGGAGCGTGAGTGCTAGAGGGGGTGGGGGGAGGCTCGCCTGGGTGGTGGAGGTGACCCACTAGGGGACGTTGGGCTGGGGAGGTGTGGGAGTGAGGGGTGTGGATATCCTACACGATCAGGTTAAAAAGAGTAAAAATTAGAGAGACTGGGATTTTGTCAATAGGGAGTGGAAAAGAAATGCTTCTGGTGTACTACTATTATAATGTTGAGGGTGAGGAGTCAAGGATTTTAGTCAAAGTAAGACAATTATCAATAACCAGATGATTTGTATTGCCTCTATTAACATTTGTGGCCTAAATGATCCTAAAAAAGATCTAGAACTTCATTAGGCCTAAAGATTTTGAAAGCAGACATCGATTGTTTACAAGAAACACATATTGAAGCTTCACAGAGAGATATTTTAAACTCCTTGGGTTATAGACTCATATGCGGCATCTCACAAGGTGCTCATACTGGGGATGTCGCAGTTTTGGCCCGAGGCAGCTTGCTAAAACTCAAGTAGGGTCCGATACCAAAGGTAGATGGGTAGCAGCAGTTTGTCATTCTCCTTGTGGAGATAAATTTACGTTGTGCTCAGTCTACGGTAGCATACTCGATGAGCCCTCTATTATCAATCAGATATCTAGAGAGTTAACTCATCGTCCTCTTCCAATAGTTTTATATGGGTACTTTAATATTAGTCTCCGAGGCAATTTGGATATAGGGGCACAACTAATGTATACTGGACGAAAACCTAAAGTTTTTCAAACCCTCAAAGAGGTGTGTAAAGATCACGGCCTGGTAGATGTTTGGTGCAAAAAGAATTTAATGGGGCACGGTTACACCTATTTTTCTGCTCCGCATTCCACACATGCTCGTCTTGATTACTTTTTTGTATCCAATAAGTTTATTACAACTTGTAATATTGAACGATACCCATGGTACCTTTCAGATCTCTATCCACCTGTACTAGAATTACAAGGAATAGGGGAGAAATCACAAAGCACATGGAGCTTTGAGCATGCCCTCCTTGCTAACGAAGATAAGCAGGTGGATTCCAATATTCTTTGAAGAGAATAATGGTATTGCCTCTTTGAGTACGGTCTGGGATACGTTCAAGGCCTGCCTAAGGGGGGAGATCCTAAGGTTCTCTTTGAACAGGGGGAAGCAGGAGAGACAATTGATATAAATTAAACAAGATAATCTAGCGGTAGCAGAGGAAAAACTAATAAAAGTGATACAACAAGGTAGGGATATAAAGGAAGCCCAAATTAAGGTAACAATTGCAAGGGCAGAAATAGAGCTGATCTTCGCAAATATGGCAGCAGAAAAGTACGTTGCTTGGAAAGAAAGAACGTACAAGTGTAGTGAGCAGGTTGGACACCATCTGGCGGTAAGAGCAAGGCAGAGGTGTACAAATAGCGAGATATGAGAAGTCCGGGACCCCGTTCTTGGGACAGTCACAGATGCAAAAAAAATTAGAGATGTATTTCAAGTGTTTTACCAAACCTTATATGCCGAAGCAATCACGGACTGCCCTCGGAAAATCGAAGAGTTCCTTGAAATGGCACCGGCAAGCAGATTATCTTTAGACGAGTAGGAATCCCTAGAAGAAGAGCTATTATGGGATGAGATCTTTCTTGCAATTTCTAATCTCCCCTCTGGTAAAGCTGCAGGTGTGGAATCAATCCCTTCAGAATTTTATAGAACATTTGCTCCCCAGTTGAAAGTTCAGATGACAACACTATTCAATCAAATATTTAGTGGAGCCACCCCACCAGACTCTTTGTCTGGGGTCAAATTGTTTTTTTTCTTTTAAAAAGATAAGCCGACAGCATAATTAGGCTCATATCGGACAATTGCATTGATAAATGGGGATTCCAAAATTTATTCAAAGTTATTAGCAGCACGGTTAGCTCAGGTCATCAAAAATCTCGTTGGGATACTACCGATCACATTCAGAGAGTGATCTCACTTTTTGATGCGGTGGAAGTGTCAGGAGACCCTATGGCCTAGATTTTATTAGATGCGGAAAAGGCATTTGATAGGGTCTCCTGGCAATTCCTATGGCATGCAATGTATGCAAGCAATATTGGTCCAAGGTTCATTCAAGGAATCAAGCGCTTAAAACTGCAAGCTTGTTGCAAAGATCTGTATTTCATGAGGTATGACAGGGCCTTTTATGATTACTTGAGGAACCCAACAGGGGTGCCCTTGCTCCCCACTCTTGTTCGCGTTAAATATAGACCCTTTTATAAGAAAAATAGCGCAAAACATCGCAATTCCCCCAATAATTATGCATGGATACGAAAGTAAAATCTTGGAATACGCCGATGATGTTGCAGTATTGACTCCTAACACTGAAGCAGCTATTAAGGTAATAGAGACGGAAGCCTCTATTTTTGGGAACATCTCTGGCTTCTCGCTAAATGAAAATACACAAATCATTATTAATGACAAGATTGCATTGGTTGACAGAAGAGTAGTTCAAAAAGCAGTATATCTCGATGTGTGCATCTCTTCTAATTTAGATGCTATTGTTAATTTAAATTTAGAACCCGGGTTAGATAAAACTAGTAAAGGGTTAGCAAGGTTAAATAATTAACATATTACAATGATTGGTCGGTGTAATCTTATAAAGATGATCTTTTTCCCCAAAATTTTGTATTTCTTTAGAACAATTCCTTTAGATTTCCCCAATGAATGCCTAAAAGCTTTTGATGTCTTTTCTAGATTTTTATGGGCTTATTCTAAACCAAGGAGAGCGTTGCGGTATTTATCGCTCCCAAAAGAGAGAGGAGGGTGGGCTCTCCCAAACCCTAAGTTATATTATTGGGCCACTATGTTGCAATATAGCCGGATTTTGCTAATGGAACCTATGTCAAAGGCTTCCCCACACTCTACCCCTACCATATTTGAATTATTGATAAGAAAAGAGGCTTTGGGGTGTCTTTGGAGACAAGTAGAATATAGCTACTAAAAAAAAAGCACTGTGTAAGTGTCTCATGGGCACGTTTAAGGTTTGGACCGATTTACAGAAATTGTTGGGTCTGGGAAGACTGAATTTCTATACTAAGATTCAGAATAATCAAAACCTACCTGAAATCTTTAATGATCGCTATATGCAAATCTGGTCATTGGCAGGGATAGATACATTGGGTACTTTTTTTTCTCCTTCCGGCTTCGTCTCATTCGATGAAGACCTACTAATTAGGGATGACCTACAGCGTAAAGCAGGCGGGCCCAGCGGTTTTGATAAAAAAGTTCTGGTGGAAACTCTAATAACTCAGAATTATACTCGCATTGGGACAATTTATCAGCTCTTAAATAATTAAATGAAGGATGATCTTGATAAAGAGTGTTTTAAGAGGCAAGAGAAGATTGCAATCTCGGAAAATGAATTTGTAAAGGCCCTTAGCTTATCCCAAACTGTTTTAATGTTGACCAATTTACAAGTGCAGTTTTTTAAAACCCGTTTTATGCTATATTATACACCTGCGAGAATTGCAAAATGGGGGCCCAGGCAACCAACTGTCCTTGATGTGCCACTTCTTGCGCTGACATTGTCCATATGTTTTCAACTTGTTCTTCTTTAAATTCTGTTAAGAATGAAATTCAAGTAAAATTTCTCAGTAAATTAGATATAAAAGTCTTATTGACTCCAAAACTAATTTTGCTAGGAGTATTTGAAGAGGAACAGGCGCCGGACATATATAGATTATTTTCTTGCTGTCACAATGGCGATTTTTAGACTTGTAATTCCTGCAGCTTGGCTCAAACCGCAGCCTCCTCTGTTTCTTCACTGGTTGGGCCGCCTATAAGCTGTTTCCAATCTGGAGAAACCAATATATCTTAGAAAAGGCTCCAAAGCAAGAAAAAAGGGCAGTTAATATGGACGCCTTTATCTACATTGGAAAGCTGATGGTTTATGTAAATACAGTATGGATCTTGGGTGAAGCTCCTTTGTTCTTTTTTTTTTTTGCAAACTGAGCCACTTTAAAAAACTGTGTGATGTTTACATGAGTTTTATCTGGATTGGCATAACAATGTTTTTATGTCTTCCAGATGAATTGCAGGACGGCTTTTGATGATTGTTTTATTCCAGTTCTTCATATGTATTATCATCCTGATGGTTATTATTTATATTGTTCCTCTGTCTTTATATATTCCCTGATCTTGGGGTTGGGGTGGGTGCAAGGCAGCTATATGTGTATAGTATTTTCAGAAAAGGTGGAATAAAGAATTTTTTTTAAAGGTAGATGAAGGGATTTGCCCAGGATCACAGGCTGTTGAGTTGATGCTAAAAGGCGAACCTGGTTTACCAGCTCCAAAGTCGGCAGCTCTGGACATTATGACACATCCTCTTTGGTTTTATGGTGAGAAGTACAAGTATGTACCCAGACCTGTGATGCATGGGTCCTTGTGGTCCATTTCTAAAGTAAGAATATAGCACCAAGCTCATTACGTACACCTTTTCATGCTACATGTAGGATTTTGCCAGGACTATTTATTCAGCATTTTCAAAGCAGGTGACACAAGAGAATGTAATCCTGTTGGTCTGTTCCGTTCAAGGGTTTTATTGGCCTTGTTTTATCTCAGCCCAAACATGGCCAAAGGGCACTGGGGCAACACCGGATTACATAACACAAGTTTGAGTTTGTTAGGCATGAGGGAGATTAGGTGATGTGCCCAGAATCACAAATGGTTGATCCCGCTCCAGGACTCGAGCCTGGTTCCCATTTCCAAAGGTGGCAGCTCTGGCTATTATGCCTCCCCCTTGAAGAGATTTCACTCTAGGCCTTGATTGGGGGCACATATAACTGACCTGCAACCAGCCATGTGATGAGCAGCCTCTCTTCTTGAGTGGAAGTCCTTTATTTAGCTATCTGATTGTTGCTAATTGGCTGCCGATAATTTTGCTACAACTACAGATGACATTGATTCCATGCAGCTGTGTCAGTGTGCATATGATAAATTAACTTGCAGTCATTGTTGTGTTGCCTATGTTGGCGCACTGGGATTACAATAAAACACGAATTGAAATAACACAGTTGGAGAGGGTTGCTAATTATGTTAACAAATGATAGAGTGCTTACAGCACTCTAAATTATATGGGTGCACTATACTCATAGTTTAAACGCACTCACATGTATTTTCATCGGTTGCAGTGTTTTACGAGTATTAAGATGCATTTAACCAACGTCATCTCCACATTGAAATGTAGTGTGCAAATTCAAATAGGATTTTACATGTATTAGAAACATTCATAATTCCTGTATATGTAATAAACAGGATGAAATCATATTTGTGCAATGTAACCGTGTTTAGTTTAAGTTGCCTGAATTGTAGGGCCCATCTGTAAGATTGTTGTTAGTTTCGTTTCTCCTTGGCCGCTCAACAATATTCATTAAATGAATCTCTTTTGTACTCGAAAGTAGCGTGTTCTCATCCTACTGCAGGTTCAGGAATTCAGCCTCATTATTCTTATATTTAAGGAGATACCCAGAATGTCTTTGAAGAAGACTGGAAGGCGAGAAGGAAGGACGCCTTTCATGTCTGGCCTGCCTGGGAACCAAGGCCATTGGAAAACTAATAAGAAATTAATTAAAGCTACTGTGGAAGAAATGTTGCAATGGAAAGTTTTAATATATAACGTATTGAGGGCTGAACACTGCTTTTGGTATGATGCGCAGGGGCAGAGTTTCGAGACTTCTGCTGATTATCGGAGGAGAAGGAGCATCTTAGAGCGAGCTCCATAGTCTTAAGCTAGGAAACCCATTTGACGTGAGTACTTCTTAGGAAGTCAACACGTGCTGACACCTTTGGGAAATGATATAAGAGAAATAGGTAGGACCCTCATTTAGAGCAGTATAGGGAAAGATATTTTTCCTTGTTTTGTTTTCCTTCCAGATGAAGAGAGAACTCGACTCATCTTCCATTCTTTGCTGTGTTTTGATTTTGGAGTTCATCATATTACGCCTTTTGTGCCGAATGAACTATAATCGTAAACTTGACTCTGTATTGGTTTTCATGTATCTATATACGCTGATACTGAGGTGTGTTTATATTCAATTATTTTGGGCCTTATATTAAATCCACACAATTGGAATTCAGAGTCTGTGGTCCTTTAGAGAATGACTACATTTGAAAGTATAACCTTGACATGTTTTACTCCCCTCTACCACTTTTAGAAAGCAAATAAAAGACCATCAGCCGTAACTTACTAGAATAATTAGGGAAGACAATTTGGCGAAATCAAATTGTAGCAGAGGATGGTTTGCATCTAAAAGAGAGGGGAGAAAAGAGACATTAGGAGTAGGATCGGAAGAACATAGAGCTTGGACCGAGCAGAAGACGGCGAAGGTGATGGAGGTTGGCGGACGTTGACGGTGCGGCGCAAACAGTGGCAGCGTGAGTATGAATCTGTGTGGTGTGCTAGATTGCGGTGATGAATTAATTGTGTGATGTCTTGCGAAGATGGAATGCTAGTTGAGTGATTGTGGGTTTATTGGTTTACTGGTCGGACACGTGCGGATCAGGAAGTTTGGCTAGCGGACTCAAGAGAAGTTCAAGATCCCGGGATAGTTTTGTACTTGTAATTGTCTGATCAAAAGTGTGGGTGTCGTGAAGCGCTATCGATGATCTATTTGTGATAGGGAACTTTATGTGCATGCAGGAGTAAGTCGCGGTAGAAAGCCTCAAGTACCGGGGGTGGACTATGGGATTGGTCGGTTGGTGTAACGCCGCGCTGGGATTGGTCGGAGTTCGTTCGAAGTCAAATATTGACATTTGGGTTGCAAATAATTGATTTTCATGATGAGATGTTTTAAGGTGTTGCGAGATTTGTGTAGAGTAGACACCATAGAGGGAGAACAATTGTATCCATTCAAAATGTTAGAAGAAGGGTCTGGAGGAATTAGTAAGACAGAAGATGACAGTGATACAGATGATAGTTTTCTTGCTAGACTGTTAGCAGAACGTCCTCCTCCTTGTGAATCTAGGTCAGAGCCAGAACAGACACATCGAATAGAGGAAGTGTCAGTAGTGGGACGAACGGGTTCAGAGGATCAGACCACCGGAGTAAGAGGGAGGCTTTTAGTGGGAGCACAAATTCCAGGAGGGTCCGGAGCGATAGGGTACGCAGATCATGAGTCAAATGAACCTGCGTGTAACATGCAGTTACCAGAAACCCTTTCAGTACCAGTTACTATTGGACAGGTGGTTTTGATATATAACCCTAGAGAGAGAACAAGTGTACATCAACAGCAAACATGAGCAGGGGAAGAGACTATATCAGGAGGAAGCCTTACGATGAGTGGAATAGGTACGGCCCAGATACCAGTGGAAGCTAGTACCCCACTGCCAGCTACAACAGATCCATCAAGGATGGATAGTGGGTCAGAACGAAGGCGAACAGGAGCTTTGGCAAATTCTAGATCAGACATCAGAATGTGGGTCCCACTGGTGAGGGACTCAATGATACAGAATGAAGAAAGAGAGATGAGACGAGAAGCACCTAGAGTAGCACCATTGGGGCCACATGTTGTGTGTGCAGGGAACCACTGGAGAAGCCAAAGCTGGGAGAGAGAAAGTCACCCAGTTGTGAAAATGGAAGAAAGTGGGGGTCCAAGGAGAACACAAAGTTGCGACAGGGAGGAATTGGGAAGTGAAAGAGACCAGAAGATGAAACATGCTGCTTTGAAGGCACCGTTGTTAGATGTGGTGAGATTAAAAGCAGAAATCGATGAGGTTATTGAAGGGAATCTGCCATTAGAAAGAACTGATACTTATGACCCAAGCGAATTGCTATTCGTAGCTAAGGACATTACCAGAAAGGCAAAGAGAGCTCATGATGACTTATCACAATTGGCACGAAGGTATGAGGTGGATTTGACAAAGACTAAAATGATGCAGGGAACCTGTCGATTGAATTACACGGATAAGGAATTGGAAGAGAAGCGAATGATAGAATTGAAGGCACACATCAGGGAACTGGTGATAGGGATGTGAGCTTGGAAAGAATTTGACCGATGGGAAGAAAGGTGGGCCAAAAAGAAAAGCACCAGGAATGGTATAGGGAATACTCCACCTCCGGGTGGAGGGATGGGGACGAAAGGGAATTTCCCTTTGAGAGAAGTACAAAATGGAGGGTATATACACGTGCCATGGAGTAGAGGTGATTTGGCAGCTTTCACTAATGATTTTCCTCGGCTGAGGGAAAAACCTGCTGATTGGTCCAAACAATTGGATCGGTTTGTTAAGATTTCGAAAGTGTTATGGATTGACTTGAATACATTATTTGATATAGTGGTTCCAGGTGAATTATGGATGGCATGTAAAGTTGCCATTGAATGGCCTGCTGCAGAACCAGCTAGAGATCCGGCGAAACATGGTCCTTCAACCGAGGTAATGAAGAAATATGAGCAAGTGATTACCTGGTTAAAATCCAAGGTAGCTCCCCAAACTGTTGATTGGCTTAAAATCGATCGTACTACTCAAGATTCTAAAGAGTCTGTGCATGACTATTATGAGCGACTGTTAGTGGCTTTTAAACAGCATAGTGGATTGGACGCATTTGAGCAGAAAGACATGGGAAAGTTTGTCTCAAAGTTTGTGCTGGGATTGAAATCTGATATTAGCTTGATGATACAGACCCACTTGATTTGTTGGCAAAACAAAACGATTGATGAAATTCTACGTTATGCAAAATACTGTAGTAATCAGGTGGAATCAACACAAAAGAAAGTGAAAGACAAGGTCATGTTGGAACAACTAAGGAATGCCGAAAGGCCGGATCAGATGTCTGGGGTAGGAGGAGGAATGGGTCAAGGTAGAGGAAGTGGTAGAGGAATGGGTCAACAGATGGTACCCGAACCTGGACAGGGAAGAGGAAGGGGAATGGATGCAGGTACAGGAGGTGATTGGATAGCAAATCAAAAGAGGGCCACTGCCTGCCACTTTTGTCACAAAATCGGGCATTGGAAGCGCGAGTGTCGATTGAATCCAAATCAAATCAAATCCAGAATGAGGGAGAGGGACAGATGCCCAAGACTTTGAACATCGTGACTAGACCTAAGTCCATGTATGAGAGAGGATTTGAGCCACAAATGCAAGTACCTCAGCCTCCAAGAATAGCTACGACAAATCAGGTGTATCGTCAGATGCCCTACTTTGAAATCCAAGACAGATTTGACCAAACTCAAAATCCTCAGGAGTATCAGAGGGGGGCGCAGGGAGATTGCACTTTGGGTGCGGCCTTAGAAGTAGATCAGAGTGGACCGTTTGTAGATGCAGAAGTGAATGGACATTCTGTTACCTTTTTATTAGAAACTGGAGCTGCGCGCTCCACAGTAAGAACAGAAATGGTTCCAAATGTATCTCTTTCAGGAGAATCGATCCAGGTGGTAGGAGTTTCTAACCAGAGGATGACTAACCCATTGACAAACAAGTTACCTGTGAGAATAGGACCATTCCAGGATAGACATCAATTCGTGGTGTGCAATTCAAGTCCAGTCTGTCTCTTGGGGCGAGATCTTTTGTGTAAGCTAAATTGTACTATATCTTGCACTCCGAGAGGTGTGGTGTTGCAAACCTGTGATGACAATGCAGATTTTAAAATGGCCAATATGAACTTGTGTGCAGAAATATACGTGGTACTCACGGCAGAGGAGTTGCCATATGACTTGAGAGACTCGGTCTCTCCGAAGGTGTGGAATTTCACAGGAGAGGAAAGAGGATTGATCCGAGGGGTTGAACCTGTCAAGATACAGATTAAACCAAATGCTGAATATCCACAAACTCCGCAGTATAAATTGTCTCCAGAAACTGTGGCTGGAATAAGACCTGTGATTGAGTCTATGATTGCACAAGGCATTCTTAAAGAGATAAGAGGAAGTCCCTGTAACTCACCTATTATGGGACTGCAGAAGCCTAGTGGCAAGTACAGAATAGTGCAGGATTGCGCAGGGTCAATGAAATTGCGATCCCATGTTGTCCTGTGGTACAGAATCCAGCTGTTATATTATTTCAGATACCATGTGAGGCAGAATGGTTTACAGTCATAGATTTATGTCAGGCATTTTTCTCCATACCATTACATGAAGACAGCCAGTTTTTATTTTAATTTAGGATGGACGATCGTGTGTTAACATGGTGTCGTATCCCTCAAGGGTATACAGAAAGCCCCTCTATCTTTAGTCAGTGTCTGAAAAAGAATCTTGAAGGGCTGGTGATGCCTCAGAGGTCAGTCCTAGTGCAGTACATTGACGACCTTCTGGTCGCCTCTGAGACTGAAGATGCTTGCAGGATCGATACTGTGGCTTTGCTGAATCATCTGGCAGAGAATGGACACAAATTGTCTCCAAACAAACTTCAGTATTGATGACTGAAGTTCAGTATCTGGGTCACCGGATTGAGAAGGGAAAACGAAGATTGTCACCAGATCGCATTGAGGCGATTCTGCAAATGGGAACTCCGAAAACCCAGAAAGAAGTCTACATGTTTTTGGGAATGGTCGGCTATTGTCGACAGTGGATCCCAATTTTTTCCTGGAAAGCAAAGCCACTATTGAGAAGGACTCAAAAGGACATTAGTGATCCGGTGCCTCAGGATAACGATTGCTTGAGAGCCTTCCACGAGCTGAGGGAAAGCCTATGTCGCTCTCCAGCCCTGGGAATGCCAGATTATGTACAGACACATGGAGGTGCCCGTAGACCAGTGGCATGCTTTTCAGCTACATTTGATCCAGTAGCTTCTGCGTTGCCCGGATGTCTCAAATCTGTTGCTGCAACAGGTGTCAGCATTGAGAGATATGAAAGCATAGTGATGGGTCATCCACTTTTTGTTTATGTACCACATTCAGTAGAACTGTTAATGACAAGAACCAAGACACAGTATCTAACAAATAACAGACTTACAAAGTAAGAGCAGGTTATATTGGCTTCTGAAAGTGTTACATTGAGACGCTGTACTACCTTGAATCCTGCCACATTGTTACCTGTTCCGCAAGAGGAAGACGAGGATTGTGAAGAGCATGATTGCTTGGATGTGACTGAACTATCTACCAAACCCAGACCTGACATTGTTGATGAACCTCTGCCTGAATCTGACTTGATCCTATTTGTCGATGGTTCATGCTTAAGAGAAAAGGAAGGGTGTTTTAGAGCAGCATTTGCTGTGTGCACCATCCTAGGGGTGGTGGAAGCTGCCTGTTTGAAAAGAGTATACTCAGCTCAGGTGTCCGAAATTATTGCTCTGATACGTGCTTGTACAATCTCGAATGGTGTCCAAGTGACTATCTATATGGACAGCCAATATGGGTTCAGAGTAGTTCATGACTTTGGACAATTGTGGTCACAGAGGGGATATTTGACGTCCTCATGATCCCCAATCCGTAATGGAGAATTTGTACGACAACTATTAGAGGCTTTGCAGAAACCTAAAGAGATTGCAGTTGTTAAATGTGCAGCTCATGGGAGAGGAGAGGACTTTGTAACAAAAGGCAATAACTACGCTGACGAAGTGGCTAGTTTTTGTGCCATACATGTTTGTGTTTTCAATAGAGAATATGTAGGAGAGAGCACAGAAGAGACTGAGCTCAGCATGATGTTAGCTGTAGCAGATACTTGGGATGAGGTGAAGCGGCTGCAGGATGAGGTCTCAGAGGAGGAAGCTGTATCATGGGTTAGAGCAGGCTGTGAACAGAGAGAAGATGGCATTTGTGTATCAACAGATGACAGAGCAGTACTACCCAATTGTTTACTGAGCCCAATGGCACGGCAAATTCATGGAGCAGTTCATCTTGGGAGAGACGCTATGGTGCGAGTGTTTAGGCAAACGTGGTTTAACCCACGATTTCGCATGTGTGCTGAAGCAGTGTATCACAGGTGTGTTACGTGTCAACAAATGAATGTTGGAAAGAGAACTGTGGTTGCGATGATCAAGAAGAAGTGCATAATTGGTACCCTTATCGTTGTGGTGCTTATTGTCATAACTGTGGTGATTGTTACATCTTTGGTTGAATCTCAAAATGCTGCAGGGAAGGGGGAACAGGCGACACATGCCCCACCTGTCACAGATTTAGAAGGGGGTGCATCCGCAAAAGATAGAGAAATGATCAGGGAGACTAGTCGGATGTTACATGTAGATTTATCAAAAGGTGATTTCAAGCTGAATGCATATGCTCGTTTGTTGTATGAGTATGTTGATACGATGGAAGCGAAAGATTGTTATGTGTGTATGCAACTGCCAGCATAAGTAGAAGAAGGAATTCAATAGCATCACTTACCTGTGACATATGCTATTACATGTAGTGTGTTGTTGAGCATGTTTTATAGAAAGGCACATTTTGAGTACTACTTCTCGAATTATGATGTGGTACTCTCAGAAGTTCCAGTTCTTAAGTACTTGAACAAATATGATTAGTATAAAGAAGTAGAGCGGATGTCTAAGTATTTTGTACCTACTATTATCTTAGATACATCATATGCCCATAGACACAGTTTGACCTGCATGCTAACAGACATTGAAAAGAAATTTGTGGATCAGATAGATCGGCATAGGCAGACCTTATTTAGACCAGATCCAAAGCATAAAGTCATTCCATTGACACCAGAAGAATTAGATCATAAAGCAAAAGGAAGTTCTGGTCCAATAGCTTTGGACTTTAAGCAAAAAGAGAAACAGTGAATTAGACACCCATCAACATATTATAACATATTTGTGGGTGAGAGTGATTGTGAACACATTTTCTTGATTGAGGATTCAATTAGAAAGGCGCTCTTGGATAAAATAACCATAGTGCCAAATGTGTATTTTGTGTCCGGAACATATGCTTATGTACCGCTGCCTAAGAATTGGTATGGCACATGTTACCTGGCTGTGGTGTTCCCCAAAATCTTTCATGTGGAAGATTTGTGGAATTTGGAAGGAAAAAGATCTCACAGAGGAAAACGTGTAAGAGAAATTGTTGGGGATATATTTGGAGCCATGATACCAACTGTGGGTGTGATTTTGAATGATGTGAAAATCAGAAGGTTGGCAACACTGGTGGACAAGCTCTCTATAAATACAGCCCAAATTCTATTGCTTGTAGATGGGAAGATGGTTTCGATAAGAGCTATGGTTCTTCAAAATCGTCTTGCTTTAGATGTGTTACTAGCAAAAGCCGGAGGAGTCTGTAAATTATTGAAAGTTCAACAGTGCTGCACGTATATTCCTGACAATAGTCGGGATATACGAAAGTACATTAGTGACATTTCAGAAATACATCAAGATTTGCAGGATTTGGCTGCTGATGGACTCTGGGAACAAATTGGTAAAGGATTTGAAAAGGTTGGAAGCTGGTTTGGAAGTCGGACAAGGGATAATGGGATACATCTTGAAACCTATCATAATAGCTGTCATTTGTATAATTGTACTACTGGGAGCAATCAAAGCTGGCAGAAAGCATGGCATAATAAAAATTCCATGAAAAGGCGAGAGCAGCAGTTAGAACGACTGCAGGGCAGTCATTATCTGCATCTTAAAGAGTTAGAAAGATTTAGACAGGGACGGCAAGCTACAGCTTCTGTTTAGGTCAGTCTCTTCTACAAGGAGAAATTGTGAGAGGATAGAATGATGGTGTTATGACACTAGTCATAAGAGGGGGGAACTGATAGAGCGCTTACAGCACTGTAAATTATATGGGTGCACTATACTCATGGTTTAAACGCACTCATGTATTTTCATCGTTTGAAGTGTTTTACAAGTATTAAGATGCATTTTACCAACGTTATCTCCACATTGAAATGTAGTGTGCACATTCAAGTAGGATTTTACATGTATCAGAAACATTCATAATTCCTGTATATGTAATAAACAGGATGAAATCATATCCGTGCAATGTAACGGTGTTTAGTTTAAGTTGCCTGAATTGTAGGGTCAATCTGTAAGATTGTTGTTAGTTTGGGTTAGTTTCTCCTTGGCTGCTCAACAATATTAATTAAATGAATCTCTTTTGTACTTGAAAGTAGCGTGTTCTCATCCTACTGCAGGTGCAGGAATTCAGCCTCGTTATTCTTAGATTTGAGGAGATAACCGGAATGTCTTTGAAGAACACTGGAAGGCGAGAAGGGAGGACGCCTTTCGTGTATGGCCTGCCTGCGAACCAAGGCCATTGGAAAACTAAGAAGAAATTAATTAAAGCTACTGTGGAAGAAATGTTGCAATGGAAAGTTTTATTATATGACGTATTGAGGGATGGAACACTGCTTTTGGTATGATGCGCAGGGACAGAGTTTAGAGACTTCTGCTGATTCTCGGAGGAGAAGGAGCATCTTCGAGTGAGCTCCATAGTCTTAAGCTAGGAAACCCATTTGACGTGAGTACTTCTTAGGAAGTCAACACATGCTGACACCTTTGGGAAATGATATAAAAGAAATAGGTAGGACCCTCATTTAGAGCAGTATAGGGGAAGATATTTTTCTTTGTTTTGTTTTCCTTCCAGATGAACAGAGAACTCGACTCATCTTCCATTCTTAGCTGTGTTTCGCCGAGTCGCACTGCCTGTATCATGTTAATGTATTTGCTGGCCGGGGAAAAATAAACCGGAGCTCCCCAGCCAGTCCAAGCACTGCTCTTATGCTGCTTATAATACTAAACAGCATTTCAGCAGTGCTTGGATTGGCTGGGGCATCAGACACAACGCTCCGTAGAAGACCAATGGGTCTGTGTCTTTGCTGACACAGCTCCATGCTAGCCTTCAATGTGGAATCCTCAGCTAAGCATATCGGGTTGGCCACAGCATATTTTCCAGCCAATCTGACAAGCACAGCTCCGTTGACAGGCGCAGCTGCACATCCCACCCACCTACAGCTTTCAAGAGAGCATCAGCCCCGCCCTTCAAGCAAAACAAAATGGCAGTAGGAGCGGGGCTATTTAGTTGTTAAACAAATGAATGAGTCTGGGATGTAAGTGGCTCACAGCAGTAGCAGGTCAATGCCCCAGCGCTCCTGTGAAGGAATCTCTGCTGACTGAGTGCGCATGTGGATGAGTGAGTATGAGTTTGTGTGTGTATGGCCCTCCCCACTGCTCAGACTGACTCAAAGTTGCCACTGCTCTCAGAGTACCATAAAATAAGGTAATAGTTATTCACAAAACCTATAAACTGCAAAATCGTGGTATGTGGTGTTAATTAAAACAGCCATTGGCAATCCCTATAGGCCTGGATTTAATCTGCCAACATGTGTAACGTCAGTCATTCACAAATGATATGTTCATATCTTATATACACAAATTCTCTTTATCACATTAAAGCATTCTAGAATTGATTGTGCAAGTACTGCAAAAAAGTAGCAAAAAAGGATTGCTTTCTGCATAAAATATACACAGGAGATAAAGAACTGAATGTGACAAACAGCATGATGATTGAGTGTACCTTAAGATGTAAAATAGTTTTTCATGCATTCCAATGGTACAGCTTACTAGAAGGCAGAATGATACAACAAATACCCAATAGCATGAGCTGAGAATCTATTACTTCTGCTGGTTGAGGCAAAGTTCACTCTATCTATATTTTACAGAATTGGTAGCAATATGTCTTGCGGACACCTGCTTCCTCAAGTCATGCCAAACACATCACAATTACTTAAATATGGGCAACTTATTCAGGGAATTGGCATTTTGAAGCAACATGCATGCTACTGTATATTAAAAGCACGTGTAACAATACTGGCCACTGGTGCATAAATGTTAATTTATCAATGTTAACATAAAGAACATCATGTAGTGAAAGGTGCATATTAACCTCTTTAGATGAGGCCTTCGGCCAGTTGCAGACGGCTGCACTCCCTCCTCTGGGCACGTGTCAGCCATCGGATGAAACTAGGTAGGGTTATAAAGGCCTTATTTTTTTTTTTCAACAGTCTGCTCGGGGGGGGGGGGGGGGGTGGGAGGGGGCTTCCAGAACAGCCTGATTGTTTTTCTTTCTCTTTACTGCAATGATGATCTGTGCGCAGGGCGCAATGACAGCATTGCAGTAAAAGTGAAAGTAAAACGAGCTGACGGTCTTGTTTTACTTTCACTGAATCAGTGTTCTGGGGCATGTCTCTGCCCCTGAGCATTGATTCCCATGGAAGAGCTATCAAAGGGGAGAATCTCTCCTTTCCAAAGGTACCTCTACCCAGGAAATCCCTGCCTGGGGTTCGCCACAGGAGAGCGATCCCCAAGCATGGATCTACCCACTAGCCACCAGGGATAGGAGGAGCAGCCCCTTGGACAAAGGTTTGCATGATCCCTTGGCAATTTTTATGTTTCAGTATTTCCAACCCCCGGAGGAGGGCAGATGGGGGCAATTACCCTGATATGGCCCCTGAGGGGGACAAAAGGTAATCTAGAAACCAGGTATTTTTACCCACCCTATGTAAATAGACAAAAAGTATTTCTGCCCCCCCGATCGGCCCCCAGAGTAGCAGAAAGGCCACTAGACAACAGAGAATGTTTTTTTTTTAAATATAGGCGGGGGGACTACTGCCCACCCCAGGTAAATAGGGCAAAAAGCCCACTAGATGCCAGGAAAATGTTTTTTTTTAAATATAGGGGTGGGGGCTGTCCACCATAGGGAAGTCTATACCCCACCCAAATAAATTGAGCAACAGTCTTTCTGCCTCTCTTGGGAGCAGATGGGGATAATTACCCCCAATCTTTTCCCCAGAGAGGACAGAAAGTCCACTAAACACATGGAGAGTTAAAAAAATATATATAGTTGTGGGGGCTGCCCACCAAATGCATAACCATTCCCCACTCCAACTAAATGGGGGAACAGTGTTTCTTCCCCCTGTGTGGGGACAGATGGGGTAATTATCCCCAATCTGTCAACCTGAGGGAGCAGAAAGCCTACAAGACACTAGGGATTTTTAAAATAAAAATATAGGGGTGGGGGTTTCCCAGCATGGGCATGGCCATGCCCTCACCCCAAGTAAATGGGGAAACAGTCTTTCTGGCTCCCCGGGGGCAAGGGAGGGTATTTACCTCCGATCTGCCCCCAGGGGGCGGAAAACCCACTGTAAGGCAGGATTATATATTTTTTTATAAAATAATGGGGTGGGTCTTACCCATCCTAACATCAGGCCCCACCCTCATCCCTAAAACCTATGAAGTCTTTATCCTCCACAGTGGACAAATATTTAGAGAACAATGGTTCGCTAGTTTTTGCAAACTCCGTAATTAACATAGAAGGACTTGCTGCGCACAGTATTTGTAGGCATACAATGTAGACAGGTTATTCTTGCAATTAGTTTATTCATTCCATAATTGCAGTGTTCATTCGCTTGTGGTGAAGAAAAGTGCAGTGAAAAGAGATGATATAAAAACACAGTGCATCACAATTAAAGAGACATATCACTGCTTTTGATTATATAAACAGTGTGTAAGGGGTCTATATAAGTCTGTTGCCTAAGGTGTTTCTGACCTGTTTAATATAAGGTCATGAGGACGAGAGCAAGAGTGGTCAGTATCTGGTATCAAGCAAGGCGATCCTGTAGGGTTAGCAGGAACACATTTTTTTTTAAGTTAAAAAAAAGGTTTATTGAAAATATTGATATGAGCATAAAAACAATACTTCGTATAGACAATCATTTACCAATGCATAAATACTAGGCCTGGGCTAAAATTCCGTTCCGCTCGCGGAAATTGCAATAATTTGACATTTTCGCGATCCGCGGAGAGCGCGAAAATTTCAAAATTTCTGCAATCCGCATTTTACCGGAAATTTTTTGCTTGCTCGGGCTGTTAAATAATACATTCTCGCGTGCGCGCGATCGCCTTACCTGAATCCCCACGTTCGCCGACAAGTTTTCACGGTCCGGTTGCGTTCTCCACGAGATGTTGGATTGTTGGTAGCCATTTGCGCTGTCTCGCGACATTCGCGCCCTCAGTAACGTCATTCGTCACGCGATCATGCACTGCGAGACAAGTGAAAACAAGATGGTCGCGCCCGCGAGCAACCGCATGGGTAAGTTGGCGAGCCGCGACCACGCAGAAAATACCGCGAACGGGCGGGAAAAAAACTTCCGTATCTTCGCTATATTTCCGTGTGTTTGCGGAGATTTTTTAACATTTTTGCGATAATTTGCGAAAGTGAATTTCGCTAATTACGCCCACCCCTAAAAAATACAAGAAAGAATGGTAAAGAATGATGATGCTATACAATAACCGCAGAAGTAACATGTCAAAAATCAAAAAGAAAATATACAATTGAAAAGATATTGTGAGAATTGATACGTTAAGTAAGGTTATGTACAAACAATAGGAAGTTAAGGAGGCTTGGTAACTTCTTGTAGTGAGGGAGCAAGTGAAAGAGTTTCCTTCACGAAATTATTTAGAAATTGTGTGAGGGGGCACCAAAGATGTAATCGTTTCGTAGCAAGAGAAAAAGGATGAACGAGTGCTGTATCCAGGCGGTGATTGTGACAAACAGCATACCACCAAGCTAAATAAGACAATTTAGAGGAATCTTTCAATTTTGTTTTTTTTATCTGCAGAAAAGCTACAGCTAGTAACAAATCAATAAGTGTTAGCTGGGATCGTCCTTTGTTCCAGTCCGATGATAGGCTACCTAAGAAAATGTTGGTGAGGGAAAGGGGAGATGTGGTGTGAAAAATAGTGTTAATTTGGTGCCAAACCTGTATCCAAAAGTTAAAAACTTCTGTACAAGTAAAAAGGATGTGTTTAAAATCAGCATCATCTTGGGAGCATGTTCAGCAGGTGTTGGGAATTGTGGAATGTATCTTGTTTAGGTGGCGGGTGTAAAAAAACAATCGATTATAAATAAAAAAAAGTGTCTGTGTCATGCTAGCTGCTCTGGAGGATTTCCTAAGCTTCGTCCAAATTTTGTTCCGTAGAGAAATAGGGCAGTCTGTCTCTAGATCAGATTCCCATGAGAGTTCCACTTTAGTTTTGTCCTGCTTCTCTAGAGGTGTCATTAGATGGGTATAAATAGTGGAAGCTTTGGGGTTTATGTACAAGAGATTATGCCATGAGAAGAGGGGTTGGGAGGTTAAGGAAGGTGAAGTTTTGAGTTTAGCTTATGCATCAAGTGTTGTGTTCTGCAAAACCAAAAATGTAAGTTTAAAGGAAGAAGGCAGATGATAAAGAGTTTGTAGTTGTGTAAATTGAATGGATGAGCCTTGATCAAAAAATTGATGAACCCAGAGTAAACCCTTGTTGCTCCAAGTCTTCCAATATATAGGTTTCCCGTTAAGGAGGATTTGTTTATTATGCCATATTGTGGAATCGAGAAAAGAGTTGTGTATGGCCATATGGGATGCATTGGATAATAAATTACAGGAGTGCTTAATTATGGGAGTAGAGAGTTTTTGTGGCTTGCGGGTAAAGGAGAGATATTCCTGAAATGAGAAAGGAGTTAAAAATGAAGTTTCAAGATCTACCCAGAGAGGCTTGTCTTCAATCTGGTTAGTGATCCAATTCGATAGTTGTCTTAACTGAGAGGCTTTGTGATAATTGGCGAAGTGAGGGAAATTGACACCACCTTCGGATTTTTTAGCATTCCATAAAACAGAAATTAAAATCGAGTTGATTTTTTGAAAAAATTTGAATGGAATGGATAGTGGTATGTTGGAGAGAATATACAAAACTATAGGGGTCAACATCATTTTAATTGTGTCAAGGCGACCCCACCAAGAGAGATGTAAAGGATGCCATCTTGCAGTCAGTGATTTAAGTTTGGCAGAACATTTGTCCGGATTGAGAGAGATGGATGTTTTAATAGAGGAAGAGAACCAAATGCCAAGATATTTTATATGTTTAGAATTCCAAGTGAAGTTAGAGATCTTAAAATCATCCTTGAATTTGTATTTGGTTAGGGGAAGTATCTCACATTTTCCTCTTTTCAGTTTGTATCCAGACACCAGTCCAAAGGCATCCACCTCTCCCAACAAAGCCGTGAGTGAAGTTTGTGGTTGGGATAGAAAAACTAAAATGTCATCAGCGTATGCTGCTAATTTAATTTGTTGAGGGTCCGAAACGAACCCTGTGATTGCGTGGTTTTGGCGAATTCTTGACAAAAAAGGTTCTAGCGGCAAACTAAAAAGAAAAGGGGAGAAGGGGCATCCTTGACGAACACCTCGATTAAGATTGATATATGGGGAAATGAGACCATTGGTAGATATTGCGGCTTTAAGTTCAGAGTAAAGTATGGCAATTAAAGAAATTATTCTTGGTCCAAAACCAACACATTTAAGAGCATGGAAGATGAAAGGCCAGTACTCTCTGTCAAAAGCTTTTTCGGCGTCTAATGCGATAGCTGTGAAAGAATCTGGATAGTGTGATGATTTGGATAAAATGTCGGAGAATGAGCGGGTGTTGTCAGTGATGTTGCGACCTTTGATGAAACCTGATTGTTCTTTGCCAAGCAGCAGGGGAAGATTTGGTTCTAATCTAAGAGCTAAGGCTTTTGAATTATTTTTTATAATCTACGTTGACTAAGGATATGTGTCTATAATTCTTGCAGAAGCATAGGTCTTTATCTGCCTTTGGTATTAAACAAATCAAGGCCTCAGAAAAGGAGCCAGTGGAATTACAAGAGGTGATGAAGGAAGAAATAAGATTGTGTAAGTATGGGATTAGTAGGTGAGCAAAATGTAAATTTAATTCCACTGTGAACCTGTCAGGACCAGGGGCCTTGTCTTTTTAAAGCATTTTTAGAGCGTTCAATAATTCTGTTTGCGTAAGGTCAGCTTCCAAAGGGGCTAAATCCTGTTGGGGATTAGTGTGCTTTTGAATTGTGGAGAAATATTGGGAAAGATCTGTATCTGAGGGTATGTTTTCTGGTGTGTAAAGGGATTTGTAGAAGTGTACAAATTTCTGGAGTATTTCAGAATCTTTGAGCTTCGATATGTGGTTATCATCTATAATAGAATCAATATGGAGTTTATGTTGTTTGATCTTTAATTAATTGGCTAAAAGTTTGCCTGATTTGTTTTGGCCACCATAGTATTTCGCTGAGGATTTTATGAGATATAGAGATGCCTGTTCAGTAGTAGATTCATTAAATGCGATCTTAGCATCGATAAGATCTTTGAGTGAATCCTTCGATTTGGAGGTGTGGAAGTAGTGTTCAAGTTGTTTAATTTTAGAAAGAAGTGAGTTATGTAATATACGTGAAGCTTTATGTTTATTTGAGACAAATCTTATGATGAAATCTCGGGCAGTGGCCTTAATGGCGTCCCATACTGTATGAAAGGAGACATAATTTGTTAGATTAATGGGAAAAAAACTCCTGAGAAAAAGATACAAAGGACGAATTAAAACCAGGATCGAGAAGTAGGGAATTGTTGAAACGCCATTTTTTTGGCGGTGTAGATTGGTTCAAAATGTCCAGTTGAATCGAGACAGGTGCATGATCTGAAATAGGGCCAATATCAGCAGAACGTAGGGATTGGGAGATGTTTTGTGAAATAAAAATATGGTCTATTCGAGATTGTGTTTGATGTGGAGGGGAAAAGAAGGAGTATTCTCTTATGGATGGGTTACAAAATCACCAAGAGTCCACTAGATTCCTTTGTTGAATAGTTTGAGTGAAAGCTTTATGTGGCGCATTTTGTTTAAAGGGGCATTTAGAATTTCTATCAATAAACGGGTCCATCACTTGATTGCAATCACCTAAAGTTCTCTGATGGGTATTTAAGCATTAACTGAGAAATACGAGACCAGAACATAGCGTCACCACTGGGAGGGGCGTATATGTTGAGCAAGGACAGGGAGGTCTTTCCCAGCAGGAGGTTAGTGAAAACCCATCTACCCTCTATGTCGGATTCCTGAGATACAAGCTTGACATTCAATGCTTTGTGGCAAAGAGTTAAAACCCCATTCCTTTTACCATCTCCCGGCGAAAAAAAATATTTCACCAACCCAATTTCTTTTAAATGTAAGTGATCCGCTTTCGGTGAAGTGTGACTCTTGCAAAAACGCAATGTTAGCATTTAGTTTGGAAAGGTGCGATAAGACTCTTTGTCGTTTGATGGGGGAATTCAAACCTCTGAAATTCCATGTGACAATATTCAACAACATGTGTAAAATAGAAATAGTAAAAATGAAAGTGAACCGGTAAAATACTGTACGTTATGAACAATAATACTTATGAAAAATTCAACAGCAGTATCTATGTAAAGCATTGGAAAAAACCTTGTATTAAGTACAAAAATATTGATATTCAAAACTGACTGAGAGAAGTGGAAAGGATATGACATTAAAAAAAAGAAGAGTAGAAGGAAAGGTACATGAAGAAGTGATACATGAGAAAAAGATAAATGACAGAATAGTACATAAGGAAGGGAAGTGAGAAAGAGTAGAAAAAAGGTAATGAGTACTATGAAGAATAGTAGAGATAAATGGGACATACCTACACGGAGTTCAAAACAATGAAAGGGTGGGGAGGGTGAGGCCACACGGAACGGTGACACGTCCAGACTCCATGAGGAAAGGCAGGGGAAACATCAGGATGTAGACAAACATGTAGGACAAAACTTGTTGAATAGACTGAGACGAAGCCTGTGAAGAGAAAAGGGATGATTAATAATATTAAACAAATTGCGATTAAACGCATTATCAAACAAGAATCTAAGAATAACGACCTGGAATCAAAAGGTTGATTAATACAGGTGAAACCAAATATTTCTTAATAAAGTGAACATGGTATCTGCAATAGAAATGAAACGCTAATTTAGGGAACTACAGAATTGTGGATAACATAAGCAAGATCACTTAAAACGTGCATTAGAAGTGTCCATCTGTTTCGGGCAGTGCGTATTGAGGAAACTTTAATTGGGTCCGCGTAAGTCGTGGTGTTATTGTTGAAGGTAACCTTAAACAAGCAGGGGTGAAGTAGTCCAAACCTCGCTCCAATAGAGCGTAGTGCAGGCCTCATAGTAAGGAATTCTCTACGTCGATCCGCCGTTGGTTTCGCAAAATCCTGTAAGAAGAAAAGCTGACTGCCTGAGAACGAGATCCGTTTCATGAGCTTGGCTGCCTGTAAGACTTTAAGGAGGTCCATGTATTCGAGAAAGTATAGTATGCAACCTCTTGGTTTTCTCGTACTCGAAGCTGGTGAATGCATCGGGCCTAGATGGTGAGCCCATTGGATGTTAAGAAAGGTGCCTTCAGGTAAGTTGAGGATTGATGGTAGAGATTTTTTGAAGAAAAATGGGGTCAGGCCCCTCTGAACCTTTTGCCAGACCATATATGCAGAGATTATTTCTCCTTTTTCTGTTCTCAAGATTTTCAACTTGCTTTTGGAGGGCAGTAACTTGAGTTTGAAGAGCCACCGTTTTGGCAGCAGAAGAGTTTAGCGTCTCGACAAAATGCTCAACTTTGGTGACCCTGGGCCTCATGTAGGTAGCCAAATACCGGTCGGTAACGGCCGAAATTCGGTAAAAAACCCGTTACCGACCGGTATTTAGATAGTTGAGATGTAGGAGGCCAAAAACCCATATTCGGTAAATATGAATCGGTAAATACCGATTCAAATTTACCGACTTCAAAAATACCGCTTCAAATTTACCGAATACATATTTTCCGAATCGGTAAATATGAAGTGGTAAATATGAAGTGGTAATACTGAAAAATGATATGTATGTAAATTCAGTAATTAAGAAATCCTTCAAATTCGGTAAATAAGAGTCGGTAATTAACACTGATAGAAAGCAGGTGGTAATTTTCAACAGTGCATTTAAGCAATCCCAAAATGCAACAGCATGGACAACATGGCCGCTCTGTATGTCATTGCAAGGCGGCTACGTCTACAGGCTGCAGGACTGAGGATATGGAGACGGGAGGAACGCATCTACAGACAGCGCATCACACTCTTCCAACTGACTGACGCAGAGATACATGAAAGGTACAGGCTACACCCCCAAACCATCATGGACCTGATAAGGGACCTGCACCCACTCCTAGACCAGCCAACAAGAAGGGCGCATGCCATACCACCACATGTGCAGGTGCTCTGCAGCCTACACCTACTTGCATCTGGCAGTTACCAGGGGGTGATAGCTGCGGTGGGCGGTGTATCCCAGAGTTGCCTGTCCCGTTTCTTCAGGAAGTTCCTGGATGCCATGATGCAGAGAATGCACCACTACATCAGCTTTCCAAACACACAGGCTGAACTGCAGAAAACTAAAACTGACTTTTATCACGTGGCACAGTTCCCCCATGTCATTGGCTGTATAGATGGCACACACATCCCAATCTGCCCACCAGCTGCCACTGAGCACATCTACAGAAACAGAAAGTCCACCCACTCCATCAATGTGCAGGTAATCTGCGATGCAGGGAACATCATCACTGATATCGTTGCCAAATTCCCTGGGAGCACCCATGACTCCTACATCTTCCAGAACAGTGGGATCTACACACGACTGCTTGCGGGAGAATTTGGAGAAGGATATCTGTTAGGTAAGTAACAGTGAAGCTACATAGTACTCAGTGCAAATCATAGTGTATTGAGGCATGTGACTGATGTCTCCCTTTTACTCACCTAGGGGACAGTGCATATGCCGTGCGGTCATTCATCCTCACTCCCTACCTACACCCATCAACCCAGAGTGAGAGACGATATAATGTGGCACACAAATCTACTCGCAATGTGGTGGAGCGCACATTTGGACTACTGAAGAGCAGGTTTCGCTGCCTCCATAAGAGTGGAGGTGCACGACAGTACACACCCATCCTCTGCTGCAAGATTATTGCCACTTGTGCAATGCTGCACAACCTTGCCACAAAGAGAGGCACAGAGGTCGAAATTACATATACTGAGGACACTGATGATGAGTCTGCACATGCAGAGGCCAACGCAGCAGGAGTACAAACAGCAACAGATGGAAGAGTGAGACGGGCAGAGATCACATGCAACTATTTCTGAATGAGTAAGGGGACACAGCCTGTAGTTGGATGCCATAACGTAGTTTAATCAGGCAGCACTATGCCACAACACTAAGGAAATTGTATTCCAACAACAATAAAAAATTAAATTTTTTGAGTTAAGGGTTACTTCACCCAAATGTGTCATTGTTTCTCATGACGCATTAATGTTTGCGCCCACGCGCAGCAGTGCGGGATGGAATTGAGGGGTCGTCCTCACTGGCTGGGGTACCAGTGGCACCACGTTGACGCCTGTTGCTGTGGAAATATGGATTTTTATGATCAGTTATGTCCCCTATCTTGGACCCCAACGGTTTCATGTATAAATCACAAGTACATGTATGTTCCCTCCAGTTCCAGTTATGAAGACGCAAATACATGTGCGTCCACCGTTAACATGTCCTCTTTCAGATCCGCCATGAATGGGCCGGATATTCCATTCCTAAGTACGAAAGGCCACCGGCTTTATATGGTTCACTTATGCTATTTTTCAGTCCAGGCGAGTAGGCCCTGATTCTGTCATCAAGCCTTTTCCTGCCTTCTGCCTCTGAAAGCTCCAGTCTGAGCCTGCATCTGTGACCATGAACTTTGTCTCACTCCCTGCGCGGCTAACGGTGCCTGATCCAGCCCGTCGCCTGCCAAGAACTGTATTTCACCTTCGAAATTATCTGCTCCGCTCCCTGCCCAATGCATTCCTGTCTAGTAGTTTAAGTAAACATCCTGCCAGCTACCGAGCAAAGGCCCGGCTTCTCTGTCTTTATGCAAGTAATTCATAGCCCTGTTACTATGGACGATTTCTGCCCCCGCATATTGTGTAGACACTTAGACGCTTGTACACGCACTCACAGTCAATATAGTCAGTATAGAATAAGGTTCTACTCCGAGAGACCTTTCTTTTTGGATAACATAGTTCTTTAAACATAGGATGTTAGATATGATTTGGGATTAGGTTGACATAACCCCAGACTTTTGTCTCCACATGTAGAGCTAAATGTCAAGTCCCTTTCTCCCTCTAGCCCCACGTCAGTTACACGTCATGCTCGAGTTGAGCACAAGTAAGGCAAAGTTCCAGTACAATTCCAGCAGATCACGCAACCCCCTCCAGGTATCCACCCACACATGACAAATTACCCATTATCATCAAGTGGACGCCCACATGGACGCCCACCTTCACGCCTACTTACACGCCCACATGCTCTTATCTCATTCTCTCTTGCTCTTTTGCTTACGTACAATTGAGAAATGTATATATACTGTACTCTGTGAATAATGTTTTGAGAATATTGAGAATACTTTTGAGCCCCTTTCCAGATCCAATTTTGGTGATGGAAATATTCTCCCTTTGACTCGAGTTATTGGAATAAATCCCTTTATGAACCTGATACCACAGACTCAGCCTCTTGCTTTATGCATGATCTTATTGATATTCTGAAATACATAGAGCGTAATATTTTATTTACCACATAATGGCGCCCGAACAGTTTAATCTCTTTCCCCACACGCCGGAGATGAAGGTCCAGTTTTGCCCCCTTCCACAGCCGTGATGGACTTCAAGCGCGCACGTCGCGGGTCTTCCCACCAACTCCCTCAGGCCAACGAAGGGGACAGACTGCGACCAGGCATCCATACGAGGCGGTGAGGAACGCAGATTGTCCTACCCAGAGCCCACCTGCGAGAGAGCTGTGTCCGAGGTATACAGAGGCCCACCAGATTCCGAAGTTCCGAAGTATCCAAGTCACGAGTCGAGTCCAGTCCAGTCCAGTTTGGTCTAGTCCAGTTCAGTTCCGAGGCCTTCCGTTCCGAGCTACCCGGTGAGTACCATTGCTGGGGAGGCGTTCTGACGTGCACATAGGTTGTGCCGGTCAAGACGGGTTTGGGTACACAAATGCGGTCTGCACTGTTTCAGCAGTGTATCTGTACTGTTTAGCAGTATATCTAGTATGTCTAGTATATAATTCAGAATCATCTAGTTAGTGTCGAGTATTATGCTAAGTGATTAGTTCCCAAATGATCATTGTTGTTCGTTAAATGTTAAATGTTAAATGTTTTAAATACGTTCTACATATTGTGGTGTGAATGACTGTTCATTATTGTATTAAGTGTGTTCAAGTAATAAGGTCTAAAAATGCCGCTCTTTTCAAAATTAAGACAGATCAAAACTAGAAAAGGGGTACTCGAAGAAGCTGTTCCCATTCCACCTAGGGACACTCCAGGGTACTTTATGTATCATAAGCATGGCCTAGATGCCGTATTATTTCTTGATTTATGGGTGGACTGCACCAAGGATTTACCAGAAAGTCAGAGGTGGCCCGCAGTTGGGACATGGGATGCAGATTGCATCATGAGAGTAGAAGAAGAATTATGGAAAAAGATAGCCAGACAGTAACAGAAAGATGCCATTGAATTATGGCGTAAAGAATAGCATAGACGCACAGAGTAAGCGCTCAGAAAAGAAGAGAAAAGTAGGGAGGATTCAGACAAAGCCCGAGAAAACGTGTTAGTTGAGGAAGGTATCCGAGTAAAAGCAGAACAAGTAGATGGACAACGAAACACTCTTATGAAAGAGAAAATGTAGACAAGCTTGGAAGGATGCCATTGAGTTTTGGCGCAAGGAGTCACATAGGAGGTCAGAGTAAGTGTTTCACGAAGCAGAGAGAAGTAGACTGGAGTCTGGAAAAGCCAAGGAAAAGATTTTAAAGGAGGAATTGGAGTAGGTAAAATGAGCGCAGGCTGACAGAGAAAGAAATACTGACGTTGCTGGTATTTATCCCGTCCTTTCAGAGGACCTAGCAAGAGTGGCCCCAGTAGAAGGTCCAGTTAGAGTGCCACCGCAAGTACCACGATACATATAATAATGATATAGTAGCCCAAAGGTTCTTGAGCCTCCCACCATACGAACAGCGCATAGCTGGTGTTTACATGGTCCAACATTTGACTACGTTGTCAATAGGAAATTGAGAGGGGTGTAGCTAGAGAAGGAGCAACACCTGTGATTTGATGACACCCCTAATGTACAAAGTGTTAATGAAAAATAATTAGTGAAAAGTTTAGCTTGAGAAAAATTGTGGGTATTTCGAATTTACAAAATTGTTCCAGAATCCAGGTTTGTGTTCTTGGTGGTCCAGTGAGCCAATGTGCTGGGTCAAGTCGGTAAGATTATGACCCCCTGAGTGCAAATTGTATGTAAAAATAATTTTTCAATTGAGCGAATTATTGCAGTTTTTATGGAATTGAGTAGTCTTTTTGTCTTTGACAGCTTCAGAGTGAGGAGAAGGTGGGGGCTGTGTAGAGCAGTATGTGATACAGAAATCGGAGACAGATTCTGACCTTGTAGCCAGCGTAGGTGGGGGCCGGTGAGAGGAGCAGAACAGAGGCACTGCTTAGAAAGCTTCTCTGACATCGCATCTGTGTAATGCCTGCAGCCGGAACAACGAAAAAAGTTGGCTGGCAGCCCAGGCTCAGGCCGCGCTGAGGGGCTATTTTTAACTTCTCTGATAAGACAGGGCAGCTGAGAAATGTAAGTCGAGAAAGATTCCCTTGTTCTATTCTGTGCAAAACGAGTGCCCCGAGGAAATGTCTATGGAGAAGATTTGTTTTATTTTTTAGCAAATGCTATATTGCTTCTGGCCAGAAAGTAAAATGTTGCTCTTGCTTGGAATTTTAAGGGCTATGTGCCTATATAAAAACGATTTTCAAATTCAGACATTTTTGAATTGTGGCCACAAGCTGCCACCAGTTGCATTGGATAAATGATCCAGTGGTTAAAAGTCTGTGAGGAGAGATGAGAGGTGCGTCTTCGTCTGGGACATTAGGGTACATTGTGTTGACGAAGATGCATAGCTCATTTTTATAAAAGAAAACAAACAGGTTCGTGTGTTCTTCGTTTTTGATTATTATTGCTGATTCTGTTTTTATAAAAGAAAACAAACAGGTTCGTGTGTTCTTCGTTTTTGATTATTATTGCTGATTCTGTGTGTCAGACTTGACACGGTGATTTCAGATGGGGGTATATAGGGCAGGTAAATGAATTATTGATTATAAGCCTGACAAATTAAGCAGGCCAGAATGTTCGCCTCTGAGCTGTAGGTACTGTAATTGCGCATCGCTGCTCATTTATATATGTTAGTGCAATTGTCTATGCTTTCTGTGCTTAGTATACTGATGGCTTGGCATATGTATTTTATATATGTTTTGTTTTTGTGTTGTATTGACCAGTCTGTTTAGCGTTTAATACCAAGTTCTCCTGTGCAAGTACAGAGATAGTCGTGACGACGGCGATCTTTGCACAGCGCTTGGCTGGAACTTGTTCACAATTACTAAATTTCACAGATGTGATATTACCTTTATCATGCTGTCAAAATAGCAGACAACACGTTATCAGTGTATGTCTAATTGGTGTTGGAGATGAATGAAACAAAAGAAAGAGGCTATGCAAGACTAAAATATTTTTCACATAACTGCCTTTCTCTTATAGACAGGCAGCCTCGGTCATATGTTTCCAGATTGGACATTGAGGAACCATTATGATCTGTGCACTCGCATCTTACCTCTTGAAAGGCCTGTTTTAAATAAGGACTGCCACCACAGAGTGACAAATGAGGCTCGGTATTTAGGGTAATGAGAAAATATCTGACAGGATTTCCTTTTTAAAGTTTGCTTTAGTAAGCTCATTCTTGTAAATGGTGGCCCCAAAAGTTGACTTGTTTTTAAATTAGGCTATTTATTGTATAGGTGGAAATTATTGCAAAATGACTGATTTCTTTAGCAGATAAATTATTAATTATCAACATTAACAACTGTTCTTAAACTTGGTTTTCCGAATATTTAGGTAATTTAGCATTCCTATTAGGGCCTACTAGCATTAATATTGACTTCAGGTTGGTGTAGGTTCATGTAATAGGGACATTTGCATATGAGATGTCATTTGGCTAGCTTATGAGCTAACACAATGAGGTTTGTACATTAATTTGAAGGATTTCTCGCCGTTTCAAATACGCTGTGTATCTCCTATAATTTTGCTTACGTCCAGTAGCTACACACAGGGATTAATAGTGTTGACAAGACACAGGGTTTGATAGTGTTTGACAGCAGTGAAATCTGTTTCAGATTTCCTCCTGTCAAAAAGGGGGGGAAGGAGGAGAATATTGGCTTTCTGCTGGCCCCTGAGGAGGTTTGCTTCCCGCTAGCCCCTTAAGAAATTAAGCCCCTTAGAAATTAGCCCCCTTAGAAATTAAGTCGAGGAAATAGGTATGGTGCTTTCCCCTTTTTCTCATGTTTTATTGTGATCTTTCAGGGGAATTAGTTGTGGGCACCGGAACGTATTCAATTGATTTCTGGTTTTTCCCAGCCCAAGACACAAAAAGACTAAAGTCCTCAAGAACACACTGTGGCATTTGAAGAATTAAAGAGAGCTTTATGTCAAGCACCAGTTTTAGCAAACCCTGATTACAACAAATCGTTTATGCTTTTTGTGACAGAGCGGGATGGAACAGCACTATCTGTCCTAACACAAGATCATGCAGGAAAACACGAGCCCTGTGCTTATTTTTCTAGTACATTAGACCCAGTAGCACAGGCTTTGCCTGCGTGCCAAAAATCAGTTGCAGCAACGGCCTTAGCCATAAGACAAAGTGACTTGATAGTGCTGGGCCACCCTCTGACAGTACAAGTACCACACGCAGTAGAGGTTCTCTTGAACCGGACACAAACACAACACCTGACTGTAGCTAGACTGACAGGCTATGAGCCAACGTTATTTCAACCACACATAGAGATCAGACGATGCAACATACTGAATCCTGCTACCCTTTTGCCCTCCAGTACAGAAAGCGTTTCACCACACGACTGTGTTGAAGTAATACATACCGTGACTAAACCAAGACAAGACTTGACAGACGTTGCACTCCCAGACCCCGACCTAACACTATAAGTTGACGGCTCATGCATGAGGACAGGGGCGGGAGAATTAGTGGCAGCATATGCAGTGACTACTGATACTGTAATAATAGAGACTAAAAGAATAGACATATTGTCAGCACAAGCAGCAGAGCTCATCGCCCTGACACAAGCGTGCATAAGAGCTAAGCACCTGAGAGTAAACATTTACACCGATTCTCTGGCGAGAAAGAGGTTTCTTGACCTCTCATGGGGCCAAGATACAGCATGGCCCCCATATTCAAGCCCTACTGGAAGCAATACATTTACCAACAGCCATAGCTATCCTAAAATGTAAAGCACATACTAGAGCCACAGATACCATTTCCCAAGGCAATGATCTGGCAGACCGAACTGCTAAACAGACAGCTCAGACCCCACTAGACATGACAAAGTTACAGGTTCAATAAGTGTCCAAAGCCATGACAGTTAGGGATCCTTCCAAGGATGTACAAGACATACAGACACATGCTACGATGGACGAATTAAAGAAATGGTCGGAACAAGGAGGGGTACTGACTGATCAGGGTTGGATGACAAGGGCAAATCCACATGGCTTCTTCCTGATTCGATGGTACAAGTGATTATAAATACCGCACATAGTCCTGCACACTTAGGAGAGAAAGCAATGATAGATAGCTTACAGAATATATGGTTCAACAAGCACCTGCGTGCAGCAGCGAAACAAAAGGTCAGAACATGTATGATCTGTTGCCAATTCAATCCAGGTAAAGGCATTCCGATGGAACAAGGTGGATTCCATCCACCTGACCACCCTTTTGAAGTGCTCCAAATGGATTATATCCAAATGAACAGATGTAGAGGTTACAAATATGTCCTGGTACTAATGAAGCAGGTGTCCCTTCTGTTAGGGTATACCTGGAAATTCCATTGTGTGCGACATCCTGAAGCAGCAGGCCTTGTAGAAAGACATAAACAGACATTAAAAATTTGCGCAGACAAAGGTGTAGATTGGATGGTAGCCCTGCCGGTTGCCCTCTTTTACATGCGAATGGTAGCTCATTCTAGAACAGGCTTATCTCCCTATGAAGTGGTCTTTGGTAGACCACCAAATATGTGGAGCACTACAATGCCTAAAAGATTACTGATGTTAATAGTAACATGCTGACAGATTACCTGGCTTCCTTGATGTCTGCACTACTCTCTTGTTGTTCGCAGGTTGCTGCCGCCTTCCCTGACAACACCCAGGTCAAAGAATACTCCATCGCTCCTGGATGAAAGGCGCCACAGTCAGTGCTCTGGACCACGGGGACGGCCGTTAAAGTCAAAGTGCACCTTCACCACTCTTTTACAAAGGAAAAAGACTTTGAACTTGGATTTTGGATTTTGAACACCATTTTCTAGAGGAGACTCCCCAGAAGTTTCCACAAAGCTAAACTTTGATCTAAGAAGTCAGAACCCGTTTGATCAATTAAGTCCACTAGGTGGTGAAGCGGTTGAACATGTATTCTGGCTCGCATAAGATCTTGGACAATAACATAAAGCAAAAATAAGAGAGCAAGATAAGAAGCAAATAGATGTATAGTGACTGTAATTTTTCAATCTCTTCTGTGCATCACGATAATATGTATCAGCTTAATACTACATGCTATTTTTCCTCCTATTGCCTCACTCTTATACTCCTCCACTAATGATACCATAAAGCACACATTTAGTGATCTGCCATCCTATGAGCTATCATATCGACTTGCCTTACGCAACAATACCTTTATTCAGATGCTGCACCATTCACATCAGACTAGCAATGCTACAGACTGCTGGGTCTGTGGCCGACTCCCCCCCTATCAGAACTATAAGGGAGTTTTGCCCCTCTTTCTCTATCCGTTCACACACAATGGCTCCTGTGGAGCATGGTTTAGTTTGATTAATTCCCTAGATTCGAATTCCGCAGTTTATCAAGACAACTGGGTATGGGGAAACCTGAACTTAGTTTTGCTTAAAGTCTGCTACCCTAACAAGGAGGGACTTCCCAAAAGAACAGGAACTGATCTAAGAAATGAAGTATATGGATTAGGTAATTTTACACTTAACCTCATGATCCTGAACGTTGAATCTGAAGCTACACCAATCTTGCCCGCCATGTCCGTATTCCCAGTAAAAGGGGAATTATGTATAAGAAAGAATGGCTCCATACACATGGGCCATAGTAAATGCACCACTGTAATAAAATTCAGTGATCAAGGCAAGTCTACATTTAGAGCTTCTCGTCATTCCTACTTTATATGTGGCCAGACCGCATATATACGCCTACCTCTAGATTGGGATGGTACCTGTTACATAGCATTCCTCCTACCACCTGTTTTCCTAGCTCCTCCTGATTATCATAGAAATACTCATTTAGTACACAATAGACAGCAGAGAGATCTCCCAATTGTCGATTACACTGAAACAGCATGGGAAAAATACACAGATTTCAATAAAGGTTTCTTTCCCTATATAGGTACAGTTACCAATAGTAAGCTGATACGTAGATTAACCAGAACCCTTGAAGCAGTAGTGAACGAAACTATTTCCGCCTTAGGCAATTTAACAGAAGAGCAGTCTGCTATGCGGATTGTTGTGCTTCAAAATCGTCTTGTCCTTGACGTTATCCTGGCCGATAGGGGCGGAGCTTGTAGGGTCATCAAATCAAGCTGTTGCATTTTTCATACCAGAAAATTCGCCATCTGTATATAAAGCCATAACTCGCCTTCATAAGATTGTAAGCCAGATACACCAGAATCCAGGCACCTGGACTTGGTCCGGTTGGTTTTGGAGTGTATTATCTACCTTTGGATGGAGGGTCCTATCCTTCCTAGGTATTGGCTTTCTCATACTATTCAGTTGCTGCTTATGCCTACAATGTGGACCAGCGATTTGTGGTCTGTGTGCCACATCGTGTATTCCACCACCAAGATTTCGTTCGTCCCAGAAGAAAAAAGAAGAACAAATGATGCTATATGAACAGATCAATGGATTGATGAAGATTGATATCTCTTGACGGGCAAGTAGGGGACAAGGAGGGAATGTGGAAATATGGATTTTTATGATCAGTTATGTCCCCTATCTTGGACCCCAACGGTTTCATGTATAAATCACAAGTACATGTATGTTCCCTCCAGTTCCAGTTATGAAGACGCAAATACATGTGCGTCCACCGTTAACATGTCCTCTTTCAGATCCGCCATGAATGGGCCGGATATTCCATTCCTAAGTACGAAAGGCCACCGGCTTTATATGGTTCACTTATGCTATTTTTCAGTCCAGGCGAGTAGGCCCTGATTCTGTCATCAAGCCTTTTCCTGCCTTCTGCCTCTGAAAGCTCCAGTCTGAGCCTGCATCTGTGACCATGAACTTTGTCTCACTCCCTGCGCGGCTAACGGTGCCTGATCCAGCCCGTCGCCTGCCAAGAACTGTATTTCACCTTCGAAATTATCTGCTCCGCTCCCTGCCCAATGCATTCCTGTCTAGTAGTTTAAGTAAACATCCTGCCAGCTACCGAGCAAAGGCCCGGCTTCTCTGTCTTTATGCAAGTAATTCATAGCCCTGTTACTATGGACGATTTCTGCCCCCGCATATTGTGTAGACACTTAGACGCTTGTACACGCACTCACAGTCAATATAGTCAGTATAGAATAAGGTTCTACTCCGAGAGACCTTTCTTTTTGGATAACATAGTTCTTTAAACATAGGATGTTAGATATGATTTGGGATTAGGTTGACATAACCCCAGACTTTTGTCTCCACATGTAGAGCTAAATGTCAAGTCCCTTTCTCCCTCTAGCCCCACGTCAGTTACACGTCATGCTCGAGTTGAGCACAAGTAAGGCAAAGTTCCAGTACAATTCCAGCAGATCACGCAACCCCCTCCAGGTATCCACCCACACATGACAAATTACCCATTATCATCAAGTGGACGCCCACATGGACGCCCACCTTCACACCTACTTACACGCCCACATGCTCTTATCTCATTCTCTCTTGCTATTTTGCTTACGTACAATTGAGAAATGTATATATACTGTACTCTGTGAATAATGTTTTGAGAATATTGAGAATACTTTTGAGCCCCTTTCCAGATCCAATTTTGGTGATGGAAATATTCTCCCTTTGACTCGAGTTATTGGAATAAATCCCTTTATGAACCTGATACCACAGACTCAGCCTCTTGCTTTATGCATGATCTTATTGATATTCTGAAATACATAGAGCGTAATATTTTATGTTGCTCCGACGAGTGTCTGGGACAGGGGGGGTTATGCTGCTCCTGCTGGTCGTGTCTTCTGTGTCGCCAGCATCCAAAGCGCCAGCTGCTGCAGACTGGCTGGTGAGCAGCACTTCTAGTGCACTTGTGACCCTAACCATCCCCCTGGACACATATGTGCTGCACTGTGCAAGGCCCTCCTGCATCGCCACAGAGCGCCTGCAGATCAGCGATGTGGCAGTCGCCAGCCGGTTCACTGCCCTCGAGGTTTGATCCTTCCTCTGATGTCCCCTGCGCCGTGTGGCCCTGTCCTCATCGAACTTCGAGCACAGCAGCATGATGGATTGGGACATGTCCCGCATGCCCGCTGCCATATCAGCAATGCCCCCTGCCATGGTGGTGATGCCCTTTTCAATGTTCCCAAAGGTGTTGTTGAGGCCACGCATCTGTCGCTGTACGGACACCATTGCCCTTGCCTGGACGCGTTGTATCTTCACCATGGTGCCCTCAAGACCTGAGAACACTCCATGGCCCTGTTCAAGGGGAGGTGGACTCTGCGGCCGAGCCCTGCGGCGCCGTCTGCCAACTGTGTGTTCTCCCTCAGACTCGGAAGGCACACTGGCATGGGTTAAATTCTGGGGTACAGTGGACGTTTCCGGGCCCCTCGACTCCTCGGATGATGAGTCGGTCACATCCAACCTGGCTGCAGGACGCCTCCTCAACCTGTGTAATGCAGGATGTGAAGATGGTGGTGAAACCTGCAGGACTGGGGATGCTGGCAGGAGCGGCGATGCTGGCTGGGGTGGTGTAACTGCCTGTGGTGCCGTTCCCTGGGCGGAACTGGTGGTGGCCTTCTCTGTGCTGGGTGTGTGGTGTGCCCTCTCTCCCTTCTCATGGCCAGTTCTGTGCGCAGTAGTGCCTGTGGACAGAAAAGCGACAGCAGCTAAGTGTACCTGCAGCTTTTTCTAGAATGACATGACAATACAATTTCTAGACAGTATCTCAATGTCCTCGTCTCATGATTGGCCTTTCAGGGACTACATCTCCCATGATGCATTGCAGGCATGCACTGATACCTGTACTGGAGTGGGATTCTCATGGCACATTTTGGGAGTTGGGATAGGGGTGGGGGGGGCACATTGCTGTGCAAGCGTCTTACCTTGTTTGGAGGTGCCTCTGGCGGAGCTGTCAGCGTCCCCAATCCCCACGATGCTTTCTGACTCAATCGTTGTCTCCACTAGCTCCTCCAGTTCTGTCAGGGCTGGTGCTCTGTTGCGTCCACCTCCTGTCTGGCTGGCCTCTTTTTTTAAATCTGCAACCTTCCTCTTTGTGATGATGCGGATGTCATACCACCGCTTCTTCAGGACATCGATGTCCCGGGGGGGTCACTCCCACGGCATTCACCTGTGCCTGGATTCCAAGCCAGATCTTTCTTTTTTCTGACTCAGGCACTTGCTGTGACAGTTTTCCAAATAGTTTCTGGTGCTGCTTCACGACCTCCTCCACCAGAACTTGCAGCTCCTTTGGGCTGAATTTGAGCTTTCGCTTCCTCTCCCCTCCTTCCCTCTCTGTGTCCTGGCTGGCCATTCTTGCAGTCTCCAGGTCTGAATCTGGCAGTTGCTCTCTTCCTCTCCTCAGCACTCCCAGCCTCTCCAGAGTCTGCTAATTGTGTGCACCTGCCTGGGTGTGGCCACTTCCTGGTTGGGTGGGGTTGAGGTTGCACAGGATTGGCTGCTTGAAGTCATGTGTTTTTGAACTGCCGATTCGGTATTTACCGAATCGGTATTTACCGAATCGGAATATACCACGTCGGTATTTACCGAATCGGAAAATACCGCTTCGGTATTTACCGATTCGGAAAATATCGCTTCGGTATTTACCGAATCGGTAAATTCCGATTCATGTTTACCGAATTTTACCGATTCGGTAATGTTTACCGATTGTTGACCTACATATAACTTACCGATTCTTAAATACCGATTCGGTAAAATTCGGTATTTAGGAATCGGTAAAAATAATTTACCTACATATGGCCCCCTTTCTTCTAAATTCTTCCATCCGTCTGTAACAACTTGGATTTGAGAGTTTGTTTCCTCCACAAATGGTCTCAGGGCACACATTTGCTCCAGGAGAAGATGCATAGATACTGAGGAAGATTGCTTTGGTGGAGAAGGAGGGTCTTTTTTCAACCGCTTTGTTGTAGTTTTGTTACCTGCCGATGAACCACTTGCGGCAATAGGAGCTGCCATTTTAGGGGAAGAATTCAGTGTTGGTTCCATTTGGACAGAGTGGGTTTGAAATTTGCCGCGTGCCAAATGTGTGCGCTTTGAAGCAGCTTGTATAGAAAAAACGTTTTTCAATCTGCCCATAGAATGGAGTATAGTCAAAAATAGTGTTAAAGGTAATAAAGATGCGACAAATCACCTCAATTGAAAGTATGCAGGCTGAGAGCTAGTGCAATAATAATGATAGAGAAACCGAGACATGGAGGAATAATAGTGACCACAAGCGTGTATAAAAACCCAAAGCACGATGAAGTATCAGGCAAAGCTATTAAAATAATCAGAAGAACATTGCCAGAGTCTTGAGGAAAATAGAGAACAATGAGTGGTTAAGGAGATGCATGAGATGAGGAGCAATATCACTTTGGCAATGCCTTAACCAAGGTGTTGTGCAAGACAAGCTTTAAAATAGAAAGAGAATACAATACGCTGCATCATTCTCCCGATACTTGCTGTGGCGTGAGGCAGTTAATATGGAGCAGCTCATGAGCGCGTTCCGCTCTGACTGATCTATTTAGATAACGTGAGCCGCTAAAATGGCGGCCATCAGAGCGGCCGTTACGAGGATAACGATAAAAAGGCTGAAAAAGCGCCTGCTGGGAGTTGAAACCTGTTTCACCGTGTAAAAGGCAGGTTCCGACATCCGCTCGTCTCGAAGGAGGCAATTCAGGCTGTGAAATTCATGGGAAAATCCTTCCGGCTCCCTGCCGTTCCCATCCGAGTCACGGAGGCGCCGCCATGTTCCTTGGGCGCTAGCCACGCCCACCACAGGAACACATTTTTAGCGGTGTTAAATGTCCTTTGGGCGAGTAATTTATTTATACTCTGTTTCACGAAAGGGGTACAGGAATGAGGATGTTTTTTGGGGGGTTCCACAGCCTCAAGGGGGACCATAGCTCAGCTATAAGGTCCTGAGCAACCTGGTTCCAAGGGCAAATCCCAGGAAATGGGGAGTGGAATAAACCAAAAATAAATTACGTAGCCATGCCACAGAACTACCATCTATAGTGTAAATTAAAGGCATGTAGTTGTCCCAATGGTATTATTCATAAAGATTGTATGTCGTGCAAGATAGATTCAGAAGCATGGAAATTCTATTATGCACTACCGCACGGAGTCTGGTTATTGCGATTTTCAAAATGCGCACTCAGATAAGTCAGAGCACGGAAGTAGGCAGGGAAACTGTCCTATGCAGTGCCGGTGAGGTTCTGGCACTGCTGGCTTTAGCATTCCATCCTAATGGCAAGCAAGAGGACATTTGATTTTTTGGGGTGTTGTTTTTACGTGTGGGCCAGGAGAGTGTGGCTAACTCCCAAGATTGTCCCACTGACAATGTTGAACAGCTGCACTTTTTAGGTTTGGATAGAATGCCACCTGGTAAAGCCTACTATACCCAGACAGCTCTAAAAACTACACATCTGGGGAACTCCAGTGTGGTGTGCTTCACATGCATCTCAAACTATTTTCTAACCCACAATGCCCTGCAAACCTTAAACTTTGAATAAAAACAGACATTTTCCTCACATATCTTTGAGGAAAACTTCTGGAATTTATGGAGAGCTACAAATTTCCTACCACACAGCATACCACCAAGTCTCTTGATAAAAATGGTACCTCACTTGTGTGGGTGTCCCAGGAGACCTTAACACAAAAGTCCCTAAAGTGCTACTTGAAGAAATCAGCAATAGGGGAGCTGTGGAATTTGGGGCTGTGCCCATGGAAACCTGCAACCACAGACATTTTTTAAAAGTAGACAGCCAGGGGATTCCAGGGTAGTGTGCCATGCATGAATCCCACAAGGTTTTCTTTCCCACAATGCCCTGCAAATCTCAAACTTTGACAGAAAACATACATTTTCCTTACATTTCTGTGATTAAAATTCCTAACACCCAGCATTACCCCACTTTTGCTGATAAAAACGCGGCGCCACTTGTGTGGTTGGTCCTTGTGCCCGAAACAGAAATGGATCAAACTGAGGTCAATGGGAGTCCCCACGCAAGGACTCACAAAAGGCCCACTTTAAAAAAACTGGAAGTCTTCCCCTGGTAGCAGGAGGACAATGACAAAAGAAGTACACAATAGGCAAAGGGGAACACAGCAGAAAGACAGAAACAGTAATAAGATAGGGCTAAGTGGCAGTGGGTTGAGAGAAAAGGATTTTGGTCCAGAAGTCCAAAAATCACTAGGCAACCGTGAAATTTCTAATCTTGACAGGTGCAGTAAAATTGATGGAAATCAGGCTATGGGAAACACAACACTCTAAAGGAATACAGAGATACAAGCAAAGGCTGCAAATAACCTATAGATATTTATGGAATCTGACTCTGGAAACAAAAGTGGTAAAAGGCGCAGGAAGGAAAACCCCCTAAACAGGTCTAGATTGCTTCAGATATTTTCAAACTGCCATAGTCTCAGCTTAATAGAATCCAATGATTTGAAGCACATAGAATTCCTAAAGAATAAAATTGGCAAAGACGTGACAAAAATCCTATTATTCTCATTACTTGTAAGAGACGTCTTGCTAAATGGCAAAAAAGAATGAAAGAGCCAAGGAGTAAAAATCACATCAGATATGGAGCTGGAATCTAATGAATGGCCCAGGGTTGGCTTTCTAAAATGCCATGGCAGACTTCAACGAAATCAAGTCAGACTGAACACTTAAGGTGCTCAGAATAACTCCAGGAATATAATAAAAGATATAAAAGGTAGCCTGAAAATTACCCTGCCTCAGGGGGAGGGCAGCATGGAGAGTCCGCACCAAGTAGGCCTAAATAAGTATGCCAGCGTAAGACAGGAAGGGGAAGATAAGGAGGTCTATAGTGACTTGAGTGATATAGACTAGGGCGGGGGGAAATGCACAGCATTACATTGTTTTCCTGAAACACACATTTTCTTTCTTTTAAATATACTTTTATTGGGTTTTGTTTAATTTAAGACACAACAACATTGCACTTGAGACAGCACATTTTTAAACAACTAACAGATCAGAATGAGATTTTGTGTTTCCAGGAAACTTGGTTGTGTGCGGAGCCCCCACAGATAGATGGTTTTCTACAAGACTTACAGGGTGTCTTAAATAACACTTCAGGGCTCCCTTCAGGGGATATATTAGCACTAAGATCTACAAAAATAGCATTAAAGGTGTTGGAAATCAACACTAGAAGCAACTGGGTACTAGTTAGCGGAACAAAACTCTCTAATGTTGAGTCGGGGTAAGATTGTATTATTATTCTCAAAATCTACCTGCAAGTAAAGAGCCCATCTGTCTATACGGGGCATATGGATTTGGTTAGGAAGGATCTGGTTAAAATATGTTCAATGTATCCACAATATTTGCTTGTATTGATGGTTGACGGTAATCACAAATTAATCCCATGTACAATTGATCAAAGATACGAAGAACTGTTGTCTGTATTTAACATACATTTTCCTAGCTTCCCGTAAAATGTTGTACCATCAAGAGATATGCATTTGCTAGACTTTCTCACATCAAATGGTTTTGTTAGTATTAATGGACGTGCATCAGCGGATATCCTGGCAAAGAAACCTTTCCATTATGATAAACAGAACTGCCCAATTGACTATGTGTTTGTCGAAGCATGGACCTTTAGCCACATTGAGAAGTTTGAGGTATTGCAGATTGAAAGGAGTGGCCTCTATCCACTAAGCACAACAGTAAAATTAGGTACTGCTTTCAAGATGAAGCAAATGCTCCCCCTGAACATTTGCTACCCAAGACATTTATGTACAAAGAGCTCAGCAAACTATCTAAGTCGGTTAACGATACTTCAATACAAATATATTGTGATCAGAGCAGAAGAAATAGCCCCAGATATTATTACACGGTATGAGGACATAAGTAATGAGGTAGTAGTATGTTTAAAGGTTAAGATAAAGGCATTTAATGGGGGGCGTGGCCATGTGCCGAAGATGGCGGACGCGTCTTACTAACGCTCCGTACCGCATCCCCTGGTTATCCTGGGCATCCGACTCCTGTAGGGCTCGACTTGGCCCCAGTGCACGTCTGCCATGGCGAGCCGAACCTGTGCTGTCGGGGAAGAACTGCCTGAGCCCTGAACCCACTCCGCGGCGATTCTGAGCGTTGCGGCCTGCGGCTCTGACAAAATCTGGGTCTGGTAACGTGGCCACGCTACTGCCTTTGTGGGACGACTCTGCTGCCGCGGTAATCCTGCTGCCGCCCGACGCCGCTGGCCCCTGCCCTAGTGGTGCCGTGGACTGCGGGGGGCGCCTCGTGCTCTCTGCGATCCGGTGGTGGCGGAGACTGGAGGGCGAGGCCCGGACCCGGCGAGGCAGACTGAGGCGGCAGAGACTGTCAGTGCAGCGCTGGAGTGAGGCCTGCACCACGGACGTAGGCCTGCAAGGGGAGCTTGGGGTGCCTGCTGGCAGCGGTGGGGGACCACGGGGGTTGGTTGGGCCTAGGTGGCCCCCTACCTGCTCACAGCGTGACTGCTGCTGCGGTCCAGACAGCTGGGGCGAGTCACGAGGGCCGGCAGGGCCTAGGGCTCCTGTGGAGGTTCCTTGCGGGTGGACATCCCACTGCCTGGGCGCGTGCTGTGGCCCCTGCATGTCTCTTGGCATTGCGGCGCCCGTGTGAGGTGGGGGTCCACGAGGGTCGGTCGGGCCTAGGGGCCCTCACCTGCATGTGGCTGGGACTGAGTGGCTGCACTTATTGTGGCTCTGGTGAAGTGGTTGCACTTGTATCCTGCTACCACTGGGCCTCATACTGGCACACAGTGTCGACCTTCCTACTGCAGCTGTCGTTGTCCGCTGTGCTGGTGGTGACTCTTTCCAGGACCTGGCTTTCTGGCGTGACGGTTGGTGCGGACCGCGCTGGAGCATACGCCGCTGAGGTGGACCTGCGGGGAGCATTTGGGGTGCTTGCTGGTGGCAGTGGGGGACCACGGAGGTCGGTCTGGCCTAGGTGGCCCCCTGCCTGATTGCAAAGCGGCTGCTCCAGCAAGCAGGGTAACCGATGTGGGCCACGGGGGTTGGTCGGGCCTAGGGCTCCTGCAGAGACTATTTGTGGAGAGGCGACCCCACTACCTGGGCGCGTGCTGTGGCCCCTACAAGGTTCCTGGTCTCACGGAGCCCGTGTGGGGTGGGGGTCCACGGGGGTCGGTCGGATCCAGGGACCCTCGTCTGCACGGGGCTGGGACTGAGTTGCCGCGCTCTCCGTGGCTCTGGAGAAGTGGTCGTGTTTGTACCCTGCTGCCCCTGAAACTAATATTGGCACACAGTGTCACCCCTCCTACTGCTGTGATCGTTGTCTACTATACCAGCGGTGACCTTTTTGCGGAGCCTAGCCTTCTGGTGCGACAACTGACGGAGTGTTTGTAGCGGCAACTAATGGTGTGACGCCGGGAGGTGGGACCCCATCTCGCGGGTGGAGAGTGGGCTGGGGGCCATCACACTTATCCCGCTTTCCTGACTATTGACCGGGACATCGCCTGGCGGACGTGCCCACTCTTCCTGGGACTGACTTGCGGGCTCCTCAGCTGAGAACGCTGTGAGGGGGAGCCTAATCATCCGGAGGAGGCCTGGGCCCACTGATTGCACGAGGGTGCGATTTGTTTTTTAAGGTGCAGCTGCGCTGTGGAGGGTCCACTCTTTGTAGCGGACGAGGCCTCTGTGTGGGAGGAATCACTGACACTTGCCAACCCTACCTTGTTGCCTATGAGGAGCGCTCAGCAGATAGTCATGGGCTGCTTGCGCAACAACTCCTCTCGCGATGCACCCTCTGGGGGCCAAGCTGGGGCATCGCTCATGACCTCCAGGGCAATGGCAGAGATGAGCCCGTCTGACATTGCCACCAAACTAGACTCTGTGCTGGTGGCAGTGGAGCACATCGGCAGCGCCCTGGACCTGACCCGCACATCCTTGGAGGGCCATATGGACCCTATTACCTCAGACTTTACACTTCTCTGGGCCGACCAACACTATCTCTCAGACCGAGTGGGTGATGCGGAGACCGCACTGGCAGACCTTCGGCCCAGATCCCAGAATTGTTCCTCCTCACTTCAAGATCTGTTGGATCGGGTTTGCACCCTGGAGGACAAGGTAGACGTGGAGGGTTGATCACGCCGGAATAACGTGTGCGTAGTCAATCTTCCTGAAGGAGCGGAGGGGCGGAACCCGGAGACCTTTACAGAGGCCTGGATGAAGGAGCTCATGCACCCCGGATCGCTCTCCCCACAGTTCGCAGTGGAGCAAGCCCACCGAAAACATGCCCGCAGGCCCCCTCCTGGGGCGCGCCCTCTCCCCTTCCTGTTCAGGGTCATGAACTTCAGCGGCAGAGATGCTATTCTGCGGGAACTGTGCAAACATCCAGGCCCTAAGGTGCAAAACGTATCCGTTTCTCTCTTTCCTGATTACACGGCTCAGGTGCAGAGGAGGCGAGCCACCTTTACGGCAGTAAAACAACAGCTCTGGGATCTGGATTCCTTGCTCTTCCCAGCCCGCCTGCGAGTCATCAGAGAGAGTGCTACGAAATACTTTGACTCCCCCACTGAGGCATGGGAATGGCTCGAGGAGCAGGGGTTGGCGACGGCACCCAAATCGTCTGATGAGTCCTGACCTCGTGAGCGCCCCCGCGGGGGAAGGTGCAGAGGGGGAAAGGCCAGGAGTGTGAGACATGCTGTGACCATCCCCAGTCATGACCAAATCAGATTGGAACGTCAGGGGGCCTTGCGAGCGACGGCAGCCCTCCAGCCCTCCAGATCTCTGTCCCCGACCGACTCTGTTGCCTCTCCGCTTGGGTTTGGAGCCCCTGAAACCACTTCGGAATGGTCATTGGATGCAGATTTCCCCCCACTCCGGAGTGTCACCCCAAAAACCGCAGATGGCATCATCTGATGTTAACTTTACATACATGTTGGACTATCGCACTACTTCAGGGCTTGTTTGTTTCATTCTAGCAGCTGCGTGATGGCCCCCCCTTCGCCCCCCGCATTTGGCAGGGGCGGGTCTTACATTGGTTACTTCTTCTTTCAGGCCATCTTCCCCCCGAGACCCCGGCATAAGTTACCTTGGGCCTTATATGCATGCTAGGACACCATAGTGGCTCAGTGGCTCAGGCCATGTTTCTTCTTGTACCCTTGTTTGAGATGCTCTACCTCCTGCTTATTGGCGATAACTGAAGGGGAAGGTCTATACGTTGCCTCCTCTTACTCACTGGTCTACCTTCCCCCCACATTCGTACGACGACAATAGTTCGGTAGCCATGTCTTGGAATGATAGTTTGGGCAGTTCCTCACGTTGGGGTTTCGCTCTCTTCTTGTTGCAAACTTTCATATTACCCCACCTTCTTATTTTTCTTCCCCTGTACGAGTTGCCGCCCTTGCAGACCTGCTGCCTTTCCATCCTTTCCGTCCAAGGGAGTCCTTAACACAGGAAGCCCCGCAGTGCCCGGGTTGGACACACTGACCTTAATAGCCCCGATGACTGCCTTTAGCGTCCTAACTTGGAATGTTAAGGGCATCCAGACACCTTCTAAGCGCTATGCCATCTATGCTTATTTGCAGCGTCACAAGACAAGTATAGCACTTTTGCAGGAAACACACCTAGTAGTCGCTGAAGCCACACGCTTGCGCCGGTGTTGGCGTGGTCAGGTATACAGCACCAATTACTCATCCATGGCTAGAGGGGTGATGGTATGGGTTAAGGCTGGGGTCCCGTGGGAAGAAAAGGAAGTTCTGACAGACCCAATGGGGCGGTACTTCCTGATAAGTGGCAGGCTGAACGGTCAACTGATCTGCTGGGCTCCTTATACGCCCCTAACGTTGCTCAGGGCACCTTTCTGAGTGATCTCTCATAGATATTGCTTCGATGGAGGGACGTCCCGTGGCTCCTGAGTGGGGATTTGAATGCAGTGCTTGATGTTTCCCTTGACCATTCCTTTACCCCTCCCTCACTAGTACCACGGCTTCCTCCAATGCTCACCTTTTAAACACATAGCTAGGACACTGGGCCCTTTCAAATGTTTGGCGGGAACGTCATCCTCGTTTTAGGGCATACTCTTTCTATTCCCCAGTCCATAAGCTACACGTACGCCTAGACCGAATACTCGTATCCATAGCCCCCCTTGATACAAGCGACGGATTATCTTGGTCGGACGCACTCCGATCATAACCCCTTGTTGATGTACCTGGCCTGGGAGGTGCCACTCCCGCCGGTTCCGACCTGGTGCCTGCAGACTACAGCCCTGGAAGACTCTTTCTTCCGAGGCTCACTGGAGGCAGCAATAGCTAACTATTTCGCGGTTAATACCGGCTCCGCAGGCTCGGTCCTCACTGAATGGGAGACCTTTAAGGTGGTGGTTAGGGGCCATTGTCTGGGGCAGACTTGGAGTATTCGCAGACAACTAGACACCTCATTGACCCGCATTGAAGGACGATTACTCCTACTCGAGTCACAAGTTGTCACCAACCCGACAAGGCAGCGACATCTTGATGCTGCCCACGCCGAGCGAGCGGTACTTCTAGACCACCTGCGCTGCCATAACTATTTAGCACACTCGATCCGCTCCGACTCGACCGCAGACAAAGCCGGGAGACTACTGGCCTATTTGATTAGGCAGGAACACCCCCAGCACCCCATAAATTTCTTACTTGATGACTTTGGTCGGGAACGCAGCACCCAGGGAGACATTCACGCACTGATGACTGTGCACTACACCCATCTGTATGACACTCTACTGACAGGTAATGCCCAAGACGTGGGATCCTTCTCGGACACAGAGGAGTTACCCACTCTGACTGTGGATCAGTTCCTGGAGCTGGACTCCCCTATAGTGGAAGACGAAGTGCTGGATGCATTACGGGTCTTGTCCTCGGGTAAAACTCAAGGGTGGACGGTCTTCCGACGGAATTCTTTAAGGCCTACGCGGAACATCTGGTACCACAGCTGCACTCGATGATTCTGGAGGCAATCTCGGAAGGGACCTTGCCTCCCACTATGCGTACCACTAATGTGGTGTCTTTATTGAAACCTTGTAAGGACCCCACATCGCCTGGTTCATACCGACCGATTGCTATATTAAATTCGGATTATAAGATCCTGGCAAAGATTCTCGCCAATCGACTGGTTCCGTTAGTCCCTGATCTGGTACACTCTGATCAGAATGGCTTTGTTCCACAGTGTAACACGGCCCTGACCCTACGCAGCTACTTTCGAGTGGCGGAATATGCCCCAACCATCTGGCAGCGTTCCGGTTGTATGGTATTAGATCTCGAGAAGGCTTTCGACTCGCTGGTCTGGAACTTTCTATTTGCTGCCCTGGTTCATTTTGTAGTCGGCCCCTGTTTTCTCAGCTTGGTCTGATTGCTATAGTGTGAACCGTCGGTTCGGGTTCGGACAGGCCCATTTATTTCCGATCCGATTCGAGTCCGGCGTGGGACCCGTCAGGGATGTCTGTTATCTCCACTACTGTTTGTGTTAGCAGTGGAGCTGCTGACGGCTCATATCCGCACGCATGTTGATATGGGAATAGAACTAGGCGATGGCATTCGCACCATTTCGATCTTCGCCGATGACTTGTTAATATACACCAGGGATCTTCATGATATTCCCCCCTCCCTTGATCGAGCCCTTAGCCACTTTGTGCGAGCCTCCGGGTTGAGAGTCAACCCGACAAAGTCCATACTCTCCCTGGGGGATACACCGGATCCAGGCTTCACACTCGGGAGAACACCTGTGGCCTGGTGCACCGACCCTTTTTGTTACTTGGGTGTTCAGGTTTATCGCGCCAAAGCCAACCTCTTTGACGGGAATGTGGTCCAAGCTACCACGGCGATCCGATCTCAGATGAGCTTCTGGAAGAATCTCCAGTTGGCAATCTCTGGTAGGGTCACGCTGGTTAAAATAGTGGTCCTTCCCCGCCTCCTTTATTATTTTGCCACGCCACCCCTCATTATCTCCCCCCCCTCCTTTAAGCAGTGGGAAAGGGTAGTACGAGATTTCATATGGGGGACTTCACACCATAGAGTGTCCATGGGAAAGCTTTATCTACCTGCCGAGCTGGGCGGACTCGCGGTGCCCTATTTTGAGAATTACTACCTGGCCTCCCAGCTGCAGTGGGTCGCCAGGTGGATGTCCTCCCGTTATCTACCAGACACGGCCTCTCTGCGACCCCCGCTACTACTAAAAACCTTACTTCAGATTTTCCACCCCTGCTCCTCATTTAGGCCTCCGGATATTTTCCTCCACACTGTAGCACACAAATGCTTTCGCAGGTGCCTTTTCCTCACTAGAGCCACCATTCCATACGCACCTGCCATCCCTCTTTTGGGAACTTCATGGGGGGTCACCTACACGACGGCAGTGGAGTTACATCCCTGGACCTCAGAGGGGGTACAAGACGTGGGGGACCTCTTTCAAGAAGGCACTCTTATTCCATTCCAGGACCTCAAAGTAGGAGAAAATATACCTCCAGGGCAGTTCTTATTACACAGAGCACTCATAGCCTCATTAGCATCCAAATGGGTTGCGCTCGCCCAGGAGCCTCCCATACATCATACCTTGCAGTACCTTCACGTGATGGGAGGGGGAAACACCTTACGTGCTGGTTCGCTTCCTCACTTCGACAACATACGGAAGCAGATCTTCAGCTTCACTGGGAGGGGGCCCTGGGTAGAGCATTTACTGGTAGAGAATGGCTAGCTGCCTGTAGCGGTCCGACCCGCATCCCACGGAATCAACGGTTCCGACAGATACAATTTTTCATACTACACCAAACCTACCTTACCCCAGCCCAAATAAACAGGTACTTCCTCCGCATAGATGCGGCTTGCCCCCGCTGCCGACAATTGGATACCGACTTGATACATATGCTTTGGGGATGCTCGGTCCTGACTGACTACTGGCACAGCGTGACAACCACTCTCATAAGCTGCACAGCCCGCACCATTCCCCCGACATGGGAAGCTCATATACTGCACCTCTTTAGCAGGAACAAGCTGCCACACGGTTTCTTGACCTAGGCCTAATAACAGCCAAGCGCCTGCTCACCAAGCGCTGAGAATCCCCCCTACCACTTCACCCTCTTGCTTGGCACCGGTCCTTCTCCAACTGGGCAAGGGCGGAGGGTGCGGTGCTGCGCAGAGAAGATCTGCTTGGCATTCGTATGTTCCCCCTGGCGCCTCAGTGGGATGCAATGGTCCCCAAGCTTTCGGGGGCAGACACAGACACGGGATCCCTGTCTGCATCACAGAGGGCTATCACTCAGGGTGCCCCCCCCACCGACGCGACTCAGGTCTGACACCAAGACCCAGACTGCCATTATGCTTCTGTCGTGGCACCCCGCTGCCGCTGAGTCTTAGGGGAGTTTGAGGTTCTCCAGCAAATGTAACTATGGCGGCAGGTCTTGCGCAACAATCCTATCCTTCGTTTGCTTTCGTTGCCCTCATTTTTGTTGTGCCCTATGTCCCCGGTTACGTTTGAACTGCACTGCTCCTGCATTACTTGCACATTACTCGATGCTGTGACTTGTCAACACCACTCTGTCTTTCCTGAGATATTGCCGCAAGCTTTGACGTAATTACCGCGCGCTGAATGTTTCATTGTCATGTAGCTATCAACTCAGCTGTACACTGTCACTAACAATCTGTTTTCTTCCCCCCTTTCTCCGCCTGTTGCATAAGTGATGCCCCACCTATATGCCCTGCTAATTAGATTCTTCGCATATTACCCAATGCCGTGCCTTGGCAGCGCCACCCCGCCTTTTCTTAGGGCATTGCAATAAGCTTAAGACGTAATTAATGTACTCTGAATTTTCATTGCCAGGTTGTATTCAGTCCAAGTGTGCCTAGCCGCTGGCAATTCATTTTCTCGCTCCCTCTCCCCCCTTTTTTTTTTTTTATCCTTTCTCATCTGTTACATGAATGCTATTCTGACTGTATGTTTTATTGACCAATGTGCAAAAACAAACAAAAGAAAAAGTTAATAAAAACGATTTAAACAATAAACAAGATAAAGCCATTTAATAAGAACTTAGGTGCAAGTATGTTAAAAAAACAAACAAGTAACATCTATTTTGATGGTGAATGTAGATATTTAAAAAGGCGGACTAAGAAATTAGAAAGATATACAAGTTGCTCATGGATTAATAAGAGCAAAAACCATCTCAGATTTCTAAAAAAAAGAGCATAAGTTTGATAGTAAGTAAGAAACGGGTTCACTATGAAAAAAATTTAATATCATGCCAGAAGCTATAGAAATGGAAAACATCAATAAAGTCTGGAACTGGTACAACATGGCCTAGGGAAGAATGAGGGGATGTTGAAATGCTTAGTAGGATAGGAAGCATGGGTGGAATACCTGGAAGGAATGTAAAATAAAGGTATAGCAATCACTTACGGACTGGCTAAATTTGGTATAAATTAGGAAATAAAGGGGCAGTTTTCCTTAGGGCCCATCGAGAAGACACCCAAGTCACTAGAGCTCAGAAAAGCAGCCGACCCTGAGAACCTGCCAGCAAATATAATAAAAACAAATATAGATTGGTAGTCCATCCTGTTCCATCCTCTCTTTCAAAACATTTTATCAACAGGAAGCTTTTCAGATAGCTGGAAGGAAGAGGTGACTGAACCATATGTAAAAAAGGTGATACTGCCTCTCCTGGTAGCTACAGGCAAAAAAACTTGTTGGGTGTCAGCGGAAAAGTGTTCTCTTGGGGATATTGAAAGAATGGACAGAAACAAATGTGATAATCACTATAGCGCATGGTGGTTTTTAGGGGGGGAGGGGCACTCGACAGCAGCTAAAATGTGATAGGGCTATAGCCAAAAAATCGATAGAGCAACGTGGACGGTTATATTGCTGCTTTGTCGATTTCCACTCTGCGTTTGAAACAGTTGTTCGGGCCTTATTATGGGAAGACTTAAAAAGATATGGTATCCCAAATGGCCTGCTCCTAAACCTACAAGAACTGCACAGAGATAATTGGGCCCAAGTGTAATTAGATGTTTATGGGTCTCTATCAAGTAGGATAGACATTAAGAATGGCCTTAGACAAGGTTGTGTTTTGGCACCCACTCTGTTTTCTATTATTTGGGTGGACCTACCAAAACATTTAGGCCTACTTAACAGCCTTAGGCCTAAAATGAATGGCATACACATAAGCTGTCTTCTTTATGCAGATGACCTAGTGGTCATGGATTTCACAGAAATTGACCTGCAGAGGAAGATAGAGCCCTTTGGGGATTGTTGTAAGAAAAAAAACTAATGATAAATTTGGGAAAATCGAAAGTGCTACCTTCTGTAAATAAGAAGATAAAGTTCAACTGGACCCTAAATGGTATGAAATTGAGATAGTCGGTAGCTGTGGTTTGTATAGATCTGTAGATCAAAAGAGAGAGAGAGGAAGATTGGTTGAGGTAGGGGCTAGTTCACTTCCCCTAAACAACACAATGGGTATCAAGAAGAACTAGCTCGCACTTTTTAGAAGCTAGAAGTTCATGTGTGAAAAAAACATTTTTTTATATGAAAACTCTCACCCACCAACCAAGTTGGTGGCATGCTTCATCATCGGGTCCCACCCAAGGTGCTGAGTGCAACTCGGGTGTGCTTCAATGCAGATTTACAGCGGAGCTGGTTTCTTTTGTGTGTGAGTGCAAAGTGGTGCAGTGACCCGACCTTGACCAGTGCCCGGGACCCTGGATCTCCAAGCATACCCCGCTACGACTCAGCTGCCCTCCTCGCACTCAACCCCGGAAGAAACAACACATGCCAGCTGTCCATGCCAAACACCACCTCCTGCCGCCATTGCCGCCACACCTTCACCACCGCCCCAGCTGCCAACACCACAGACGCACTGAGGTGCATCCACCTCAACGTGCGCTCACTACACAGACACGCCATAGAGATCTGGGACCTCCTCGACACCCTCTCACCAGACGTCGCCTTCTTCACAGAAACCTGGACCAACACCTCGCCATTGCCATCCCACACGGATACAAGATCCAAAGGAAAGACCGCCCTAACGACCAAGGAGGAGGACTCACCATCGCACACAAAAATTCCCTCCGACTTGCCACCTTGAGCGACTCCTTCTCCACCACCAAACACCTTCACTTCCAGATCCAGACAATCCCTAGTATCACACTTCATGGAACCTTCGCCTACAGACCCCCCAGCCCCATGGACTATATACTCATCGGAGACCTGAACTTCCACCCCGACAACCCCAGCGACCCCAAGTCCACCACCCTCCTGGACAACCTCGCCAACATCGGAATGAAATAGCCCATCACTACGCCTACCCACACGGCAGGACACACCCTTGAACCCATCTTTGCAGAAGGAAACAATGTCCACTTCATGACCCCGCAACCATCCCCTTCTCCTGCAACACCAGCCAGCCCACCATCTCCTCCTGGATACTGGTCACGACCGAAGAGACCACGTCGACCATGGAAGGCATCCACTCAGGGGCCCCCACAGACCCCTGCCTTCCGCACATCTACCACAGAGCCACTACCTCTCCAGATCTATGACGCATCATCAACGCCACCTTCAAGACCAGCACCTTTCCCAACGACTGGAAACGAGCAGAAGTCAGACCCCTTCTCAAGAAGCCCTCAGCAGACCCCATGGACGTCAAGAACTACTGGCCCATCTCCCTCCTCCCCTTCGTGGCAAAAGTCATTGAGAAGACCGTCAATGCAAAATTAACTAGGTTCATCGAAGAGAACTCCATCCTAGACCCCTTCCAATCCGGATTCCGCAGCAACCACAACACCAAGACCACCTTACTCGCTGCCACAGATGACATCCATACCCTCATCGACCAAGGACACACTGCACCCCTGATCCTTCTCGACCTCTCAGCAGCACTCGTCACCATCCCCCACCGCACACTTGCTGCCAGACTCCACAACGGCGGCATACAAGGATCCGTTTTGAATGGATCCGCCTGTTCCTCACAGCAGATCCCAAAGAATCAGAGTGCCTCCCTTCCTCTCTGAACCCACGGAAATCAATTGCAGAGTACCCCAGGGATCATCGCTCAATCTCACTCTCTTCAACATCTACATGGCCACCCTCCCTGCCATCGTCAGACAGCACGTTTTCTGTTTAGTTTCCTACGCCGACGACACCCAGCTCATCCTCTCCCTCACCAAGGACCCCCCACCACCAGACTCAACTTCCAGGAAGGTATGCAGGACGTCGCATCCTGGATGAGCAACAGCTGACTCAGAGAAGACAGAAGTTCTCGTCCTTGGACCCTCCCTACTGCATGGGACAACACCTGGCCTCGGCAGCCCCAACCCCATGGACCACACCCGAAACCTCTGCATCGTACTCGACTCCTCCCTCTCCATGAAACGACAGGCCAATGCTGTCGCCTCCAGCTGTTTCAACACCCTCTGCATCCTCCGAAAGACCATCAAATGGATCCCTCCCGAGTCAAGGAAGACCGTCATCCATGCACCTCATAACCAGCAGACTGGCCTGCAGAAACGCCCTCTACGCTGGGATCAACAAGGCACTACTCCGCAGGCTCCAGATCATACAGAACACCACAGCCAAACTCATCCTTGGCATCCCTCGACACAAACACATCACCCAACACCAACGGAACCTCCACTGACTCACCATTGAGAAGAGAGTCACTTTCAAGATACTCACCCACTCCTACAAATGCTTCCACAACACCGGACTCCAATACCTTAACGCAAGAATCTCCTTCCACGTACTCAAAAGAAACCTCTGATCCACCAACCTCACCCTCGCCAAAATTCCCTGCATCCGCAGAGTCTTTACAGGAGGAAGAGCCTTCTCCTACGTCGCGGCCAAGACCTGGAACGAGCTCCCGATTTACATCAGATGCACCCCCTCCCTGAACATCTTCAGGAAGAGGCTCAAAACCTGGCTCTTTGACTGAACGGAGCTGCCTACCCCCTCATCCCCAGCGCCTTGAGACCCTCACGGGTGAGTAGTGTACTTACAATTCCCTTATTGATTGATTGATTGATTGATTGATTGATTGATTGATCCTGACATCCACTTGGAATAAAAACTCGACTAGCGAGGTCTCACTTGGACTGATATAGTTCCTCTCTGTGCACTGAGGGTCACTATACCAGCCACTCTTCAGAATCACGCAAAGATAAAGTCCCTATCTCAATTGTGCTGTTGACGACATCTCACTGCTAGCAATACAACATAGCAGAAAACTACAATATAGTGTATTCTACACTTTTTAATACCATCCCCAAATCTTAAGCCACATCAGACCCAATAACCATTTCAAATTCTCTGCATTAAGCTCCGCATTCACACAACTTAAAATATCTCTGCAGAACTCCAAATAATCACCGAAAACCACAGCAAGCTTAGCATAACCAAGTGCAATGTGCAACCCTATCAATACTCACACTACCCCTGTTGCAACTCGTTCCCAAACCGTTGGAACCCCATCACTCCTATGAACGAACCATGGGTTTTAGGGGTTTGGGTAATTTCTAAATGGGACACCCTCAGTCCCTCACTTCATTACAATACCATACGACAATGCTACCAGTTGAGCCCTCCTGGGCCAACCCTCTAACCATTGTTTATCAGATGGGTCTTTCTATGCGACTGAGAGGTAAAGGGAGTTAGTACTTGGTCAAACACATATAATTAACAGCATAACTCATTTGGCTTCACAATGAGTACCAGGAATCAATAAATACAATTAAAAGATTTATTAGAAATTAGCAGTCGAATTCAGGTAATAAATCTCAATACAATGCTGAAAATATACAGAATAACAACAGGCTAGCCCAGCCTCCTAAAAAAGTTCAGGTTCATCAGCATAAGGCAAACAAGAAGTTTAGTTACAGCAATACAGAAGATTAATAGTAAGATGTGATTCTCAGAGAAGAGTCTCTGATCCTCTCGCCTCAAAATGAGTAAAGTTTAAAATCATTTAATATAAAGTCCAAACTAATGAGGATAGTTACGTTTAAAGGGATCTCAAAAGATTGGGGCAATACAGAAAAATAGAGAAATATTTGAAAGTGTTAGCATTTCAGAAGCTCAGTCAATAGTCTTCTGGGGACAGGGAAATAAGTGTTAGCCTAAGCACACTCAGCAAAGAGTCACAAGGAAAAAGCCTAGAGGTCAGTACCTCTCAAAGTCCAAAGAGATAGTGGCCAACTGCGACCTGTGAGAACCCCCAGTTATTTCCACACAACTCTTCTGGGTAACACCCCTTGCAACAGCATCAGGGGCTCCATTGTCCTTTCCATTGTTACGTTGTGATCTGCATAATTCGTGAATTCCCCCAGACCAAACCTGGGAATGATATCATTCTGGGGTACCTGTAACTCCTAGCTACATAACTGAATAGAGCCTGTTAGTTAATGCTCTGGCTCTTCATGTTCTTTGTCAAGGTCTACTTCTCAGACTCTCTATCGCTAATACAGTGTTACATCTATTCTCAAACTAACAAACCATATGAATGCACCTCCAAGGAAAAGACACGCACGCAGAGATGGAAAAGCAATATTTTACGAAAATACAGGCCTGCTCTAGTCAAAATAAGCATCTCATTTATTGATGCATATTTAATATACCATAATTGTGCACAAATAACTACAGATAAAGGAAAAATGTCAGTACATTAAATTCAAATCTAGACTCATATTGCAGTTTAAGTAAATGTAAAGTAACTGAATACATGAATACAAGTGTAATTGAGAACTACATTATGAATACCAATGCGAAAACATTGTTGCACACGTGACATAAATCTCTCTCGTTTCTATATTAAATACATTTTAATAGTGAGAAGATGGATTATCAATCTCTAAAACTAGATTTTTAAAAAATAGAATTAAGGCACACAGGGCCCGATTCACAGAACAAACTTAAGACAAAATCCTAAACTTACTACGATTTTGGTATTCACAGAAGGCACTTACTACTTCTGGCATTCACAGAATGAACTTACTACTTTTGCTATTCACAGAATGGATTTACGATTACTAACTTTACGTCCGCACTCGGGCCGGGATATCCGCCTCCGAAGCGGAAGTTCCGCACCCGGAGCGGGAAGTCCGCTCTCGGGTCGGAAGCTCAGATTTGGGGTCAGACTACATTAACTGTGGCCATTGATCTTTTGAGCCAAGGGTAAACACCTGTCCAAGTCCCTACCTTCCCCCACCATGCATCAGCTGACACACTTCAGCCAATCCTAGCTCTGCAGCATGTATAACTGCAGAGCAGACACACACAAACCCTTTCAACATGTCACTGAATGTGTTTGTTGCACTGCCCCTTGCCATGTGGCAAACCTACTTGAGGAGGAGGAGGAGGAGAGCAGAGAGGATCTTCAGACAGAGGATCAACCTATTTGGAATTTCCAGCCGTTTCCCTCCAGAAGTCATCTTGGATATGGTATGTGAGTGGGAGCAGGAACTTGACTCTGTGACCTGCTGCTCACATGCAATCCCAGCATATCTCAAGATCCTTTCTGCGCTCCATTTCTTTGCCACTGGGTCTTTCCAAAGGGTCGCCAGTGACCATGTGGGCATATCCCAGGCGATCCAGTCGCGGTGCCTGCATCAGGTACTGAGATGCATCACTGCAAGATCCCACAACCACATACAAATGCCATGTACAGTGGCCCTGAGACAAAGGGCAGCACGAGATTTATATCTCATTGCACAATTCCCACGTGTGCTGGGTGCAATTGATTGTACCCATGTGGCCCTTTAGCCGCCCCGCCACATTGCACACATCTTCTGCAACAGACACCGATGGCATTCCATCAACGTGCAAGCTGTCTGTGATGCCAGTGGGAGGTTCATTAATGTGCATGCGGTGTTCCCAGGCAGTACCCATGACAGCTTCATATTCCGCATGTCACCTCTTGCCCGGCGGATGGTTGCGGGAAAATTTGGCAACATGTGGCTACTGGGTAAGTACCAAGCGTTAGAAATTAGGTAAATGTGTTGTTGAAATGTCTGAATGCCCCCCAACATTAACCATTGTACAATAAGAATCATAAAGCTACATACATGGCCCAACAGATACTGCATGTAATACAGTATAGATCATGTCTGTGCAATTCAAAGAGGGAAATGTAACCAACTGCCCTTTCTCCACTCCTCAGGTGACGCTGGGTATGCACTCACCCCACATCTCCTCACCCCTTACAGGCGTGCAAACACTGTACCACAGCGTAGGTACAATAGGGCACACATAAGGACTCGAGCCATCATAGATGGCACTTTTGGTCTGTTGAAGTCGCGATTCAGATGTCTCGACCGTACAGGGGGTGTGCTGCTGTACTCCCCAGAAGTCGTGTGCAAGATCATATTACCCTGTTATGTTTTGCACAACATTGCCTTAACGCATGGCTTACACATACCGCTGGAACCTCGGCTAGCTCTGAATCTGGGAAACCGTGCCATTGCACATAACAGAGGTCAGGGCATGCAAGTCCGTGAGCAGCTTGTTGCCACGTTTTTCACATGAGCAACCTGTAGTGGAATGGACAAAATGTGGTTTACTGTCTGTTGCCAATGATGAAACTTGGATATACACGACTGTGTCAATAAATTCCTTCCTGAGACAACTTTGCAAGCCACACTAAATGCATGTAAATCACAGCTGTTGACAGTAGTCAAAAGGTTGAGCGTGCTTCAGCTCATGTGCCCATGTCAGCAATCAGTGTGGTGGATGCCCCTAAAGAATCTATTGACGCAGATGGAAAATGATACATGTTCTGAGAGACCTAGCCGGACCTCATGAGGATGGGTCACTTAATCAGAAAAGGCCATAACCATAGCATTGTCGGGCCTGTGCCCTCAACAGATGTGACTCCCCAACAAATGATGCACCCATAACGTGAGTGATGTCATGGGTGAATCAGACACCATGTGTCTGTGATATATCCACACTGCTCCACCCCAATGTTACGTAACATATCACACAACTCTGGTAATGAGCACCCATTATGGACTACATGTACCATAATGCAAAGTAGGAGCAACTGAAACAGGGGTTTGATGTTGTGTCAGCCCCCCCCACCCCATCCATGCAGAAATTTCATTAAATGGTCTCTTCCCCCTTTTGTTACATATTTATAATTCTCACATGCACTGTCATTTCATTTTTATCCACAACAGAATAGCAGGATGGCAGTGGATTTGATTCCTGATTGTGGATGGATCAGGATGAATACAAAATGGCTGCCAACTATTTCCTGTGATGTATTTCCTGCCTCCCACTCCCTGTAAAACATATCCTGTCTGAAATAATGTGTTCCTGGTCATTTTCGGAGATTACGGCCTGAAAGCGGAAGTCCCGAACACGGAGCGTAATGCGCGTGTGCGGACCCTCCGCTCCGGAACCGGAAACTGCGCTTACGGGCCGTAAACTCCGAAAATCACCCGGAACACATTATTTCATACAGGACATGTTTTACAGGAAGTGGGAGGCAGGAAATACATCACAGGAAATAGTTGGCAGTCATTTTGTGTTCATTCTGAGTCATCCTCTATCAGAGATCAGATCCCCTGACATCCTGCTGCTCTCATCATTCTTATTTTCTCCATAATGGCTGAGGGTTACGAAGAGAAGGCACCCCCTTTCACTGAACGGGAGTTAGACATCTTGGCTGAGGGGGTGCTGGCCAAATATCCTCAGCTATATGGGGACCCTGAACACCAGCTGAGCAATGCAGCCCGGGCCAGGCTGTGGGCCAACATCGGTGAGCGCTGCAGTGCAGTGGGAGTCCACACCAGGAGTGCAAGGGCATGCCGCAAGCGCTGGGAGGACCTAAAACGGTGGTCCCGGCACAAGGCTGAGGAGCTGGTGGGCCAGTCTTTCCAGCACCATGTGCATCGTCCTCGCCTCTCTCCACTGTACAGGAGGGTCCTGCGAGCAGCTTGGCCAACCCTCCATGCTCAGCTGGAGGAGCATGAGCAGCAGGGACATGGTAAGTGCATCATGTGCAAAATGTGTCTGGGAGTATGATGTCAGTGAAACAGTGCTGTACCACTGTGTGTCCCATGCCTCCATTCACAGATTCCGTGTCCATGCAGCAGTCACCAAGATTAAAAAGGCACACTGTGGCATATGGACTGTACAGGGCAGAGTGCATTTTGGGAGTTGTAGTTTCGTCATGACAACTGGCTAAATGAGCCACAATTGTGCATTCATTCTGAAATCTGCTCTTCCCGCACCACTACAATTGGAACTAGGAAATCATTGGATTGGATGAGCAATGGTACAGACACTGTCCAGTGTGCGCATGACAGGCCAAAGGGTATTGGATGCTGTGACTTGCATTGCATTTGTAGAGTTTGGGTTCCAATTCAGACAAATCATCATGTTCCATGGAGTCAAGACAGACTTTGACATCCTTGCATCACTCTTAAGCGCTTCTAAATTTGCAAGGTGTGTCCACTGACAGACGTCTCACCCTCAGTGGCCTGTATGACATTTCACATGTACAGGTAGCTGTCACAACAATCCCCCACTGTTCAGCGGTGTACTGCACTACCTTATCAGTCACCAAAGCCAATATGTGCCACTGGATTGTCAGATCATGTGTGGGGACAGCAAAAGGCTAGACTCACAATGTAGCTAAAGAAATAGCCCAGACCCTCTGTGGATGTGTGACCCACATTCGCCACTTGTCTTGTCCCATACAATGCTACCAAGCATATGCCACTTGTCCAGACGTTAAATAGCTGCGACTCCCTATCAATGGCCAAAATCCAAGAAATCAGGACTCTTCATGTTCTCCATTGGTGGACTGCTTTTGGAACCTGCACTTGTAGCAGAGGCAGGACACGCAGTTCACCAGAATGCCAGGTTGAGGGTTGGCCAATACAGTTGTGTAAGCCACAAACATCCACGTGAGATGTCCATGTCAGACTCAATCCAGTAAATGACAGTGAACATACACATAATGTGAGCTCATAGACACTGACAACTGTAGAATGTGATCAGAGGAAAATAAAGTCTGACCTTTGTTGAAAATTGAAATAACGATGTGAGTAAGCATTCACTAAAGACATGAATTCCCCTTTAGGACCGAGTTTCTTCCGTTATGTTGACTAAAGTCTGGACTCCATTTTGTATTGTCATGCCTCCACGTGCGTAGCACGAGAAGAGTCCTATCTTCGTGTTAGTTGCTCTTGTAATCTGCCTAGTAACAGTCTATAAATAGCTCCTTTGTCCGTCTGGCGCATGCCCAGACTTGACCACATCTGTTATCAGTTAGTCCTTGCTTGACCATGTTTTCGCGGGCTTAAGGAATGTGTTAGCTCCGCCCATATATTGATTCTGTATCAAAAATGACCATAAAAGGTAATACTCTTTGCCTCATGTTGTATCCACCCACTTATGAACCCCTCTGTTGTGTATAAAAGGGGACCGTGTATGCAAGTTCGGTGTGCTACTCTATGCAATACTGAAGAGTGTTGTATGGATTGTAGGACCACCCTTAAGGGTTAATAAACTTTGTCTTTGTACTTTGCAGTTTCCGTGCCAACTTCCTTGTAGATTCCATTTGCAGGAGAGCGAACCCTTGTGTCCTGCGGGCCTAGCTGGGGCCTATATTCATCACCTTGGCTCATCTATGTATGTGTCTCGTCCTGCATGACACAACCTTAACATTAGGATTTTGCTTACATTTCAGCAGGCACAGCTGGCGAAATGGAAGGGCAGCAGGACAAGGTCCGGAGCGCGAGGCCACCAGTGCGGTGGCGGTCACACCCTCTTTCCACCAGCGAGGAAGAGGAGGATGAGGAGGGACCCTCAACATCAAGAGGCAAGGGAATTGCGCCCACCCGGACTGACAAGGGACACCCTGATGCCGGTGCTACATCCCGGGTGGAGGCTGCGGACATTGAAGGGGGGGTGAACACGACACCTCGGCCCATGATGTGGTGGAGAGCTACTCTCCCCAAGACTCTTCACCTGTGGGCCCTGAAGAGGTGTCCTCGGGGCAGGCCAACACACAATCTGGGCCTGCCATCAGCCCCTCCCTACCTCTTGAGTCCCCCATTCCATCGGGGGCTCCAGCTGCATCCCCTGCAACCAGTCCCCCTCATTGTAGCTGCCAGCTCGACGACATCATTGCCTCCGGACCTGAGGCACCACATCCCCCCTGTCCCCCCCAGGCCTCTACCGGTGTTGTTCCTCCTGTGGCTGTGCCAGTGTACTTGATGCGGATGTGTGAGGGTCAGCCAGACATGTCCGCTCGCATCATGCTACCAGTGTGTATGGAGGTACGCATGATGCGAGAGGACATTCTCCGATCTCTGGCCACCCTCATCACCAGCATCAATTCAATGGCCACAGCCATGTCGTCTCTTGTCTCCCAAATCCCTTCCCGTACCACCGTCAATGTCTCCCCCTGTCCGTTGCCCCACACTGTTTTCCCCCGTACTCCCCGTGTGTCATGAACACAAGTGGTGCCTGTTCCTGCACCCGCCTGCCATGTGCCTGCATCGGACTCAGAGAATCTGGACATTGTGGTCCTAGAGGATGGGGCAAAACCAAAGGAAATGATGGACGGAGTGTTGAACATTGCAAGCACTTACCCCCAGTCAACTGATCTGGGTTTAATCCATCACCGTTCTTTAGCCCACTCTGCCACCCCAATTCAGACATGACCATATGCAAATCAGTCTGACCCTGTGCCTCATGGGAACAGTCCAGCCCGAACTGCCAAGCCATGTCTTCCCTGGACCGTAAAAAAGCTTCCTAGGACCGGTTTCTGGCATTTCAGCCGTCTTCAGCCAGGCTTGCTTGAATCCAGTGGCAAAGTGAGCAAGGGACTCACGTCTGAGCGTACCCTGCCAACTTATGGCGAAGAAAGCAAAACCAAAGGAAATGATGGACGGAGTGTTGAACATTGCAAGCACTCACCCCCAGTCAACTGATCTGGGTTTAATCCATCACCGTTCTTTAGCCCACTCTGCCACCCCAGTTCAGACATGGCCTTATGCAAATCAGTCTGACCCTGTGCCTCATGGGAGCAGTCCAGCCCGAACTGCCAAGCCATGTCTTCCCTGGACAGGAAAAAAGCTTCCTAGGACCGGTTTCTGGCATTTCAGCCGTCTTCAGCCAGGCTTGCTTGAATCCAGTGGCAAAGTGAGCAAGGGACTCACGTCTGAGCGTACCCTGCCAACTTATGGCGAAGAAAGCAAAACCAAAGGAAATGATGGACGGAGTGTTGAACATTGCAAGCACTCACCCCCAGTCAACTGATCTGGGTTTAATCCATCACCGTTCTTTAGCCCACTCTGCCACCCCAGTTCAGACATGGCCTTATGCAAATCAGTCTGACCCTGTGCCTCATGGGAGCAGTCCAGCCCGAACTGCCAAGCCATGTCTTCCCTTCTCCCTCTACATTAAGCTCATCATTTGTTTTCCTTTCTCCCTTCCAAACGGACGGTTGTTCTTCTGTACCTTCATAAATTTCAATGAGGAATTCTAATTACTTCAACTTGTTTGACTTCATTTTGAATGTCTGGTTCAGAATATGGACACATATTTGGTGAGTCATCTGCTATGCACATAATGGCTTGTTGCAATGATGGGTTACACTTGTAACTGTGTCACACACCCGCATACCTTCTCACATCTCTAGGCCACCTACATCGTTACACAGGACATGATACACAACAGAATCTTTTTTTTGTAGGTCTTTATTTGTTCAACACACATTCACGTGGTTAAATTGTCTTGGGGTTCCTGTCACTGGCGATCGTGCTTGCGACATTGCAATTTGGGGGGTGATGACCGCTCGGAGGGGTCAGGTCTGGCTCGTCTCCTACGTGGAGGTGGGTATTGTCCTTGGGACTGTCCAGGGTCATCTACATGTGCTGGGGCAGATTGTGTATGCACATTGGATGTTTGTGCCTGGACAAGGGCAGGTTGTGCACGTGGTGGGAGTGCCTGTACAGGGGTTGTTGGTGGTTGTGCAGGTGGTGGCGGTGCCTGTACAGGGGTTGTTGGTGGTTGTGCAGGTGGTGGCAGTGCCTGTACAGGGGTTGGTGGTGGTTGTGCAGGTGGTGGCAGTGCCTGTACAGGGGTTGGTGGTGGTTGTGCAGGTGGTGGCAGTGCCTGTACAGGGATTGGTGGTGGTTGTGCAAAATGAGCTTATTTTTGAGTGAGAGAACACAGATTTCTTATGTCCATCCTTTGAGTGTCTTTCTTTAGCCAACTCTGCCACCCCAGTTCAGACATGGCCATATGCAAATCAGTCTAACCCTGTGCCTCATGGGAACAGTCCAGCCCGAACTGCCAAGCCATGTCTTCCCTGGACCGGAAAAAAGCTTCCTAGAGGATGACCAGAAGGACACTTGACTTTTGACGGAGACATTGTCGTGAACTATTATTTCCATTTCCCCTTGTAAACAGACTGTTTTCCCTGACGTGTTGTATTTTTTTTGCCCCACCCCAATCCAGGTTCCCTTCTCCCTCTGCATTAGGCTCATCATTTGTTTTCCTTTCTCCCTTCCAAACGGACGGTTGTTCTTCTGTACCTTCATAAATTTCAATGAGGAATTCTAATTACTTCAACTTGTTTGACGTCATTTTGAATGTCTGGTTCAGAATATGGACACATATTTGGTGAGTCATCTGCTATGCGCATAATGGCTTGTTGCAATGATGGGTTACACTTGTAACTGTGTCACACACCCGCATACCTTCTCACATCTCTAGGCCACCTACATCGTTACACAGGACATGATACACAACAGAATCTTTTTTTGTAGGTCTTTATTTGTTCAACACACATTCACGTGGTTAAATTGTCTTGGGGTTCCTGTCACTGGCGATCGTGCTCGCGACATTGCAATTTGGGGAGTGATGACCGCTCGGAGGGGTCAGATCTGGCTCGTCGCCTACGTGGAGGTGGGTATTGTCCTTGGGACTGTCCAGGGTCATCTATATGTGCTGGGGCAGATTGTGTATGCACATTGGATGTTTGTGCCTGGACAAGGGCTGGTTGTGCACGTGGTGGGAGTGCCTGTACAGGGGTTGTTGGTGTTTGTGCAGGTGGTGGCAGTGCGTGTACAGGGGTTGGTGGTGGTTGTGCAGGTGGTGGCAGTGCCTGTACAGGGGTTGGTGGTGGTTGTGCAGGTGGTGGCAGTGCCTGTACAGGGATTGGTGGTGGTTGTGCAGGTGGGAGAAGTGCCTGTACAGGGGTTGGTGATGGGAGTGCCAGTTCAGCCCGCTGGTGTGGATGTGCACCTTTGCTGTGTTGCTGTGCAGTTGGTGGTACAGGTGTGGGGATGTGCTGTCCTGTGGGCAGATATGATGGCTCCCCTCCCTGCGTTGACCGTGAAGGGAGACTTTGGATCACTTTCAACATGCCCTCCATCATCTTCATGGCCAAGGCATGGTGTCTTGCACTCTCTTCCATTTGGATGGATATCATGTCTCGCATATTTCTTGACATGTCCTGCCAAGTCCTATCCATCCTATCCAAAACTTGGCTCAGCCTGTCCACCACCTGAGGGAAGTGAACCATGTCCTGCAGGGACTCCGACATGTCGGACAGGGTAGCCCCTATGGCACAAATGTCCTGCCTCACATCTGTCTGCTGTTGAAAGAAGTCCTGCTCCCACTGGCCATCATAGCCAGGTGCAGGCCCTCTCTGCATTTGTCTGCCATGGATGGGACGAGCAGGTCCAAAAGCAGGGGAGGGGGTGGCAGGTGGGAGCCTGTGGGCAGTAGAATGGTGCCCAGGGGATACCGGCACCACAACAGGGCTGGTACTTCCCCCAGATGGTGGAGAGGATGGCAGGGATACACTATCTAGGGAAGAGCGGGTAGGGGAACCACCATGTTGGTCCTGGACGTGAGGGCTGTGATGGAGTGATGTCTGTGCTCTGATGCGTGGGAGCTGTGGCTGGTTTGCTCGATGCTGGGGACACGCCATACTTTGCTTGGGAGGAGGCTGACGAATGTTGCTTGGCAGAAGATGTGATGCCCTGACCGATTTTGCCAATCTGGCACGATAGCTCTCATTGGCATCTGTATCGTCATCAGACATGTTGTCCTCATCATCCACCAAGTCAACGTCCTCAGGAAATTCATCCTCCTCCTCTTTAGCAGTACTTGCTGCCGACATCACTGCTTGGAGGATCAGGGGATTCTCCCCTCTGATTCCCCGTTGGCCCGCACTGGTCATAGGCCTGTCATCCTCATCCTCAGCATCCCCTGGAACAGAGGTTGCAACCATATTAGGGATTGACCTGGTATAACATGTGGTGCAACACAAGGGTTTGTATCAACTGTACTTTGCATCAACAGATGAGGATCATGTGACCTGTGTAGGGTACCACCACAAATGACAGCTCACACCATAGCACTGAGGTGTTACACAGAGATGTACATGATACAAGCAAATTCACCAGCTCCATCCACAACTTTCTGTCCCTTGGCGTTCCTCCCTAGTGTCACCTGCTGGACCGGTCTCCTCATAGCTTTTGTAGACATAGCTGTCCCTGATCCAGCAGCTGTAGAGGGAAGTGACAACATTCTCAAGGATCTGCATCACTAATTGACAGACAGGCACATGACACTCCTGATTTGTATTTCACTTTGTAAACAACAACTGCTGATTACATGCAGAGGGGAATCTTGATCTCTGTCATGGCTTAGGAATGTAAGCTAGTGACACACCTCATGCCAGAATTACCAGAAGGACAGGTGCGCCATGATTTCACTGCTGCAGCCAGGCTGTCATGCAGTCCCCGGGATGGTGTCCGCTGCTGTGGTGTCATCCTGTCAGCAGCTGTGATGAGACATACAGGTCTATATTTTTTAACAACAGATGGTAGCTCTGAGCCAACATGTCATTCTCAATGACCATTTGTGGGTAATCCAGGACAATGTGCAGCATGTTTACCTCATGAACTTTACATGTGGGCACCTGCTCACATGCAGCAGTTGCCAGCCGTTACCTCCACACAGCACTGACATCAATAAGATGACACTTCAACAGACACACCTCATGCCAGAATTACCTGAAGGACAGGTGCGCGGGGGTTTCACTGCTGCAGCCAGGATGTCATGCAGTCCCCAGAATGGTGTCCGCTGCTGTGGTGTCGTCCTATCAGCAGCTGTGATGAGACATACAGGTCTATATTTTTTATCAACAGATGGTAGCTCTGAGCCAACATGTCATTCTCAATGACCATTTGTGGGTAATCCAGGACAATGTGCAGCATGTTTACCTCATGAACTTACATGTGGGCACCTGCTCACATGCACCAGTTGCCAGCCGTTACCTCCACACAGCACTGACATCAATAAGATGACACTTCAACAGACACACCTCATGCCAGAATTACCTGAAGGACAGGTGCACAAGGGTTTCACTGCTGCAGCCAGGATGTCATGCAGTCCCCAAGATGATGTCCGCTGCTGTGGTGTCATCCTGTCAGCAGCTGTGATGAGACATACAGGTCTATATTTTTTAACAACAGATGGTAGTTTTGAGCCAACATGTCATTCTCAATGACCATTTGTGGGTAATCCAGGACAATGTGCAGCATGTTTACCTCATGAACTTTACATGTGGGCATCTGCTCACATGCAGCAGTTGCCAGACGTTACCTCCACACAGCACTGACATCAATAAGATGACACATCAACAGACACACTTGTATGAGAAGGTTACTGATAGGAAGGGATAAATGACCCGGAATCCTCCGCATTACACTGCTTTCACCTTTGCCATTAAGACTTACATATTTCCAGAGTCTAATGTTGTCTGTTGACAAGCCAGAAAGGGGTTCATGTGTGAGATGTGCAATAGTCAGGGACATGATGTTGCTCATTTGTGCTTCCCTACGCATGAAGTCACACAGCTCATTTTTGAGTGAGAGAACACAGATTTCTTATGTCCATCCTTTGAGTGTTCTCTCTTTGCATACTCTATTTCCAATATCATGGTACTACTTAGCTGACGACGATTGGTGTCTTGTACAGCAGACATCCAAACCTCGTATGTCAAACACTCACCTATACATGTGAATACGGTAGGAGAGGAGGCAAGCAGAATGTAGTATTTGGTTATGCTCACACATTGCGGATAGGCTGAGAAGCTTTGATGCCTTCCGCCTGAACTAGATTAGAGTGTTGCTCTTCAGCCAAGTCATTTTGCAGGTGTAACTGCATGAAGATTCACCTTAGCATCCCCTACATCCATCTCAAAGGTACACAACTGGCATCAGTGTTGGCCTCAGCCATGCTATTTTCATCATGGTTTTTCCGATCATTGAATTGCAAGCCGGTTGTGTTCTGGTCACTTCATATGACTCATTGTACTATTGTATGTCCATTCTGCACTCACTTGGCATACATTTTGTGTCATCCTTTCATTAGCCACCAGGGTCTGATCTTGCATGTGTTCAAATGCCATATGTGAGCATATTGTGATGCAGAACAACAGTGTTGTATAACACATACAACATACGGTGGAGGTGAAAGGCACATTTAATGAGCATTCAGCCTGATTTATTCTTGGGATTACTTCCCTTGGCCCAGCACCGGAACAATGTGTGGGCCCTGAACAGATGTCACAGCCAACCTTGTAGCAGAAGTCAGTGTGTGTCTTAGATTATGCGAGGACCTCGTTGTTCCTACAATGATAAGTGTGTTTTGCTACTTTACATTTCTGCAGCCACATGTGATGCACTAGATTTCTGGCACAAAGGATGAGCACAAGCAGTTGTGGGCACCAGCGTTGCTGAAGTGTGTCATACTTAATATCATGATTGATCCCACATATAACTTAGAATGGGCCCACTACCTAGATGCAACCTATATCACAATGACATGTCCACGGATCATGAGGTGAGGTCCACTACTGTGTTTTGTAGATGGACAACACAAAAGCCAGCCAATGTAAGTGGTACATGACCAGCTGTGTGGACTGGGCATTTGATCTATATTGGAAACATTCAAAGTTGGACAGTGTATGCATTGTTAATACTACTGACCCTGGTATCTCACTTCTTGTTCATCATTGCCATATGTGTGCAAATTTGATTTATTGATTAGGTCTACAGACACCATTACAACATAGTGGTGACACCCTTTTGACTAGTTGTGGCACTCGATTACAGGATTGGTCTGGGGCTGTTGCTGAAAAACATGTCATGTTCCACAATTACAAAGGTATGATGAGCCAAGACATTTAATATTTTGTCTTTCGCTGTTCACAATTATCATTTGCTAAAGGTGGATGTCCATTAACAACTACAATAGTAATGCAGATATTTTTTCATCTCTGGTTGACTTGCATATGTGGGCACTAAATGTCTCTCTGTCACTCCTGACAATTTATGCTTTTTGACCATCTCCTGGCCACTTTGACTTACCAGTCGGTGCGGGTGGTATGCCTATCTCTGTACGATGGCGATTCCTCCCAGCAGATGCAGGGACCACTGCTACTGCAGTTGTCTGTGCTCTGGCTGAATGTGTCAATGGGTGAGAAGAGAGAAAAGTAAACAAATGGGAAATGTGCTTGTGGAACTTTTCTGTGATTTCCCCATTTCTTCTGCATGCTAACAGTGTTGTGCAGTACTGCCGCAGACTGGGCAGGTAGGAGCAGTGGTGCATTGGGGATGTAATGGCGTGGCAGGGTGGGAAATGTACAACAGAATAGGTGTATGACTATTTTGATCTGATGATTCTCTCACCTTCTGCTTTGTGATTTAAGCTGGCATAGGGTGATTTACTTCTTGGATAATTTGTGGCAGGTTTACACGCCCCTTGGAATACATTTACACCACCGTTGCGTCACTTCTGTGACACAGCGGTGGGGTAATACAGGTGACACATTTAGACTTATTCACAATGTAATGCATCTATGGGGATGCGTCACGTTGTGCAGCCCTGCGCAACATTAAACATGCATCAGCTGTGATGTAGGCAGGGTGTGCGTTTCTTTGTTTATGCCTCGTACAAGTGATGCAGTGTAATCGACGAGATTTCATGGAGTCACTTTTCATAGGGTGGTGCTACGCAAACTTATGCCTACTTGAGGCACATGTAATGAGTGGCACAGAACGTTAGGTGTAGGCGGTCCATAGACATTGTTGGAGTTGCGTCACACTTGCGAGACTACTCCAGCAAAGCACCCCCCTAATGCCATCAGATGCGACACACATCTGTCTATCCCTGCGCCACAGTGCACCGCATTGTAAATGTGACGCATCCGCGGTTGCACAAGAGTTGGATTGCGTGTCGCATTGTTACTGGCGCATCTCTGCTGATGTTTGTCAATTGCTACTTAGCAGGCTTGTTTATTACTGCAACAGTACAGTGCCCATGTTTTCTAAAGTGGGGGAGGGATTTGCCATTTCCATTGCTAAGGATTGTGGGACTTGTGGTACTACATACAGAGGGTGACACATGAGTCTCTGACTGACTATAATTTTTATATAGACTTTGGACTACTTCCCTATTCACAATCACAGTGCAACACAGACAATCTTTTCATACACTTTTTCTTTTCATCCCACTTACCTGGTACCACGTAGCAGACGTCCCTAACAGGCAGCCCATGGACCAAGTGGGGGTGTATTGTGGTCAGCATATCCTCCTCCAGTGGGGTGAGGCAGATGCGGGGTCCAGAGTATGCAGCAGGGAGGATCCGATTTAATTTGATTCGGGAGTATTTCTCCTTCACCATCTGCCTCTCATCCTGCCACTTTTTCTTGATGTCCTGGACTGTGCGCCTCTCCTCCCCCAATGCTGTGACAGCAGTGGCTAATTGCTGCCATAGGGCTGCCTTCTGTGTCCCACTGGTGCAGTAGGGTTGGAGTCCATAGAGGCGTTTGTGGTGCCTCACTATAAACTCCACAAGCATGGTGGTCTCCTCTGCAGTGAAATTCCTCTTCCTCCTCAGTAGCTCCATTGTTCTCTGCCAGTGTCAGCGTTGTGAACAAAAACTCTCTGTGGCCAAACCTGTTCCTTCACTGTGTGCTGCTTTTAAATGTTTTTTGCTGCTGGTCAATTAGTGTTAATTGGCTTCAGCTGGAGCATGTTGGGGGATGGTAGGCACTTGCAACATCATGGCAAACTGCAGCTGTTGGCTGGGATTGGCTGGAGTGTGTCAGCTGATGCATGGTGGGGGATGGTAGGGACTTTGACAGGTTTTTACCCTTGGCTCAAATGATGAATGGCCACAGTTAATGTATTCTGGCCCCAAATCTGAGCTTCCGGCCCGAGAGCAGACTTTCCGGCCCGGGAGCAGAGTTTCCGGCCCGAAATCGGAGCTTCCGGCCTGCAAGCGGACTTCCCACTCCGGGTGCGGAACTTCCGCTTCAGAGGCGGAAATTCCGGCCCGAGTGCGGATGTAAAGTTAGTAGTCATAAATCCATTCTGTGAATAGCAAAAGTAGTAAGTTCATTCTGTGAATGCCAGAAGTAGTAATTGCATTCTGTGAATACCAGAAGTAGTAAGTGCCTTCTGTGAATACCAAAATGGTAGTAAGTTTAGGATTTTGTCTTAAGTTTGTTCTGTGAATCGGGCCCACAGTGTATGTATGGATCTCTAATTCTACAGCGAATGCACTTCATTACTAAATTCAAGAGCAATATTTTACATTAATAACGTTAGGACACTCTGAATATGTAATGCTCAATGCATGTATATATTGTGTGCTTGTGATCTGCAAGAGTGGAGCCAAAATGACGACGCTCCACAATGCTGCTGGTTGCATGTTTTCTATTATATGTTTGATGAATATTCCAGAATTGTTCTCAGTGCATAGCAGTAGCCAAACAAATACAATTCTCCCCTCCACTTCAAACCATATTCTGAGGTGCACTGAGCAAATGAGTGAAGCAAGCTAACCTGGCACTTCTCAGTAAGGTGTGGGGAATTCCTGTTTTTGAGAAAATTCTTTTAACATGGGGCCAATGGTGTATATTAGAGTTTAGAACCCTAGTTGATCATCAGGACTGTGTGTGGACACTCATGAATAATCAAAATCGGTAATAAATGCTTACTGAAGAAGACTGTTCACATCATCTGGTATGCAGCTTCAAATGGTCCTCTTCAGCTTTCAAAATGATTTTCAAGAAAATAATATTTTTCATTTTCCTTCATGTCTGTCTTCCATCTCCCTTTATGTTTCCATCTTGCCTCTTCCAAGTGGATGTACAGTCATATATCGCTGGAGAATATTCTTTCAAGAAGCAGGGTAGAACAATTAAGTTACTCTATGGGTTCCAGAGACATTACATTTTCAGAAAATAGAAATAACCTTAATATTACACTATTATGATAGGCTTCCACCTGAAATAGCAAATAATGTCAGATCAACACTCCTCGGGGTAGGATCGATGCTCAAATATGTCCACCTCTTGATAGCATCAAGTCTGTATGCTGTAATAGCACAGATCAGTGAAGCGAGGGAATGGAAGGATGGGGAAAGCGAAAGAGACCTAACAAGAGAGGAAGACAAAGAAACACTCCATCAATACATTACTCTGAAAGGCGTCTCACCTATCTCTCTCTATCTCTCACTGTTACTGCACTATTATTCAGAATAAATACATGAATCATTTATCTGTAAAGGAAAATAACATTACAGCGGAGCACTTTATCAACACACACTCTCTGTCTCTCTCTCTCAACTACATGAGGATATGACCCATGGAATAGAAGCCACTGAGTAAGTATATTCTGAAATAAAAGAATGACATAAACATATGTATATGTATCCGTAACTTTAACAATGTAAGCATACATACATAATCACTAACAACTGATAGAACCACTGGGCCTGAATCTCATATGATACCTACCTACCCAATAGAATGCCTGAACATGCTTCACAGGGACTGTATGAGGGAATCAGGGTCATCTCAATCACAGTGCCTGTTAGTATGGCGAATAAATGTAATAGATCATGTTAACATCACACATGGAATCACACTGTTTTATTATCACCATAAAACATACCTCTTCACACGGTACCATGTATCCAATGGCAAGAAATGTGGAACCAATACATTTCCTCTAAGAGTACTTAATAGTCAAAGTATTGTTCCCTCTCCTCGCATGAGCATATGAACATGCTCTACCAATGAGGAAAGGAATAAATAGTTAAGGTTAAACGTACAACGAACTCCCTGCAACCTGCAATAGACAACAAACGTGTGTCCTTCCAAAAGGGAGGAACTCAGTTATAGTTGAATTCACCTTAAGGACAAGTTTTCAGCAAAAAGAACAACGAAGCCCGCAAAGTGCATCGAGAATTCGATATCCCCAAAGTACTCAATATGGGCTGGAGCCCCCACCAAAGTATCTCACGAAGAGTACACTCAGATCTGAGAGACTTTAGAATGGCATCCAAAAAACAAACGAACTGTAGCTGTCTGAACACAATTTGAAACAAGACCATCGCCTGACTGCGCTGAGGCTCCGGCTCCAGAATAATCGGCAACGCCGAAGGAGATGGAAGCCTGCATAACCTTTGCGGTCTCCTCCGACGTTGACGTCTCCGCCACCGAGGATCATGGGGGCTGTAGTCCTGAAACTGCCCGGCCAAGCTGAAGACTCGGGTAGTGTTCACGGACGACCTTGCGAGTTGTGACAACTAATGATAACTCCATAAATGATTTTTAATATATATGATGATGTACATCCCCATGTATTATGAAACAACTGCCATAAAGCAAGAGCTCTCTGGTATAATGGAAACAGCATCAGTAATATGTGTTCCTGGCACACCATGAATATGCCTAGCATAAGACCTAAATTTGTTCAAGAAATACAGCAATTTTGTCCCCAAACATAAGCTTGACATTTTCTGACAAAAATATTTCTTCCCAAACTACAAGATTTTTGTCTTGGCTACATTCATTTAGCCATCCAAAAGTATAGCTTGCACAGTTTTAAAATACAGACACCAGCTTTTCTTTTTTGTAAGGTATTCCACCCAACTACCAACTCAAAAAGATTGACTGACCATAATATTACTGTTAAAATATTGTGACTAAAAAAATATTGCGTCCCGAAATATCGAATGTGAGTATATCTTGTTACAGTTTTCCTACAATATAGAACTTTAATTATTGTTTGGTTTAATATCTTATATTCTATTGGTGTTTTATTGTACTATGTTGTAATTTTATTATGTTATTGTAAAATATATATATTTTTTAAATTATGATATATCACTGTATATTTTTCAGTAGTTGGGTTTATTGAGTGGGTGTTTTTTTATTAATCTTAGTCGACAAATGTGTTAATTATTTTAATTTTGCTTGTTTAAATTTCTTTTTTTAAGTTATATATGGCATTTTATTTTTGGGTTGTAGGGATTGTTTGGGGATTGGGTGGGTATTTTTATAATCATTTATATAGAAATTGACTTTCTTTGATTAATGTATTCATTATTTTTTTTTTTACATTAATTCAATGTGTTTTAATAAGTTTAAAATTAACCCTAAGTTTTTAAATAGCTTTTTTAAATTTGTAAAAAAAAATCTTTTTATGGTTTTAGAATATTTTAATGATTTCTAGATTTTCACAGGTAATATAATTTCTGAAATAATTTAAAATGTGTATTTTTTATGATTAGATTGTAGTGAAAATGATCTCTCCAATATATGCACTTTCTCCTTTGTTTGACTATAGGTGGAACAGTACATTTTACCCTCCCTCTACCCACAAATATAAGCGCTTTCCTCAAGGTTTGCTTGAATGAAGTTAGAATAGTACATTGGAACTATCATTCTACCCCATATTTGCTGGATTGAAGTTAGAATAGTAAATCTGCCCCCCCCCCCCCCATGACTGCACTTGGCCTAATGTTTGTTAAACCGTAGTTAGAGTAGTAAATATACCTGTCACAAAAATATGCATTTTCTGCAATGCTTGTAAAACTGGATTTGGAATAGTACATTGGATCACCCCATATTATGCACTCTCCCTAATGTTTGCTGGACTGGAGTTAGACTAGAAAACCTGACCCCTCCTCCCATGGCTCAACTTGTTTGTTAAACTGGTATTACAACAGTAAATCTGACCACTCTGCACCACAACTGATGTGTGCACATTCCCCGGTGTTCCTTAGATTGGAGTTAGAATAGTTAATCTGGCCACCTAATGAATACACTTTCCACAACATTTTTGGGCTGGAGTTAGAATATATATTCTGCCCCATCAATGTATGCATTTCCTTCAATGTTTGTTAGAATAATAAATCTGACCACCTACCCACACTGTATGTTTTCCCCAATGCTTGTAGCATTGTAGTTAGAGTACTGTATTTGAACTGTTTTTTATTTGTGTATTATTTTTAATGATTTCAGATTGGAGTTATGTATCTAATTTTTACCCAATTATCGATTTTTCTTTATGATAGTTTTGGGGCATTTCGTTTTGAAGTACAATTTTACATTGTTTCATTCATTTTAGTTACTTCTTATTTTGCTTTTTAAATTATTCATGATGTGCTATTTAGTATTTAAGAATATCAGTTTTTATTACGTTTAAAATATTTCTTTTTGATGATTAATATATATATAAAACATAGTTAATTTATATAGCATTAATGAATATGAGTACAACTGTTAATATTGCATTTTTCATTTAATAAATAGTGATAACATTATATTTTTACTCACAAACGATCTTTATTTGTGTAATATAATCATTGCAAAGCATATTTTTATTTGCAAATTTTCCATATTAATTTGTTCATTTTTTTGAAGTTACAAGTATTTTTAAGAATAAAAAAAAATTAATAATAATGAAATATTTTTTATGCATTATTTTGTATGTTATGTAGTAAATATATTGCATTTAAGGAAAAGAATGTAACTTTTTTTAATTACTATAATGCTAATTGCATTTAAACACATATGCTTACCAATGCAATGTCAACATGTTGGTCCCCAGTATGTTTTTGGGCAATGTCTTTGTATTTTACACTATGGGCCCAATTACGATACGACCCGTAAAGGCTCCGACCAAAGTGCCTCATAATGGGCAGGTCGGATTCCTTTCCGAGCGTCTCATTTTGATGGAGACAGTCGGAAAGGAATCCGACCAGTCATTCCGGCTGGCTTCCGACGTGCTCAGAGAGCCCCTCCACCAGTCAGAATGTGGCCTGTAATCTTAAGGGCGGCTGGAGGCTGAAAGGGGCAGCTATGGTGCCCCCCTGTTGATCCCTGCACCTTGTGGCAGGCACCTTGAGGTGCCTACCACCAGGTGCAGGGATGAACCGCACCTCCCATTTCACTTGGGGAGCATGCATTACGGCCGGTTTGCGGACAAAATGCATGCTCCCATAGTGAAATATAGGAATGCAACTGAACAGTGTTCGGTCACATCCTAATGGGGCGATTGGGACTGATGACCGGGTTTCGGTCGATCCCATGGCCGAGTCGTGTCGGGCGGAAGTGATTCCGCTCGACATCGTAATGAGCCCCTATATGTAATGTCGATATTTTGGTTTTCAATACTTTCGGCTCCAAATACCAACTTGTCATTTTCATCAAGTACTCATAAGCTTTACAACAAGGACAGAATCTGCTTCACTTGCCCATCTATCACAATGACAGGACAGGGAACTCATAGTATGCTAATGGTAGCTTACAAATATCACGATGTCTGCCTTTTGTCAGGATGACCAACAGAAGTTACTAATGTCCTTGTTTACCAGGGGCTATCTCGACAATAATGCCATTAATGCTAATAGCAACCTTTTATTTATGCTCCACATACATGCTCCAGACAGCTGGAATCCTTCCTTTAAAGCCGTGTTGGAAAGGGTAGGAGTTTGGGTCAGGGGAGCAGTCTAGTTGCTTGGTCATGTGCTGAGGACAAGAAGAGTATACATTTGAGCGTTCACACTTCATTGGTGGAGCATAATATTACTTTCAGTTGTTGTTATGAGTGTTTAATATTTTCTTTTATCTTTGAATAGTATTATTTTTTAAGACATCTCTGCAATCTGACTCTCAGTTCGATCAAGTTGGGGCTGCAGTCACAGTCATACTCTTTGAGACCCTGAACTTGCCTGCCCCTGTGGCAAAATGGTTATACATGGTTAGGTTGTTAATTTTAATGTTCAATTTTTTTAGTGTAAGAGGACCTGGAGTATGGGCCTTTTTCATTGACTACACGCATTCTACACTTAAAAGGAAGGCAATATAATTAGATTGCACTTATTTGCTTCCAACAGCTTGAGTCCTTCCTTGGTGGAAATATTGGGAAGGATAAGAGTTTGGGTGGGGAAAGCAATCTGGTTAATCAGTCATGTGCAGAGGACTAGAAGAGAATAACATGAGGGCACCAAAGGCAAGCCCTTCTGCTACAGACTAGAATGGAACAGCAGAATGCTGTTATTTAAGCTGCAGATTTGACATTCACCGAAAATGAATGTGCAGGATCCAACTGCTTAACACCTCACTAGCTCAGAAACAATTGGGGTAATTAAGGTGAACTTTTGGTGGCCTACCTAAGGGCAGAGGGGCTAATGTTGTGACCTTTTTGAGCTTAAGTCAATCCATTGCTCAGATAAATCAGTTATTATAAATCGTAATTAATACACGGTCGCCAGTGAAACACTAATGGGAAGAATTAGATTTATTGTCAGGTAGAAATTAGGATCTTACCGTTTTTACTCAAACGTGGCTATGCAACTCTTCTGGGCCCAATTTGGTTACAGCCAATCCACCATAAAATTCTGTTGTTTGCCAGAATATTAACCTCTTCTGTGCCCATGACGAGATAGTCTCGTCATGGAGCACGGTCGCGCTGTGCCCATGACGAGACTATTTCGTCATGAACCCCACCCACTAATGAAACGCCCGGCACAGGAGGGGGAAAGGGCGTGGCACAGAAGGGGTTAAGCATTAAGGGGCTGATTCCGATGGCCGGTCGGACCTGCGACCGACACGTACCCGGAGCCGGTCTGTCCTGTAGAGTAAATACGATGCGCATAACTTCCAAAAACACGACCGACACGTAGGCTGTGAATTAAGCCCCATTCTCCGTTTGAGCCGTAACTCCCAAAGAGGAACCGTGTCGCCTGGAAGCAGTATCCATAGCAGTTTCCAGCATGACAAGTACGATGCGTACTTCCTACACGCCGGACGGGTCGTCACGTACGGCATGTCACAGCATCCGGAAAACAAGCATATCAGCTACGATTCGCACCACAAATCAATACACGGCTATGAGACGGAACAGCTTGCAGCGGGTACGAGATGGAGCAACAAGCAGCATGTACGACACGAACACATCATGAATCCCATCGCGCTGGTCATACCAGTACTCTACATCTATGACCGGATCAGGAACCGACGACGAAGGAGCAGGTGGTAAGTCAGACACCTACCACATAAAAAAACGACACGTACCCGCACAATGGCACACACACACAGGGGATACATATCCTAGCCACTAATAACAGCACACAATAGGGGTTGCATGGCCAGCACCACTAACACCCCCACCCATAGGGGGCCTGTTGCCCATCACCCCTGCCACCCCCACTCACAGGGCTTATGTTGCCCATCACCCCTGCCACCCCCACTCACAGGGGACCTGGTGCCCATCACCCCTGCCACCCCCACTCACAGGGCTTATGTTTCCATCACCCCTGCCACCCCCACTCACAGGGCTTATGTTGCCCATCACCCCTGCCACCCTCACCCATAGTGGACCTGTTGCCCATCACCCCTGCCACCCCCACTCACAGGGGACCTGTTGCCCATTACCCCTGCCACCCCCACTCACAGGGCTTATGTTGCCCATCACCCCTGCCATCCCCACTCACAGGGGACCTGTTGCCCATTACCCCTGCCACCCCCACTCACAGGGCTTATGTTGCCCATAACCCCTGCCACCCCCACCCATAGTGGACCTGTTCCCCATCACCCCTGCCACCCCTACTCACAGGGGACCTGGTGCCCATCACCCCTGCCACCCCCACTCACAGGGCTTATGTTTCCCATCACCCCTGCCACCCCCACTCACAGGGCTTATGTTGCCCATCAACCCTGCCACCCACACCCATAGTGGACCTGTTGCCCATCACCCCTGCCACCCCCACTCACAGGGGACCTGTTGCCCATTACCCCTGCCACCCCCACTCACAGTGCTTATGTTGTCCATCGCCCCGGCCACCCCCACCCATAGTGGACCTGTTGCCCATCACCCCTGCCACCCCCACTCACAGGGGACCTGGTGTCCATCACCCCTGCCACCCCCACTCACAGGGCTTATGTTTCCCATCACCCCTGCCACCCCCACTCACAGGGCGTATGTTGCCCATCACCCCTGCCACCCCCACCCATAGTGGACCTGTTGCCCATCACCCCTGCCACCCCCACTCACAGGGGACCTGTTGCCCATTACCCCTGCCACCCTCACTCACAGGGCTTATGTTGCTCATCACCCCTGCCACCCCACCCATAGTGGACCTGTTGCCCATCACCCCTGCCACCCCCACTCACAGGGGACCTGGTGCCCATCGCCCCTGCCACCCCAACTCACAGGGCTTATGTTTCCCATCACCCCTGCCACCCCCACTCACAGGGCTTATGTTTCCCATCACCTCTGCCACCCCCACCCATAGTGGACCTGTTGCCCATCACCCCTGCCACCCCCATTCACATGGGACTGTTGCCCATTACCCCTGCCACCCCCACTCACAGGGCTTATGTTGCCCATCACCACTGCCACCCCCACTCACAGGGGACCTGTTGCCCATTACCCCTGCCACCCCCACTCACAGGGCTTATGTTGCCCATCACCCCTGCCACCCCCACTCACAGGGGACCTGTTGCCCATCACCCCTGCCACCCCCACTCACAGGGGACTGTTGCCCATTACCCCTGCCACACCCACTCACAGGGCTTATGTTGCCCATCACCCCTGCCACCCCCACTCACAGGGGACCTGTTGCCCATCACCCCTGCCACCCCCACTCACAGGGCTTATGTTGCCCATCACCCCTGCCACCCCCACTCACAGGGGACCTGTTGCCCATTACCCCTGCCACCCCCACTCACAGGGCGTATGTTGCCCATCACCCCTGCCACCCCACCCATAGTGGACCTGTTGCCCATCACCCCTGCCACCCCCACTCACAGGGGACCTGGTGCCCATCGCCCCTGCCACCCCCACTCACAGGGCTTATGTTTCCCATCACCCCTGCCACCCCCACTCACAGGGCTTATGTTGCCCATCACCTCTGCCACCCCCACCCATAGTGGACCTGTTGCCCATCACCCCTGCCACCCCCATTCACATGGGACTGTTGCCCATTACCCCTGCCACCCCCACTCACAGGGCTTATGTTGCCCATCACCCCTGCCACCCCCACTCACAGGGGACCTGCTGCCCATTACCCCTGCCACCCCCACTCACAGGGCTTATGTTGCCCATCACCCTTGCCACCCCCACTCACAGGGGACCTGTTGCCCATCACCCCTGCCACCCCCACTCACAGGGGACTGTTGCCCATTACCCCTGCCACACCCACTCACAGGGCTTATGTTGCCCATCACCCCTGCCACCCCCACTCACAGGGGACCTGTTGCCCATCACCCCTGCCACCCCCACTCACAGGGCTTATGTTGCCCATCACCCCTGCCACCCCCACTCACAGGGGACCTGTTGCCCATTACCCCTGCCACCCCCACTCACAGGGCTTATGTTGCCCATCACCCCTGCCACCCCCACCCATAGTGGACCTGTTGGCCATCACCCCTGCCACCTCCACTCACAGGGGACCTGTTGCACATCACCCCTGCCATCCCCAGCCATAGAATGGGTGATGCGCAACACATCCAGCATACGCAAACATCAGGTATGTCCGCAAAATACATCCAGTGTGTAGTCAGTGACAAATGCCCACAACAGTGAATATGGCTACGAGCATACAATGTAAGTAACAGCACATGAGTGACCGACATATGAGTGTGACATACACAAGGCAAGTATCAACATAGCACTGTGGCAATGTAAAAAGAACACCCCCTCACTGTGTAGAACAGAAGTCACGTGGGGGCTCACAAAATGCAGCAGATGTGGAGCATTGTGGTGATGGGGACCAAACCCCCCTCAACACAGTGACCAAAAGGTAAGTGTCATCATGGTCAAAGCTGCAAATAACAAACAGCATGTATGATCCCTGATTCCAACACATCAAACACTTCTGGGGTAAACTAGTGGTTGTGTCCCATACACACAGAGATGTGGTGAGGCAAACAGTGCTGTGAAAACATAACACTCTCGGCCATGTGCAGACAAGCACCACACATGGGGGCTGACAATGCACACAGCGTACAATGACACAACAGCAGAAGTGACCATCACCAAGCATGCACACATCTCGAAAATAGACACACCAATCAAAACAACATGTGTAGACTGTAGGTGTCAGCTCACTAACTCACATTCCATGCCAGCAATGGCACTCAACAACCAGGATGAATGTGCACCATGATGTGAAATGACTCACAAGGACAGCATGCAAAATCACAGAAACAGCATCCAGACAAAGGCCCACAACAGCAATACCAATGCACTGGTGCAGATGCACAAACACAAACAGGCAAACTCACACTGCACATCGGACACAACATGTGTGTGTGTGTGTCACAGTATCCCCAGGCAACTACACAACACATGAGAGGGGCTGAACCACAGTGACACAGATGTGGACACAGTGCCATGCAAAAGTAAACCATCATTGTGACTCCCTCAGTGGGCAATCAGGCGTTGGGAGATGAGAGGAAGCACAATAGACAAATGTGATACTAGCTGGAATGAACACCAACTAACAAAGCAAGAGACTGACACACAACAGCACAATCCCCAGGGACAAGACATTGGGGTGACACAAGCATGCATGACACCTCCACTGTGATGACAAAGGCAGATGTCGTACAAAACTGGGAAACCCTGGGAAAACTGGGAAACTGGGAACTGGGAAAACTGGGAAACCCAGACATGTGTCCTGTGCCACTAACGTACATCACACATACACAAACACAAATCACTCAGCATGGCCCCTCATCCATGGACAAACGGAAGCTAGGGGACCATCCATGCAAACATTCACATCAGTCCACCATCAACACCACACACCTCAACTGCAACAATGTGTATCTGTGAAGCCCACATGGACAGGTGACATTGCACATGCCCACATGACAAACACAGGAATATTGGCAGGAACTAAGGTGCACACACACATCACACAAGGACTGTTTACAGCCCTGGGAAATGACAGACACACTGCACAGTATGCGGTACATGGCCATGACCTCAAAGCTCATGTGACCTTCACAATCCCTGCCACAGTCCCAGGACTATGCAGATGCCAAGGAGGAACACAAGGCACCCATGCTGACACCTGCCAGCATCGCTGCCGTGAACCCGACAAGTGGGAGCAGTCACACACACATACACATGTCTCAATCACCGAAAACTACCACCTAGGGACAACTACATGATATTGCGAACAAACAAGTGCCTTGAGTAACCCTCACTGTGTCCCATCTGTATCTGACAACATCATCAACACTCAGAACTGACAAATCACAATGATGATACACCAATTAACAGTAGTGAGTCATGCACCCACACATCTGGTAGCCCATTGGAAAAGTAGTGGGATTAACCCAGTACCACTCAGCAAGCATCAACAACAGGAACATATCAAGGGAACACTGTCTGTGTATGAACAGGGATGTGGACACACACACATGCACGTACAACATACACCATGGGCCCAGGCCATGTCACTGGACAACACACTAACTTGAGGGGACACAACTCCTGTGGGGGCACAGCTGTGCCAAACATATTCACCGCAAGTCCCACTCATGTCTGCAGAACACTTGGTCAGTCAGCCATCAGTTACCACACAATGAAGGCTCTGGTCACAACAGCCTGTGTACGGGAGTCACCCCTAAGTCAGCTGCACATACCCCAAACATATGTCTAGCAAGTTGCACAGAGGGCCCAGTTTCTCCTATTAAAATGATGCCCACACCTGTAGGGCCAGTAGTGATGAGCACGAAGTATGTGGAAGTGACAATTTGGACAATGGGAAGCACATCATATGTGCAGGGGTGCAAGCCACATATGTGACCATGGCAATTAAATGCTCACAGAGAGATGTACACAAATAGTTGATCCAGACACACCCAGGTAGCTGCAAAGGATGACATGGATACCCACCAGAATAGGATACATATCTCATGGACCACAGGGAGTACCCCACATCAACACATCAGTATGCAACATTGTAAACCAAGCATTACAGGTGCAAGGGCATCTAAAACAACCTCAACATGATGTACAGCTAAATCAAGTTCACAGGGACAAAGTAAAAAGCTTTATTCAGCATATGAAAAGTGAAACATCTGTTCCAACAAAAGGCCAATGGCCAGTCCATGTCCAAATGGCAAGGAGTGAACTAGAGTGACAAATTCAGTATATGAAATTCGAAATGTCTGTGCAACCAAAAGGCCAATGGCCAGTCCATGTAAAATTGCCAAGGAGTGAACTAGAGTGGCAACTGTCACACCTTGCTTGCCTGCACTGCTAAGGACCGGGGTCATCCCCTCGGAGGGGCATACATGGGGGCAGGCCAGGCAACGCAGGGACAGGATCAGGGTGCAGCAGAAGGAGGCAGTGAAGAGGTGGGTTATGCAGGCGAGACACTTGCAACAGCAGTGGAAATGACTGAAGTGGTGGGTGCTGTCACAACTGTGGGGCACAAGTCAGATGGGGTGGGTGCCGGCACAGCTCCAGTGGGCAGGACAGATGGAGTGGATTGGCTCAACACTGCAGTGCCCAAGTCTGACGGAGGTGGGCGTGGACTCCAAAGCAGTGCCTACATCCATGGGAGTGGAATAGGGGACAGGTGAGGTCTGCAGGGCAGGGGGTGGGCACACGGTCCCCACATCAGTGGCACCAACTGTCTGACCAGGTGTGGAGGAGCAAGTGCTAGGGGGGGATGGCCTTACCATTTTGGGGATGGTGTATCTGTGTGTGGGGGAACCCGGGGCAGGGAGCGGCGGGGGAACCTCTGGAGTGGTGGCCTGGGGATGGAGGACGGAGACTTTGCCTTGGAGCTGCGTGCTGGCGGGGGGGTCTTGCTCTTCTTGCGCCGGGGGGACTTGCGGGTGGGCCTCTCGGTCTGACTGCGCCTGGGGGAGGGTGTCCGGGTGTGAGCGGCACTCCCTTCTGTGTGTGGGGACTTCCTCTTCCCCTTGTAATCAGGATCTGCTGGGTCGGTGGGGAAGAGGCCAAGGTCACAGAGGAAGAGCTTCTGGGGGGATGGGGTTGCAGGTGAGGCAAGGGAAGGGGGCTGGGAGGGAGAGGTCTCGGAGGACTGTGGAGTGGTTGTGGATGACTGTGTGTGTGTCAGCAAACTAGCCCCTGTGAGTGTGGAATCAGTCGCCTGTGCTTGCTTGTGTGCACGTCTAGCCCTTGGTTTGGGGGTTTCTGTGCTTTGGACAGGTAGTGTGCTAGGAATCGTGGGTGGTCCAGGGGTAGGAGGGGTGTGGCACTGTTGAAGGAGGGACACTGCTGCTGTCAGGGAGGAGGCCACGGACTGGTTGGTCCAATGTAGGGAAGACATGCCCGAGGAAATGCCCTCCATGAATGACACCAGTTTTGTCAACAGACCTGTGTGTGCATGGAGGACCTTCAGCATCGACGTCTGCCCTACATGCATCTGTCTAAGTAAGTCCACAGACTCCTCACTCAGGACAGCAGGGGACACAGGGGCAGGGGTTGCGGTGCCTGGCACAAAGGAGACATGCTCACGAAAATGGGAGCCCACAGGGACCTCTGGGATGGGAGCCGATGGAGGGGGGTGGTGGTGGTTGTGGTGGTGGTGGCGGAGACAGCCTCACTAGCTGGGGTTTGGTGGCTGCTGACACCCACCTCCACAGGGGAGTCATCCTCAGAGCTGCTGTGGCCTTCAGCTGGGGGGGGAATGGTGCTGACGACTCCTCTGTGTGACTCAAATCACCCTCCGTGCCACTGGGTCCACCTGACTCCTCTCCTTCTGTCCCTGTAAGGATCTCTGGCTCCTCCTGGTCCGTGGAGCTGTCCCCTCCTGTGGCCGTTGATGTATCTGGATAAGAATAGGAAGTAAGAGAACAACATCAGTCACCTGCACCGACTGCACACACCACAGTGAGTACATCACATCACAGGGCAAGCCCTGGCATCATCAGCTGAACACAGCTCAAAGTGCCAACACTGTTTAGAATAAGCCAATTGTCATTTTCAACATCAACCATGGCACACATATCCCTCCTTGACTTGCACACATATGGCCGTTGCATGTTGGATGCTAATACCCCAATGTGCCAACATTCACCACCCACACATTAGTTGTACATGTAAGTGAACATGTAGGAATATGTCACTAGACCCACAGCACATCTCTTGCGACTGACTCAGCACAGGTGTCCGGATGAAGGGATGGGCAGAGACTCATTTCACATGCTTGGGATGCATGCCAGCAACACACACTATGATGTACTCATGTCCTGGAGGGCAAGGCCAGAATGGGGTGCATGGTGCACACTTGAACACAATGCAGGCTCACTCATAGCAAGTTCAATGCCATGGCACTGGGATGCCCTGAAAGTCAGTCAACACTGTCTCCTGTCACAGGGGCAGGGCATCCAGACAACAACAATATGCACTGACTCACAATCCTAGCTCAGGGGCAAATCTGACTCTGCAGATGACCGGCGCACTTGCCCATCCCATGCAAACAACATATCCAGGACCCAGAAGACCCCACATCATGAAAATCAGAAATATGAGCCTCAGCAAACACAAATCCATGTACATTAACACATCACAGTCTGCCATGCATATAACCCAGCTGCATGAGGGACAGAGTTGTACACACCATTGTGCGCTGTCAGATGATCACACACCTATATGTCACACAGGTCTTGTCTCCCACAGTCACATTGCAGATGTCATGCTGACCCTCTGAATCATGGACACCCCAGTTGTACGTAGCAACAAACCACACCCTAATGACACAGAGGCACACACCTGAGGGCATATGTCATGAAGCACAACCTGCAATTTCACACACAAGGGTGGGATTACAGAGTGTTTCTGAATGCCCTTGAGGGGGCAGGACTGGGCAGGACTAAGTGAACCAGTGTTTTGCCCCGAACAGTAGTGTGGTGGCTAAGCAATTGTGGCATACTTGCTATACCTACTCCTGATGCCCAAAAATTGGAGTACCCTGCTGCATGGTTTTGTATTGAATACCCCAGAAACATGTTGCGAGTCAGACCAGCAATTGGTACACATCTCAATGGCACACACAGTTCACATGTCAGATCTCAGACATTGTGTAAACAATTGACCCACCCATGAAACACACAACAGAGTCACGGGAACTGATGCTGACTGGTACCTGATACATAGCTGACTGCAGGGACACAGTGCCCTAGTGACACAAGCAAAAGACTGTAGGGGCCACACCTGTGGAACAGATGAAGAGGGTGCATCACACAGATGAGGGACCTGATTTTGGGGCTACAAGACCTACGTAATGTGGAAGTGTGACCCGGACAAAAGACTGCTATTTGCATGTCAGACATAGTACAGAGATCAGGCATGGACTTACCCCCTTCCTGCTGCTGTCTGGCCTTCAGCTGCCTATCCAGGTCCAGGAAGACCACCGCCAGTATCCGGAGCATGTGGGGAGTCAGGGTCCGGTGTCCGCCCCTCTTGCGTGGAGGTGACAGCTTCAGCTGGACTCTAGCTATCATCCGGGTCCAGCCCCGAAGGTCCTGACACCTCTTCTGGCAGTTGCGGATGCGGCGCTTGTAGACCCCCACAGAACGAACAGCCCGGGCAATGGTCAGCCAGATCTCCTGCTTCTGGTGGCCATCAACCTGTGAGGAGGACAAAGTGAAAAGTACATTAACACACATGCCCCAGATTTGTGCAGCACACAATTAGATATACATGTCGTCATCACAAAGGGAAATTAATTAGTGCAACCCTGGGGAATGAAAACTCACATGCATGTCTGACATGTTAACAATGCCTGGATAGTTTAAGCTGGCAAAAATGCACTTTAGCAGCAGGATAAATATTCAGTACATGTACCTACACACTTTGGGGGATGAAAGTAGTCAGTGAGAATGCTTGCCACTGCTGTACACACTGCTAGTACTGCTAGTCAGACAACATGCATAATTAGGAAGGCAGTGGACAGCACACTCACCTGCTCCCCTGGTGTCACATAGAGCTTTCTGTACTCTGGAAGGAGCCCGTCCAGCAGGGCCTGGTTCTCCTCCTCAGTGAAGGCTGGGGCCCTCTCCAGTGTACGTGCCATAGCAGGAGCCAGAGGATGCATAGACAGCAGCAGTGGTAGCAGGGATGTGGTCCAGTAGCATGTAGCGCAGGCAAGTGAGCTCCCTGGGGACCAGCCAGCCTTATATCTGTGCTGCAGAGGCAGACTCTGTGCCATGTGTCCAAAGTGATAAGTCCAATACAGTTGCATTCTATGAATCTGGCCAATCCATTCAAAAGTACGACTCATACACGCCTTCCGCATCGTTCAAATCTACACCTTCATGGAACACTTGAAATTGCAACATTGTTGTAGGCATCCAACTGAATTTCCAGTGCACAACTCGTACAAGTTTTGAATCTGCATCCGTCTCCATGACAGTCCTGAGCCAATGGGTGCGCCTGGCATGTTCAACTGACTTTGAATGTACACATGCACCCGTCTCCATACGATTCAATGGCCAAGGCGTACGCCTGTCTCGGACCATGCCTGTCCGTCGCGTATGCATGATAGTCACCCACGTCGGACCTCATTGGATTCAATGACAAGGCGTACGCACGACTCGGACATGACCCGTGCAATGCGTACGCATTGTCACCCACGTCGGACCTCATTGGATTCAATGACAAGGCGTACGCACGGCTCGGACATGACCCGTGTAATGCGTACGCATTGTCACCCGCGTCGGACCTCATTGGATTCAATGACAAGGCGTACGCACGGCTCGGACATATCCCGTGCAATGCGTACGCATTGTCACCCGAGTTGGACCGCATTAGTGTGACTATTAGACAGATGCAACACACATATACTGGCCATGGACAACTACACACACCTGCCACACTATAGCATTGGCCACACAGTGTCCCATGGCATGTGAGGCTGCATTCCCTGGGTGTTTGAGGGGGCCACAGCAGTTTTTTTGGCTGGCACTTTGTGCAGCCACTCCCAGGCTGTTATCTTGTACATGGGGGGAGAGTCCTTTGTGTGTTGTGCACATTAGCACTGTGATGTGCAATTGGACAGTAATTGGCATGAGTGAAGACCACAGTGTCAGGTTGGATATGTTTGGGGCATGTCACATACACCCTGAGTCCTGGGGGTGATGGCATGTACGTCACAGTGAGACCTGTAGCCCCAATACTGATGTGCACCCACAGTCTGTGTGCATGTTGTGTCTCAGATGTGTCTGATCACATGTTACCAATGGGTGACAGTTTCCACATCCATGTGGTATATGCATCAACCTTGATGGGGTGTGTGTCTAAGAGACGTACATGTAGGGCCGGCATGAACAACAGTGGCCAGTACCTGTGGGACTTACGCTTGCGTTGTGGTGTGTACGTGCTACGCCATGTCCATTGCTGTGTTGATGTGGCAATACAGGGAGCCTGGGTTTCTGCATGGAAAAGATCTGTGATGCCTGGGAGACATGAGTCCTCATTAGTCACTGGGGTGAGTTTTGTTAACGTTGCAGCAGCACATAGGTTGGGTGACACAGCCAGATGATTAGCCCATTGCACTACATGGCACTCATGTGGACATTTGGAATTGAGATGTGAGGTGGTGGTCTTGTAGGTGACATATGTGTCCATGCCCAACAGCACACACAGTACATTGTGTAATGTCATGAACTAGCATGTGATAGTGATCGTGGTCATGGCCACATGGGGGGATGTACTGACAAGCTTCCTTTGTGCATCTCTGTACTGCAGAGCACCAGCTGTCCATCGTCCGTTCCCAGACCTTGCAACCATGCAGGAACGCAACAGCATCAGACGGTACCGCTTCACCAGGCCACTGATTGAGGAGTTGGCAGAGCAGTTGGCGCCACATCTGCTACCTGGCCGGACATACCCTACAGCACTGACCCCAGAGGTGAAGGTGATGGCAGCCCTGCACTTCTTTGCTACTGGTACCTTCCAGTACACTGTGGCTACTGCTGGTGGTATTTCGCAAACGATGTTTAGTCGGGTGCTACGCGATGTCTTGGAGGGGATGTTGCAATTCCTCGACCTGTATATCAAGTTCCCGAGCCAAGATGAACTCCCTGAAATTAAGAATGCCTTTGTTACACTGGGAAGGATGCCGAACGTCACTGGATCCATTGATGGGACACATGTTGCCCTGATACCACCACAGGCACATGAGCAGACATACCGTAACAGGAAGCACTACCATTCGATCAATGCTCTGGTGGTCTGTCTTGCTGACATGTTGATCACACGTGTGTGCACGGTTCCCTGGCTCGGCGCATGATGCCTACATTATGAGGAGTAGTCACATTGCAACGCTGATGTGACAGATGCCAGCTCAGCATGCCTGGCTTGTCGGTGTGTACTGACTGTTTCTCATTGTGTGTGTTTGTCAGTGGAGGATCCCGGCCTGGGCCAAGATGCCAGTGATGATGAAGATGATGGTGACGTCCGCTCCCAGCTCATCAACAACTTCTTCACCTGAATGTGAGTTTCCAGGGTTGTTATGTGAATGTATGGAGGTAGCCAGGAATGTGTTGAGCCAGCTCTGTTGCTGTCTGAGTGTGTCTGTGCGCCACTTGACTGGATGCATGCTGTGATGTGTCCATTCAGGTGGTGTGTACTCCACAATAGGGTAGTACTGCTAACTAGTGTTTGTGTAGGTGTTTTGCAACATGTTTTGTGCATGTGTATTGCATTTCTCTCCTATTCGTCTGTGCTTTTGACTGTATCTTGTCTGTCCTTCCCAGTGTCCTTTGCCTGTTGTGTGGTCAACACTGACCCCCAACACCCAGAAGCCAACACCAGTGTGGAAGTTGACAATTCCCATCAACTGATGTACCACACATCCCTGGACTTCCATTCTCCAACACATTGTGAGCGTGTGTCCACTGTTACATAGAATTACCGTGCAACTATTGTGGAATAAACATGTTGCTGATGTGTAATGAACCTGTGCTACGCTTTGTTATGTGCGTTGTCTGTCTTCCCACATCTGAGTGACATCTGCTTACCTCACCTGTGGACTTGTTACCACTGACTGCGCTTGGTGTTGTGTCTGTGCATGCCAATGTGTTTCAGGTCAACATCATTGTGTGTGATGAGTAACATGGCCATGGTGAGTATGTTTTGTGTCACATCCCCATGACTGACATTACGTTGGTCACATTGTTGCAGTATTTGGCATGCACTGTGTTGTGTAGCTCATCGACTTTGCCCTGAACATGACAAGTTTGAATCACAACAGAGGCAAGTATAGTGTACTGGTGAATTTATTTACAAACATGTATGAGTGAGGTGCACAGGATGGTGGGTGCTGTACAGTGGTTTGGGAATCCAAAGTTCACATTGGAGTTGGAAGTGCTGGTAGATGAAATGTCCAGAGTAAAGTCCACATTCGTCTGCTACATTGGCCCAACATGAACCCTCCATGTCATGTGGGCGAGTTGTGTGCGATTGGACAAGGTGAACGGGTTGCGCTCAAAGAACATTGTCCAGAACAGGCTTAGAGGCCCTGGTGGATGTGCTGGGACATCTGCCTCTCACATGTCCTTCTTCGGACGACCCCTCTTCTTCCGGGGGGGGATCCTCATGTTCAGGCCTCTGCAGTGCAGGGGACTCTCCGCCAGAGTCCTCCTCCCTCCCTGTGGCGCTGGCAGATGGTTTTGCGACAGATGTTGTGGGCACACAGGGGGGTGGGGACAGGTTGGTGTTGATCTGGCGGAGGCATTGTAGTATGTCCCGATGCACCGCAGTAAGGGCATCCCACTTTGCCTCCATGCGGGCATGGTGGGCGACCTGCTCCAGTTGCATGTCCTTGAGGATCCCCACTACCTGGCCAAATCCTCCCGTGCTATCCTGGTATGCATCTATGATGCGTGCCAGTTGGGGGTCATAATGCAGTCCAGACCCCTCTGCAAGGCATGCCCTGTGCCTCCCACCCCTCCCAGCACCCCTCTCCACACATGCAGGACCAGCGGCGGTACGCACAGGTGACCCTGGGACCCCTTGGGTGGTGTTGCTGGTGGTGTTGGCTGTAGCTTTCGGGGGTCCTGTGTCCCTGTGCTGTGGGTGTTGATTGTCCTTGGTCTGTCCGTGTTGGCAGGGGTGCCCTGTCAGTGTCCAGATGGTGGAGGCGTGGGTACAGGGGGGGCAGATGTTGCTGCTGCTGGTGCTGCATGATGGCTCACACCGGAGGGGCCAGGTTGGTCGTCGTCATCCGAAGAGGACAGTGAGAGAGTCAGACCAGAGAGCTCAGTGTCCAACAGAGTCTGGGACTGGGTATCCTCGTCATTTGTCACTGGGTGCCCAGCACGACCTGTGTTTGGAAGAGACACACAATGTGATTTATGTTTCTACATGCATCGTTGGTTCACAAACATGACATTTTCTACTTTTCAAACAGATGCCTGCCTGTACACTGCTTTTTCCCAGCTTGTCACAGACAGAGTTTGATCTTGTTGTTGGCCATTTGCCAGCATGGCCTTGTGCTCCCCACAACAGAACACAGTGTCAGACATCTTGTCGGTCCCTTCCCACTCCCCGTGAGGCGAGTATGTTTCAGGTTGATCTTGCTGGGCCATGTGGGTGGGTGTAGGTTGTCTGTGACTACAAGTCCCATCATACTCTTGGCTACACCCCCTTCCCAGCATGCCCATGCTTCCTCCCTTTTGACTCTGCTTCTCTGTGAGGGGGTGTGACAGCAATGGCAAGATGGCTGACTGTGAAATCCTGGTGTTTGTTTGGCTACCAGTCCCAGCATGCCCTTGTGCTCCGCACAACAGAGCCTAGTGTCAGACATCTTGGCAGTCCCTTCCCACTCCCTGTGAGGCGAGTATGTTTCAGGTTGATCTTGCTGGGCCATGTGGGGGGTGTAGGTTGTCTGTGACTGCGAGTCCCATCATACTCTTGGCCAGCCGCGGCCCGTGGAGGGAGTTCCGTGGGGCGGTAAGGCGGGGGAGGGGCAGGGTGGGGGGTTCTAAAATCCGGAATATGGATAATTACAGGTAAGTAAACAATTAAATAAATAAAACGAATTTCGTAGCGGGCGCTGCATCGCATTTTGCGATGCAGCGCGCACTCCGAAATTCGTTTTAATTATTTAATTGTTTACTTACCTCCAATTATCCATATTCCGGATTTTAGAACCCCCCACCCTGCCCCTCCCCCGCCCCGCCTTACCGCCCCACGGAACTCCCTCCACGGGCCGCGGCTGCTCTTGGCTACACCCCCCTTCCCAGCATGCCCATGCTTCCTCCCTCTTGACTCTGCTTCCCTGTGAGGGGGTGTGACAGCAATGGCAAGATGGCTGACTGTGAAATCCTGGTGTTTGATTGGCTACAAGTCCCAAGTGAGCCCCTGTGACCCACACAGCAGCACCCAGTATGGGGTATCTTTTGCAGATATTTCAATGAGGTGTGTGTCAATGCATTGTACCCGGTGAGTTGTGTGGAGTTGTTTTTGGGGGGGTTGTCTCCCCATGCTGATTAGTATGGTCAGGGCTGTCAGTCCTCCTACCGATCATGACACGTACTTCCATTGTAGGGCATGCAAGTTGTCTTTCAGGATGTCAGTCAGTGGTGTCCTGCTTCTGATTTGCGCACATGCCCTAGCAGGGCCTGGTGCTCCCCACAGCAGGACCCAGTGTCAGCATCTTGTCAGTCATTTTCCACTCCCTGTGATGTGGGCATGTTTCAGAGAGGTCTTGATGGGCCAATCAGGAGGGGAGCATTATCTGTGACTACAAACACCATCATGCTTTTGGATACACTCACTTCACCTGCATTCCCACTATTCCTTCCTGACAGTCAGCTGCACTGTGAGTTGGCGTGTTTGTGGTGTCAAACTGTCTGGCTGGGTGTATTTGGCTTAGTGCCACTGGCATGCTGTATTTGTTTGTAGGTTGGTGCATGTCATGACACAGTCCTCAGTCACTATGAGATGGCAGGTATTGTGTTTGTGGGACTGGCATACACATCTTCGGTTGATTATCTATTGGTTATTGTAACTTTGCTTGGGGTGCATGGTTTCACTGCCCCCTTGCCACACAATCTTGGGTATGTTGTTTGTGTACTCACCAGTCTCTGGGATGTCTGTTAGGCCATGGACGCTCTCTGGTTGTAGGATGTCCCGCACCTTCTCCTCCCAGGTCCTGAAGTAGACTGGTTTGGCAGGAGGGCCACCGCCGGTGCGCTGACTCAAGGCGTGATCTTTTTCGATGAGTTTCTTGACCCTCCTGCGCACATCATACCACCTGTTCTGGATATCGTCCTTTGTGCTCAACGTTGGTGCTTGTGCGTTCACCTTGTCCACAATCTTCGCCCACATCTTGGTTTTCTGTGAGATGGGGGTCCTTTGAACCAATGTACCAAACAAATGTGGCTCTACTCTGATGATCTCGTCTACCCGCACTTCTAACTCACTATCTGTGAACTTTGGATTCTTCTTTGGAGGCAAAGTGATGGGTGGTGGTGGTGGGGATGTGTGTGTGAGAGTGCAAGTGATGGTGGTTTGGTGTTAGTTTTGCTGTGTATGTGTGTGTGCTTTTGTATGAGGTGCTGATGGTGTGTGAGTTGTGTCATGTGTGAGTTGTGAGTGTGTCTGTGGGTGCTGTGTACTGGTGTTTGCTGCTGGCTGTGTCTCCTGTTTGCAAGGGATGATGGTAGTGATTGTAGTCCTGCCGGATCACTATTTTCCCTCCGGCTCGGTCTTAGGCTTGTATTCCGTACGTGTTGGTTGTAATTCACTCGCGTTGCATCGTACTGCACGGGTCGTACGGCGCTGGTCCGTGTCGGTCGGTATTCGGTCCGGGGCCAGGTCGGTCGGTTAGTTTTGCGGCTGGAATCGGAATCGACCCCTTAATGGGATATGTGATAGCTTTAGCCTTAAATTTCAAATTTAACGCCTTTTCATTGATTCATTTGTCTCAGATTTAGAAGAAGTCTTGTAGCTCACTGCTTCGTAAAAGATAAGTGTTCAATCTATTTTGGTTTATTAACCACTGTTAGCAGCAGCAGCGTTCTTGGAGAAACTCTTGGAAATTGTATGGTGTCTTGACTTGAATGGAGATAAAGTCAATGTGTTAAGGGATTTCAAATACATGTGGACCTAAAGTAGGATAAATTGACTGATCAGTTGTTGAATGATATGAATAGCTTTAGATTCTTACAAACTGTTAAGGAACCTACACACACTATGATTCACATAATAGTATACATTTTTGCTCCAGTTAGTTTAGTGTCAGGCTTGCAAAATTCTCTTTGGACAGATCATTATTCCGAATATTTCTTGGTTATGATTGTGCTATATGATGTACAACAGAGCCATACTAGGAAGATTGGCATGTACTGGGCATGGGATAGCTGCTTGAATATACTCTTGAGTGTGTCAGAATTACTTAGAACACAGAAGATGTATGTTATGACATTCCATCTTTGTCTTTCTGAATCCATCAGTAGCTTTGTACCTAGAATAAAAAATAAGGCCATTAATTACAGAACCAATCCGTGGTTTTTGGTTGAACATAGGGAAGAAAGATTAAAACAAGGTAAGACAAGCTGAAAGAGTCTGAAGAAAATTTAATAAGGAAAACCTGTTTCATCTTTATGGCAAGAGAGAACATTTATAAATAAGCATTATTTATGGTAAAATAAACGTATTTTCATGCTGTCATTTCAAGTGCAGACATTACTTCACTCTGCACCACTTATATGTGTGTTATATATTTGTGATTGTCGTCATGGTGGCACTCCAAAGTTGAGCGGAATTTTGGGTGAAGGACTTCATCCGGCAGAGCCAGAAGAAGAGTGTCTACCAAAAGAAACCTATAGGTTCCGCCATTTCTACATGAGATGAGGGAACCGCAATTTTAGTGGGGTGGTAGCACTGTTCGTTTATGGTAGTGCTCTTGCTCCACCAAACTCTAAATGACCCCCAAAATTGATTGGCTAAATAAAACTCTGAATAGGATCTGGTGAATGTGTATACTTCTCTAGATTATAAACCATCCCGTTCTGTTTAGTTTTGCAATCCCTTTTTTATCAACATGTGTTAAAACGATAAACTAATGTGCTCCATAATGCAGCATAATTTGTCTTTTCTTGCCGCATAATTACAAAGTCCCACTATTTATATAAATACCATGTACACAAATGCAACACCTGGCCTGGAAGACCTACCCACGTATAGAAAAGAAAGACTTGAGACTGACACACACATTGGGCCAATTCACAAAGGCAATTATGAGTACACCAAGTAGTACTACACAAGTACTGATAAATGACTTCATGAATTGGCTCCCAATTGTCTAATTCAAGATTAATAAATAGTGCACAGTCCGTTATATTAGTATTAATTGTCTTTGAGTATTCCCTGAATATTCCCATTCTATATGTTTTGGGGCCAACTGAAAAAAGCTATTTAAATAGTATCACAGGTGCACTATTTCACATACTAATGAACGCCTTAGTGAATGGCCCCCACAGATAATAAATGCGGGTCTCCAATACAGTGTGATGGAGAGCTTTTCTTCTGTCTCTTGTCCATGTTTTCAACTGTGTGCAGAGCCGCTGAGGTAAATTAACTATACTGGCAACCAGAAATGCCAACAGAACGGTAAACACTTAAAGGTAGGTACTACTTAACCTCTTTAAAAGACTGTGAGAGAGAAGCTGTTTTTATTTCTAGTTGAGTTCAGAAACTATTCCTATGTTTACATTAGCCGTTCTGCCACTTTGCAAACCAGCATCTATTACCACCTTTGACTTTACCCAACTGTAGCTGTTCAGCATGACACCGTTTCTGTGTATTCCCTTCCCAGGAAGCAGAAACAGCGGATCACCTAAGGAAATGCAGTCAGACCTGAGGCAGCATTAGCAAAAACGGTGAGCGTGGACATTCTGTACGTCTCACAACAAGTTCTATTTATAAAGAGCTATTGAGCGTTGTGTCCAATAGTATCAGTTCGGTCAAAATAATAAAAAAAAAACAGCAGCGCTTGTGTTCAAAGCATTAAAATAGTCTACTTCAAGCACTTCAGGCAGGATGTACAGAAATAATCAACATTGGCTGACGCAAGAGCACATAGCAGCAAACATTTAGTGACGTAAAATTGGGGCATTGAATGGGAGGATTTAGCTCAAGTAGCTGGCTGCCATTGTGGCTGCCTATTAGGAACAATGTAAGTGGTAATTTTGTTAGGAAAATAAGTGCTCTTCTCGTTTCGAATTCCTTGAATAGAAAGATGTGTTTGAATATCATTTCTAGTGGGTCCTCTTCATAGCCAACTGCATGGCTGGAAAGCCAACCGAGAGACTCATCTGCACTAGCACGAAGGAGGCTGAACAGAAATGTGGCTACCCAGCATCTGGAATCGAAAAGAGAAAGGCATGTCATGGTGCAGGCTTTTTCAATCATGAAATGTCCCACCCACACGAGCATGTCAGTGAGAACCAGCTGCATGAATGCACTCAGTGACATCCATGAGGGTGTGGCAATGTTTTGTGTTAACGTGGTGGAGTGACATTCATGTGGACAGTGCAGTTAAATCGCGATTGTCTCTTTAAATGAATGACAGCTCTCTCTTACATGCTGCCAGGTATTGTATTTGCAGAGGGTGGGCACACCCTACAACAATCAATAGTAACATTTCCCGCTTAGTCTATCTATATTCATCAGTAGAATTAATCCAATGTGGAGAGACCCAGCAAATTTCGCTTAGATTTTTATTTCATTGTGCATGATTTATTATTTAACAGTTTTTCTTCATTTCACATATTTCATTTTTACATAAACTTTTTTTTTAATTCATATAAATACAGTGCTTAGAATTTATACATTAGTTCCACAGACAACACTACAAAAGAATAAAAGCTCAAAACAATATAATAGTTCACAGTACAACATTATAATCACCCCAATTACCATCTCCACTCATACACCACTTACATACACTCCATATGTGCAAGTCCTTTGGACTCTCAGAACACAAGTCTTTAAACAGGCCACCAAGGAGACCATTCTTCTTTAGACTTCCACTGATGCGCCTTAAACTGGGTTTTTCCTAAAAATTGGTCATCACATGTTTCGGTGGAGTACAGGTTCTTTCAACCACCTTCTTCAGGACCTACTGCTCTTCAAATTCTTAATTAGCCCAATCTAACAAGTGGGGGAATCAAGTCACATAGCTCTTATATCATATAGAGGGCAGCTGCGTTTCTGTATTTCCAATTATTCATTTATTATGTAGTGCTACACACTTGGAACATGCAGCAAATCCCCACAAATGGGCCATCTTTCAAATCATATAAAATTTGGACCCATGCAGTTAGCTGAAACACAGATAGTAGATGAGTCATTCTTGGGGATTGCCACAAAATAACCTTAAAGATGCCTGATTCCCAAATTTTCATGTTTCAGCTGGCATCCACCAAATCTGAAAGCTGCGGCTGGGATCCTCAAAGTTAGAAAAATATACAGCATCTGAGGGATATGTCGTATAGATCAGCATATCGCTCAGACACTTGCCCCAAAAAACAATTAGACCTAAGGTTGACAAAATAGCTCCTATTCTGTAAAATTTCTTTAGTCAATTGTTCCATCCTCTTGAAATCTTCACACCTCTCTTTAAAAACCCTAAAGACTCAGCCATTTATTCGATTTGCCTCAGTCCTAACTCTATCCCTTGATGATCTTTGAATTAGTAGTTAACCTCCAACTTTCATCTTATCTAAAAGAGCTATATTTTTGGAATCCTGGGCAAACATGAGGAAATTGAATATAAATGAATGGATGAATAATTTATAGAGTGAGATGTGTTTTCAGCCTAGTCTTGGGATTGAGTCCATGCTGTTTGTCATCCTGGATGATCTCGGGATAAAACCCAATTGCAGAGGACTGACTGCCTTTGTCTTCCAGGATCTTTGACAGCCTTTCCATCCTATCTTGGTTTCTTGATGGAAGGAGACTGGGATCAGATGTCGTGATCTAGGCTGCCTAGTTCTGTCTCTTGATGGTTGAAATCAGCCAGTAGCTTTCTTCTCTTTGCATTTCCCCTTCTGAAAGTTGCCATGCTGGGTCCCTCAAGGCTCTCTCTTAAGACTCACACTTTTTAACATCAGCAATCCGATTGGCCACGCACATTAGATCATTTGTTTTTAGTTCTTTGCATATATTGATGATACTCAGTTGATCCTAATTTCATGATCCTCACTCAATACAGCATTCTTTCCACCAGTGTCTGATTGTTGGCACCCAGGAGATGATCATGTGCAACTGACATGTAACTCCAAAATACTGGGATTCTCATTCTTGGAGAACACACGTTCTCTTTATCGCACACTCCTGGTGGCAAAACTTCATGGATCTCATCTAGTCAAGTTAGAAATCTAAAAGCAATCTTTAATAAGTAGCTCTGCCCCCACCCCAGACAGCCAATCTTTAAACTGTTTGCTTCTTTTGACAACTCTTAGAAAGATTCAGTCATCTCCCCTTCGACTTTATGAAAAATATTTCACAGGCCATGATTGTTTCATGGCTTGACTACGATAATGAGGCCAGCCTTAGTCTCCCAAAATATTTGTGTAGGCAATTACATAGCTTCCAAAATATGCGTTCTGGGCTGTACAGTCTCCTATTAGACATTTAAAATGTATTTGCAGGCACCCAATCACTTGTCTAGCATAGTTTAAATGCCTGTTCATATGTCAGAAGGCTATCCCCAAATCTAGCTCATTTTTGCTGTGTCCATGTTTCACAAGGTATACTCTATCTAGGAACCTTAGGTGAGTAACTCTCCACCTATTAACCATCCATTGGGTTTTATGGGACAGAACTCGAGGTAAATCATTTTCCTTTGTGATTGCCAAGATATGGAACTCTGTCAATATACTGACATTCACTTATGAGCTATCCGACTTTTTGCAAGGCCTTGAAAACTTCACATTTACAATATCTGCTCCACTCAAATGTTCTAGCAGTCCATACTCTCCTTCTACCATTTCTCCATATAAGCACCTAGATGCTTTTAGAGTCAGTTCCTCACTATATGCATTGGTCATGCATCCATAGTCAATTTCCTCTATTAATGGGCAATAGCTGTGCCTCTCTCGCAAATATGCTCAATGTCAAAAGACAATGCAAACTATTAATTCAATATTTATGATGTGCAAGTTTCAAATTCAAACACACAGCTTGTTTTGTCCCATGTGACGAAAACTAAAGACAAAAACACATGGACAGGTGAACTAAGCCTAGCAAAATATGTCTGTGCACCAGTAACAATAATTATCAAGATTAGTTACCCACTGAAGATTAGTCTGCTGTGAACTGACTGCACTTTCTAGAACTGGGCAATGATGCAACAATAAGGCAAAACATTTTCTGATGAGTCACTGAAGCAGCGGTTTAATTAGCATAGAAGAGGTGTCATGTGCCATGGAATAAGCAACACAAGTTGCCCCATGCTCATTAGTTCCGTAGAAAACACATGAATAATGGGGATGCATTGGTCTACTCCCACCTCTGGACTGCAGTGCCACCCCTACTGTTTAAATAATGACAGGTACGTCCCTCAAGAGGCATCAGGTTTCCCCCATGAAGAAACGTAACGCTGTAGAAAACACGTCAATTGAAATCTGAACTCCATTCTGGGAGGAAGATTAATATATAAAGCTAATTTCTCAATCAACAATTCACCACGGGCCTTGATAATTAAAGTTTTTTTGGACTCAAAGCCTGTGAACCATGCTTTGTTACCTAAAAACACCTTTTAACAATATGTTTGGTGACCTGGGATAGTACATGAGACCCCAAATGATTAAAATTCTGGTTCAACCTATGAAATCAGACGGAGACATATAGCTTAGCTTCAGGGCCATCCTCATCAGAAACATTAAGCTCCTCTCAGTGGTGATGGAAGGGTTAGCACAAAAAGCAGACTGCCCTCTGTGAAAAGGGTCATGGTGATACTGTTTCTCCCTACATATTACCTTCTGGTCAGCAGCCTCAGTGCATTAAGCTTTTTAGGTCCCATCTTTTCTGACTATCGACCCTAAAAAAAATCATGTGCCATCAGATTGAACCTAAAAGGAAGATTTGCTCTTATTGATGTCTATCTTTTAGAATTATTTAGCTTTTATCATTAAGCTCGGCCTAGCACTTGACAAATATTGCTTTGGCTCAGTCAATAGTCCCTAGCAAGGAGAAGGTCCCGGGCTTAGTTGGCCGCAACCAAATGATGGATATTGGCCACCTTTGCAGACCAGAGATTAGAGTTTGGATGCCTGTGCAGCACTGAGATTGGACGCAGTAGCAGCTGCTGTCAGAGCAAGGCAGAGTGGTGGGGGACGGCGAATATACATAAAAAGAAGGGAAAAAAGAACTTACCTGTCGCATCACCACGCTTCTGCTCCTGACTGCAGCACAGGCTCTCAGACTCCCCTACGGCCAATCCTGATGCTGTTCTCATGCACGAGAGCAGCATCAGGATTGGCCTAAGCGGCCTGGATGTGTACCCCCAGAGAGACTGGGAGCCTGTGCCTGCTGTCTAACCTGGTGACGCAGTTACGGTTGGAGACAGCTCAGTGTGCATGTCGTTTTGGCCGTGCCCAACACTCCACCTCCGGGACTGCCCCCATGATGGCCCTGCCCCCAAGACTCGACACTTATAACATAGCTGCCAAGGTTTCAGATTGCTATGTATGACATTTTCATAATTTCAGTGAATTTATGAGTGACATTTCAAGGACTATGAGTCACACTTTCTTGCTTGCATAATCAAGCAATGAAATCAAGCAATGAAGACGAAGGAAACATATAAATACCATAAATTACACCCATTTGTGTAACTAGAAACTCCAAGAAGATCTTTCAACTTCTGAAAAGCACCTTAAATGGAAGGGCACTACCCACTCTGACCATGTCGCCCACCCCACCGTGATGGCATTATTGCAGGTATATCCATGCCACCTTCTTCCCAGGCCGCATGATTGGCAGGTGCAGAATGTAGTAAGCCCTCAGGCGCCACTTTCTGCATTTCAACACAAGGCTGTTTAATTTCAGGGGGGCCTGCTCGCCACCGGCTGAATAACTGGTCAATTAAGAGAGCACAGTAAACCTACACATCCAATGATTTGCATAATGCACAAAAGATGAAAACCTGTACTAATAGGCCTCCCACCTGCGTGTGCCAAGGAGGCCTGGGAAGAAGGCTCTGGCCGAGAAGGCCCGCAGGCGCACCCCCCAAAAAAGCCCAAACCATGACGCATTCTTAGAAACTTGCCTGGAATCAAAGCTCCTTTTAACAGTTTTATTTCTACTCCTGCGTATCGATGTTTCAACATGTTTGAAACTTGTTTGCAGTGAAAGACTGGCGCCGGCCTCCAGAGGTCCTTGTCTGTAAATGAGGCCAGACAGCAACAAAACAGTCACAATCACAAAACCTAAAGTGAGGCCTCAGGAAATGAGAACTTCACCGCAGATAAACTCACCTGAAAACTCGACTTGCACTGCGGCCGTCAATGGGGGCGGCCCACCGGGTCCGGTGCGAGCAATAGGCAGCGCTGCAAGCAGAGGTCATGATTGCGGCCGGAAACCAGTAGCCAGCCGCTCACAAACTCCCGGCTCTGTCTCCATGACGTGATGTCCCCGCGGCGCCACGCCCACTTACAACCTAAATGGACCCGGCTCTAGGGCACTGCCTTGTGATGTCAGGTGGCAGTCTGTCTGACTCAGAGCAGCGCAGAACCACGGGACTCTCATGAGACTTATACATTGTAGCACTGCAGGCATGAACCTTCCAGCAGCCCATAGCTCAGTGGAAAGCATACCAAGCCTGCAAGAACAGGCGTACAGGCCACTGTCGTGACGTCATGCCACTGCCAGCTGCCACACACACCAGTTAGGCAGCGCTTCAGCTTAGACACTATAGAGAATGCATCATATGCGTGACAATGCAGTTCAGTGGGGTGATGCGGAGCACCACACTGAAATGTGTTAGTCTTAGCAGGGCTGTTATAAGCTGGAAACTAAAACAATAATAAACACATTTTATTACGTTTTTTTCCTTCAAATTTTGAGGCTGCTGGCGGGGAGGGGGGGATGAGACGCTCTTCCTCCATAGCGGAGGAGCCGCCGTTGATTAGATGCCCTTTCAGCATAGAGACTGGAAATTGGATGCCTTCGCAGCGCTGAGATTGAAGATTGGAGATTTGCAGCAAGGTCACATTTACTCTTGTAGGCTTTACAGTGGGTGTAGCAGGAGTTGGAGGCTAAGAGTCATATGAAACTCGTGTGAATGGATGTCAATTAGGGGTCACCAGGGTCGCAGCTGCCACCCCTGATTTGTCCACCCCAACCCCTGGCAGGGCCCTTGCGGCCCCTGGGGTCTGATTTGATACAAGCAACAAGACCAGAAAGTGAACAAGGCTGCTTTCCAAAGAGGACAAGTGCATTTTCGAAAAGTCTGCATGTCTTGTCATGAAAGCACATCAGTGAATGAGTTTATACGTTTTTTCCCCTTTGCTACTTTCTGTTACATTTCAGCCACATTGCAATAGCCCAATAGATACAGGTCATAGGTTCATACAGAAAGCAATTAACCAGCAGCCTGGTGCTGCAGCTATAGAGACAGAGTACTTTTCCTTTTCCCTTCTCAGTGTGTGAGTTACCTAGGAAGATGTGCATAGATAGCTTTCCCAGTAGAAGAGACTTGTTCTCTGGGGCCAAGAAGGTGTGTGTGCTGCAACATGAGAGGTGTTTCCCATGTAGCACGTCTGCAGTACCATGCCCCTTGCGTGTACCACTAGCTGCAATGATGTGATAGAGATGTACCAGTGCCAGACATTGAACAGACTGTAAGCATTTCAATTGTCTCACTGCCACCTGGACACAGTGTTTGTAGAAGACAATGGCATTTCCAGCAGGTCAGTGGCGCTTATTCTTGCCATCCTTTCTTATAATAGACTAGAAAAAATGCAATTTGACCCAATTGTTGTTTCCTTCTGTTTTTTTAATTGATTAAATAATAGCATGGAAATGTTAGAATGTTTTTGTATGCAGTGTATTTAGGGCTGAAATAAACAGTTCACCTGTGTTTATGAAAATATGTAGCACCTCAATAAAATAAGAAAGTGTGAACTATATTCAGAAATACTAAAGAGTAACAGTAGTAGAACATTTCTGTAAATCATAGTTATACTGGTATTCCAGTTGACTAGTAATGGTTTCTGGACCAGCATGGACATATGCTTTTTAAAACATGTAGCTAGCAAATTTCTGGCAGAATAAATTTGTTTCTCAGTAGACAGAAATTCTCAATTTCTCATATGATTTAATGTACATCTTTCAAATTACATTTTTTATGGTGTTTAACAATTGTTCCCCATTATGATTTAAGTATGACATCCTATCTGAACTCCACATGGCTTATTCTACAAACCTACTACATTAAACAGTACCTTTTACTGTGTGCAGGCACAGACAGAGTTTGAAATGTATGTAGAGACAGAATGGCATTGCTGCAAATGCACCCCAATTAGTTAATTCCAAAGCCATTAGTAACATTATGGCTGATGTTCATACCAGACAGAGTACCTGCACCATGTACTGCATTAGATGACCCTAAAGAAAATTTTAGAAAGAGGAGCACTGATATGCCTTCAAGGAATGGCTTTGTGTTCTTTGTTTTTAGCTTAACTTATTTCTGCTGATTCTGGTCCAACACATCCTTTTTAACTGTCTAATGTTTTAGGAGGCGTTTCCATATATTGAGTAAAATGCATTGCACTGTAATACTGTCACAGACTGCCTTGTACCTTCACGCGGGGATCCTCTACCCGGAAAGAGCTGTGTTCAATGCTCTGGCGGTAGGAGGGCCCCACGCACCACTTCCGCATTTTGGCACTTTAGACGCATGGGGCAGCGATCTAGTTGCTGTTCCGGCGTCGGAGAAAGTAGCTTAAATACACCCTATGACGCGTCTGCGCAGTGGGCGCACCGCTGGCGCATCGAAGGCGCGCCTAAGGCAAGCCCGTCTGCTCCTGTCTGCACCCGACCGGGGCCAGGGGCCAGGACCCATGCATCTTTTCCTTCAGAACGCTACCGCTAATCAAGCGCTCAACTACACCAGCTAAATTACGCACCTAGGGCTAACTGCCTTCACCATATGTTGGGTGAAACCACTACATCGAAATGTCGACACTGCCCGTTCACATTCTCCCTTCAAACCCCCCCTCCTCCCCCTCCATGGGCGCATATAAAATCCTTATCTTGAACTGCAGATCTCTGCCCAAACATACCACATAAATCTCTATGCTGCTACAAGATCAGGCCCCTGCAGTCCTATTTTTAACAGAAATCTGGCTCAACTCGAGCTCTGACCCTGACATTGTGCAAACTCTTCCCCAGGGGTATTTAATACAAAGGGTGGATAGAACAACAGGCAAGGGCGGGGGGATCGCGATCCTCTATAAAGATCACCTCACCTGTCGCCTACTTGGGAATCCACTTTTGACTGCGAGAATGTGCACTTCTCAATAGGATTCACCCCTTTCCTTTTGCTCTCAGGCATCCTGATCTACCGCCCCCTGGTGCGGCGGGCGCCTTCTGCAAAGCTTTACTAGAAGCAACCATCAACTTAGCCAGTACGGCTGCTAATTTCACCCTCCTTGGTGATTTTAACTTACACTTTGACGATCCAGGAGCAACCTCAGCACATGAATTAGCAAATGACCTTGCGACTCTTCAGCTTGCTCAAAAAATCTTGCAACCCACTCATGTCCGAGGACACTGCCTCGACTCAGTGTTCTTCAACTTAGAGGACCTCTCTGGAAATGACCTGATCCCCATTCCCTGGTCCGACCACTCTCTAATCCCCCTGTCATGGTGCTCCCAGGTCTCCACCCCCCTCGCCCAACCTCTCTGACCCTGAACCAGCCATGGTCCAAACTCCCCATGGACAAGTGGGCCAAAGAGCTGGAAAACAACAGACCTAAGCCAGATCCCAGTCCAGTCACATCTTACCATGACTTCTGCAGTTGGATATAGGACTCGCTGAACCTAGTCCTCCCTAAGACCCTGATTAAAAAAAAGAATGGTCCCCATAGATCCCCCTGGTACTCCTCGGAACTACGCACTTTAAAACAGTGTTGTAAAATACAAGAAAGACGCTAGAGGAAAGACCTCTCACCCAGCAGGAAGCTCGAATACAGAAGAGCGGTCGGCAATCACAGAGCTCAAATTAAAAAAGCCCAGACTTCCTTCTATGAGGAAAAAATCCTGCAAGCGGATAACTCCCCCAGGGAGACCTTCCTCATCAGACGCGCACGCTGGTCAAGACCCATCCCCCACCAGTCACAGGTTGGGGTCTTTTCCTCCTCTCCCCCAGGAAATGCTCCTGACATTTATTTCCTCAGTAAAAAGTGGCTCACCCAGGGACCCCGCACCTATGAATGTCTTAAAAAAGGTAGCAACCACAGTTACCCCTACTATCGCAGACGTAATCAATGCCTTTCTTACCTCAGGAGCAGTCCCCTCTCATTGGAAAGGGGCAATGGTTTAAACACTCCTGAAGAAGCCCCTTCTGGATCCTGGGGAATTACCGTCCCATCTTCCTTCTCCCGGGGATCGCAAAAATCGCCGATAAATATGTCAACCACATCCTCTAAAATTTTCTGGAAACCCTTAACCTGCTTCACCCCTCTCAGACAGGTTTCCGCCCACGACAAAGCATGGAAACTGCCCTGCTAGCGGTGGTAGAAGAGAGCAGAAATATTCTGGATGCAGGGGGGTCAGCAGCCATCATACTCCTGGACCTGAGTGCAGCATTCGTCCTGATCCATCATCTCAGAAACATTGGAGTAGCTGCAACCGCACTGAGTTGGCTGTGCTCCTTCTTGGAAGGACGCTCCTTCCAGATCTTTGAAGAAAGCGTGAGCTCCAAACGCCGGCCTTTGCTGTGTGGTGTGCTGCAGGGTTCATCATTGAGCCCCACGCTTTTTAATGTCTATATGGCCCCACTGGCAACAATTGTGGCCCCTTTTGAGATCCATATGGTGAACTACGCTGACGACACCCAACTGGTCGAAGCACTGAACCAAACTACATAACACCCTGTGGCTCTGAATGCGTGCCTAACTGCAGTCTCAAATTGGATGGGGGCGTCCCACCTGAAACTCAATGGGGAAAAGACAGAGATCATGATCTTGGGCAACACCCTTAATACGACACTCGGAACCATGTGGACAGCATGCATAGGCCCAGTCCCGGCACCTAAGACGGAAATAAAGAGTCTTGGCATCTGGCTAGACCAGAATCTGACATTCAAGGAACAAGCAAGGAAGATGGTCGCAACTTGTTTTGGCCTGCTCAGAATGGCCAGAAAGGTGCTTCCTCTCCTTCCCCCCCAAGCCAAGAAAATCATGGTCCAAGCACTTATACTCTCGAGGCTAGACTACGGTAATGTACTCTACCTAGGGGCCCCAATCTTAGTAACCAATAAACTGGTCCAAAACTGCGAAGCAAGACTACAGTTGGGAATACCGAAATTCCTCTCCGCAAAACCAGCTCTCCACTCCCTTCATTGGTTGCCAGTGAAAGAACGAGTTAGTTTCAAAACCCTCTGCATCGCCGACAAGTCCTTGCAGGGGATGGGCCCACCCTTAATTACAGCCATGATCCGCCCCTACAAAGCAAGGAGGAAAATTCGCTCTGAAGACCTTCACTTAGTTGAAACCCCAAGAACTAAGAGGTCAAGAAGTGGTGGCAGATGTTTCTCTCTTAATGCCGCAAAATCTGGAAAGCTCTTCCACTCCCCCCTCCGTAGAGAACCCAGCCATCATGCTTTTCGTAAACAACTGAAAACCCTTCTGTTCCCCTAAACTCTCCTCCGTGAATACTGGTCATGCCTAGCGCTGGGAGGCCTCCGGGTATCCAACCGCTTTACAAATGTCCTTTCATTTCATTTCATTAATTTCATTTCACTGTTTGGTGGGGGAAGGATACTTTATGGTTAGTGGCTGTTTCTTTTCAGTGCAGCACCATCACTTCTTGAAACTTTCCGCCTGCTTTGGTGTCTATAAAGAAGCATTTAGTTGACCAACCCAGAAATAATGTTTCATTATGCTGTTCGGAAGAAGTGAAAGGAAGGCTACGTATCCCAATAAGGGTAGTTCCTCCTGGGTGGCTATGCTGCAGTGTTGGGATGTAATTTATCAATGTGCCTCTGGATTTCTAAGGCAACATACACAGACATTCAATATAATTAGGGCATGCATGTGAGGGTTAATAACCGTATGAGTACAGGGTACATTATGGATAAAGGTACTGACAGGGTGTTGAACATCATTTCATAATCCTGTTTAGCTTAATATAGAGACTAAAACACTGAAAATCAATGTGATGTTGTAAAAGTAGAGTTGTACACACTTACAGATTGCACACATCTTTTTCTGTGGCCTCCTGATAGAAATAAAACCCAAAATAATAGGAGCGGGCCACATGTAGAGACAAATAAATCTACCTTATTCAATCCCAAAAAACTTTCCAAAATTTCATTTCTTAAATCACAGTGTTTTTTAATGAGTTTTATATTCCTTTGGACAAACATATCTTACCTCTGTCAAACACAAATTGAACTTGCTTTTTGCAACACTAATGCATACAATCTATATATGTTTGCGAAACTGATAAAAAAGGGAGTCAGAAAATACCCTTCCTGTCGTCAAACCATGCTTCCTATGCACCTTTAATTCAATTCATAGCTCTAGAAGTGTGTAGCCCGTGCAATATGTCAGCATGTTGAATTGAATGCTGGTGGCAGAACCCTGTGTAGAATGTGCTGTTACAAGTAGTATTTCTATACTCAACCTCAATCTTCTGGTATCTGTAAAATAAGTACCAATGAGATGTGAATCATAGCACCTGCCATTACTAAATCAAATAGAGAGCATGCAATGCTTTTGCCGTGCTAGAGATGGCTACTGTATTTATATTCTGAAAAACCAAATGATTATAGTAATCATGATATTTCAGCTCTATACATAAACTACACAAATCAGTGATTTAAGTAATGTTTCCAGGAAGGACACAGTCGAGCACTCACTCAGTCATTAGTGGTAGAACAGACACATTGTTGTAGCCTGTGTGCAGTTTAGCTCTGAACAATAAAACGCCACACATGCACCATCTAGGCTAGTCTCTAAATAATAATGGTGGTTTTATATGGTTGTGACTGAGCATGTGGAGGTTGTTCCTGTGGCATTTGTCTATGCACTTGGCAATACAGTGGATGTGCCTGGCTGCACGATAGTTGAAGTGCTAGTCTGAGAGAGATATGCCAATAGCCTTTCTTGGTTTTGCCACTGGAATATGATGATTACAGTTGATTTATTATAGCTACATGTCAGCTAAAATATGGGTAGTAACATAGTTTTATTTACTTTGGTATATTTTCCATTATTTAATTCGTCTTTTATTGTATGCCTTAAAATCTGTCACATCCCGTAAAATCAGCAGTTTCAAAGGTCACATGACACAAATTCCTGTGACGTCATGAGCGGGAAGGTCAAGAAAAGATGTCTCTTCTGCTACCCCAGGAATTTTGGTGAATTGATATCCATGGTTTTGTTTAGACCAGTTCTGTGTACGGCACTTGGATAATGATCCCTTTGTTTTCCTTACTATGATTGTTAGATTATATTCTCTGATATTTCATGGTCGCTAGCTTGTAATAAATCAACAGCAGGAACAATTAAGAATCTTTCTGTGATGTCATAAAGGGGAGGGTCAAGAAAGTATGTCACTGTTGCGACCCCTGGCATTTTGGTGAATTAACGTCCATGTTTTTGACATCACAGACACAGCTGAACCAAAACATGAACACATTTTGTGAATTAGGAAGGTAAGGATGATTTTCTTCTGGTTAAATATAAAGCAAATTAGTAAAGTTGAGTTTTGTTGAACATCCCTATAAGCAAGAGAAAAAATACTAACAAATATGAAACCATAAATATTAGTATACATATGATACATATCTTTTTTTAAACGATTGTGCTAAAATGAATGTGAAAGGAAACATGTACGTAACCTATATTGGAACAACACGGAAGGGACTTAGATCAGACATTTTATATTGTTAAGTTGTTTTTATGTTGTTCATTAAAACCAATATTGTTCCAGGAATTGCTCTTGCTGCCAGAGAACAGCTGCTATAGAGATAACACACATATTATTTGAGCAAAGCAATAATTGATTGTTGCGTTCAATATGAGCCTCTGGCTTCAGGCAGGAAGGGTTACTTCGTCACAACGGTGACGAATTTCCCGTCAGCTGAAATCTAAATCTCATAGGATATAATGGGGTTTATATTTCAGCAGACATGATATCTGTCACTGTTGTAATATAGTAACCTGTCCACTGAGATCTAAATCAGGCCCAAAGTTAGCGGAAATTATCTGTGAACTCATAATGTCACTCAGAGCCAATCACCCCAGTCTACAAATTTTGTATTTTTTTTAAATTATCATTATCCAAAAATGCTACCATTTGTTTTGTGATTTGAAGGTTCATCCTCTGAAGCCCACCTGTTAAGTCATGTTAAAATTGCATGCACATTCTACTTGTCCTTCAACCTGCTGATCCATGAGATTAGAAAAATGTAGGCTTTTTTACAATTAGGCATGTAATACTTACTCTGGCCCTTAGAAAAGAATAAGGGAAGGCCCAAATTCACTAATGAAGTGCTGACAAATAATAATTGTCTCAATCAACTGTTATGTGCAAGCACTTCAGTGCAGAAAAAGTACCTGTTTCAAGCAACCACTATTTGTCGGCACTTCAGTGAAACAACATTTGAGTCTTGAGTTATTCTTTATCAAGTGTCCTTTGGCTATTATTTCCAGAACCCCACAAACATAAAAAAGTGCCTAATCTATCTTATCAAGGAGTCACAAAATATTTCTTATAACTACCTCTGAGAATTTCTGAGAGTAGGTAAATGACAGCTCCTGTATTGGCTCTCCTCTCTGACATCTCCAGGATGTCTGTTTAAATAAGTGCTTTTATTTGCAAAGGTTCTGCGAAATTTGTTAGCTGCTATCATGAATTAGTTGAGATGTTATAAATTGTTTGAAGGACAAAATATAGTTATGACAAAAACTGCCACAATGAAATCTATTATAAATCTGTGCCATGAACTTTACAATTATAGAATTTTTGGAATCGTGCTATCTGTGTTGAGAAAATTAGAATTACATGTATGCTCCCTACTAACTCATGTTTGAATTTTATGATATGTGAACTTCTAGCATCTCTACTTCCTCTTCTCATTATGCTGGTAGATCTATAGTAGTCAATTTTTACAGTATTTCCTCCACCTGGACCTTATGAACTCCCTAAAAGGCTAATTGAATTATACGTGACGGCAAGCATAATTCACAGCCTCAGAAGGGTGAAGCCTCAGAACTTCAATACAGTAACACACTGTGCAAAGCAAATCAGTTCTGCTGTTAAAGGACAGACTAAGAGAAAGCACAAGGGGAGTGGATGGTTCAAGAGAAAAGTTAAAGGCTATTTATTAGCACTAGGAGCTTGTGTAACACAATTTATTTATTTGGCCTAGGTAATGGAGATTTACCAATAGTTTTGATGTACCACTTGTTTTGCTGGAATTCAAAATATCACATACAAAAAGGAAACAAGAAAGATACAGACTGAAACATCGAACAAGTTTACTAGTGAATATATTAACACAGATGTACCTACCCCCTTAGCTCCTCAAGGAAACTTAAAACTTTAGAGGAACTGCATTGCCCTCATTAAACACTGAAAAGAAAATCACACGTCCTGCACAAGGTTGATGGGGAAGGCAAATTAAGCCACTGAAAAAGATGTTCTTCGGCCATGCAGTGGACGTGGCTTGGAAGCTCATTCATTGGAAATGGCTTTTGGCCTTCTTTTCTGTAGGAAGTGTTCACATGGTCACAGGCATGGCTTTGCCATCTGAGACCATTCCCAAGGGGAATATCACTAGTACTGCAACTGAAATCCCATTCTTGAAGCTGTGAGAAGATGAGGCCCAATCTCCTACCAAAGCACCATGGTGTTAACATAGCTAGACTTAAAAGAGGTGTACCAGAAGCAATAGAGGAGATTTAACACTGACAAGAAGACTAAGGAACCTTTGTCTAAAATATGATGCTGTTCCCTGCTAGACTCAGGGCAATGGCAAGTGATGGAATCTCCTGATTGGTCTGTAACTGTTTTGATAGAAAATAACTCTTTTATGCCTTCTCTTATTTCTTCCCTGAGTGGTCTTTCAACTAAGGCTATTGTCTGTAGTCAGCATAGTGATATACGTGTCTCATCCCTAAACTATATGCCACTTTCTTTGCAACAATGCATGGTCAGATAATGTAAGGTCTAGATATTCAACCCTAATTGTTCTGGGAGTATAATTGCAAAGTTAATCCAAGACTATGTACTGTACTGTACTGCAAATGCATGTGTAAAGTGCTTACTACCTCAATCAAGGATTTGAAGAGTTTTACGCCAGGCAGTACACTGCTCCGTAACCCAAGGTTGGTTGCAAGTCCAATGGTTTTTGTTGGTTATTGGGATTGGTCTTGCGCTCTCAAAGAAGCCATAATATGTAGTTCTTCTGTTTTTTGTGGTAGATTAAATTAATAGGATTCAGTTGTGAACAGTAGTGGGGGCTCAGGGAATATGTGAGTTTATGCAGACGACTGGTGTGATTGATAGATGATGTAGAGGAGATTAGATATTTGAAGCTGTGGGGTATGGCTTTCAAAGACGAAGGTTGTGATCTTTGAAATAAAGTGTGGACAATTTGCATGAATACAATATGAAGTGACTTAGAGTAGGATTTGCTCAGAGAGGGAAGGGAATGCAACAAATGGGAAGGGTCATTCAAATGAAAAGGAGAGGCACCAGTCAAACCATTTTAAGTCAAGCTCAGTTTTTCATTCTGTGTTTTATGAATATCGTGAACGGTTTTCAAAAAAAGTCTGCAATCAGAAAATGCAAAACTGTACAAAGAACCAAAACATTATTTGCAACTGAGACAGTGCTACATTAGATAATGTTGATGGGCACTAGAATCAGGCAAACAGTCTGTTCACTGCTAGCCTATCGCTAGACCACCAATTTCACACTATGCCATTGGCAAGTAAGGACTGTGGAAGCAGGAGGGTTGCTTATCAAAGATTCCTTCAAAGCAGAACAAGGATTGAAAGTTCTGCATCATAGGATCTTCACTGACAGTGAAGAATGTAGAATAGAATAGCAAGCTTATCCACAAAACAACCTGCTGTTTTTGATCTAAACAGCAACAGCATACAAATGTGTCAAATACCAGTCAAGGACACTTTAACCAAAGAGGTGTTTGAGAGCAGCCTGTAACCAATATAGAGTCTGAATCTAGGCAATAATGCCTGTTAAAACTGTGATGGACTTAAATGTAGTGCTGCGTTGCCCTTGTGGAATGGATTTGCCCGGTAGGGATTTGTTAGCTAGTTGGTAACAAAGTGAAGTGCAAGGAGAAGATATTTACCTCAAGTACTACCCTTTCTACTGGATATACTAACCACAGATTCCTCACCTTTTACATTTCCCACAGGAGCCAGGCTGGATCTGGAAACATTTTCCAGCAATTGCTCCCACGCACCAGTAAGTGTTGCCAATCGACTCTATGACAGCTTCGCCCCGCCTCTGGAAGCAACTGTGAGGAGCTGTGTGTATGCACTACCTCTGTGTTCCAATACTGGTGTACAACCATGCGTCCAGCACCTTTATATGCAGAGCGTCAGTAGCAGACTGAGAACCATTCCTGTTTGCAAAATCCATCTTGGAACCTTCTTAACACCTAAAAGGTGACTCGACAGAATGGAAGGATGACCGGCCAGTGAGGAATCTGTGGATAGATTAGGTATCCACCAAAAATAATTCTTCTGGCAGATACCTCTGCCTGCAGATTCCTCACCTTACCTTTTGAATAAATAACAAAACAGTACCTCCCAAATGGTAGAGGGTCTGAGTAGAGGACTTCAGAACAGTGGGAAAATAGCTCTCACTGTTTGTGTGCAGGTGTCCCCGATTCTTGAGGTTGTCCCAGCATTCCTAACTGCCCCTGCACAGATGTTGACTGCAGCTCCTACAGAACTTTCAGCATTGCCACACAGGGAGTCCATTCCTGCATTTGGAAGCATGGTCAGGACCCTTTGACTGTACCTCCTATTGCATCAGAAAAGTCTTGTAGTCTTAATCAAAGACAGGCATAGTAGCAAGGGTGCTGTAGAGTGAACTGTCAAGGGCAAGTCTAAATGCAGGACCTCACAGGGCCTACATGAGAGCCACCTAGAGGCTAGATGATTCGATCCTCAGAATCTTGATATAACTAAAAGAAGTAGCTTGTTCAACTTTGAATGTGTTAAACAAAGCTCTCCATAACCATGAACAATATTGGGTATCTCTATCAGAAATGATACTGTGTTAGGGAAGACACAAACACAAAAATATTGAATGTTTTTTTTCTGTAGGGGTAACATATAAAGCAGGGAAAATGGACTATCTATGAAAAAGTATCTACTGTATTAATTATCACTTTGTAGTCTTCTAAAGGTAGAGGATTAAATCTTTAGAACTAAGCCTATGTTCAGCAGCCACAGGTAATGGCTATAAGTATCAAAATGGCACAAATTGGACAGGTAATCTTATTTTCTTGAACATCAGAATGAGCATTTGGCCATCAAAAAGATCAAAGAACTAAATCAAAAGTAATCAATGGTTTTGCAAGCAGAAATGGATGAGTCATAACACATTTTAATAACATATTCCTTGGTTGGCACGAAAATAGCTTGCTGATTGTAATACATTTCGTCATACTAGAGGGATCTTTAGATGAAGATCTTCTAGTTTGTTTGGGTACACCAGTCCAGTCCTTGAGCCACCTTAACTTTGTCTAACAAAGAACTGTTCCTTCCACAATTAAAAGCAGAGCTTGAGCAAGTGATGATTTAGGGTAATGACAGGATACAGCATCGGCTGAAATATTCTTTAAACAATTGCTAGTAAAATCATACTGTGCAAAGAAAAATGAACATCTAGCTTGACAAATATTCCTGCAGAGAAGATTTCTCAAGCGCTGCAAATTCCAATCATCATTTCAGATTTCAAATTGTTCTCTAGTTCCCTCAAAGTTGTACCATTTAGCACAAACTATCTTCTTAGATAAGAGTTCTCTTTCAACTACTAAATAGTTCTGCTTCGACTCTGACAATACGTGAGATAATTTAAAAGACAGAATGTTCTTGCTTAGATCTTCTTGTTCTTGTAACAGAACAACCCCACTGGTCTTTCATTTTTCACAATAAACATCTTTTGAATATCAGGATTACTTAAGATTGGTGCTTGCATTTGTTTTTCTTTATATCTCCTATTTCCAGGTCACTTTTTCTTCATGTTATTATTTAACTGTCTGCTTATTTGTTAAAATTGCTACCCTTCCTGTTCATATTGCTTGCTTTTGTGTACAGCACTCTGTTACCTGGATGGGTCATGTTCGCGCTTTATAAAACTTTTTGACAGTATTAAAAGCTATTTCAGCTTGATTGCATCAGCTAAAACCTCTCTTCACATTTCCCTATTTCAAATCACTGGTTATCATTGAGTAAGGCTTGATGAATTGCCAATAGAATTGTGGAATTCCAAGGAAACTTTCAGTTTCTTTAATATTTGTAGAAGGCCGACAAACCATAGCAGAAGTCTTCTTGGGATCAATGGAATGGCCAGAAGCATTCAACCGAAGATATCCAACTTCTTCCTTCTCAAACTCACACTTCTCAGACAGATTGTGATGCAAACAGCTCTTTAGGTTTGGTAACAGTATGGATCAATCTTCTGGATGCTCCACAAGAGTCTTAAAAAAATATTATCTGAGTAGAGATATACAAAATGACTCAAGACATATGAGAATACTGAACTCCTGCATCACTGAAAAATGACAGGAGCACTGCAGAACCCGAATGATATTACATGATAATCAAAATGCCTAACTGGGGAACAGGTGTGTGAAACCCATTTTCCACTCACCTTCTGTTATACAAACAGATGATAAGAACCTTTCATATCAAGTTTAGTAAAGACTCATGCTACATGGAGGGACTCCAAGATGTCCTTCATAAGAAGAAGAAAATATCTATCCTTAATCGTAATCTGATTTAAGCCTTTATATTAAATACAAGACAAAAGTTATTGATCTTTCTTGAATACAAATGTGGCCTAACAGGTGATGAAGATTGCTAAAATAAATAATTTTTCAAATTTGTCTGAAAATAAGCCTCTAGTAGCTCCTTCTTAGTTAAGGAATATATATGTCTAAAATAAGCCATGCCACCAGATTTGATTGCTATGGCACAATCATATTCCCTATGAGGAAACATAAATATATTATAGACATATCGAAATTTGAGAAAGGAGTGGTATTGGAGTGGTGTTGATCACTCACGCCTAGAGTTACTAAGAGCATGTGTTGTCCTAGTAAGATGCAAGCTGTTGCAAGTCCTTCTGTGGGATTTACTAAGCTAATCAGAGGCACTTTGCATAGCTTTAAGTGATTTAGTAAACAGAATGTAACACAACAAAGTGTGTAGCACTGCTATGCATTGCTTTGCATCAGGGAGGCATTTTTATGCATCAATCCATGGCTTTTAACACAATCTAAGATTTACTAGGGTCAGGAAACCTGGAATTGCACCAAAATGATAAGCTTCCCAGACCAAGTAGTAACAAGGATAAATATATTTATTTCTCCTCATTACTTCATTTTTCTATGTGTGATGCATTTGGAAGTGAGGAGAGTAGTGGTGCATGCGTTGATCACTTCATGCCTCGATTATGCCAACACCCTCTTTTTAGGAGTTGCGGTGGTGTTTGTGAATGGCCTGTAGGTGCTCTAAATGCTGCAGCTAGGCTCCTCTTGCGTCTTCCTATGCGTTTGTCCATCTCATTGGCTCTAAAGGCTCTCCACTGACTGCCAATCAGGAAACAATAGTATTCAAAACCTTGGTCCTGGTTCACAGGGCAGTCTATCTGTCCAGCCTGGGTTATCTGGCAAAGAGATTTGTACAGAATTGTCTTTCCAGAACATTGCGGTCTTCTTCAGCCTCTCTTCTGTCGATTCTCTGTTTCAAACATGTCTCTCAAGGGGGGCAAACTATTTTCATTTCAAGTAAGCAAAGCCTTGAATAAACTGCCACGTGAGCTAGGCTTGATTCTCCTCGAGACTGTATTCTGCAGGAAACTCAAATCCTGGCTTTTTTCAGTGAGGCAGTAAGATTTGTGGTAGTAGTTGGGTTCCTATGGGGTTTTGCGCCCAATTTAGTGCCGGGGCAGTCCCCGGAATAGCTGCACACACTATAAACCGCCCATTTATTCCCTCAAAAAGGAAAATGCCTTTAAGAATTGTATTCGTGCAGGAAGCTGTCCCTGCTGTAATGCAGGTACCCTTACAAAATAGTGCACTGGTTCTGTGTTGGTGCTGGCCAGCACACAGTGCGCCAGCAGGCAGAAGAAATGCCAACATTTTTGTAAATATGGCATATTTCTGATGTCTCCCCTTCACATAGTGCATCCGAGCAAGTTGCGTTGCTGCGCTGAGATGCATTGCGTTGGGTTGCATGAAATCTTAGTAAATCTGGGCCTCAGTGACTAATGAATTCCTAAGGACTAGTAATGGCCAAGGAAAGTGTGTGTGGATATCAAAATCGCTTTTTTCACTTTTTTATTATTTTAATTTACCAATCTAGCAGGACTATCTGCCATGTTACCTCTGTAAATGAAAAAATCTGGAAATTTCTAATGGCTGACTGTGTCAAGAAGCATGCGCAGGCAAGCTCAAGCACACATGTGCATGACCACGCAAGTGCACCCATTAGTGGCCATCTTGGAACAGTTTTTCTTTATTTGAAAAACCATTCTATGATTGACAGCCCTGTGTGCACAATAGGCTTGCCACCTTTCACAGAGGAAAAATACTAGCTATCTGTTCACATTGTAAGATTTCACAAAGACCCTGACCCAGTTTTTAATGAGAACTTTAAATGAAATTGTCTGTATTAATTCTTAACATGCCCTTTCTGCCTTAGTTTACCTTAATTATCAGTAAGGGATCATTAGGGCAGCTCTAGAACACAATTTAAAGAGTTTTCTTCAAACATTTACTGTTTAGATGATGTAGTGATAAGGGGGTAAATATGGGCTTTAGATTGTTTTTTTCAAATTTTTGTACTGGCACAGACAAAAATATAGCCCTAGTGCACACGCATTAAAGCTAAAAGCCCGACCCTTAAGAACCAAGACCTATTGGCTTAGGCCATGCTTGGTATTGTGCTTTTTATACTAGTATAAACTTAAAGCATTCTGGTGGACCAGAAGTGGTGCTAAACCCCTAGAGATTTCGTTCTCCTCAACTGGACCTGTCCAACAACTAAATTTGAATGTCAATTACAATTCAGAAATGAATGTAAAGCACATTAGGCTTTACTATGAAGACTGACAAGAAATATTAATATGAAATCATTAAAGTTTATTGAAAGATATCAAGGCATTTTACAGGAAGCAAGATAAATGGTTGGAATCAGTTAATTACTCATTTGAATAGAATAATACCATGACGCTCAGAATAAAATGCAGGAAATGTATAAGCAGAACCAAATACAGTTCGTCTCTAAGAAATAATCCATGTTATACACAGATCAGACAGATGTGAACTCGCCCCCTAAATGTCAAGGGGCAGTGAGAATAACACAATGAAGGATGGGCTTCTTTTATTATGCAAAAAACAATTACAGTCATACAAACGTTTGTGAAAGAGTCACACGATTGGACCCTACCAGGTTAAAGAATGATAACGTTTCTGAAATCACATTACACTGATTCACATTATGAAGTTCCCATCCCTGATTCCCTCCAGACACCTCAATAGTTAGTACAAATATTGCTACATAATATTGGAGGACAAGTATTCATGAGACTCACACTGTGGTCCCAATAGGTGAGGCTTTGAAATAATTCACCCTCAGTGGAACAGTATTGGGAGGGAAAAGTCCCTTGCATGGTGACGGATGTGCAACCCTGCCCTGAGTGCCCCAGCTGCAAAGATATCTGGATCCCTGGTGCAGATTTTTGTTGTCATGGATGAACACAGATCATGCTTATGCAACATGACATAGGCCTGTCGCCCAGATTGTGGTTTGGTTGGAATGGGAGGGGAGACCTAAGGGATACCCTCATAGGGATACAAGGCTACTGCCTTTGCCAGGAGTTAAGTTGCATAGTGGTGGCAGCATCTATCAATATAAGTGAACATGCCTTTTTACGCATGTCACTGGAGCAAGGCCCACTGGCTCACTCATATAAAGTCCCCCTGCTGTGTACTTAACTTACCCTTGGTGTACATCAAGTTAGTATGTAGTGCTGTGCAGGGCGTGTGTGTTGTATGCATCTGCTGGGTGTATGTGTGCCTGTGAATGGTACAATATATTGAAGACTCTGGGTTCCATTTTGGGAGACTCCAGCTGACTGGAGGAGCATGAAGAGGTAGAGGAACCCCCAAGACAGATTTGAATATTGCTGTATTCCTGCAAGCTGGGTGGGACACACACTGGAGGAAGACGAGCCAGCCTCTTCAGTACACTTCAAAGGGTGTTCTTTGATTCAGGCAGAGGTCAATGGAAAGGAGTCTGGGCACATATCAGGATGGAGATGGGTTGATATGAAAATAATGAAGACTAGGGATGGGGCCCTGGAGTAACCTTTTGATGCCCATATCACTGTAGCTGACCTCCAGGTGCGAACCTCTACTAACTCACATGGTCTGTGCTGTGGGGTTATCAGATTTGGGGTCACTCCTGCTGTGACAGACTGCTTTGTGAAGAAAGGCAGAGGAGTGGGCACTTTAAAAGGAAGCAGACCACCAACACAAACTTCAAAAAACCTGACTCTAAATCACATTTGTTGTCTGAAAATTGACTGTAAGAAGGAAGCATCGAGACCTCCAAAACTGTCAATGAGCCAGTGGGACTGTGCGAGATGAAGAAGCTCTGGAAGATCCCGCCTGTGACCAGGGCTGGCGGCTAAAGCATGACAGTTTCTAAGCTGAGTGTGGGGACATCACCCAGGGAAATCCAAGACCAAGGTCCCTGGAGCCTGAAGCACCAGTGCTGCCTGCTTGCCAAGACCAGTGTACCCTGTGATGGTGAGGAGAGCGCTGGAGTGAGCGAGGTCCAGTTGGGGATCCATTCAAGTGGATACCTGTAGCAAGGTAAGAGGAGATGGCTGCTGCACCGATCGGGTCATCGCCTTTGTGCAGGTTCATGTCGGCAACCCCTTATGCTAAAGGGGGCCCCCATGAAGATTACTGCTATTGCAATAAGGCCATAACCTCTGTGAGGAGTGAAGTCAGCAATCCCGTAAGCCATATGGGGGACACTGTGAGGAGGACGTTACTGCTGTACCGATCAGGCCGTTGCATGTGCGCCGACTAAGGTTGGTGACTTTGTATGGCAACAGGGGTCACAAAGAAGGACAAGAACCATTGCCTGTTTCAAGCTGTCGTCGGGAGGAGAGGCCGCTGTGGGGACCCGTCTGAGTCCGAGCCCCTGACTGATCATTGTAACCGAAGCAATCAACTCCCTCCCCAAACTGTGGGAAGGATCAGAGGAACTTACCTTCTCACAGGAGGAAGCGCCGTGGATGCCCAGCAGCTGCCTCTGCAGAGCTAAAAGTGCTACTCACCAGCAGCAGCTGCTGCAGTTCTCCTCGACATCCATGAGTGAAATGCTCCCGAAGACTCTGTTATGTTATCTTATAGAGCGCACATACACCGGTTGGTTTCATGCCGCTATATCTAGGACTAGCCAGACCAGTTGGAGTTTATTTATATGCTTGGGTAAATAGCCATGTCTTAAGGGATTTTCTGAAGCTCAGCAGGTCAGTACATGATCTAATTTCCAAGGGAAAGGAGTTCTAGAGTCTGGGTGACAGAATTGCAAACCTGCAACCCCCTTGTCGCTTCAGCTTGAAGGCCGGAGTTGCCAAGAGATGGAGGTGGGTTGAACGTAGGTTGCTTGAGGGAGAGTACCTTTGGATGAGGTTTCTGATTAATTTTAGGCAGTGGCCATGCAATGATTTAAAGACCAAACATCCTACTTTAAAGACGCAGCGCTGAGGAATTGGGAGCCTGTGCAGATTTCTCAGAAGTGGGGTAACATGTTGCCACCTGGGTTGCTGATGGATCAGTCTGGCCGCTTAGTGGTAAACCAAGATAGACTGAGTTAGCATTGTCTAGATGGGACATAATCGTGGCTATCACTACCTGTATTAGTGCTTCCCAAGGGAGAAGTCTACTAATCTTTCTGATCTTCCATAATTGGAAGAAACAGTTAGAGATCACAGAGCCAACAGGGGACTTTAGAGACAGGTCATTGTTTATTGTGACGCCAAGACATTTTGCAGAGGGAGAGCGGGTGGGGGGAACCTAGGTCCACCAGCCAGAAGTGTTGGCCCCAGAGGTTATGGCTAATACCCGTAAGGACCAGTTCAGCCATGCCTGGATTGAGCTTTAGATGATTGCAATCCATCCAGTGACGGATGTGCAGCATGGTGGACTGGAATTCGAGAACTGATTGGGGTGAATTGTCAATGGGGAACACTAATTGAAGATCATCCGCATAATTAAATGTGGTAATTTTCCTTTCTTTAAGAGATCGGATCATAGGGAAGAGGTAAAGAATGAACAGAAGGGGGGAAAGCGATAAGCCGTGCGGGACCCCGCAAGTGTTTTCCAACTTAGGTGCCGTGAACTGGGCTATGTGGACAGACTGGGAGCGGCTCACTAAGAAGGAGCTAATTCAACTGAGTGCAGAGCCCTGGATGCCTGCCTCCCTGACACGGTCCGCCAAAATACCGTGGTCGACCGTGTCAAAGGCGGCGGAGAAATCTAACTACACCAGGGCCTGAGGAGCGCCCCTGTCGGCTTTCTCTCGCAGGGAGTCTAATACTGCCAGTATTACCATCTCAGTTGAGTGTGCAGGGCGGAACCCTGCTTGGAGAGAGTCTAGATGGTTGGAATGTTCAATAAAATTAGACAGGCCAAGTAGGGAAGTAGAGAAATCAGACGGTAGTTTGAGAGGATCAGAGGGTCCGCCCCTGGTTTCTTCAGAAGGGGAACGACAGTTGCCTCTTTAAAAGCCTTGGGGACGTTGCACTGGGATAGGGCCTCATTCAGTAGGGAAAGGGCAGGCCCTGGAAGGCTGGTAAAGGCATCTCTTAGAACGTTGGGGGGAAACCCATACAGAAGCATGTAAGACTGATCGTAGGGCCAGAAGCTTAAAGCTTCTGGTGTTGGAACACTTTTGACTTTGAAAGAGTCGGAGTGGGACTCATTCAACTTGAACTACTAATGTGACTTAACCTGAATGTCATCTACAGTGAATTGGAAATAACCACTGCCATTAGTGAGAGGGAAGGGGGATTTAGGAACCTGCCTATCGAACACTAGAGGGGAGACTGTTGGTCTTGTTTGTGTTTGCCATATTTCACGTTGTATTCTTATATAAATGCTCCTTTTGTTGTGAGCCTGTGTTCAACCCACTGTATCTACCTCCCCCCAAGAAGCCTTGGGCTGCTCGACCCACTATACTACTAAGGGTGCGATTCTGATTTTGGACGGACCGGAGTCGGTCCAACATCGGACAGGAACTTTAACTGAACGACCTATTGTCGTCGGTTCCAGATCTAAAAATAGGATGCGACAGGACCCTGTTCGGCCACAATCCTATACTTAACAATGGGAGCATGCATTTCGAACGGAATACATGTCCACATTGTTAACTGCAGACGTGCAGTTCATCCCTGCAACCCAAGGTGCCTGCCACCGGGTGCAGGGATCAACAGGGGGGCACTATAGGTGCCTTGCACCCATAGGGGCCCTACTGGGGCCTCCAAAGACAGTTTCCCACTGCCTTTCTGTGTCTAAACTGGGGTGGCATGGTGAGCAAAAGAATGTTGGATTTAACCCAGATCTCTTGACTGGGGGGTGAATGTTTTGATTTGTTCTGCATTCCGTCCATCAACTGTGTTTTTTTTGCTTTCTCGCCCTCAGTGCACCAGGTATGCTCAGACGTGAGTCCTGGGCTCACTGTGCCACTGGAATCAAGCTATCCTGGCTGAAGAGGGGTGAAACCCCAAAACCTGTCCTAGGATGCTTGGTCCCGGTCCAGGGAGGACCTGGCTTGGCAGTTCGGGCTGGACTGTTCCCATGAGGCACAGGGTCAAGACTGATTTGCACATAGCCAGGTCTAAACTGGGATGGCATGGTGAGCAAAAGAATGATGGATTTAACCCAGATCTCTTGACTGAGGGTGAATGTTTTGATTTGTTCTGCATTCCGTCCATCAATTGTGTGTCTTTTGCTTTCTCGCCGTCAGTGCGCCAGGTATGCTCAGACGTGAGTCCTGGGCTCACTGTGCCACTGGAATCAAGCTATCCTGGCTGAAGAGGGGTGAAATCCCGAAACCGGACCTAGGATGCTTGTTTCTGGTCCAGGGAGGACCTGGCTTGGCAGTTCAGGCTGGACTGTTCCCATGAGGCACAGGGTCAAGACTGATTTGCAAATAGCCAGGTCTAAACTTGGGTGGCATGGTGAGCAAAAGAATGATTGATTTAACCCAGATCTCTTGACTGGGGGTTAATGTTTTGATTTGTTCTGCATTCCGTCCATCAATTGTGTGTCTTTTGCTTTCTAGCCCTCAGTGCGCCAGGTATGCTCAGACGTGAATCCTGGGCTCACTGTGCCACTGGAATCAAGCTATCCTGGCTGAAGAGGGGTGAAACCCCGAAACCGGTCCTAGGATGCTTGTTTCCGGTCCAGGGAGGACCTGGCTTGGCCGTTCGGGCTGGACTGTTCCCATGAGGCACAGGGTCTAGACTGATTTGCATATAGCCAGGTCTAAACTGGGGTGGTATGGTGAACAAAAGAATGATGGATTTAACCCAGATCTCTTGACTGAGGGTGAATGTGTTGATTTATTCTGCATCCCGTCCATCAATTGTGTGTCTTTTGCTTTCTCGCCGTCAGTGCGCCAGGTATGCTCAGACGTGAGTCCTGGGCTCACTGTGCCACTGGAATCAAGCTATCCTGGCTGAAGAGGGGTGAAATCCCGAAACCGGACCTAGGATGCTTGTTTCCGGTCCAGGGAGGACCTGGCTTGGCAGTTCGGGCTGGACTGTTCCCATGAGGCACAGGGTCAAGACTGATTTGCATATAGCCAGGTCTAAACTGGGGTGGCATGGTGAGCAAAAGAATGATGGATTTAACCCAGATCTCTTGACTGGGGGTGAATGTTTTGATTTGTTCTGCATTCCGTCCATCAACTGTGTGTCTTTTGCTTTCTCGCCCTCAGTGCACCAGGTATGCTCAGACGTGAGTCCTGGGCTCACTGTGCCACTGGAATCAAGCTATCCTGGCTGAAGAGGGGTGAAACCCCAAAACCTGTCCTAGGATGCTTGTTTCCGGTCCAGGGAGGACCTGGCTTGGCAGTTCAGGCTGGACTGTTCCCATGAGGCACAGGGTCAAGACTGATTTGCACATAGCCAGGTCTAAACTGGGATGGCATGGTGAGCAAAAGAATGATGGATTTAACCCAGATCTCTTGACTGAGGGTGAATGTTTTGATTTGCTCTGCATTCCGTCCATCAATTGTGTGTCTTTTGCTTTCTCGCCGTCAGTGCGCCAGGTATGCTCAGACGTGAGTTCTGGGCTCACTGTGCCACTGGAATCAAGCTATCCTGGCTGAAGAGGGGTGAAATCCCGAAACCGGACCTAGGATGCTTGTTACCGGTCCAGGGAGGACCTGGCTTGGCAGTTCAGGCTGGACTGTTCCCATGAGGCACAGGGTCAAGACTGATTTGCATATAGCCAGGTCTAAACTGGGGTGGCATGATGAGCAAAAGAATGATTGATTTAACCCAGATCTCTTGACTGGGGGTTAATGTTTTGATTTGTTCTGCATTCCGTCCATCAATTGTGTGTCTTTTGCTTTCTCGCCCTCAGTGCGCCAGGTATGCTCAGACGTGAGTCCTGGGCTCACTGTGCCACTGGAATCAAGCTATCCTGGCTGAAGAGGGGTGAAACCCCGAAACCGGTCCTAGGATGCTTGTTTCCGGTCCAGGGAGGACCTGGCTTGGCAGTTCGGGCTGGACTGTTCCCATGAGGCACAGGGTCAAGACTGATTTGCATATAGCCAGGTCTAAACTGGGGTGGCATGGTGAGCAAAAGAATGATGGATTTAACCCAGATCTCTTGACTGGGGGGTGAATGTTTTGATTTGTTCTGCATTCCGTCCATCAACTGTGTGTCTTTTGCTTTCTCGCCCTCAGTGCACCAGGTATGCTCAGACGTGAGTCCTGGGCTCACTGTGCCACTGGAATCAAGCTATCCTGGCTGAAGAGGGGTGAAATCCCGAAACCGGACCTAGGATGCTTGTTTCCGGTCCAGGGAGGACCTGGTTTGGCAGTTCGGGCTGGACTGTTCCCATGAGGCACAGGGTCAAGACTGATTTGCATATAGCCAGGTCTAAACTGGGGTGGCATGGTGAGCAAAGGAATGATGGATTTAACCCAGATCTCTTGACTGGGGGTGAATGTTTTGATTTGCTCTGCATTCCGTCCATCAATTGTGTGTCTTTTGCTTTCTCGCCCTCAGTGCGCCAGGTATGCTCAGACGTGAGTCCTGGGCTCACTGTGCCACTGGAATCAAGCTATCCTGGCTGAAGAGGGGTGAAACCCCGAAACCGGTCCTAGGATGCTTGTTTCCGGTCCAGGGAGGACCTGGCTTGGCAGTTCGGGCTGGACTGTTCCCATGAGGCACAGGGTCAAGACTGATTTGCATATAGCCAGGTCTAAACTGGGGTGGCATGGTGAGCAAAAGAATGATGGATTTAACCAAGATCTCTTGACTGGGGGGTGAATGTTTTGATTTGATCTGCATTCCGTCCATCAACTGTGTGTCTTTTGCTTTCTAGCCCTCAGTGCACCAGGTATGCTCAGACGTGAGTCCTGGGCTCACTGTGCCACTGGAATCAAGCTATCCTGGCTGAAGAGGGGTGAAACCCCGAAACCGGTCCTAGGATGCTTGTTTCCGGTCCAGAGAGGACCTGGCTTGACAGTTCGGGCTGGACTGTTCCCATGAGGCACAGGGTCAAGACTGATTTGCATATAGCCAGGTCTAAACTGGGGTGGCATGGTGAGCAAAAGAATGATGGATTTAACCCAGATCTCTTGACTGGGGGGTGAATGTTTTGATTTGATCTGCATTCCGTCCATCAACTGTGTGTCTTTTGCTTTCTCGCCCTCAGTGCGCCAGGTATGCTCAGACGTGAGTCCTGGGCTCACTGTGCCACTGGAATCAAGCTATCCTGGCTGAAGAGGGGTGAAACCCCGAAACCGGTCCTAGAATGCTTGTTTCCGGTCCAGGGAGGACCTGGCTTGGCAGTTCGGGCTGGACTGTTCCCATGAGGCACAGGGTGAAGACTGATTTGCATATAGCCAGGTCTAAACTGGGGTGGCATGGTGAGCAAAAGAATGATGGATTTAACCCAGATCTCTTGACTGGGGGTGAATGTTTTAATTCGTTCTGCATTCCGTCCATCAATTGTGTGTCTTTTGCTTTCTCGCCGTCAGTGCGCCAGGTATGCTCAGACGTGAGTCCTGGGCTCACTGTGCCACTGGAAACAAGCTATCCTGGCTGAAGAGGGGTGAAACCCCGAAACCGGTCCTAGGATGCTTGTTTCCGGTCCAGGGAGGACCTGGTTTGGCAGTTCGGGCTGGACTGTCCCCATGAGGCACAGGGTCAAGACTGATTTGCATATAGCCAGGTCTAAACTGGAGTGGCATGGTGAGCAAAAGAATGATGGATTTAACCCAGATCTCTTGACTGGGGGTGAATGTTTTGATTTGTTCTGCATTCCATCCATCAATTGTGTGTCTTTTGCTTTCTCGCCCTCAGTGCACCAGGTATGCTCAGACGTGAGTCCTGGGCTCACTGTGCCACTGGAATGAAGCTATCCTGGCTGAAGAGGGGTGAAACCCCGAAACCGGTCCTAGGATGCTTGTTTCTGGTCCAGGGAGGACCTGGCTTGGCAGTTCGGGCTGGACTGTTCCCATGAGGCACAGGGTCAAGACTGATTTGAATATAGCCTGATCTAAACTGGGGTGGCATGGTGAGCAAAAGAATGATGGATTTAACCCAGATCTCTTGACTGGGGATGAATGTTTTGCTTTGTTCTGCATTCCGTCCATCAATTGTGTATCTTTTGCTTTCTCGCCCTCAGTGCGCCAGGTATGCTCAGACGTGAGTCCTGGGCTTACTGTGCCACTGGAATCAAGCTATCCTGGCTGAAGAGGGGTGAAACCCCAAAACCTGTCCTAGGATGCTTGTTTCCGGTCCAGGGAGGACCTGGCTTGGCAGTTCGGGCTGGACTGCTCCCATGAGGCACAGGGTCAAGACTGATTTGCACATAGCCAGGTCTAAACTGGGATGGCATGGTGAGCAAAAGAATGATGGATTTAACCCAGATCTCTTGACTGAGGGTGAATGTTTTGATTTGTTCTGCATTCCGTCAATCAATTGTGTGTCTTTTGCTTTCTCGCCCTCAGTGCACTAGGTATGCTCAGCCGTGAGTCCTGGGCTCACTGTGCCACTGGAATCAAGCTATCCTGGCTGAAGAGGGGTGAAACCCCAAAACCTGTCCTAGGATGCTTGTTTCCGGTCCAGGGAGGACCTGGCTTGGCAGTTCGGGCTGGACTGTTCCCTTGAGGCACAGGGTCAAGACTGATTTGCACATAGCCAGGTCTAAACTGGGATGGCATGGCGAGCAAAAGAATGATGGATTTAACCCAGATCTCTTGACTGAGGGTGAATGTTTTGATTTGATCTGCATTCCGTCCATCAACTGTGTGTCTTTTGCTTTCTCGCCCTCAGTGCACCAGGTATGCTCAGACGTGAGTCCTGGGCTCACTGTGCCACTGGAATCAAGCTATCCTGGCTGAAGAGGGGTGAAACCCCAAAACCTGTCCTAGGATGCTTGGTTCCGGTCCAGGGAGGACCTGGCTTGGCAGTTCGGGCTGGACTGTTCCCATGAGGCACAGGGTCAAGACTGATTTGCATATAGCCAGGTTTAAACTGGGGTGGCATGGTGGGCAAAAGAATGATGGATTTAACCCAGATCTCTTGACTGGGGGTGAATGTTTTGATTTGCTCTGCATTCCGTCCATCAATTGTGTGTCTTTTGCTTTCTCGCCCTCAGTGCGCCAGGTATGCTCAGACGTGAGCCCTGGGCTCACCGTGCCACTGGAATCAAGCTATCCTGGCTGAAGAGGGGTGAAACCCCGAAACCGGTCCTAGAATGCTTGTTTCCGGTCCAGGGAGGACCTGGCTTGGCAGTTCGGGCTGGACCGTTCCCATGAGGCACAGGGTCAAGACTGATTTGCATATAGCCAGGTCTAAACTGGGGTGGCATGGTGAGCAAAAGAATGATGGATTTAAGCCAGATCTCTTGACTGGGGGTGAATGTTTTAATTTGTTCTACATTCCGTCCATCAATTGTGTGTCTTTTGCTTTCTCGCTGTCAGTGCGCCAGGTATGCTCAGACGTGAGTCCTGGGCTCACTGTGCCACTGGAATCAAGCTATCCTGGCTGAAGAGGGGTGAAACCCCGAAACCGGTCCTAGGATGCTTGTTTCCGGTCCAGGGAGGACCTGGTTTGGCAGTTCGGGCTAGACTGTCCCCATGAGGCACAGGGTCAAGACTGATTTGCATATAGCCAGGTCTAAACTGGGGTGGCATGGTGAGCAAAAGAATGATGGATTTAACCCAGATCTCTTGACTGGGGGTGAATGTTTTGATTTGTTCTGCATTCCGTCCATCAATTGTGTGTCTTTTGCTTTCTCGCCCTCAGTGCGCCAGGTATGCTCAGACGTGAGTCCTGGGCTCACTGTGCCACTGGAATCAAGCTATCCTGGCTGAAGAGGGGTGATATCCCGAAACCGGACCAAGGATGCTTGTTTCCGGTCCAGGGAGGACCTGGTTTGGCAGTTCGGGCTGGACTGTTCCCATGAGGCACAGGGTCAAGACTGATTTGCATATAGCCAGGTTTAAACTGGGGTGGCATGGTGGGCAAAAAAATGATGGATTTAACCCAGATCTCTTGACTGGGGGTGAATGTTTTGATTTGCTCTGCATTCCGTCCATCAATTGTGTGTCATTTGCTTTCTCGCCCTCAGTGCGCCAGGTATGCTCAGACGTGAGCCCTGGGCTCACTGTGCCACTGGAATCAAGCTATCCTGGCTGAAGAGGGGTGAAACCCCAAAACCGGTCTTAGAATGCTTGTTTCCGGTCCAGGGAGGACCTGGCTTGGCAGTTCGGGCTGGACCGTTCCCATGAGGCACAGGGTCAAGACTGATTTGCATATAGCCAGGTCTAAACTGGGGTGGCATGGTGAGCAAAAGAATGATGGATTTAAGCCAGATCTCTTGACTGGGGGTGAATGTTTTAATTTGTTCTACATTCCGTCCATCAATTGTGTGTCTTTTGCTTTCTCGCTGTCAGTGCGCCAGGTATGCTCAGACGTGAGTCCTGGGCTCACCGTGCCACTGGAATCAAGCTATCCTGGCTGAAGAGGGGTGAAACCCCGAAACCGGTCCTAGGATGCTTGTTTCCGGTCCAGGGAGGACCTGGTTTGGCAGTTCGGGCTGGACTGTCCCCATGAGGCACAGGGTCAAGACTGATTTGCATATAGCCAGGTCTAAACTGGGGTGGCATGGTGAGCAAAAGAATGATGGATTTAACCCAGATCTCTTGACTGGGGGTGAATGTTTTGATTTGTTCTGCATTCCGTCCATCAATTGTGTGTCTTTTGCTTTCTCGCCCTCAGTGCGCCAGGTATGCTCAGACGTGAGTCCTGGGCTCACTGTGCCACTGGAATCAAGCTATCCTGGCTGAAGAGGGTGTGAAACCCCGAAACCGGTCCTAGGATGCTTGTTTCCGGTCCAGGGAGGACCTGGCTTGGCAGTTCAGGCTGGACTGTTCCCATGAGGCACAGGGTCAAGACTGATTTGCATATAGCCAGGTCTAAACTGGGGTGGCATGGTGAGCAAAAGAATGATGGATTTAACCCAGATCTCTTGACTGGGGGTGAATGTTTTGATTTGTTCTGCATTTTGTCCATCAATTATGTGTCTTTTGCTTTCTGTGTTGGAAAGGCAGGCACAAAAAGGCAATGGGAAACTGCCATCGTACTCCCTTGGCCAGTAGAGTACTGAAGGGTTCGGGATGGCGGATGGGCTCTCTGAGCCCGGCAGAAGCCATCCGGAAATCGAGTTGGATTCCTTTCCAACCGAGCCCATCAGAATGGCTCGGTCGGAAAGGAATTTGAAAGGCACATTCCGATGCGGGCAAGACGGCTTGGTCTGACAGTCGGAGTCCTTTCTGTCAGCATCGGAATCGGCCCCATGAGTCAAATGCTGAAAGGGTACCCAGTGAAGTGACACTCCATCTCAAACAATGTTACAAAATGTGTTGTATATGAATCGTCCGTTTGCAGAGTAAGACAAAAACAGAAAGATGACCACATACTGAAAAGATAGCTGCAAGCAGCACCAACCATTTTAAAATCCAGGCCTACACTAGCCAATGTTAGCATAAGCACAATTCCATCGACAGGAAGGCTTGATTTGAGCTACACGTTCATTTCTTTTCTCGTATAAATGTGTGTTTTATTATAAATCCCAATATCAATCGTTTGCTTTTGTGTCCAAGAGACCTTAGGATTTGCTATGAAGACAGCTCGGGGATACATCATCTGGTACTGAACGACATTGCTAGCAGTGGAAATGTGCTTTCCACTGCTGTGATTTCATAATAAGGACCATGCATGCCAGCTCACCCGACTGACTTATTTTAGCTGTCTCCCGCCTAAAATTGCCTCCACTTCAATACAACTCAATCCGAATTAAATGACTCCAATGTTGTCCTATTATTAGTTTCCAAATGTTGCCATGTGTTAAGAAAATTTGATGTGCACCAAATTAAGTCAAAATATTAGAACTTATTTAAGACTAAATTCGTAATGCTATTAATATCAGGCCATTGTTTTATCTGTAGAGAACAATTTTATGGCTGACCTCTATCAGCTTAGATTTAGGAAAAAAAATATCTTTAATCTTTCCTCTGAAGTAAATGCCATACAATTGAAGATTTAGGACCAATGTACCACATTCTCTATTAGTTAATTTGTCAAATGGAATTAATCAATGAGTGTGTTAACACATGGAAAATTATAAATTTGCATTTTGTAGCAATGTATGAATCCACCTTTATGATAATGCTAGGTATGCAAAACATTAATTAGAAAATTCACTCCTTCATAGTTTAGCAGTCCTTCTATTTTGAAAGTTTGCGTGAGAACTCATGAGTCTTCAGGATGTTCTACAGCGCGGGGGGGGGTCAGGGGGGGTTGTATGGGGGGGCGTAGTAGCCTGACGGGACAAACGAAGAGAAGGCAACCGGAAATAGAAACATAACATAGATAAATACCTGACATATTGCAGACATGTTCCACATAAACATACAGCATCCACCACCATTCTGACATGTTTTTGCTGCTGCATGTATTCTTTTCATTATGTTAAACTCAGTTCGCCTTTATAATCCGGGAGAACAAAACATAATGGCTTAATGGTAACAACCTTTAGCATTTGCTAGCTAATGAAGGATATTTCTATATTTAGTATGTCATTACATTAAGTCTATTAGTAAGAGACTCCAGCAGTTGAAATGACCCTGCCTTCTGTGTTCCTGCAAGTTGTTTTTCAAGTGCCTTTTGTCCCTTTCAATAATTGCAAAAGAAAAATATAGTAATTATGCTTAAAAGAAATTTGCTTTTTTTTTATCTAAGCAAATATTCAGAGGAACAAACAAGGTTTCAACAATACAGAAACGCATGCCTTTTTATTTGAACTATTAAAAAGAGAGATTGGTGCTTTGTAAATGGATCACTGGTTAAGTAAGACAGGAAAGCAAAACATGAAAGATTCACATGTCCTTGTTGCTTCTAAAACCGTGACACTTAGGTTGTTTTGTTGCCTCAGGGGGTATGGCGTCTTTTGTGTACTGTGGCCTTTGGTGCTTGCTCTTTCACTGATAGGTTGCGATTCTTGTGAGAATAGTCTGATGTAGGGTAGGGATGGCAGCTGAACATTCTATACCATGGGGAGAAAGTCACTCAAACATTATGGGGCAGATTTACAACTTCTGGCGCATCTCTGCAAATCAGCAGGGATGCGCCAGAACAGATGCGTCACACAATCACCCCTTGCGCCACCACGGATGCGTCGCATTTACAATGCGGTGCACCATGGTGCAAGGAGGGGCAGATGCATGACGCATCTTGTGGCGTATGGGCGGCGCATTGCTGGAGTCGCGTCACAAGCGCGATGCAACTCCTGCAATGCACAGGGGCCACCCATACTTAACGTGGTGCGTTACTCCTTACGCCTGCTTCAAGCAGACGTAAGGATTTGACACAGCAGCGTCGTAAAACTGACAGTGAAATCTTGTAGATTTCACTGCGTCAGTTTTACGGGGTTTTCCTGTAAGGGAACGCCCACCCTGCGACAGAACGCCCACATGAAACCTGACGCAGGTTTCATGTGGCGCAGGGCTTTACAACATGACGCATCTGCCTAGATGCATCACGTTGTACATAAGTCGCAAAGTGGCTCATGGTTTACACCACCGCTGCGTCACAAAAGTGACGCAACGGCGGCTTAAAAGTGTCGCAAGGGGCTTGTAAATCTGCCCCAACATTCTGTGATGTGTTTCTACTGTGAACACACAAGGCAATGTTTCCTTGTTTCCAAAGGATTAACATGATTACAGTAATGAAGATGGAAGATGGGTAGTGCGCAATCCCCACTGGCAAGACAATGCCACAGACATCTGATTAAGCTATCATTTGGCACTTCAACCTCCCCACCTCAGGCAGGAAGATAACTGTAATTCTGAACAGGTCTGAAGAGCCTCCTCTCCAAGTAATGCTAAGGCCCACATGCGTTTTATTGGACAAAAACATGGGCTCTACATGACTAGGCCTATTCCTTCTTTCTCCCCCAGTGCTTTCAAATAGATACAAGAGAACTTTACTGCAAAAGAACCACAAAATGCATTCATAAAAAATCTACAGACAAAAAAGAATGCCCATATTTTAATCCGCAAATAAATAAATAGGAAGATTATTTCTAGGAAACTAAGAACGGTGTGATCTATCTGTTCAGGCCCTTCCACTGCCTCCTGCAAGACCTCAGACTCCACTCCCGGCCTCATTAGAAGTTGCCCATTATTTATTGAGAGAATACCAGAAGATGGAATTTCCAATTCTGGAAGATAACCTCTCACCAAATCACAGGTATTCCAAGTTGTTCAACTGGGTTTAGGGAATAACATGAGGACACTGGAATACTGTTTCCCTTTGTGCTTGAAATTCCCTCGTCCATGCCAAGCAATGGGACTGTTCCTGCTGCCATTTACTACCTCCTTTGAGCAAGTGGTAAATGCCGAGGGTGGGATTCCTGAAGGTCGAGCCCTTTGGGGGGTGAGCGGGGGAGATGGCTATGACAAAGCACACAATGTTGGAGAAGCACTGTCTGCTTCCCTTATGGTGCTGCTGGGGCCCCACACTAGGGGGCCCATTAGGATGGCGGGCGGATCGCCCTCACCGGGCCGGCAGTAGCCCCCGCCGGCCCGGCGGGGGCGATCCGCCCGCCATCCTTCCTAGAATGACCCCCCGCCACAACAGGATGGCTGGGGGTCCGCGGCGGACGGGAAGACCATCTGCCGCTTTTCCGCCGGTCGACTCGTCGACCGGGCAGAAAAGGGCCTGAATATGGTGGCGGTGTCTGCAAGACACCGCCATCCATATCACGATGCAGGCGGAGAGCAGCTTTTCCATGGCGGCAATGGTTTTTGCTGTTGGGGTCCCGTAGCAGGCCCCCAGGATGTTGGGGGGATGGGGGGTGCACATGGGGGGTACCTATGGTACCCCCCTGCATTTGCATGCACAAGGTGGCAGGCACCGCGCGGTGCCTGTCACGTTGTGCATTTTTTACATTGCGGCGGGTGCTGCTTACAGCACCGCCTGCCGCAATGTAAAAAATGCAGGATGCACCCGCCAGTGTGGAGGGCGCAACCCAATTTGAATGACGGGACCACCGCACCTATGGCGGACAGGCCCTTTTGCCTCAAATTCCGCCCGCCTTCGTAATAGACCCCTAGGCCTGGGCAGAGTTCGCGGAACCCCACAAAGTTACCAAAAAAATCTGCTGCGCTACGCGGAGTTCCACAAGCAGCGGATGAGCGCGGAGTGCGGAAAACTCCGCAAATGCAGCAGAGTTCACCACCCAGGACTAACAAGGGCTTGGCTGCGCATCTGCCCATGGTTTCTGCCTGCGGTTTCACGAGGTGTGGATTGAAACCTAGTGAGACCGAGCTTGGTCTTTCCGATTTGTGCCCTGGAGTTTGTGGATGTGGTATACTTGGATCTGGAAATGCTGCACAACAAAAAATCACCTGCATTTGGATACTGCCCCCAGTGACACTTAATGAGAACCCCAACCTACAGCCTTTTGTTACTCTTGTGCTATAATTATTTGCACATTTCTGTCTTCTACATTTTTATGAGTTTGACGAGGGGTGAAATTTGTGCGACCAGGCAAAAATGTTTTGTAAGTGATATAAAGATGTGCCTGAATGGAGTTTATCAGCTACATGCATCACATTTTGCATTTACATTCAAAGAGTGCATCATATCGCTTTACTTACGCACGCAAAGAGGGTGTACTCATTTCATACTCCTGTCTGCAGACGGCGTTGCTCTCCTGTTATTGACTGTTTGAATCGCACATTTCATTAAATAATGTATTAACAGTGACTCACGTGGAGCACTTTTGCAAGTTAAGTGTCACTTTAAATCCTGCATACGTGTCAGAAAGTCCATATTTTCATTCTTCTCCTTCCAAGTACTCAGACATTTTACTTCTATCACATTCCACACACAGGGACTCATTTATGAGGGTTTGGCGCAGCAACGCCACAAGGAAACTTGCGGCGCTGCCCTGCCTCAAAAGGAAAGGGGAGGAATGCACCGTATCTATGAGATATGGCACATTCCTTTCCTTGTAAACTGTGCTAGCACACAATGGTCTGCTGTGCGCAAGGCAGGCACCCTTGAGCCAAGGTGCAAGGGCGCCTGCACTGTAGGGATGAAAAACAATACGAAGAGGTGTTTTCCTCCTTCTAAGAATGCAGCACACACAGAAAGAGGAAAGAAAGAGGAGAAATAAAGATATTTCTCCTTGTTGCACATCCCTAACGCCACCCCTAGGGTGGCGTTAAAATCTGACACATTGCCAGGTTTACGAGTCCTCGTAAAACTGGGAATACTTCAGATTCCATAGGTTTTGCATGGGAACACCCACAGCAACACCCATGGAACACCCCTTTCACACAGTGTTCTGTGTGAAAGGGGCACATACATTTACAAGGCCATGGAAAGCCACACAAAGTGGCTTTGTGTGGCTTTGTAAATACGCTGCTGCACATTGTGCCACCGGAGCGTCAAAAAAGTGATGGTCCGGCCCCCCACAAGTGCAGCTAGGGCCTCGTAAATGAGGTCCACGGTTTCTAGAAATCTCTCAAAATATGTCCGCCACCTATGCTGATGGCCACATAAATACTTTTGTTTCTATATGGAAGATACACCAGAACATGACCGCCAACCATGCCAAAATTCACTTATTTTTATTAACCTCATTAGTTAAGGAGGATTCTTAGGCCGCAGGCACTTCCATCAGGTAAAAGTCTGTAGGTTGAACAGCTGTAAGAATGCAGCATATTCCTTAATGTCCTACTCTTTCATAAAAAGCAGACTTCCCAGTCACTGTGCTGGATATGAGGGGGGTGGAGAAATGAGCTGTAGACAGCCATTCTTATTTTCATAGGGAAAGAGGCCTTTGATAAGATATGCAACTAGTAGAGTATCTTCATTGCCTAAGAGTGAAAGGAATAGGCCCTCGACTAGTGTTTTGAAGTTAGTTGGATTTAGGGTTGGTTTGAGTTATCTGAGAAGAAGTTGAAAGGAGACAGTAATCTTCTGATCGACAACGAAAACAAGCTATTTTGCAGTGGGTATGAGTGTGTGGGGAATGTCCACACACTAAAACCCACACTACGTCTTAGTCATTTTTCAAATGGAGATGGTGATTGTGTTGAGTGTAGAAGGAAACATTTTGTTATTACTGGGTTTAGTTTTATGGGAATGAGCTCATCAAATTAATTACAAGCAATGACTTCTGGTTTGTTATAATTGGGTGTCACTGGTATATTGATGACTAATGATCCTTTTACATTGTAGTCTTTGGCCAAGTGGTTCCAAGTTGTCATGCCCCTAACCCCGTTGGGTTACCTCACATTGTTTTCCATCTAGACACCAACAAGGAGTAAAAACGCTATTGCACTAGATCTTTGAGTAAAGCATACGATTGAAGGAAAGCAGTGGAAAAGCGTTAAAAACGCTAGAACATTGGGTGTTTTCATCGTCCCACTAGTGGCAGCCATCTTGGGCATGGTCTTTCTATGAAGACTATGCACACCCTGGGTATAGGTGAAAGTTGTTGAGAACACCCGTAGAAGCAGCATCACAAGAGTGGGTGCTGTTTTGAAGCCCCTATATCATTGCGCTTAATCTTCCTGTAGCCTGAAGGCCCCTTGCTCGTAGCGTCATCGACAAGGGACCTTGAGTAAACACAAAATCATAGTTAGAACTTTTGAAAGAGCAAAGTCAGAAAGGCAAAAGAGGATCAAGGGAGATTCTTATTTTATAAAAACATGCCTGTTGCTCTCATAATGATTGGACTTCTGCTAAGGTCAAGATAAAAATGTGTAAAGTACTAGTGGTTTGTCATTGAGACAATGAATGAAACAACACTTAAAGACAAAGACTTTATTGGTTAAAGGAACAACAAAGATTTCCTAAAAGAAACGTTACTTGACTCTGAGGTAACAGCTGTGAATAGCGTGAATAACGCTAGTCTGTTTTGGAAAGATGGTTTTTGAGAAGAGAAAACATACTCAACAAGCATTGGAAAAGGCAATAGGTTGTGGTAATGCCAGAGCTATTGACCTTGTCAATGTGAATGTCTTTTAGCCATGTTGTCTAGCAGCACATCTGCTCTTTGGCATGGCTGAAAGTCACTGAAAGTCCAGAATCACAGGATGTTGAACTGACACTGAGTCTCAGCAACCCCCATGTTGAGATTATTATACTGCCCCTCCTAACACATAAAAGCACTATGACGCGGCCTTCGCTGGCCTCATCATGGTGCTTTTTCCAGTTACTTTCAGACATTCTGAAGAACATATGTCCTGCTAGACAACATGGGTAAAAGACATTAAGCAAAGGTTGGTCGCACACTGCTCGTCACACCAGCAAGTTGCCCCAAAGGACTGTGGTAGATGTAGTGGCGACGGCGGGTACGCCTATGCCACGATGTATAAAGAACAGTATGTGTTGCGTTAGCCATCCCTGGACACGTGTTTCGAGGTAGTTGCCTCTCGTCAGCAGGGAGCAGGTCAGTGTAAAGGGGTGCCGCGTGGACTGCCAAAATGTAATTAAAACAGGTCAAGTACCTCTCATGGCGCGCAGGTGCAGATCCAAGGCTCGTCAGCCCGTTGGCTCAAGGGAGCCGTAATAAATTAAGCAAAGGTTGGTCGCACACTGCTCGTCACACCAGCAAGTTGCCCCAAAGGACTGTGGTAGATGTAGTGGCGACGGCGGGTACGCCTATGCCACGATGTATAAAGAACAGTATGTGTTGCGTTAGCCATCCCTGGACACGTGTTTCGAGGTAGTTGCCTCTCGTCAGCAGGGAGCAGGTCAGTGTAAAGGGGTGCCGCGTGGACTGCCAAAATGTAATTAAAACAGGTCAAGTACCTCTCATGGCACGCAGGTGCAGATCCAAGGCTCGTCAGCCCGTTGGCTCAAGGGAGCCGTAATAAATTAAGCAAAGGTTGGTCGCACACTGCTCGTCACACCAGCAAGTTGCCCCAAAGGACTGTGGTAGATGTAGTGGCGACGGCGGGTACGCCTATGCCACGATGTATAAACAACAGTATGTGTTGCGTTAGCCATCCCTGGACACGTGTTTCGAGGTAGTTGCCTCTCGTCAGCAGGGAGCAGGTCAGTGTAAAGGGGTGCCGCGTGGACTGCCAAAATGTAATTAAAACAGGTCAAGTACCTCTCATGGTGCGCAGGTGCAGATCCAAGGCTCGTCAGCCCGTTGGCTCAAGGGAGCCGTAATAAATTAAGCAAAGGTTGGTCGCACACTGCTCGTCACACCAGCAAGTTGCCCCAAAGGACTGTGGTAGATGTAGTGGCGACGGCGGGTACGCCTATGCCACGATGTATAAAGAACAGTATGTGTTGCGTTAGCCATCCCTGGACACGTGTTTCGAGGTAGTTGCCTCTCGTCAGCAGGGAGCAGGTCAGTGTAAAGGGGTGCCGCGTGGACTGCCAAAATGTAATTAAAACAGGTCAAGTACCTCTCATGGCGCGCAGGTGCAGATCCAAGGCTCGTCAGCCCGTTGGCTCAAGGGAGCCATAATAAATTAAGCAAAGGTTGGTCGCACACTGCTCGTCACACCAGCAAGTTGCCCCAAAGGACTGTGGTAGATGTAGTGGCGACGGCGGGTACGCCTATGCCACGATGTATAAAGAACAGTATGTGTTGCGTTAGCCATCCCTGGACACGTGTTTCGAGGTAGTTGCCTCTCGTCAGCAGGGAGCAGGTCAGTGTAAAGGGGTGCCGCGTGGACTGCCAAAATGTAATTAAAACAGGTCAAGTACCTCTCATGGCGCGCAGGTGCAGATCCAAGGCTCGTCAGCCCGTTGGCAGGACTAGCAGAGTGCGGCCAATCGGATTTTTGATTATATTCAGGCTCCCTTGAGCCGGTGGGGCTGACGAGTCCATGGCTACGCACCTGCGCGCCTTGAGTGGTACTTTACCTGATAATAATTTTTGGCAGCCTACGCAGCAACCCCACACACATACCTGCTCCCTGCTGACGAGAGGCAACTACCTCGAAACACGTGTCCAGGGATGGCTAGCACGACACTCATTTTCATTTTAAACTTTTGGCATAGGCGTACCCGCCGACGCTACTTCATGGACCACAATGCTTTGGGGTAACACGCTGGTAGGACTAGCAGAGTGCGGCCAATCGGATTTTTGATTATATTCAGGCTCCCTTGAGCCGGTGGGGCTGACGAGTCCATGGCTACGCACCTGCGCGCCTTGAGTGGTACTTTACCTGATAATAATTTTTGGCAGCCTACGCAGCAACCCCACACACATACCTGCTCCCTGCTGACGAGAGGCAACTACCTCGAAACACGTGTCCAGGGATGGCTAACACGACACTCATTTTCATTTTAAACTTTTGGCATAGGCGTACCCGCCGACGCTACTTCATGGACCACAATGCTTTGGGGTAACACGCTGGTAGGACTAGCAGAGTGCGGCCAATCGGATTTTTGATTATATTCAGGCTCCCTTGAGCCGGTGGGGCTGACGAGTCCATGGCTACGCACCTGCGCGCCTTGAGTGGTACTTTACCTGATAATAATTTTTGGCAGCCTACGCAGCAACCCCACACACATACCTGCTCCCTGCTGACGAGAGGCAACTACCTCGAAACACGTGTCCAGGGATGGCTAACACGACACTCATTTTCATTTTAAACTTTTGGCATAGGCGTACCCGCCGACGCTACTTCATGGACCACAATGCTTTGGGGTAACACGCTGGTAGGACTAGCAGAGTGCGGCCAATCGGATTTTTGATTATATTCAGGCTCCCTTGAGCCGGTGGGGCTGACGAGTCCATGGCTACGCACCTGCGCGCCTTGAGTGGTACTTTACCTGATAATAATTTTTGGCAGCCTACGCAGCAACCCCACACACATACCTGCTCCCTGCTGATGAGAGGCAACTACCTCGAAACACGTGTCCAGGGATGGCTAACACGACACTCATTTTCATTTTAAACTTTTGGCATAGGCGTACCCGCCGACGCTACTTCATGGACCACAATGCTTTGGGGTAACACGCTGGTAGGACTAGCAGAGTGCGGCCAATCGGATTTTTGATTATATTCAGGCTCCCTTGAGCCGGTGGGGCTGACGAGTCCATGGCTACGCACCTGCGCGCCTTGAGTGGTACTTTACCTGATAATAATTTTTGGCAGCCTACGCAGCAACCCCACACACATACCTGCTCCCTGCTGACGAGAGGCAACTACCTCGAAACACGTGTCCAGGGATGGCTAACACGACACTCATTTTCATTTTAAACTTTTGGCATAGGCGTACCCGCCGACGCTACTTCATGGACCACAATGCTTTGGGGTAACACGCTGGTAGGACTAGCAGAGTGCGGCCAATCGGATTTTTGATTATATTCAGGCTCCCTTGAGCCGGTGGGGCTGACGAGTCCATGGCTACGCACCTGCGCGCCTTGAGTGGTACTTTACCTGATAATAATTTTTGGCAGCCTACGCAGCAACCCCACACACATACCTGCTCCCTGCTGACGAGAGGCAACTACCTCGAAACACGTGTCCAGGGATGGCTAACACGACACTCATTTTCATTTTAAACTTTTGGCATAGGCGTACCCGCCGACGCTACTTCATGGACCACAATGCTTTGGGGTAACACGCTGGTAGGACTAGCAGAGTGCGGCCAATCGGATTTTTGATTATATTCAGGCTCCCTTGAGCCGGTGGGGCTGACGAGTCCATGGCTACGCACCTGCGCGCCTTGAGTGGTACTTTACCTGATAATAATTTTTGGCAGCCTACGCAGCAACCCCACACACATACCTGCTCCCTGCTGACGAGAGGCAACTACCTCGAAACACGTGTCCAGGGATGGCTAACACGACACTCATTTTCATTTTAAACTTTTGGCATAGGCGTACCCGCCGACGCTACTTCATGGACCACAATGCTTTGGGGTAACACGCTGGTAGGACTAGCAGAGTGCGGCCAATCGGATTTTTGATTATATTCAGGCTCCCTTGAGCCGGTGGGGCTGACGAGTCCATGGCTACGCACCTGCGCGCCTTGAGTGGTACTTTACCTGATAATAATTTTTGGCAGCCTACGCAGCAACCCCACACACATACCTGCTCCCTGCTGACGAGAGGCAACTACCTCGAAACACGTGTCCAGGGATGGCTAACACGACACTCATTTTCATTTTAAACTTTTGGCATAGGCGTACCCGCCGACGCTACTTCATGGACCACAATGCTTTGGGGTAACACGCTGGTAGGACTAGCAGAGTGCGGCCAATCGGATTTTTGATTATATTCAGGCTCCCTTGAGCCGGTGGGGCTGACGAGTCCATGGCTACGCACCTGCGCGCCTTGAGTGGTACTTTACCTGATAATAATTTTTGGCAGCCTACGCAGCAACCCCACACACATACCTGCTCCCTGCTGACGAGAGGCAACTACCTCGAAACACGTGTCCAGGGATGGCTAACACGACACTCATTTTCATTTTAAACTTTTGGCATAGGCGTACCCGCCGACGCTACTTCATGGACCACAATGCTTTGGGGTAACACGCTGGTAGGACTAGCAGAGTGCGGCCAATCGGATTTATGGGTAAAAGACATTCCTGTTGACAATGCCAATAGTTCAGGCATTCCCGAGATCAATTGGCTTTGCCAATGCTTGCTCAGTGTTGACGGGGTCTTGCTGAATAAATGTGGCAGTGATAGTGGAGAAACAGTCTAGGAGCTTTGAAGTGAAGCAAGAATGTGGTTTACCGGCCAGAGATGCCGACAAGGGAACTGGGGAGCCAGGTTCAGATCCCAGGTCGGCTGAACAGTTTGTGATTCTGGGCAAATCACTTACGCTTTCCCCTGCGATTGACTTTGAATGTGTCATTGTGTAATGTAACTGGTGAGCACTTAAAGCGTTTCAATACCATGAGCTGGTGTTAGCCCTATGGCAAGATGGAAGACGGAACAAGTGCCCAATACCATCATATTGTGCAAAAAAACAGTAAAAATAAAAGCAGCAGTGAAGAGAGAGGTAGTGGGGGGATGGGTCAAGCAGGGAAGCAGGAGGGGATGGGGAGATGGGCAAGCTACTCTGGGAGAAGGCGGGAGGGCGCAACAATGAAGGAGCAAAAACATACCTTAATTGAAGCAGGATTAACAACAGAAATAAATGTGTCATTGTGGAATGTAACTGGTGAGCACTTATAGCGCTCCAATACCATGGGTTGCTTTAGTGATATGGCAAGATGGAGGACGGAGTGAAAGCTCCAATACCATTAGATCATGCAAAAAAAATAAAAAATGTGCTAGTCATGTTTTAACAGCTTTTGAGAAATTCATTCATTTATGTACACGAGCAGGCATTTTAGTGGTACTATGGGAAGACTATGGCAAGAAGGAGGATGGAACGAGCACTCCAAAACCTTCAGATCTTAGAAATAACCTAAAATAACAAAAGCAGCAGCGATGAGGGAGGTAGTGGAGGACGGGTCAAGCAGGGAAGAAGGAGGGGATGGGGAAATGGGGAAGCAATGACGGGAGAGGGTGGGAGGAAGCAAAAATGAAGAGGTAAAAAATACCTTAAATGAAGCAGGATCTATGTCAAAAAGAAATATGTCATTGTGGAATGTAACTAGTGAGCACGTGAAGCGCCCCAATACCATTGGTTTGTGTTCACACTATGGCAAGATGGAGGATGGAGCGAGCACTCTAGTACCATTGTATCGTGCAAAAAAAATAAAAATAAACAGGTGCTGTTCGTGTTTTAACAACTTTTCAAGAAGCACATTTGTTTATGTATATGCATGTGCATTTTGGTGGTATATGTGTATGTGTACACAGAAGTTTACCAATGGTAGGGAACTGTAAGCTCACAGATAGAACAAAACACAGCACATGCGCTGTCAAGCCGAGACCTAAAAATAATAGATTTCACGCGGGCAAAACCTACTGGCTTTGCTAATGCTTGTTGTGTTTGGAAACGGGGAGATTAAGTGATATATCCATAATGACAAGATGTGGAACTGAGGCCAAAGCCAGGGAAATTATAAGGCATCCTTTTGGGAGAGGATGTGGTGTAAGGGCCAGAGCTGCAGACTATGGACCTGGGAAACCGGGTTTGCGTTTCGGCGTCTGCTTAGCATCCTTGATTTTGCGCAAATTACTTAATCTCACCGTACTTACAAAAATGAATGTGTCCTTGTGTAAAGTAAAACACTCAAATACCTTTGGATGGTTTTGGCGCTATATAAAACTGCACACAAAAAAGTAACTGGTGCTTATGTAAAGTGCTCCAATACTTCGGTGATGTTGCTGCTATATAAGACTGCACAAAACAGATGTGAAAAACAGAGTTGGCGTAGGAGGAGATCTGTGCAACAGAGTTCCGCAGGGGTGAGCAGCAACAGGCACTAGGTGGAAGGGCAGGCAACAGCACATGCGGGCATCCACTGGGAGATTAAGTGATTAGTCTGTAATCACAAAATGTAGAACTGAGGCCAGGGTTAGTGAGATGATGTGGTGTCCTCTTGGGAGAGGATGTGGTATAGGGGGCAGAGCTGCTGACTATGGAGCTGGGAAACCAGGTTTCAGTTTCTGTGTTGGCTTAACATCCTTGATTCTGGCATAACACTTAATCTCCCTGTGTCTACAAAAATGAATGTGTCCTTGTGTAAAGTAACTGATGTTAATGTAAAGTGCTCTAATACCTTTGGGTGGCGTTGACGCTTTATAAAACTGCACAGTAACAGTAGCTGTTGCTAATGTAAAGTGCTCCAATACCTTTGAGTGGTGTTGGTGCTATATAAAACTCCATAAAAACCCAGAAAGAATCACAGTGTTAGGCTGGCTTACAGTAGCGAACATAAGGAAATACATGACTACTTTTGCCATGGATACTGAAGGGCAGGCAAACCTTGATGACATCAAGACTCAGCCTGGCTCCTTTGAAGAGAATTCAAATTAAGCAACAATGGCACAGGAAACTCATCACCAGTGAATGTGGAAAAAATAAGAAAGAGTCCCGACGAAGGAAATGTAAAGAAATAGATTCCCACCCAATGAAATGAGATGAAACATGGTGAGACACAAGCTCTGATATGCCATGTGAAAAAGCATACCTATTCACTTGAGGTCTGATTTTTCAGCTATAAACACCATTCCAAACGACCACAAATGGTGTAAACATGCACATACACCTAGTACCCACACATGCAGAAAATAAACAGAGTCTACAATAGCATCAGGGCACACCTCCCCCAATGAGCAGGTCAGCTATACACTAACAGGACATTAAAAGGCAGAAACCACCACTCACTAGAACGAAACAGACTATAATGATGGTGTAAAGCAGTGACGGGATCGGGGAGGGGTTGATTTGTGGACAGGGCAATTACCAGGAGGTGCGAGGGAGCAAGCAGTGGCGGAAGTAAGGGGGTGGGGGAAACGGAAAGCAGCAATGCAATGAAAGGAAAAATAGTAATGGGGGATGGGATGATCTGTGGGCTGGGCAAGCCCTGGGAGGTGCAAAGGAGAAAGCAGTGACAAAAGGGAAGAGGTAGGGGAAACAAAAATCAGCAACGATGGGAAAAGCAGTGATGGGCAGAGAGTGAATTGTGGATGGGGCATGAGGGCAGGTGGATGAAGACGGAGGAGATGGAGTTGGTAAAAGCACAAGCACTGTGTAGAGTGCTGAAAAAAAAAGCAGGCCCTAAAATCTTCATAAAAATCGGGAGCAGTAGATGTTTACAAGTACTTGGTCCATGCTCTGGGAGATTAAACACAACATGTATTTTTGAGACAGCACATGCGCTATCTAGCTAGCCATGACCTAAAAAGTAAAGAAGTACTTGACAGTGAAGGTTGATTATATGAAACACTTTAAATTTAGCAAGATATCACATTTCAGAGTCCTGGAACTCAGAACACTGCCTTAGAACCCTCTATCCAGAGATTTGCTATGGAGACTGGTAGGCAGGTGGAAAGGTAAAAAATAAAGAGAAACAAAATTGTAGCTATTTGAAACAATTAATCAAGATCTCTGTGCAGCTCATGAGTGGGAAATTTCAATGTTGTGCATTTTCACTTTTGTACAGGCTGTGCCGAAAGACTGAAGAAGAGAAGCTGTAACTTGAATGCTTCCTTGTGTAGAACCAAATGCAGAGAAAGAAGAGGTCCTCTTCAATTCCAGACAGCTCAAGTGCTCATTCACCTTTTTCCTCAACCAGTCTTATTTTTCAGTGCTATTCCCTGTGCATGCTTAGCAAGGAGAAGTGTTTGTGGACAGGGTGTGATGGGAGAACTTGGAATACAGGTTAGTGGCTGCCTGAGTTCGCGACACAAGTATGCAATGAAGAAAAAGGGAGAGAAGATGGATAAATGAGGTACTTACCATTTTTGGCTGATGAAGGGTGATTTGAACAAATTCAGTTCAATGAATTAAGTTGTGATCCAGTCTAGTCCGCATTCTTCTATCTTGATACTGGTGTGGAGGATGGTGACAATGATCTGGTTGTCCTTTGTTTCAAATGCTGCTAACTAGTCAAGCAGCACTACAACCCTCATGATGAGTTGCACAGTACAGGCAGCCAGAAAATTGTGCACCCATAATTACGGTACAGTGGTAACATTCCACCAGTAGAGTGGAATTCTTATGAGTTGATCTCCATGAAAATGGGTAATAACTGTGCAGACTCAGTTTTACATTCACCACCTACTCTGAGCAGATGGTAAATGTGAGTTGAGATGGGAAAGGAGGAGGTGCTGGGTGATCAAGTGATCATATCAGACATTTGTTGTGGGTGCTAAAATCGGATGTTATGTTCCAGCACCTGCGGCAAATACCACCCACCTATGATAGGGCAAAGCAGAATCCCATACGGTATTTCCGCTACACCTGACTTGTAATGAAGGTCAAAGCGCCATATATCAGCCATATCCATTACTTGTAGAATGATGGAGGGCTGCAATATCTGTGCTGCTTTTGGGATGAAAGCAGTAAAAAAAAAGTAAGGGAGGAGTTGGGATAAGGCTGTTTTGCAGAAGACTTACACTTTTGACCCACTTCAGCACTTTCTTAAACTAGTGTTGAGATTAATGGCCTCTGTAAGAGGGATTTGCACAAGAAGAAAATGTAATAGTGTTGGTATCTTCCTAAAAATGCTTATGCCTCATTGGTTGCAGTCACAGCTTATTAAAGAGATTTTTATTAGACATGGTTGGTTGCAAGACTGTCCAATGTGCAGTAATACAGAACTTTTCCAGGCCCCCTGATATACCTCTGTAAAAAAAATTGTTGTCCAGAGATTTTCATTTTTGATTTGTGTTATTGAATTATTAAAGAAGTAATTTAGCTTGGGTAGACATTGTTGATCCAGGCTGAATTTTTCTGGGCAACATTTTCAAAAATGGTGGATGTGTTGCGGTGATGATGCAATATTTCAGTAACCATGACACCTATATATCTCATTTTGGTGTCGAAACATAGGTCTTGGAGGCCATGTAGTCTTAGAGAGACAGAAAATAACTCATCAGAGCAACCCTTCCGCCATTTTCCAAAATGGCGGCTATAATAGAGGAAGAAGAGACATATACAGAAAAGAAACAAATAATAATGGTTTATTATCCTTTTAAGTATACACCTTTTTGTATACACCAAACAATGTTTATGATCTGAATATGAAAAGAAATTATGTTGATCACTCCCGTTTTAGACAGCTTTTCATAGTTCACTTTATTTATTTGCTTCAGCAATCGCTCATGGTACATTTGTAGAATTTGAACATTTGAGAAGAGCATATCGACAGGGACATCTTTTTGTAGTCCAGGTTTTGCAAGTAGATGTACGTTTAAGTTCTGTGGGTAGAAGCTTTAGTCATTTCTTATGTTTTACCTCGCAATCAATATCTTCCCAACCAAATTCACATGGATCTTTCTGTACATATGCATGACCCAAAACATTTACACATCTTCTGATCAAGTAGAAAGCTCTTTTAATGTGTCCACACACAGAATATGACATGAGTGGAAGGTCTCTTAGCGGGACTGATCTCTTGAACTCACTGTACCGAAGATCGTCAAATGTCTGCAGTTAGAACTCATTTTCCACACATGCACAAGGTATTTTTTCTACCTCTTTGAAGTCACAGTCTTGTTCTGTCTCTGCAAATCACTTTTGAAACGTCGCAGGTTCAGCAGTTAAAACTCCAAGCTTTGTTCATAGTGCCATCACCCGTAAGAATATGTACCTTGATAAGAACACTGGGCATCTCTGGGTCAAGTTTCTTGTACAGAAAATGAAGCTGGATTACGTGTCTTTTCTCGCCTGTTCCATAACATATCCATAACTCTGACAATCCTTGACTTATGGACATTGCAACAAATCTAAGTAGCACAATAATAACATCTGTGACATTGGAGAGTACAATGACTCGATTGGAACTATTTCGAACAGCCCACTCAACATGTGGCACAACACAAAGGTCTGCTTCCTCCAATTTGCTGTTAAGTTCCTGAACAATATTGGCCGTTTTTGAATATCTCTCGGCAGGCACCAACTCCTCATTGACAATCATTCCACTTGCAATAATTGGAAGTTCAGTGTTCACAGAATCATCAATATTTTGGCAAGCTATCATCTCCAAGTTCATCTTGTTTGATGTTGATGACCAGAATATATCAAGTTGCACAAGTATAGGTGTCGAATTTTAAATGCAGGCAAGGTCAATTGTTCCACTTGTAGACATTCGTCTCACATTCTTTGACAGATAGTTCAAGATAACTGTCAAAGACAATGTGCAGTTCTTGCAAGGTGCACACTGACTTTGATATCTGTAGAACAGTCTGAACGACCACTCCAAAGTTTTGGATAGATGACATTTTGACCATTGGCAGTTGTGACATATAGTACACAACAACAGCAGTTTTCAATGAGGTACCTTTTCGAATTGAAATTCTTCCGGTGAAAGTTTTATTTTGAGCTCTTGTACGAGTTAGTGCTTCATGGTTTGGTTGCAGCGTCTCCACCAAACAATGCGTTTGTTAGAAGATCATGCGACAGAATGTCCTTGATAAATTCACCCTTACTTTTGCTACATCCATCTATTTGCTTGTGAAAGTTGTTTTTTTGTAACCTGTTTTGTAGTGGCTGGTTGGACAAAACTCTTACTATGGCAATTAAAGTATGGAAGTTTAGCTTTAGTGATTATGTCAAACAGCTTTTTCTCTTTCAATAGAAATCTCTCCTACTTCCAGTCGCGTATAGTTTTGATCCATGTTCCAGTACATCTAGTAGATGTGTCTTTGTTTATACATATATTGTTTGGTCACAAAGTTGTGTAGTCGCACAGACTCAGTCATTTCAAAGGGGTTTCCTTGCTGCTGCATTAAATGAAGAAGGCTGTTAACATGTTTATTAAAACGTTCTCCTCTCTTTCCCACAAGTTTGTGAGAAACAGTTTCACGATGGTCCATTAATTTTAAATTTGTCATCTGTTTGAAAACATTTCAAATAGAAAGGACTTCATGGTAAACTAGCTGCCGTTGAGCAACATATTCACTATTATGTGTCTGACCAACAAATCCATTGGAGCATTTCTGTGATCTTTGGATCGCCTGTTCTGGCTAAATATCTGGAGCAACAACATTGAACCTTCCCTCTCTGTCTTTCACCACAAAATGTCTTAGGATGAATTTTCTGTAGAGGTATGGCTTTTCCACCTCTAGCTTCTCCACTCTTTCCAAAAACCAGAACCCATATCTCATGTAGTTTATGCAATTGAATTCGCATAACACAGTAATCAGTGACTCCCCAGCCTTCACATGCAGCTCCCAATCACCTTCCTGATCAGCATGTACCAAGTTTTTCACTAGAGCTATCATGTGTAAAACACCTCCCCAGTACTTGTAAAGTTCTGGTTTTTCTTCACATTCTTTGCCAAACTTTGATGAGCACACCTTGTAAGGAACAAACAGAAGGAGTTTCTTTAAATACTGATTGGACAGTTTTGCTTCTAAAGAGTTCAGCCTCAATAAGTGCATCGTCTATGCCACATCCACTGCGATACCTTCCTGCAAACCGGAACACAACTTTTGTCATGTGGGAAATGCCCATCATTTGATATAGGTCACCAAATTCTACTGGATTGCTCATAAATATGTCAGCTACGATACAGAAAACACCTTCAATGCAAACAATTGGCAGGATAGGCTGGTCTTTAAGCTGAGCATACACATTTTGGAATTTGTTTTAGATTTGTGTATACTGTTGTGTAGTTTGTGACTGTAGATGGTATTAATGGTGAACACCCAACCTTCTTAAGTGGGACAGTATTCTGGGAGATCAGAGCATGCATTACAGCCCACAGAGGAACTGGACTTTCTTCATCCTTAAGTCCACACCAAATAATATGCCTACCCCACACTTAATTCATCAATCATCAGTCCCCCTCTAAAAGGGTGGTGCCTATATTTTCAATAAAACTGGTGGTCCAACCTAGATAGAAGCATTGTTATGCCTCATGGGTCGAGGCAGAAGTTGCGCACAGCTACAGGGGTAAGATTGTGCGTGTGGATCGCTTCACCAACCCTCTTCCATTGTTCGCCTGGATCGCCAGATTATTCATGACTCATTAATGAATTAAGTGTGGGGTAGGCAGATTACCCCTCTTTTTTCATCCAGAAGAAGCGCCACAGATTTGTTTCAGACCACAGAAGCGTGAAAAATGTTTTATTTCACTAAAATCACACAAAGCTACTAGGGCACATCATAACCCCTTTTTAGTAGCACCAACCTATCAAGATTTTGAAATCCGGCTAGGGAATATATATCTGAAAAGTTGAATTGATATCCCTTAGTCAGTTTTAGCTCACTCTGTCGCAGACACCATACACCTCCCCACTTGGACACCCTAACACTCATCAAACAGTGATAAAACCAAAAGATTTCCATTCAAGTGACCCTTAGAGGGACCTGTAGAGCATTGCAGCGCCGGCCCTATGAGGAGCACCCATCCGATGATGAAGCATGACATCCCGGGGATGTATGAGGACAACAAGAAACGGTCTTGGTGACTGTCCCCAACATTTTGTTCAGATCCTAGAATTTCTTTCTATATCTCTTAGGAAAAGTGTCCCCTTTCTTTGATTTAAACCACAGGTAACACATTGAAGAACATCTACTTTCTGATAAGTTGCTAGAGGTGGATGAGGGGTAGACATCGATCTTCTAAGCGGATGAGCATTGGGTTTGGTTGTCGCTGCTTGCGCAGAAGACTCAGATTCTTGTTGTGATTCACTGGTTTCTGCTATTTTTGGAGAAAACAATATCCAGGCTTTTTTCCATTGTATAAAACATGTAGCACTTGTTGTTACAATGATAAAATATTTGATCATCTTCACCCATCAGTTGCAATCTTTTGTGAACTTCATCTTGTCGTATTCCTGCAACATCTTGAACTCTCTTCTATCCAGCCACAGATGATGTTAGCTTTTCTTTTGGATTAGTTTGCCATATGACACATTTTTCTCTGTTGAAGGAGTCCTCAGATTTTGTAGTTAGCAAAACTCTGTCAGATCCTTTGCTACCACCTGCTTCGCTCATGTTTACAAATTTGAATTTAACGGAAAACCTGAAACAAAAGCAATATTAAAATAAATTACCAATATGATGGCTAAAGCACATCATTATAGATATGCCATTTTGGAAAATGGCAGAAGGGTTGCTCTGATGATATATTTTCTGTCTCTATAGGAATACTTGACCACCAAAACATGTTTTGACACCAAAACGGAGTATATATGTCTCATGGTTCCTGAAATATTACATCATCACTGCAACACATCAGCCATTTTTAAAAATATTGCCCAGAAACATTCTTACCAATGTCTACCCAAGCTAAATTACTTCTCTAATGATACAAAAATACAAATGAAAAATGAAATTCTATGGACAACATTTTTTTTACAGAGGTCTATCAAGAGACCAGTACTAAACTGTGTGTGCAGGGCTGAGGGTTATGTAGTTAATAAAGGTTTGACCACAGTTACCTTTGCCCAGGGTTTCAGGGGGTCATTTAAAACTGTACGTCAGTCAGCAGAGGCTATGGATTCTGACCCCTCAGCAGCAAACTCCCACCAGCCTGTGCGGGATCTCATTGTTTTCAGAATAATCACTAATGTGGAGTTTGCTCTGAAGATAGAAGATTTTGTGAGCGTTTGACATGCTGGTTTGGCTTTGCTATGCAGACTGTCTTTGTTTTTTTTTAAAAGTCTTATAACATGTTTTTAGCCTGTACATCAGGATCATTGTTTGATTGCTTTGACCCTTTGGCAGCTGAAGCTTTGCTGCTAGAAAGCTTGATGTTTCCACACCTCTAAATGATGCAGGGGGCTGTAAGCATGTCAGGGAAGACGAACTGTCAAACTCTAAATGTCGTTCTTGGCCTGGAGGCACCATGAACACCACCGCAATAGTTGACTCTCAAGATGACAATTGAGGCAATTATTCAATCTGGTGAGGTAGCAGTTGTAGTGACAAGTTCATGTTTATGAGACAAAAGTGTGAAAGCGCATACTTGGTCACATCAACCACATCTTGGATGGAGCCACATACAGACATTTCCCTCAACCGACAGGTGGTTGTGTTGAGTGCAGAAATCAGTCATCCTGCTTTCCCTGTTGTTCCGATCTACAACTATTTTCAATAAAATATATTGTAGCTGAGCCCTCCAGTGAGGCCCTGAAAGCCCCAATTCATGGAAACCACTTTACTCTGCTCCCTTTTTAGTTTCTGGGATGGGGTCTCCCTCTTAAGTGAATCCACTGTGGCCAAAAATCAGGGTTATGAACAAAAGATCATTTCTAGTCTTCATGTATGACCCGGCCGGAGTGACTGCTCTCCCCCCGCGCAGCTCCACCATTAAGGGACTGCCCTCTGAACCCGGAGCTTCCATGTCAGGTAGGTGTTTGAGGCCCTCCTCCACCCACAGGCTCCTGCCTGCACCTCATGCTTGTGGTCCAAGGGAAGCGCACTCTGCTCTTCCACTCTTCCTCTCTGTGTCTGTGCCCTTGTTTCTTGGTTTGATCTCACTATTTTTGCTCTCCTTTTCTCTTTTGCCCCATCTGTCCATTTTGTTCCTATTTCTCTTTTTTGGCTATTTCCTTCCTGTGCTCCTCACTGCTGCTATCCCGGTGCCCGCCCTCCAGCGTGTACTTCCCGCTCCTGCCTCGCAGCTTACCGCCCTCCCCCGACCCCTACTTAATAGCGGCCGCTGCACGGCAAGAAGAGCAAGACCGCTGACCTACCTGCTCGGTATGACTTCACTCTCCTCACACAGCTCCACTGTTGAGGGACTGCCCTCTGAGATTGGAGCTTCCGTGCCAGGTAGGGGTTTGAAGCTCTCCTCCACCCACAGGGTCCAGCCTGCACCTCATCCCTGGTGGTCCATTGGAAGAGCACTCTACTCTTCTGCTTTTCCACTCTGTGTTTGTGCCCTTTTTTCTTCTCTGTTTTCTCTCTCTGTTTTCATTCTCTTTTTCTCTTTTACCTCTCTGTCCATTTTGTTCCTTTTTCTCTTTTTTGGCTCTTTCCTTCCTGCACTCCCCCCTGCTGCTGCTCCCGCGGCCCTTCCCCCCTCCAGCGTGTCCTTCCCACTTTTCAGCTGACCTCCCTCCCCCCAACCCCTACTTAATGCCACCCGATGCGTGGCAAGAAGAGCAATACCACTGACCTACCAGGTCGGTGTGACTGCTTTCCCCAGCGCAACTCCACTGTTGAGGGTCTGCCCTCTGAGCTTGGAGCTACCATACCAGGTAGGTGTTTGAGGCCCTCCTCCACCCACAGGCTCCTGCCTGCACCTCATCCCTGGTGGTCCAGTGGAAGAGCACTCTGCTCTTCTGCTGTTCTGCTCTGTGCCCTCTGTGCCCTTTTTTTGCTCTCCTTTTCTCTTTTGCCCCCTCTGTCCATTTTGTTACCATTTCTCTTTTTTGCCTCTTTCCTTCCCGTGCTCCCCACCACTGCTGTCCCCGCGGACCCTCCCTCATCCAGCATGTCCTTCCTGCTGCCGCCTCCCAGCTGACCACCCTCCCCCGACCCCTACTTAATGGTGGCTACTGTGCAGCCACGCAGCGGATGCACGAAGTGGGTGCGTTGCTGGCGTGCTGAAGGCACACCAAAGGTAAGCCCGTCTGTGCCCGTCTGTGACCCGACTGCAACCTGCACCCGGGACCCTGGTCCCCCGACCCGCTTCCAGTATGACCCCAGCACCCTCCATGCTCTCAACTCCAGACACAGCAACAACTGCCAGCTCTCAACGCCGAGCAGCACCCAAAGCCCAATCTCCTGCTGACACTGCCGCTGAACCTTCACCCACCTCCGGACCCCAGCAGCAGCCCTCAGCCTACCGGACGCCACTGCACACAAACCACTGAACTGCTTCCTCCTCAATGTGCTCTCCTTGCACAGACATGCCATAGGAATCTGGGACCTCCTCAACACCCACACACCCAACATCGTCTTCCTCAAAGAGACTTGGACCAATGGCAACTCCGCACCCGACATTGCAACCGCCATTCCAGACGGATACAAGATACTAAGAAAAGATCGCCCCACCCACCCAGGAGGAGGCATTGCCATCGTCCACAAAAGCTCCCTCCGCATGACAACAACCCACACGGTGACACCTTGCCCCTCCTATGGAACATCTCCACTTCCAGATCCAGACAAACCCCAAAACAACTCTCCACGGAACCCTCATCTACACCGATGCCATCACGACCTCATCGCACCCCCCACACTCACCTCCACAGGCTACATACTACTCGGAGATCTAAAGTTCCACCTGGACAACCACAAAGACCCCAACACCACCACCCTCCTAGAGAACCTTGTCATCATAGGACTGAAGCAACTTATCACCGCCCCCACAAACACAGCAGGACACACACTCAACCCTATCTTCACAGAAGGAAACAGCATCTCCTACAGCCACACCATGGAACTTCTCTGAACTGACAACCACTGCATCCACTTCTCAATTAGAAAATCCACTATGCACAAGCATGTGCACCGCCTCCCCCGCAGAAGCTGGAACAAAGTCACCGAAGAACATCTCGCCTCCGCCCTCACCAACACTCCCCATCCAACAATGCCAGACACCAATGCTGTGGCAAGCAACCTCCACCGCTGGATCACCAGCTGAGCCGACACACTCGCTTCCCTCAAGAACGCTAGAGGATGACACAACAAGAAAGCAAGCAGGTTCACCACGGCACTCCAAGAATCCAGGCACTTCTGCAGATGACTTAAAAAGACATGGAGAAACAGCAAAACCCATGAAACACACACTGCCTACCAAACAGCCGCCACAGCACACCACCAACTTATCAAATGCACAAAGAAGAACTTTCCCCAAGACAGAATCCTCACCAGCGCCCACAATTCTAAGGAACTCTTCATCATACAAGAATTTGCCAAACCCTCCCAAGACCTCTGCAACAGACTCAGCTCCTTCTTTCACCTCAAGATCAAGACGCTCTATGACAACTTTGACAACCAAGATATCTGCACCACCTCAGCCCCCACTCCCAGCAATGTCACCCAACAGACCCTACACCCTTGGACACCACTCACGACAGAAGACACCTTAAAGATCATGATGAGCATTCACTCTGGAGCACCCTCAGACCCCATTTGCTCATATCTTCCATAGTGACGCCACAGCCATTGCACCCGAGCTACGCTGGACAATCAACTGCTCCCTCGAGACCACCACATTCCCCAATGACTGTAAGCATGCCGAGGTCAACCCCCTCCTGAAGAAACCCTCTGCAGACCCTACGGAACTCAAGAATTTTATGGCCCCTCTCCTTGCTTCCATTTGCAGCCAAGATCATCGAAAAGGCCGTCAACACCTAGCTAGTAAACTTTATCAAAGCCAGCAACGTCCTAGACATCTAATCCAGATTCCGCAGGAACCACAGCACCAAGACCGCCCTTCTCGCTGCCACTGATGGCATCCACGACCTCCTCGGCGAGGGCCAAATGGCAGCCCTCATCCCTCTGGACCTATCAGCGGCCTTCAACACTGTCTCCCACTGCACATTAGCCACCAGACTCCAGGACTCAAGCATCCAAGGAAAGGTCCTAGACTGGATTAGCTCATTCCTCACAGGCAGAACACAAAGTGTTAGACTCATGCCCTACCTCTCAGAACCGACAGAGACCAGATGCGGAGTACCCCAGTGATCCTCCCTCAGCCCCACCATCTTCAACATCTACATGGCCCCCTTCGCAACCATCGTCAGAAACTACGGACTCAACATTGTCTCCTACGCCGATGACACCCAGTTCATCCTCTCCCTCACCAAGGAACCCAACATCATCAGGCACAACTTCCAAGAAGTGATGAAAGCCGTCACAACATGGATGAAGAAGAGCTGCCTGAAACTCAACTCAGAGAAAACAGAAGTCCTTATTCTTGGCTCCACCCCTCAGTCTGGGATGCCACATGGTGGCCCCCCGCCCTCGGAAAACCACCAACCCCGATGGACCATGCACATAACCTCCTCATCATACTGGACTCCTCACTCACTATTAACCGCCAGAACAGCGCTATATCCTCTGCCTGCTTTAAAACCCTCTGCATACTCCGAAAAACATTCAAATGGATCCCCTCCGAATCCAGAAAAACGGTCATGGACGCCCTTATCAACAGCAGACTGGACTACTGCAACACCCTCTATGCCAGAATCAACAAAAACACCTCTGCAAGCTCCAGACCATCCAGAACGGCACAGCCAGACTAATCCTTGACATCCCCTGGCACAACCACATCACCCAACACCTCTGCAATCTCCACTGGCTCTCCATCAAAATAGAAATGACCTTCAAGCTCATCATGCAGGCATCCAAGGCCCTCCACAACATCGGACCAGCATACCTTGACCACCATCTCTCCTTCCACGCCCCAAAGAGAAACCTCCGATCAGCCGATCTCTCCCTGGCCACTGTAACACACGTCTACAGGACCAGGGCGGAAGGAAAGTTCTTCTCCTACCTCACAGCCAAGACCTAGAACAACCTCCCCCTCCACCTCCGGCAAAGCCCTACACGGCTCCAGTTCAGAAAGGACCTTAAGACCTGGCTCTTCAGATGACCTCAACGGAGCCGCCCCCCCTCCCCCCAGCACCTTGAGACCCTAACCAGTGAGTAGCTGCTCTTTACAAACCCCTGATTGATTGATTGAGAATAGGCTTGGAATCTTTCTTTGAAGCAAGCATTTGAAGTGCACTACAATCCAGTACTGTATACTAAAACCAGCAACATTTCTTGGTATTCATCATAGATTTAATTCAGGCGATTGGTAGGGACAAAATGGGCCCTGGTACAAAAATGTTTCAGGGCCATAATTCCTTGTTCTGCAGTCAAGTTACACAGTTTTCTGTTGATTGCAGTTGCCAACTGTTATCTCCCTCTAGTTCCTCAACTAGCCAAATAAGCCTCTGGCACAGCCCTAGCGGACTTCGGTAAAAACAATGCAGTATAGAAAAAAGTGAAGGATCGAAAGCATAAATTAGTCTTAGCCAAATGGAATTACTCGGGTTACATCCCAGTCCATCGTTATTTTGCACACCAAGACTTCAGTTTGACCCAGCCATATGCAAATCAGCCTTGAACTTGCCCCTGTACAGGAACACAGGTACCCCAGGACCGGTTTCACCTTAGTTTGGGCTCATCAGCCTGATAAAGCTTAGTTCCAGTGACAGTGTGCATGGAACCCACGTCTGGATATACCAGTCTCTTTTAGGGTGACACACTAAAGTATACAAAAAAGTGATGGATGGAATGCTTGAATTAATCTCAGCCACTAGTAATCATTCACACCGCATCCCAACCCATCGTTATTTTGCACACCATGCTACCTCAGTATGAACCCAGCCATATGAAAATCAGTTTTGACACTGCTCCAATGGGAACAGTCCAGCTCGAACTGCCAGGTCAGGTCCTCTCTTAACCAGAACACAAACAACCCAGGTCGAATTTTGTCCTCATTTGGGCTTGTCAGCTATGTATAGCTTGGCTCCAGTGACATAGTCGGCACGGTACGCAGGTCTTGCCATACCCGTCCCACTCAGGGCAACACACTGCAGTATATAAAAAGTGATGATTGGAATGTTTGAATGAACCTCAGCCACTGGCAATCACCAAGGGCTGTATCCCAATTCATTCTTTTGCACACCATGCCACCTCAGTTTGGACCCAGCTATATGCACATCAGTCTTGACCCTACTCCAAAGGGGACACAGTTCAGCCCAAAGTACCATGGTGGTTAGGCAGGGGGGCTGACAAAAAGTTGTGCACAGCTCAAAGTTGGTCCATGGCAGGCCATCGGCAGTGGGGGTTAGGCGGACACTGCTAATTGTACACAGACCCTGGACCAGGAGTCCCACCAGTGCACAGCCAAAGGCCTTGTGGGCAGTCACAGTGGATTGGGAGCAGGACCTGGCCACAGGGTCCACTGTGAAAGGTAAAGGCTGCGCCTATCGGAGTAAAACCACTTAAATTCACCAGTTATGTTTAAGAACACAAAATATCTCACAGTTGTCCATCATGTTGTTCTCCAGTAAGGTCTTTTGTTCATGGTGGTTGACTGTGACTTATATGTGTTGTGTCTGTCCTTAAACGTAACTGGTGATTTTTAGTGCTTACACGCATTTGAGCCTCAAACATAACATTGTTTTAAATTATATTTTCAGCTGCTATATATATACCACATTCATAAAGTGATAATGTGATAAAAAGGGGCAGAGGGACAGATGCTAGAACCAACAGAAAAATATTAGATTGGGGAGATGGGGGAGTAGATTGTTTAATGACAGGACAAAAGGACAAACACATACACACATACACACACACACACAAAAGAAATGAACGGATGGATGGATTAAAAAATTAAAATTAAATTGACTCTTGTGGAACAATGTCAAATTTAAAAAGTCAGCAACATACAGAATCTAAAACAAATAGAAATAATGTGCAACAAAGTTAAATAATTTCCAAGAGACTGCAATTATAAGATTTAGGGGTCAATTATGATGTAGGACAGATTGCCACCGCCTGCATGGCGGTGGCGATCCACCCTACATCATACCCTGCCCGCCTCCCATTTCCCCCTGCCACATTATGATGGCGGGGGGACCGCGGTGGACGGAAAGACCGCCTGCCGCTTTTCTGCCCGGTCGACGGGTCGACCGGGCGGAAAAGGGTTGCATATGGTGGTGGTGCCTGCTAGACACCGCCAGCCATATTAGGATGCCAGCGGGAAGCAGCCTTTCCGTGGCGGCAATGAAGGCATGTGGATTCCTGAGCTGGGGGCCTGTTGCGGGCCCCCTGGATGTTGTGGGGGAGCACATGGGGGGTAATATATTACCCCCCTGCATTTGCATGGACGACGTGGCAGGCACTGCGCGGTGCCTGCCACGTTGTGCATGCAAATGCACACAGTGCATTCCCAGCAGTGGCATTCTAATTGCCGGTGGGGGACCGCCGCACCACTAGTGGCCGGTCCCAGTACCGCTAGTGTGGCCCCACCATCCTCATCGGACCAAAAGTATTTAAGAACTGGAAGCGCTCATCTGATCCAACAAAAATGATTCTGAAAGCTTAGAAAAGTAAGCAGTTAGCATACCTGATGCTCAAGAAGTTCATTTGAACGGTTTTGCCAGATCAAAAAAATACATGTGTGAGTAATACGAAAATTCAGTAAACTGGATCAGTCACTTACTCAGTGCTCTCTAAAAGAGCTAATGTATGCTTTTGTCTTACTTTCAGCCTAAAGACTTTTCTAATTTTCGGTTTTTTCTTATATACCTTGCTTGTCCCATCGCTTTGACAGTTAAATTTCATATGCTGAGTTGATATTTTAGAGGCACACATACAATAAGGCAATAATGTCTCGATATTTGGGCATTCTAAATCAATATTTGACATTATATCTGCAGAACGTTTCACGACTATTGAACTCTGCCACGTAGAACTTTCATTTCAGTGCTGTCCTAGTCCGATCAAGATAATTGTAAACAACCTTTTAATTCACCCCAGTGTAACTGAAATTTTGAATAATTAAAGTGACAAATACAAAGAACTTTATCCAAAATTTTATTTCACTGTGGTAAACACTCTTATCATCCATTGCGTGCAATGTACAAAACTCTTAAGGGAATTCTTCAGAAGATTGTGCTACAATGTAATTTTGGTAGTTCCACTTCCCTCTCCCTGCAAAAAATTCTAAAGAATAGTGCATAAATCGTACTCCTTCTTTTGAGAGCTGGTTATTTCTTGATGCTTAAAAATGAAACAATTTTTCAAATAAATTCACATGGAACACGAAAATGTATACATATTTAAATCTACATTAATCAATTGGATATCATCGAACAGTCACAATTAGATGAAAAACTACATACAAAAATACTTTTGATATCATATTAAGATTAATATATAAAGATTACATTGAATAAAGAATATATGGCAAGCATACATTAGTTTTCATTTCTGTAACAAATTGGTAGTCATTTAATATCAATACATTAATTGAATGGCAATAACTATACAAGAAAAATATGAAGTGCATGATTGAATCATGAAGTTATTAGGTATTAATTTGAAGAAAAATATATAGTTATACGACTTTCATTTTTGATTTTCTGACAATAATATCAAATTATATGTAACATGCTATTCCAAAGGCCTTTTAGTGTTCATTGGGTATTAAGCATGTTAATTATGATTTCTTAATCCTACCTGCTTCTCTTTGAAAGTTTGACTACAAGAAAATGCATCTTAAAAAAAAACGGAAGAGATAAATAATGCAGGCTACTTATAGTGCCATTAAAATAGGCAACATTTCTGGGCCTTTGACTCTACAACTAAAGTTTAGCACCTTGCCTTGAAATTAAGGTAATTACAATTGACCACTCAACCACAAATTCTTTTTTGAGAAACGCATTTAAACCAATATCGTTCTAACACAATACTGCACAGGAATGTCGAAAGGAATCCAAGGTTGTTATGAGGAAGCGTAGGAATTATAGCATTATGACTTGAGCACTCTTTCTTGAAGCTATCCTTATATCATGAGGACATACCAATGAGTGATCAGTGTTCAACTGATACTGTTTGGCATCTACCAACTTGGCACGCAGATACAATATGACATATATGAGAATAGCTGCCTTGTCATATGACTCAGAAATGCAAGTAACTGTACAACCAACAACTCTAGTATCTGCTTTTAATCAGGCAATCCTTCTGATGGAATCAACGGAAGAACACCCCTGGATCAAAAGTAAATACTTAAGGTCTGTCAACAGCATTATATTTGTCAGGCTAGTGAGACAAAGTTGTACATATATTTTAGTTTCATAGCATGATAACAAGATTGTAGTACTGGTCTGAATAATCCGCTATAACTACCCAATAGTGCTCCTATTTTTCCTATATTGGTCCACAATGTTCCTGAGTTTCAGACCTTCTTTCTGGAATATATTTATCCAGTTCCCTAAATAAGTCTTGTACATCTGTTATACAATAAGATTAAAAGCATCAAAACATGAATCTAAAAGTGGGTTTAGCTGAATATCTATTATAGAAGTTGTGAAACACTAAATAGAACGTTTTCGCATTGTTTCTCAATAAAATGCCAATACATTCTAATTTTCTGGATTAACCCCAATTCAGGACTGACAAAGTGAACTGTACTGCATGCATCATGTTGATAAATGCATTTTCCAGTTGTAGTGCAACTTACTCTGTATGTAGGTGTGCATTTTCTATATGACGTATAATGCAAATCTAGCCACAAAGCAATATTGTAATATAAAGGATTAGAGTATAAGAGCAGGTGATGCAGACAAAGTAAAAGAAATGGGTGGAGAAACAGCATCAGTGGGCAAGTGTTTACAACTGAGTGGGGACGAATACTGGGTTTGGTTTACAGGGAGGGTCAGGGCAATGGGGAGGGTGATGGTAACTTGTTTCCCAGCATAGTTAATTTGTAACACTTTCACCTACACCGCTCTTTATTTATTGCATTGTATTACAGTGTTGGATGTAAATGTTTCAGAGACACTGCATTCTTCATCAACACCTTCCAGTACAACTTAAAAAAATAATCAAATGGAAAATATATTATACATCATAAAGCACTACTGCATTATCTCCTAATTCCTAAAGGCATCTCCTTCCTTCCGCTGTACCGTCAATATGAACATTGCTTTACTAATCTATCATCCAGTCGTGACCAGCACAGTCTGAAGCTATGTAAAACCTCTCTTATTCACAGTAACAAAACAATATAAATCCTGGTACTCCATGTTGAAAAACCAGCAAAAATTACCATCAAAACACCCTCAGTTCTAATCAAGCTGGTGTGCCAATATAATCAAGAAAAACAATTGTGACTAGTGATACAAAACAATATAAGATCCAGAAAACAGAACAATGGAGACACAGTATCTTTATAGACCTGTATTAATTGTTTATCCAGCATACTTGGGGACAAAGTTTGGGCAGTAGAAGAAAATATAGCACCAGAGCACATTCACACGACTTCAACACGTGAACTAATTGACATTGATCTATCCAGCAAGCCACAAGGTAACTCTTTTCTATAATGACCATGAGAAGTTAAAAAAAAATTAGGAATGCTGAGAGAGTAACTAATGAAAATTGGAGGCCAAGAGACAATTTCTCCCTTGCAACATAAAAGATTAGACCTACACCTAGCAAAAGGAACACATTCTGACCAAAGGAAGATGGAAACTCTTTGACTTTCTTAAGGAAATGGCAAAACATTTGTAGTAGTACAAAAAACAAGTCTGGACTATCACCACAGGATATAGGACAAGCGGAATTTGCAGCATTTACAAAGGAACATGTTGAAAGACAATATTGAAAATAGCAATCATGTATCAAATTATTTTACTTTAGTGACAGTTTTCTGAATTTATACAATAACGTCAACTTATTTTGGACTGACTATATATACAGCCATGAATAACCATACCTAGGGACCAACAAAATTGTGGATAAGAACTACCAAGGGACTGTAGATGGTGTCTCACCTGAATGCGTGCAGGTGACAACACATGCTAAATCTGAACCTCATGGCAGCCTAAAAACCATGATACCTTGTAAAAAATGAAAAGAAGTTGCTAATAATGAGAATTACATTCCACTGAGGCAAATGGAAAGAGAATATCTTGAGCACCTAAGCTGTGGGTTTAATTTTGGAGTAGAAGAACCTTCCACAAATGGTAAGATAGTCACAAGAAACCACTCAGAAAAACATGCTTCAAAACTTCACTTTAAGAGCACTATATAAAATTAAAGAAACCAAAAACTCAAAAATTAACAATTACCTCACAGCCATGCGCATTTCAGAGAGTGTGGTAAGGGTTTTGTACTGACTAGTGATTGAAAGGGGACTTGTACCAGGGTGTATCCATGCACACAACATGTAGGTATGTGATATTATCATAGGCAGAAAATGAAGGATTTTTTTTTTTAAAACAGCTTTCAGGAGAAAAGTGGCCAGGAATAGCACTGAGTCAGGGGAACAGATTGAAATCAAATTGACAGCAGTCTTCTGCTAACCTTGAACAAAACTGGGTTTCTCACATGACTTTGAAAAATGTTAACAGATTGCTGCTGCTGAGGCAGTAGTGATCATACATCGTAAAAAAGACAAGATAGAAGGATACTAATTAAAGAGGTGACTTATTTCAGTTTTTTCTCAAAGTCCTGAGGGGCATGGCAATAACGATCATACATCGTAAAAAAGACAAGATAAACTAGCTAGAGAGGTGACTCGTTTATTCTCAATGTTCAAAAGGAAGAGTGAAGGTTGCAACTCAAAATGATAGCAGTGACATGCAAAAGTTAACCTTTATCATCTCTCGCCTCCAAAAATAAGATAAAAAGTAACCATGCATAGTCTGTCCAATAAAGCAGGCATGCAGTAGTTAAATAAAGTAAATAAGTGCACTTTACAACCTACCATTCATTAAGGCATCAAGGATGCATACAGAAGGAAAGTTCGACAAAGAGTCTGGTGTAGGAGTTTTGCAACAAACACACACACACACTTACACACATATTTCCAGGCAGTTAAGACATACCTTTTCAAGGGTCCTAGTAGGTTACTGTAGTTGCACAAACATACAGAGGCCTAGAAGCGCAGAAGAAAGGAAGGGAACTGTTATGTATGGCTCTGGTTGCAAGCTTGGGCCAGAAGGGTCAGCGATTGGTTTCACTTCCGAGCTATGAGAGATAGTGACAGTTAAAAAGGCAGCAAGCATGGATTACTGTGATTGGCAGCAGAGGTTGGTGGGTTCTCTGTGTAGGTACTTCCCTTTTAGGTAGGGCTCTACCACTTCCCTCTATTTTCCTATGGTCCTGTGTTACTCACCAGTAGGCGTTCCTCCAATTCTTTGGTACGCTTACAAAAGACTCCTAGACCGAGGTCCAGCTTCACTGATGATCCCCACCATTTTGGTTCTCTGGCTGTACACTGGTAGCTGATGCACTAGTTGCAGTGCTTTCTCTACTTATGGCCATTCCCAGTAAGAACCATATTGAGCCTGGAGCTGGAGGGATTCAGTTTTAATATAGATTTATTTCTAATGTGTTGTGTGGGGTAGTGTTGTCTTCACGACTGAAACTTGCCACAGTGAAAGTGCACTGTCTTAGGGACCGAGACAGATTATATTTGATTCTGAGAAACCACAACCAGCTTCAAGATCCAGCAAATGAGTAGTGCAAAGATGGGTGGTACTGTGTATGGGAAAGATAATTCAACAAAAACAAATAAAAAGCAACATAAATAATGTTACTTGGAATCTACATTGCTTGAATAACTTTATAAAATGGCAGAAGGTAATCGATCATATAAAAGAATTTAAAACTGACATTCATTACTTAAAGAGACTAATCTCAATGATTCTGAGGCAGAATAGCACAAAGATTGTGGGTGAGAGAAGAGTTACATGACAGCTTCTCTTCTAAAAGTATTCTTTTTGAAAGATCACTCCATGACAAAATAAAAAGAGTGTGAAAAGATGAGATTGTAGATACCTAAGTATTAATGCCTTTGCAAACGACATCATTATGTTATTGGGAAATGTGTAAATGAGTCACTTCTTAGAGCTAAACATCTGATCACACATGTACAAGGTGAAATTCATGAATTACTGCGACTCCAGACCCAGATGTGAACACTGTTTACCAATCTCTAAAACCTTATATCATAGGTTTACTAACAGTCTATATTTCAAAAATAAAAAAGAGTGTCAGAAGGAATTAAAGAAACTAGAGGAAGACCTACAGAGGCTGGAATAAAGGTGCTGTCTCAAAAAAGATATACATTTGAAAGATGAAATCTCAGAACCTATAAATGAAATTTAGTAAGGCTATACAAAAATGGCTGAGTTCACCTTATTTAGACTACAACAGAAGGTTAGGATAACAGACGATTTCTTGCTTTTCGAGTAAAAAATGAAACAATCCAGAACATTACTGGAAGTCAAGGACAGAATAATTGTTTAATGGGTAAAATTAAGGACAGCAGTACTTAGTAAACAAGATTCTATAAAGGACACAAAAAGTAGCTGAATGTTATAGCAAGGAAATTAGCAAGTTTTTGGAAACATTCTCAATTCCAAAAGATTGTGAATCAGAAAAGGAAGTTATGGAATCACGTATAAAAGAAGCTGATGCCAAGAATGCTATAAAAAATATTAAATTAGGAATGTCTTTAGGACTGAACAAATTGTCAAGTGTGTTCTACAAAGAATTCAGCAATGACATCTTAAAACACCTTTAGGTTTTATTTACTGGTAGTTATCCCTCCCTGGGGAGCCTGGTGAGGGATAACCGAGGCTCCTGGACCCTGGTTCTTCTTCTGTTTTTCTCTTACCCGTTTATCTTTTGCACTCTAAAGCGAACGCTTTCTGGGCCACGCCCACCGAGCCTCGAGCAGGGATTTAATGACACTTGGTGTGCGTCTACACCCCTGGCACAGCAAGCCTGCCTGCGCCCGTCCGCACTTGGACTGCACTCAGCGCCAGCCCCCTTGCTCATTTTAGCCCCCACTGACCTTAATCTACTCTAGAGATTTGCTTCTGAATATGAATGTTAAAGGTAAAACCCATGACTTTTTGTATCTTGAGCCCTGTATGACCACCCAGAATAAAGTTTTTTCCTGTTCGCCTTGTGGGGACTCTGTACCCTGGATAAACACTTGGGGCCTTATTATGATGTCTGATTATGATACAGCTGGTCAGAATTGAAACTGATGGGTCATTCAGCTGGCCTTCAATGGGCTCCAGGAGCCCGTCTGCCAGTCGGAGACTAGCCCATAATCCAAATGGAAGGCGCTTCCGCCTTCTGGATTACGTTGCACGGTTTCTGGCAGGGTTTCCATGCCAGCCTTTCCGACATGGAAACCCTATTGGAAAACGTGTTTGAGGGCCCCCTTTCCCTTGCGGCCTCTGGTTGGGGTCACAGGGGGCACCTATGGTGCCCCCCTGTTAATCCCTGCACCGGTGTGCAGGGATTAACACAACCTCCCATTTCCCTATGGGAGCATGTACCACGGCCGGTTTACGAACGTAACACATGCTCCCATAGGTAAATGTGGGAATGCAACTGAACAGTGTTCGGTTGCATCATAATCAGGCGGTCGGGACCGCTGATCGGAGGACTCCTTGTTCCACGCCATCTTTCACCAATTCTGTTAAGTACACTCTTATAAATGACAGATCTTTAATGAATCATCATTTTGAATTCCATGAATTCATGGACAGTCACCTGCTGGATATCACTTGGGTCACTGAAACCTGGGCCGATCAATCATCAGAACCCAACCTAGCAGCAGCTACTCCCCCAATTTTGCCCTCCACCGCATAGACAGACCTTTGAAATGGGGAGGGGGCCTTGCCCTGCTATTTAGAGATAATCTGCTGCCCGCAGTCATCAAAGAAGTACCCACATCCAACTGCGAAGATTTTAATTTCACAATTCAGCTCTCTAATAATCAATCCTTTTGGGCATATTAGTTTATTGCCCTCGGGACACAGGAAGAACTTTATTCAAAATATTGGCTCCCACCTTGAGGAAGGTTTGACCAATTAGGATTTCACTTTGATGGGTGAGTTTAACTTTCACCTAGAGAACTTCGAAGACAGCGACACAAGAGCTTTAACTGAAACACTTGAAGGTTTACTCCTGGCCCAAATAGTGAAAAATCACACCCATATAGATGGACATACAGTTGATGGAGTGTTCTTGAACAATCCTCTAACGGTTATGAAAGACCCGATCCCTCTAACCTAGTCCAATAACCATGCAGTTCATTTTTACATAAAGCTCAAACAGAAATCTAGTTTGTAAAAAGCCCTTAACCATAAGATTAAAGCCCATGCCTGGAATAAGGTTCAAAGGGAGACCCTTAATAAAATCCTCTACATAGGACACTGCTTCCAAGTACGCTACCTGGCTGCAGTCTGCCACAGCGTTCACTGTACCTTTGAAAACCTTGCACTCTAGGAGAAACAAACCCTCTGCTCTGGTTCAAAGAGAATCTTAGGCTTAATAACCAGGCATGTAGAAGACAAAAAAGACTTTGAAGGAAGGACTATGATCTTGTAGATAAAGAAAAATACAAAATCTGCTACAAACTATAAATCACTCTTGCTCCAAGAAAAGTCCACATATTTCACACAAAAGATAGCGCAGCCAACAACTCTGCTAAAGAGTAAGTTCCGGTGGTCAGTAACCTAATCTCACCTACTAGATATACTATCACAAGTAATAGTCAAAACCTTTGCAATAGCCAGGCTAATTTTTTCCTGGACAAAGTGGCTCAGATATTCAACAATTTCAACCAACATTCTTCCTCAGACACAGTAGCATCCCTAAACCTATAGAGTTCTCTTCATTATCCACACTACATGTCACTTCCATCATTAGATTGACCAAATCAGGGATGCCTATGGACCACTGCCCCCTGTATAGTACAATTCAGGTTGCAAAAACAGTAGCAGAATGTTTAACTAACATCTTCAATTCTATGCTGAAACGAGGAACCCTCCCCACAATCTGGAAAGAAGCTTCCATATTGTGCTTGTTAAAAAAGTCCACTCTAAACCCTAGTGACCCAAACAACTATCAGCCTATTTCCCACTTACCTTTCCCTTCTAAAATAATGAAAAAGGCCATTCATTTTCGAATAACTCAATTCCTGTCTGACCACCAGTTGCTCAACACCACCTCATTTGGGTTTAGAAGCAGTCATAGCACAAATACTGCGTTGATCAAAGCCACCCAAGAGATCTAACCAGGCATGTAGAAGACAAAAAAGACTTTGAAGGAAGGACTATGATCTTGTAGATAAAGAAAAATACAAAATCTGCTACAAACTATAAATCACTCTTGCTCTAAGAAAAGTCCACATATTTCACACAAAAGATAGCGCAGCCAAGAACTCTGCTAAGGAGTAAGTTCCGGTGGTCAGTAACCTAATCTCACCTACTAGATATACTATCACAAGTAATAGTCAAAACCTTTGCAATAGCCAGGCTAATTTTTTCCTGGACAAAGTGGCTCAGATATTCAACAATTTCAACCAACATTCTTCCTCAGACACAGTAGCACTATCTCAGTCACCCCTATCAGAGGACATCCCTAAACCTATAGAGTTCTCTTCATTATCCACACTACATGTCACTTCCATCATTAGATTGACCAAATCAGGGATGCCTATGGACCACTGCCCCCTGTATAGTACAATTCAGGTTGCAAAAACAGTAGCAGAATGTTTAACTAACATCTTCAATTCTATGCTGAAAAGAGGAACCCTCCCCACAATCTGGAAAGAAGCTTCCATATTGTGCTTGTTAAAAAAGTCCACTCTAAACCCTAGTGACCCAAACAACTATCAGCCTATTTCCCACTTACCTTTCCCTTCTAAAATAATGAAAAAGGCCATTCATTTTCGAATAACTCAATTCCTGTCTGACCACCAGTTGCTCAACACCACCTCATTTGGGTTTAGAAGCAGTCATAGCACAAATACTGCGTTGATCAAAGCCACCCAAGAGATCTAACCAGGCATGTAGAAGACAAAAAAGACTTTGAAGGAAGGACTATGATCTTGTAGATAAAGAAAAATACAAAATCTGCTACAAACTATAAATCACTCTTGCTCCAAGAAAAGTCCACATATTTCACACAAAAGATAGCGCAGCCAACAACTCTGCTAAGGAGTAAGTTCCGGTGGTCAGTAACCTAATCTCACCTACTAGATATACTATCACAAGTAATAGTCAAAACCTTTGCAATAGCCAGGCTAATTTTTTCCTGGACAAAGTGGCTCAGATATTCAACAATTTCAACCAACATTCTTCCTCAGACACAGTAGCACTATCTCAGTCACCCCTATCAGAGGACATCCCTAAACCTATAGAGTTCTCTTCATTATCCACACTACATGTCACTTCCATCATTAGATTGACCAAATCAGGGATGCCTATGGACCACTGCCCCCTGTATAGTACAATTCAGGTTGCAAAAACAGTAGCAGAATGTTTAACTAACATCTTCAATTCTATGCTGAAACGAGGAACCCTCCCCACAATCTGGAAAGAAGCTTCCATATTGTGCTTGTTAAAAAAGTCCACTCTAAACCCTAGTGGCCCAAACAACTATCAGCCTATTTCCCACTTACCTTTCCCTTCTAAAATAATGAAAAAGGCCATTAATTTTCGAATAACTCAATTCCTGTCTGACCACCAGTTGCTCGACACCACCTCATTTGGGTTTAAAAGCAGTCATAGCACAAATACTGCGTTGATCAAAGCCACCCAAGAGATCAGGTCCATATTTGACAGAGGCGGAAATGCTGCACTAGTACTCCTTGATTTATCGTCAGTCTTTGATACGGTTGACCATAAGGTCTTGGTCAAGCATCTAAGGGCTGTCGGGTTCGAGGGGTTGGTCCCTAATCTCCACAATTCCTTTTTATCTGGAGGATCTCAAGTGGTAGGCCAGGACCGTTTTGTGACCAAATCCTGCTCACTACCTTAAGGAGTCCCTCAGGGCTCCGCACTCAGTCCTACGTTGTTCAGAATTTATGCTAAGCCTTTGGCCTCCATCATTAGATTGTTCAGGCTGGAACTCACCTCTTATGCAGACAACACCCAAATTGTGGTGACTCTGTCTACCTCTAACAAACAAGCTGACTCCAATTTTCATGAGTTCATGACTGCTGTAGGAAATTGGATTAACCTGAACTGTCTAAAACTTAATTGTGGAAAAACTGAGGTCATCATGTGTGGAAATTCCCCTTATTTATGGACACCGTCTTGTTGGTCAAAATAATTGGGTTCCCTTCCTACTCCAAGGCCAGAGATCTTGGAGTGATCATGGATAACAAGCTGACCTTTGGACTGCAGGTTAACGTGGTCACGTCCTCGACATTTCACGTCCTAAAGCTGCCTAAAAAGGTTTTTTCCTTTTATTCCAGCCAATTCCCAAAAACAGTGATCACTGCACTCATACTCTCTCATATTGTTTACTGCAATGCCTTATATCTTAACACGCAGCAGCAGTACCTTAACAAGCTTCAGGTTCTGAAAAATGCAGCTGCTAAAATGCTCACTGGGATCTCTAAACATCAATCGGTGACTCAAGCCATCAAACATCTCCATTGGCTGCCCGTCAGGCAGTGCATTAAATTTAAAGCCCTCTGCCTTGCCCACAAAGCACTGCACAGAGCCAGCCCGGAGTTCCTTAAACATTCATTCCAATGGTGTGTTCCAGGAAAATGCTTATAATCTACAGGCACCCAAAAACTAACGGTCAATAGGTTCAAACAAACCATTTGGGGAGAAAGAGGTTTTTTGAATTCCACTGCCAAGGAATTGAATGCACTTCCCCTTTCCATTAGGTCAATTCCAAACCTCTTTCTGTTTAGAAAGAACTCAAAAACCTGGCTTTTTCCTAAGTAACTCATTATACCTGTGTACTCTCTCCCTTAGGGTTTGCACTTTGACACCATTTGGGTATTTGTTCGTGCTCAATAAATTACTGTAACATAACATAACATTACGTTACAGAACGTTTTCCCAGTAAGATGGAGGAATACCTCAAAACAGGGATTCCAATAGAAGGTAAAGATCCTGAAAGCTGTGACATTTACACAACAATCTCATTACTTAAACATGACATCAAAATACTGACCACGGGTTGGACAAATAGACTGAAAATAAAAAAGAGCGAGTGGAAGTCCTCAGCAAATGTTACCGTCATCAGAAATTCAGCTGGCAGTGGCTTGCACCCTATCCAAGTAGCGTCCCTTCCTTCTAGTCAGGAAAAGGGAGTTACCACCCAGATAACCGCTGCTCATCCCCTTGGTAGCTTGGCATGAGCAATCAGGCTTATCTCAGAGGCAATGTGAAAAGTATTTGTACATAACACACACAGTAACACAGTGACAACACTCCAAATGGACGCCACACCAGTTTAGAAAAAGAACATATCTTTATCTAAACCAAACAAGACCAAAATGGCAGAAGTCCTACATACACAACTCAAAATATGACTTTTAAAAGGATTCAAGCAATTCTGTCCATAGAACTCTATGGATGCGGTGATTTTACACAAAGTACCTCAGGTGCGTCAAAATCCACAAGGCAAAACAGCTGCAGAGGAGGGAAGTGTCAGAAAACACAGCGATACGTCATTTCCTGATTCCACGGGGAGGCGATGCATTAGTTCTGCTGCACGCAGGAGAAGTGTTGAGTCGAAACTGGGCTGCAGGGGGAAGCGATACATCGAAATCAAAGACGGTCCTGGTCTGAGGGTGATGGGCTGAAAAAACCTGGTGCACAGGTGCACTGGAGGTCAATGCAGTGGCAGCAAACAGGCGATTTCTTTGGTCGCATGGCGGCAATGCATGGAAATTTCTCCTATATGACGGTGCTGCATTCGAAAAACGGTGCTGGAAGGGTGATTTATCAGTTTTGATGGTTTCAAGCAGGCCTTTGCAGCATGAACCACCTTCAAGGACCCAGAACTGGAAATGGCACCACTTGGCAGGTTAGACCTCCGAGCAGTGGAGTTCAGGGATGCTGCAGGTGAAGTATTTGATGGCCCGAGACTTCCAAAGGGAGGCAAACACACACAAGCCCTTGGAGAAACTTCACAAGCAGGGTACACAACAATCCTCTCCAAAGCAGAAGCAGCAACTGCAGGTCAACCCAACAAAGCAACACATAGCAAAGAGGCAGTACTCCACCTCACAACTCTTCAGCTTGTCTCCTTGGTAGAGGTTCCTCTTGATCCAGTAGTGTTCTAAAGGTTTAGGGTTTTAGGTCAAATACTTATATAGCTTTTGCCCTTTGACGTAGGCATTCTTCAAAGGATTGTCTTTGTATGGGACAGGTTCTTGTCCTGCCTGGTCTTGGCTCCAGACACACTCCAGACGGGTGGAGAAAGCATTGTGAGAGGCCAGGCATAGCCCTATTTGGGTGCAGGTGACAGACGGCTCCTCCCACCATTCTAGCTCAGGAAGGCACATAAGCCTGGTGATGGGCCATCAGGATATGCAGGGCGCACCTCAACTTGTGTGACTGTGTAGAGTGAATGCACAAACAGGCACCTGTCAGTCTAAACCATACATTTATTCCACAGGCAGGTAGAGGCACAGGATGGATAAGCAGGATAATACCCACTTTCTAAAATGGCATTTTCAAACACAAAATTTTAAAAACACCTTTACTAAAAATGTGCTTTTAAATTCTGAGCTCAGAGAGCCCTAACTCCAAATCTCTAGCTGTTCCCAATTGAAAGTTACACTTGTAAAATATTACAAGGCAACTCCAATGATAGCCTATGGAAGAGCTAGTCCTTGCAATAGTGAAAAACGAAATTGGCAGTATTTGACTATTAAGACATATTAAACACACCAGTACATGTCCTACCTTCCACATACACTGCACCCTGCCCATGGGGGTGCCTTGGGCCTACCGTACCTTAGGGGTGCCTTACATCATGTAGTAAAAGGTAAGGTTTAGGCCTGGCAAGTGGGTGCACTTGCCAGGTCGACATGGCAGTTTAAAATAGCAGTCACAGACCCTGCAACGGCAAACCTTAGACAAGTTTACAGGGCTACTTACTTTGGTGACACACCCAGTGCTGAAGACCCACTAGTAGCATTTGATTTACAGGCCCTGGGCACACACAGTGCACTTTACTAGGGACTTATCAGTAAATCAAATATGCCAATCATGGAGAACCAATCAGAATTACAATTTACACAGACAGCATCAGCACTTTAACACTGATTAGTAGTAGTAAAGTGCCCAGAGCCCTAAAGCCAACAAAACCAGGCTCAGAGAAATAGGAGGCAAAAGGCAGAAAAGTCAGGGGATAAACCTGCAAAAAGGGCCAAGTCCAACAAGTAACATGAGAGAAACAGAACACTGTAAATCACAATGGATGCAGACAAGATATTTGACAACCTAAACTTCAATGTTATATTATTAACTCTCAACAAAATTGACTTTGGCTACAAATGCTTCATAAACTGGATGTAAAGTACCAGTACATGCATATGGTAGTAACTCAAAGAATTTACCTGTTCAAAGAGGGGTAAAGCGAGGTTGTTAACTATCACCACTCTTTAATATTGCACTAGTGATATTAGCCATAGCCTTAAGCAATTGTAAAGACTTTAAAGGTGTAAAATATGGAGAGATGTCCACAAGATATTCCTATATGCAGAAGGAATGCGTCCATTAACATCAAACCCTGCTACTTCTATCCCTGGGAAACTAGAAGTGACAAGTGTCAGACTACTAGGCAATCTGAAGCAAAATAGTTGGTTTGTATGCCTCAAAGCACAACAAAGATTTGGAAGAAATTAGTTGACCAATCAAACAGATAACTTCTGGAATAACATTTAGGGTCCGATTCCGATTTCGGCAAGAAGGCGTCCGAACGATGGTCGGAGCCGTTCCGACCGAATCGGAATGTGTCGGCCGGATTCCTTACCAACCGAGCCATTCTGATGGGCTCGGTTGGAAAGGAATCCAACTCGGATTTCCGGATGGCGGACGACAGGCTCGGAGAGCCCGTACGGAAATCCCTCAGTACTCATCCCAGCCGCCTCTTTACGACCGATGGAGTACGATGGCAGTTTTTCACTGCCTTTTCATGCCGGTCTTTCCGGCAAGAAAAGGCAGTCGGAAACTGTCTTTGGGGGCTCCCATGGGTGCGAGGCTGCCGAATGGCGGCCTGGGGACACCTAGGGCGCCCCTCTGTGGATCCTTGCATCCGGTGGCAGGCACCTTGTGGTGCCGGCCACAGGGTGCAGGGATGAAATGTACCCCTGTTTTTCACAATGCAAGCATGCATTCTGCTCGGAATGCATGCTTGCATTGTGAAGTATACAAGTGCGACCTAACCCTGTTCAGTTGCATCGTACTTGCAGGGCCGTAACTGACGACAGCAGGTCGGTCGGTTATGGCTCCTGACCGATGTCGGACGGACCTGAGTCCGTCCGACATCGGAATCGGCCCCTTAGAGTTATACGCATTATAAAATGTTGAGAAAATACGACTGAAAGCAACTTAAATCCTATAATCACAAGACTGACATCACACCCTGTTACTTCTAGCCCTGGGATACTGGAAGTAATCTCACAAATCAGACACGTGTCAGACTACTAGGAAAACTGAAGCAAAATAGTTGGTGTGTCTGCCTCAAAGCACAATAAAGATTTGGAAGAAATCCAAGTGACAACGTCTGGAATAACAATTTTAGGTATACCCACCAAGAAATGTCGAGAAAATATGTAAGCAACTTAAATCCTATAAGTACAAGAAATACAAAGGAAGTAAAAAATCTTCGGCTATGACAAACTTAAAATCAATAAAAACAGTCTCTTTTCCCAGCATTAGCAAGATATGTAACAAACTATTTTCCTAAATCTGTCATGTATACGCAAAATAGCTCTATTTTCTGTCTGCAAATAAACTAAAAAAAGGACAGCTGGATGTTACAAAAAGCTGGGCGAATGCTTACGAAATGTGTTAAGAATAATGAAAGCGCAAACTATGCCATAGCAGAAAGAAATCTGCTCAGCAGGTTTCCATTGGAGTACTTCTTCTAAGGAGAGTGATCCAGAGTCAATGTTCCAAATCACATAATAACAAGGTAAGCCATCTCTGATCTATATAGACACAGTGGAAATATATTTAGAGAAAGGATTTTTCATCTTTATGAGAAAATCTGCAATCCTTAATGCGAAAAACATTTTACTTAAAATTTTGGTTAAAAAAAAGAATAATAATAATTAATTATGGAAGGCTGTTCAGATCCGAAGTTTCCTTGAACTCTGCAAATTCCACAGCCTTACTGAAACAGAGCTGGACAACTACAGAGAAATAAAAGTAGGGTATGCAGTCAAAATATCGAGTTTTAAATATCGTGATACAGAAATTTTTACGGCAAGAATATAGTGGTCAAGAATATCGACTTTAAGGTAAGAAATATCGATTTTAAAATATAGAAGTCATTAATATTATTTGCAAAAATATGGTTGTTTAAAATACTGATTTTTTAAATTATTGTTATGTATTTTAGTATTTATTTTAAATGTATGTGATGTAGGGGGAAATAATTGAATTATAATAAATTAATGAATATTTTTTATTAATATTTATTTAATTGAGATTTTATAATGTTAATTGAGTTTTTAATTTGTTTTGGTAAATTGTAGGTGTAGGTTGTGGTGGTTATAGGTGGTAAAGGATGGGAAGTAATTTATTTGCAATTAATTAATAATTTGTTGTTAATTCATATTAATTAATTATTTGACAATTAATTATGGTAATTATGTAATTACTTTTTGTGGGGTTTATAGGGGTAACACTGGGAAGTAAGTTATTTGTAATTAATTAATAATTAATTGTTAACAAATATTAATTAATCAATTGGCAATTAAATATGGAAATTGTGTCATTAATTTTAGTTGTGGGTTGTGGGGTCTTTAGGGGTAAAGGGTGGGAAGTAATTTATTTTGAATTAATTAATAATTTGTTGATAATGAATATTAATTCATTAATTAGTAATTAATTAGGGTAATTGTTTAAAAAATGTTTTGTTTGGGTGTATAGGGGCGAACGGTAGGGAGTTAATTAATTTTCCTTCATTTATAATTAGTAGTTAAATACTATTAGTTATTTAATTGGAAAAAAATCATTGTGTATTTAATGTTTTTACTGTTTCATTTTAGGTGTGGGTTGTGGGGATTATAGGTGTAAAGGGTGGGAGGTTAATTAAATGTTATGTGTTTTAATTTGTTTTAATTAATATTATTTGTTTAATTCATAATTAATTATGTTAACTATGCAAGCACATTTTTTTATTTTCGATGTGAGTTGTGAGTTGTGTGGTGATATAGGCTAAGAAGTAATAGACTAAATTTATGTAATAATTAATGCTTTTGTTAATAATTTCTAAATAAAAATATGATTGTTTCAAAATTATTTTTTTATTTTATTTAATACAATATTTGTAGGTATTAATGTATGTATTTAACATTATAATATATATTTTTTTAAATATAATTTTTATTAACAGATATCTTTTTTTACTTTTAAAAATATATATTTTTATTCTGTTGATGATATTTTGTTTGTTTTTAATTTTGAACTGACTGGAGTGAGAATAACACTTTCCCTATTGATGCACTGACCAGAGTGGGAAAAGTAAATGTTACACCTCTTCTATCCAACACTTTCCCTACTGTTGTACCCACTGGAGTGGGAATTGGAATTTTTACCCCTCTACTATGCAACACTCTCCCTAATGTTGCACTGACTGGAGTGGGAATAGTACATTTTATCCCTCCGCTATCCAACACTTTCCCTACTGTTGAACTCACTGAAGTGGGAATAGTGATTTTTACACCTCCGCTATCCAACACTCTCCATACTGTTGCACTGATTGGAGTGGGAATAGTACATTTTATCCCTCCGCTATCCAACACTTTCCCTACTGTTACAGTCACTGGAGTGGGAATAGTAATGTTTACCCCTACACTATCCAACACTTTCCCTACTGTTGCACTAACTGGAGTGGGAATAGTACATGTTATGCCTCCGCTATCCAACACTTTCCCTACTGTTGAACTCACTGGAGTGGGAATAGTAATTTTTCCCTCCACTATCCAACACTTTCCCTACTGTTGCACTGACCAGAGTGGGAATAGTACATTTTATTAAACTGCTATCCAACACTTTCCCTAGTGTTGCACTCACTGGAGTGGGAATAGTCATTTTTACCCCTCCGTTATCCAACACTTTCCCTACTGTTGCACTGACTGGAGTGGGATATTTAAGTTGAAAGATTTCTAAATAGCTTAATGTTTTAATTTATAATAAAAAAAAATTTAAATAGATTTTATGTTATTGGTATATATGTGTATATATATATATATATATATATATATATATATATATATATATATATATATATATGAAAAAATAATCCCCAATCGTTTTAAATTAAGGAACCAGCACTCTTCATCGTGGGGGTTCTCTCGTTTATTGTGCAAGTTACATCGGACCCATGGACATAGCAGGGACGCGTTTCGGCAGTCAAGCTGCCTTTATCAACCTGAAGTGCGCCATATTGGTGCTCGCTTTTAAAAGAAACATTCATCGACATTGAAGATGCACTACATTTCATCATGATTGGGTCAAAACAAGCATGTGGGCTGACGACCCGTCCTAAAATCGGCAAAATCACAATTTCTTCACAACCTGCAACAGTGTAAATCCTTCAGTTTTAAACCACTTTTAAAGCAATTCACATCCTGTGCTGTTTAGTGTTAATGCCCTCTAGTTCATTTCATTTTAGAAAGGTTCCCAACATGCTACATTGCGTTTTCCATAAAACCCGGACTGGATTTATAGATGTCCTTGACTACAAACCACAGCATCTGCATAATGTCATTTAAAATTCCGAAAAAAAACGCATTATTTCAAGTTCATAAAAAATGTGCTTCAAGCATCGTTACCAACTTTGTTAAAGATGTCATTAAAAAGCACTCGTTTCCGAGGGCAGTCTGTTGTTCGTTTGGAAACAGATTCCTTAATTCAGTACCATTGTTCCAAAATATAAGGAGACTCACAGTGGTAACTGCTGGAAGTTTCAAATCCTCGGGTCCAATGAAACCAATTCCGATAAGCAGCAGTACGGACCCACTAGATCACCACCAGCGATCAGGCAGCACACCAGTTTTTACCGCAACCAGGATACAAATATATATATATATATTCACTTAAAAAACCATAGGTTTCACACAGGTTATAGTTAGGTGGACATTTCATGCGTAAAAAAACAATGAAATTCCCCCGTTATAGTTAGTTCAGATAACTATAACTCGCGCGCCCGCAATCCACTGCTCATGACGTCACATATTACATCACTCATGACATGGTCAGTGGCATCACTCATGACATCACTGATGACATCATCCTTGTGATAGAGTGGCGGTCGCGCTAGTTATAGTTATCTGAACTAACTATAACGGGGGAATTTCATTGGTTTTTTACGAGTGAAATGTCCACCTAACTATAATCTGTGTGAAACCTATGGTTTTTTAAGTGAATTTGCAAGGTTTTTTAAATGCTAATTCCTAACTATAACGTGTGTGAAACCTATGGTTTTTTAAGTGAATTTGTACGTTTTTTTAAATGCTAAGTTATGTATTTATTAATATATATATTTTTTTTAAGGTTTTTCACCGTGCGCGCACCGTGCGCCGACAGTGCGCGCACCCCGCGATTTTTATAAAAAAAAATAAAATGTTTATTTCACCCATGTGGGTCCTTCTGTGACCCCCTGACAAAGGCTAGGGGGTCAGGAACTTTCTTCCCTGCCCCCTTTTCACGTTTTCCACCTTTTTTCCCCCTTTCCTTTTCAGTGCGAGAGACAAAATGGCGGCCGACACTTCCTGATTTCGACCGATTCGAATGTTGACTGACATCTAACAACCAATCAGAATTTTGCTTGTGCACGGCACCGTGCGCGCACGTGCGCGCACGGTGTGCGCGTATAGATATTTATATGCTTTTAACCCCTTCGACGCTCATGACGGAACGGTTCCGTCATGAGCGTCGGTTGAGCTGTGCTCATGACGGAACCGTTCCGTCATGACCACGCCCGCGCAGGTAACGGTCAGCACAGCGGGGGAATCCGCCCCGCATGGAAGGGGTTAAATGCTATTTTCTCAGGAAATACTGAACAGATTGACACCAGACCAGCAAAATGCACTTCCTTGACCTGAAAACTACCTCTCTGCCAAATTTCAAGTAATTCTGTTCAGCCGTTCGGGCTGTACCTTCGACTAAAGGTCCTATGGAAAAATGCATGGGGAAAACGTGTTTTGGGACCCCCCTTTTTTCTCGGCCCCCGCTTGACGAATCAACCCGAGACTTTCAGGGTAGGAGCTGAGCGGAGCACCCCATTAGTTTTGAAAATGTTGCGAAGATTCGTCAACCGGCGCCAAAGTTATTCAAAATATAATTTTGAGATTTCCTATGGAAACACGGTCCTAACTATAACTATCTACTGGCGACCGCCAGTAGATAATATATATATATATATACATATATATATATTTATATATTTGCTAAATTTTAATAATTTGAAATTATAAAATAAATTGAAATTATTAGTTTATTATTTGTTTTGAAGTAAATATATAGGTTAATTATTATATATGTGTGTTTAACTTTGTTAAATTAAGTTTATTTGTTATATTTGTTAAAACGTATATCAAATCTAATTTATTTAAAAAAAATATTCTTTAATATATTTAATATGTATTTATTTATTATATGTATATATATTTTTTTTTTGTACAACTATATTCATGACATCGATATTTTTGTTGTTGATATCTTTGTACTTACCATTGTAAGTATAGGATGTAGATATTTTTTACTTCGATATTTTGGTCCTGATATTTTTGTATGGGGATTTTTTGAGTGTTGACATTTTGTCAGTGTACCTAAAAGTAGCTTTCGAGAAATTCATGGTTTCTAAATGGACAGATCTCCTGGGCAAAAGATGCCATGATATTAATTCTCAAAATATCTATTTGTCAATGCAGAGTCTCCATTTGTACAGCAAAGTGGTGCAAAAGCCAATGAATATCCCCTCGAAGTGTTGCACGGATTGGGAAGTAGAATTCGAAATTAATATCACACAGAACAAGACTGGAATAATTTCCTAACATCCCGAAAGTTCGAATCAACATGCAAGGGAGATTATTGGAATAAAAATTAGCTTCAGACTTGACTGAACCTGCGTTAAAATGAAAATGAAAAACGTTGATTACTCAACTCCGACACATGCTGGTACATAAACATACAAACATATGATACATGTGAACAAACAAATCAGTTTGGAACTCAGTGGTGTTAGAAAATTGAGCAGTAATAGAAGTACAAATTGAGTTAACTGAAAAACTAGTCTTTCTTACTGACACAACTGATGTACCACTTAAAGAGTAATTTTTAAACCTGTGGATCTAATCTGCAGTGATGGAAGCAAAAACGAATACTTGAGAAAAAGAAAAGTAAGAAAAGTGGGCTGTAGAGATGAATAGTCACCAGAGCTTAACAAAGTAGCAACACAAGAGAAAGTAACTTTTACAACTACAAACACACTAAATTTCTCTAACAGAATTTGTGGAAAAGGTCTTGAGGACAATTGTGAGTAGGAAATTGTGAAATACTGTAAACATTTAACTAGCTTAAGCCTTATATTCGTAAATGTAACTGAATATTTTCCTTTCTAATAGATTCACATTTCTCATTTGGAATTTCTAGCATTGTATGCTTAGTTACAAGGTATATGAATATATGATAATTATGATTCTATTTTGTTTAAAAAATCTTTTCGGGATCAGTGCAAATGTTTCTGTATAAATATTTTAATATATATGACATGAAAAATGAAAAGCAGACTAGGCATCCCTATAAGACAATAATAACACCAATGAAACCAGGCATAAGAAGTAACAGTGCCAGAATGGGCATGCTCATTGAGCATGGCGAAAGAAAAAAAATCCTTGAATTGCACATGATACAGATGACATTGACCTAGGGTATGCAACAAGACAATAAATATAATGTCTTGCCACATACAGAAATGCTCAGTGTTGTAAACAAAATGTAATAACTTTAAAATCAATTATGCTAAACTGCACATAGGAAAGAAAATTTAACATATGATCTGCCCTACAGGACTCTGCCTTTAGAATTTTTTTTTACTGAATTTGCTAAAATGTCTGCAGAGTATGGCTCTTAATTTGAAGTTTCAGACATCAATAATCCACGATACCTCCTACTGAGCATTACATTGGCTTTCTAACCCAGAAAAGTGATTCTCAATGTGAGGTGGAGAGGAAAAACTCATTTTCAAAACAATTTGGAGCTATATAGAAGGCTCAGCAATGTCTTTATAGTTGAAAAGTGCTGTCTCTCATAAAAATAATCAAGTCCATATAGAAGAAAAAGAAAGGAACAATAAAAAGAAAGCCAAAGCAAAATATACCGAAGGAGGAAATGTATTTCTAATTGTTCAGGACAGAGAGGAATGAAAAGACCCCAGTTCAACATGGACCCTTGCAATTGTCAACACACAACAATGGCCAGAAACAGATAGAAATACTCCTACAACCCCACCCGCTGCCAACTGAGCAAGTCTTCCCAATGTGGAGCTGACATTGTGTGTTCCACCAGTTCCACAAAAAATACTTTCAGAGTATCAACAAATTTCATGAGGGAAATCATTAAATAGAAAGAAATCAAATAAAAATAAAAATAAAAATATAAAGAGATGTTACTAATATATTGAGCTGTGAAAAAGAAGGTGAGCCCACTAGTGAACATGGCTTATGTTATAATAACAATCAAAAGAAAATGCGGACAGTATCTGTGGGTGAAAAGCAATCTACTTCCCAGCACCAATGAGCACTGGCAATGTCAATAGATCTGGCTTATGAATGAAAGTGCTTTGTGAATCATTAATGGGTTTGGGCACTCAGTAAGTCATCATTCATGCACTTAACTTGGCACTCAGGCATCTATTCTCTTATCCATCCACTGACTCACTCTTGCATCCATCCTGTGGCACAACCAATATAAAACACTCACATACAACAACACATGCAAAATCAATTAAAAGAATAAAAGCAGAAAAAAGAAAGCATGCTGCAGTCTAAACACAGTAGTCATATGCTGGAAATAACAAAACTAAATATGGCAGTGGGAGTCCAACTGAAGAGGTATTGTACATAGTCCATCATTGTTTTCAAGTTCCAGCATGGCTGCCACATTTAGAGCCAATGTGTTGGCCATCTTGTAATAGTAAAACAATGATACATTATCAAATCAATATTTCCATAATAGCTGCCTGATGTAGAGGAAGTGGCCATGGGGGATGCGGCACACTGCAGCTGAAATCAGCAGCAAGCAGGTGATCCGTTAGCACTGCCTAGAGAGCCTTTGCATCCTCTTAAGATCATTTAAATAAAAGATAAAAAATAAAGAAATGAAAAGGTGAATATAAAAGAGGAAAATGTAAAACTAAAGGTCTGGTCAACCAGCCCTGACACAAAAAGCATTCATTTTCAGGTGGATGTACACATGATCAGATATTGCTGTCATTCACAAGGCAAGAGAGCCACTGACTGATGTGCACTGAACCATTACGACACACTGTGCTCCGTCATGGATGGATGCAGAGTGTAAATGACACCAATGGCAGAATATGGCTGACCCAAAGGCCCTCTATGTATTTATATGTATACTTATTTATATATATATTGATGTATGAAATAATGATTTGTTTAATTAGAAGATCATGCCAGACAGTTAAGACTGTCAAGCCTTCCGAAGAGGTTCTAGGACGAATTACTACACTGAAATCTTCAACCCCGTAGAGTTTGTCAGAGGAAGTAACCAACACCAAAACAATTAGCTACAAACGGAATCTATAAGATGTTATGTCACAAAATACCAATTTGTAGGCTTTAATACAGAGTAACAATAACAATAACAATCCATCTTTACATGGTTACTGATTTTAAGTTACGCTTTTCACAATCCTTTTGTTTTATTACACCTTTTCATTATGGGCAACAAAGCCTATATCTTTTATTCACTGTCTTGTCACCATCACCAACCTAGTCCTACCATGTTGGTTGTAAGCATTGCAACAAGATATTCATCAGGTATATCGTAATAATATTACATAAATGTTTGTAAAACAATAGAAAATCCCTACTAATACAGCCTATTAATGGTTACCATTTGCAAATCTTGTATCTCATTGTTTTCTCTAGTGGTCACCAAAACCCCTGCATACCACTATATTCTGTGAGATTCAGTGTAAAAAATATACCTGCCTACGACGCAGTGTAATAACAAATCACCCCAAAAAGCCTATCACCTTTTACACAAGGTTTTAACAATACGTCAATCGAGCCTACTTGTGTTGTCATAACTTTTCATTATTAACAGATAGCTTGAAAGTTATTTGACATAACTAATTACAATGAACCAATAAGGCCTAGAGCCTTTTCCATTGACTTGACACTATAACCAACAAAGGCTTACTGGAATGCGCATACGCTGACATCCATCGGGCATACAGTTATAAAATTACAAATATGCGCAGAATTACAGTTCATAAAAAATATACAACCTCACTCAACAGGGCATAATAAGAATCAACCCAGTGAAAATCTTCTAGCACCAGAGTTTGTCAGAGTGGGTAAACAAAACCAAAACACTTGCCTGTCATTGTAATCTGTGAAATTACATGTAGCCAAATACCTGTCGACAGCCTGTAACAGAGTGTGATAACAATCTACTGTTAGAGGCCTACTGGCTTTAAGAAATGCATTTCACAATATATAAAGTAGCCCAACTACCTTTGTCATAACTTTTCATAATAAAAAGACCAGGGGGCATATTATCAAGGATGGCGTTAAAAATTATCGCTGGTTTAGCGGCAGAACACTGCAGCTAAAGCGGTGATAATGGGCTTGATAATATGCCGCAGAGTATTCCAATAGAAGTCCATGTTCAGGCATACAGTCATAATGTTACAAGTGTATACAAACTTAAATTTGGCAAATCAAAATACTATCTCTCCTGAAATTACTTAACAAGGATTTTCACAGTGCAAATCTTCCCTATACACAGTGCCGGACTGGGAACCAAAATTGGCCCTGGCAAAGTGCTCGGCCGCCCGCCTACCCCCCTCGCGGGGGGGTTGCGGGTGCCGCCGAGCTCTTTTCCAGGGCCGGTTTTCGGCCTATTTTGTTACAGCTATGCTGCAAAAACGGCCCTGTAACAAAAACGGCCCTCAGGGGCCCAAAAACGGCCCCCACCCGTGCGGCGCACCGGGGGATTGCCCGGTGCCCGCTACGGCCAGTCCGGCCCTGCCTATACATGGTTTGTCAGAGGGGGCAACCAACAACAAAAAACTTGTATGTACACACTGATAAATGTACATCGTCTGTGGGTTTGTTTTTTGGCCAGAAAACGTATTTAGCAAATATGTAGTCACCTGTTCTTAAACGCGTATTTAATCTTCTTTCACAGCGTCTCTTTTGAATAACAATGCAGCAATGGTGATTTTCTATCTAAAAATATTTTTTTGCCCTGCTGCACATCAATCACCATTTCTATGTTCTATATATGAGTGTCTGGAGGGGTGTGAATGAAAACACATTTAACAACGTTTTGCACCTCAGCATAGAAATATAAACCATTGCCATTTATTTCGTTTCCTGAAAAATAGATTATGACACGTTCTGTTAGTAAGTAGAATCAATATAGTGTAATAAAAAAATTCCAGTTAGGTTAAACTTCGAGGTAATCTGCTTCTGAATTCAGTTAATAAATTACACTTAAGGGCGTTAACAAAACAACAAAGCATGCTTACTGTAAGAGCACATCTGCAAGTAAGGTGCACACGAGACCCGAAAGCAGAGGCATTGATACCAAGAATCATATTTGTGACCAACACAATGCAATCACACATTTTTGTAAGTAGCATATTTACACCCACTATCTTCAGTGTAGCTAAGCTTACATTAACTTTTGCTTCCACGTGAACAACAGTTCAAACTCTTTTGAGATGTCTATTTGATTCTGGTTATCTGGTGTAGTCATGGTCATACAGACAGCAATGTTTGTATTTTATATCTGTAGCTACAACAGTTGTGTAAGAGTGAATGTGACTCCCAAAATCAATTAAAGCACATGGTAAAATGATATGCACAAACTAATCTAAAAAGTTTCTCAAATTTCAAGTTCGTCATTTTTAACCAGTGACGACTTCAATTTTGTGTCTCTGAAAACAATATTTTAAATAAAGTCGTCATAAGGAATGCTTTATTTACAAGTATGCTCCAGACATTATTAGAATATTTCCATAAAGGTTTGAAATTACATTTAAAAAACATATCTCCGTGAAGTTTAGCGCTGTTCATGTTTTGTCTGCTTCAATTTGCTTTCTTTCCAACTTTGTATTTGTTGTTAATCTTTCGTCCGGAAATGAGAGAATCGCTCTTCTTCTGCTCGTAAGATGTTCCACGGGAGTACACGGTAGGTTTGCAGTAAACTTTGTGCTGAGCCATGATGTCATCAGTGTATTTATTGTCAAGCATGCTTCCATTTTGAATCGAGCGACTCTTCGCATCCGTGACGTAATGGCTCCTGCAATAGAATAAATTAATGTAATCGCGTTTTTTACGACGAGGTGTATTTTACTACAGGCTGCCAGCACGACGTCAATATTTCAAGCTGGAACACAGTATAACTTGACAAGCACGCCTTACCTTCCCTCAAAATTATTTTTTGTTTAATGAAAAGACATGCACTGAAAATTACATCATAGAAACAACAAGACATCGAGGTACTTTACAGCTCATGAGAAAAAACAAAAACTGCACAAAAGAGCCTAATTAATGTACTGAAGAGCTTTGTGTAGAGATGGCACCAAAAATGTAACAGCATACAAGTCCATTTAATAATAATTTCCGAATACTTAAAGCTGACCTACACTTAGCAAAGGATAATTATCAGGGTCCACTGAACCCCTAAATAACTATAATGCTTGACCTGTCATTTTCCGATGATAGAGTGAAAGTACACACATACACATATTCTCATTGAAGGTAACAAACTGAAGAAATTTGTGATTAAAATAAAAACAGGTTCATGCGATAACATCTTCATCAATAGACCAATCATAGCTGTTGACAAATGGCTGGCAGCATGGTTCTGGAGATTCATCATAGGTGGGGCGCAAGTGATCTAAAGACCACCGAAACTGTATGAGATAATCAAAATATAAGTTATGGCCAATTGCATGCCGTTATACGTCCATTCAAGTAACATTCTATAGCTGATGCATCCTTTGCCTGAGAGGCGTTTGAGTGTACTTCCATCAATTGCTTTCCTTTGTGCACAGCTTTGACTTCCTCTTCTGTGACCCTTACTTGACCCTGCTTTTTTGGGAGTGTGATGACGTAGCTTTCTGTCCATTGGCTGATGTGCAACAGGAACCCTTCCCTTTTATCCTTAATGGTGCTGATTGTTAATAACAGGAGAAGGGGGTCACACTCACTAAGCAGTGTGGCTAAGTCAATGCGAATTATTTGGAAATTCCAAGGGGTGTTTATGAGCATGACATGCTACGGAGTTGAAATATTTCACCAGAGGTAACTAAGGGCCAGATGAACACAATTTTTCAAGCAGTGGCAAATCATCCTGTTCGCTAATTGAAGAGGTTTATGACCAATACACAACTTATTTCAGATGTGGTAAACTCATTTCATTTCATTTCATATGGCTTTATTCGAACATAGAACAAGTTCATAAAAGCACAACATTAAAAGACAACATTATTAAAATATACAGAGGCAGAAAAATTCATCAGCATAAAATAGTTAAAAAAGCATACTTTTCCTTGCATTAATAGATTTAAGAAGAAAAGTAGCCATATAAAAACACACAACCGGATGATGTAAATTAAAAAGTAAACACATGCAGTCACGTAGTGATCTGACCCCAAATTTTACAAACAAGGGTTTCAGATAGGCTGTCCGGAGATGTTTATACAACTGGCAAAGCAGAAGAAAGTGCACAGTGCTTTGGGGAGTAGAGTTATCACATGGACATGGACCGACTGGATGTAAGTTCAAAGAGGGGAAGGCAACAAGGTTGTGGACAACTCCCATTCTAAGTCTAGTCAACACAAACCGATGTGCCTTCCAGGTTACTTGTGACAAATAAGGTTGAAAGCCCACAACTTCATTTAAATCGTGATAGAAAATGTAAGATGCAAGATTGGAGCTATTCTGGTGTCTCTTTGTGGCAACCTGGTGTAGGAGACACTGCTTAAGATCAGATTTGGACAACACATCTGCCCCATGGTGATCCACAATAATATTGATGTTGAAGATCTCCCGAAAGTTATAAATAACATACTTCAACCATGGGATCCTTGTAAAGTAGTCCAAAGTAAGACAATCAGAAATGATAGCTCTACACAAAGAAGTCTCTTCTTTAGTCCAAATGGAGCGCCATAGGATCAAGGGTCTAAGGAGAATCAAATCGGAAAGATGGTAAATACCCAATTCATTATGCACTAAGGCATTAGAAACAGAGCTTGGCAGGCACAAAAGTTTCTTCAGAAATTCGTTCTCCTCGACCTGAAGAGATCCTGCCGGGGCGTAGCCCCATATACCAGCTCCGTACAAGGCGATTGAGACACACCGTGATTGGAAAATCTTCAGCATGTCGTTTACCCGCCTATCTCCCAATTTAGTTGCCATAGTAAAAATTCCATAAGCGCTCCTGGCCATTTTAGACCGTACATTCTTATGTTCATTTGCCCAGGTGTTTTTATTTGAAAAAGTAACCCCCAAATACGAAAAGTTATCAACAGCCTGAACCTTTTGACCCTCTATAAAAAAGGAGGGCTGTTTCTTTCCGAGCCTACGGCCACATTCCATAACATAAGTTTTGGATTTGTTTAAAACTAACTTTCTGCTTTTAATGAATTGCATAAAACCATCCAGCAGCTGTTGGAGACCATATGGTGTACGTGAAGTTAAAACCGCGTCATCCGCATAAAGTAACACGGGGACATATTCATTATTGATTTTGGGAGCATCCACTGCCAAAGATTTAAGAAAGGAATCAATCTCGTTGATAAAAAGTATAAAAAGCAATGGGGCTAGCACACAACCCTGGCGTATTCCACGCCCAATCTTAAACATGGGTGTACATTCACCTTGTGGGCCAAAACGGACACATGCTCTTAGTTTGGTATATAGGTGAGCTAGAAAGAAGACAATACCCTCCGGGGCCCCCATTTCTAACAACTTTTCCCAGAGAATGCCGTGGTCCACCAGATCAAAGGCACTACTTAGATCAGCAAAGCAGAGGTAAATAGTGCCGGTCTTAGCCAAAGTGTATTTACCGACGAGCAGTTCTAAATTTAGACACTGCTCGATCGTACCACGACCCTTCCTAAAACCAAACTGGCTCTCAGCTAAAATACCATTTTCCTCTGCCCATTCCTCCAATCTCACCAGGAGCACTCGGCTCATAACTTTTACAGAAGAATCCAGCAGGGAAATTGGTCGATAATTCTTGGCTTCCCCACGATTGCCTTTCTTAAAAATTGGGATTAGGATGGATTCTTCCCAGGTCGGGGGCATCTCGTTACTGACGGCTGCATTAAAAATATTGGTAAGCAGAGGCCCCCATATTTCCGGGACCAATTTATACACATCAATTGGGACCCCATCTGGGCCTTGTGCTTTCCCCCCTTTACTGTCCCGTATACTATCTAAAACCTCTTGTACCATAAAATTTAATGGGATATGCGGCCATCTATTCCCTGAAACTTTAGATGCACCATCTGACTGGAAAATTTTAGAAAAATGCGAGATCCACTCTGCCTGCATGACGTTGGAAGTTAATTCCGGAATTTTGTCATCTTTAAGAAATGGAGAATTGACAGTATTCCAGAACAGGGAACAGTTGTTCAATTCAGGTGCCTTATTCAGATTGTCCCATGTGGTAAACTCATTTTTCGAGTCTGTAAAGTGTCAACAACTCCTAAAATGGGGTTAGAAATGGATAGCATGTGCAAAATGGGTTTAGAAACGGATAGCAATTTAGGAAGGGGTGCGTTTTTGGGCGTACCTTCCAAGTATCTAATTGCAGTGCTTAATTTGAGGGGGGGCTATGACAGTCTGCCACATGGTGGCGCTGTCCTGCAAATTTAGGTAAGAACACAACAACAGAGGGTTATTTATTCAATTTGCATTAACATGACTAATATCTACCTCCCAAGCCATTCTTCTGGCTTTGGGGGGCTGTAATAGTCTGACTTGTCACACTTGTAGGAGTGTGCAGGTTAGTAGCTGTGTATGTACTGTCATTAGCAGTCCTGGCATGGGTTATGTGAGGTGCAAGCTTCAGTGGCCTCCCGACGAGAGCCCCGGCACTTATCCTTTTACAAATTAAGCACTGTCTAATTGGTGCCTGGTTTGGAAACGTAATTCCGATTATAAGCCATTGATAAACAACTGACGCCCAAGTTGAGGTTGTAGCTCATTCACAAAGGAGAAGGGAGTACCATTTGCACCACACCGCTTTTTGTCCAGAGCTGGCAGCTTCGCGGGTTTAAGGGATTAGGGTGCCAGCAAGAGGGAGGGGCAGGCAGCCCAAAGAGGCACTGCCAATTCTCACTGACGTATTTCAAAACTGAACTATAAACCAAAAAAAAGCCCCAAATTGGGCTGCTTTAAAAAAAAAAAAATGTTTTACGTTTTGAAATGCAAAGACAGGCATGGTGGTCTGCTGTCCCTGCAATGCCACCACCCCCCCATCCCTGTCTTTGCAGCCAATCGTAGGGAGTCACAAATTGGGACCTGCCAAATTAATTTTCATTAGGGAGCTTGTTTTGCACATGCTGTTCTTTTTTACAGACCCGCATAAATCCTGCTCCAGAATCTTGCAGATAATGCACGTCTTCGGAGAAACGTCTGGCCTTCATATGAACATTCATAAATCAACTATTTGGCCATTACGGTGGGCGCTCGGGGATAAAGGATGGGCTGTGGACCTGTTGCAGGCCTCAGAGGGGATGTAATATCTAGGGGTCTTCCTGTCAGACAATCAAAGGATATCGTGGGCTGTAACCTGGGCATTGCGACTTAAAAGGTACATACAGACATAAGATCCTAGACGGGATTGCTACTATCCTTATATGGGAGGTCTGCCATATTCAAGATGGTCTCCCTCCCAAGATTACTTTATCATATACAGAACCAGCCCAATCCAGTCCATCTATCCTGGTTTCGCCAGATCAGTGCTGTACTGGGACAGTTACTGTGGGGTGGTGGGGCATCTTGGGTGGCATTACGCACGTGCTTTCAATCCACATACTGTGGTGGTATCGTGGACGCGTATGTCCAATCCTAGCATGCAGCCTCACATTTGCAGGTGCCTCACGACAGGTGGTATGAGCCCAGCGAAGACCCGGCTACTCGAAGACCCCACTCTGTTATCATACCTATTCAGTAGGTCAGACGTACAAGCCCTGCCACCCGCCACTAGAGTAGTAATACTTACATGGTTGCATTCTCTCCGCCACATGGGTTGGAGGGGTTGTATCATGCATGAGACGCCGCTGTGGAGAAGCCGACTACTACCTCACTTGGTAGATAGTCAGGGCTTTCATGGTTGGTACCAGATAGGGATCTCCACTGTTAGAGATGTAATGCATGACATCACACTCAAATCATTTTAAGAGCTAAGAGAAATAATCAATGCCCTATTCCCAGTTTTATAGGTCCCTCCAAATCCGGCACGCCCTAACACCATACATAAACATTATTAAGATTCTCCCAGATTTTAACCCATTGGAGGGCAAGCTTTTAATGGGTGACTTAGTTGACCACAAGATATCGAAAATATACTAATCTCTCATCACACAGAGCAACAGCACTCTTGAGACCCTAAAGACAGCGTGGCAGACAGACATAGGCCCTCTTGCTAACAACTATTTGGCAGAGGCCCTAGAATCCCCTGAGGGGCGACCATCTCATCATGCCTAAGGCTGATTCAATTCAAATATTTGTACAGGGCTTATTACACACGATATAGGCTTTGAAGGGCTGGGATGATAGACTCCCCTGTGTTTATGCGCTGCCGAAATGTAGGCCTGGGCGGTAAATTCCGTTCCGCTCGCGGAATTTGCGGAATTTCGGTAATTTCGCGTTCCGCGGAGAACGCGAAATTGCCCAAAAATCTGCTTTCCGCGGCTTCGCGAAATTTTTTCTTGTTCGCGTTCTCAAAATGCGCGTTCGCGAGATATTTCTCCCCGAGCACGCAAACAGCAACTGTGAACAGGAAAAAAGCATCGCGAACATGCAATTCCGCGTGTTCGTGGAATTTCTGCATGTTCGTGGAGATTTTTTACCGTTTCGCGGAGATTTGCGTGACGCGATTACGCAAATTCCGCCCACCCCTACCGAAATGTAGAGGGCAGTTTCATACACACTGTATGGGCATATGCAGCTTTAGAAAGGTTTTGGAAGACGGTGATTACATGCCTCGTTGAAGTCCTGGGGTGGGAACTTCCTGGGTCTCCCAGGTTGATTCTGCTTCACATTACCGATGAGAGTGGAGGTAATAGATATAAGCGCCATCTTCTATTTCTAGGCCTCATACTCGCTAAAGGAGATCTAGCAAGATTATGGACGTCCGATACACAACCTGTGGTGAATGCGTGGAGGAAATGGATGGATTTCTGTATGAGATTAGAGGTGTCTGTCATTCAAGCACATGGATGCCCCCAGAAACATACGAAGATTTGGCATCAGTGTGCTGTCTACGAAGGCCTTACACTAGAACGTTCAATGTCAATTGCCAATGTCATGGATGTGGAAGTGTGGACATACGATCGAGTTGGGTAAAGTAAGTTATGAGATGCCATCCGGGGATCACAGGCATCATCTGGGACAAACTTAGTGAGACACAGACAAGTAATACCGCAGTAGGTTGCATTGTTATGGTTTTGTTGTTATCATTAATAAGTAATGCAATGCCACCACATGCAAGATTAAGTGTATGTGCATGTAGCCCCAAGGGCTGTTCAAAGGCAAGAAATACAATAAAATCTATGAGGAAAGAAACCTATTAACAGAAATAGTGGTATGGTACTGCAAAAGAATGTTCCAAAATGGTTTGAAAATTCTTGCCAATGCCACAAAAGTAAACCAAACTAATTAAAACAGTTAGTTAAGTGTTATCCAAATTAAAGAATGATTGTATAATAAACAATTATAAGAAAGTAAATAAGAGATTTACTGGAAAACAAAAATTATCACTACAGAAATTTGAAGATCATGAACGAAACATTTGCATTATAAGATCGTTAGAAATTCTGGAATGTAGTGAATCGTATGTCCAACACAAACTCAACATTTTTAGTTTGTAAATTCTGGAAGAAGAGTTATGAAGATGCTTAAATAATCTCAATGGAACCCAAAATCAGAAGGCAATCTAGCCACTCACTGAAATTCAGTTCCAAATAGATTTATTTTCTCCATCTTCTGTAAAGAAATGAATCCAGATTATGAAGTTAAGCTAAGCAGAAGGCCCGACAATCCCTCAGCAATAATCAAAGTCAACACAGAATGATGGGTCATAACAGGCAAAATTTCAAATTCATGGCGGGGTGCTGTTGTGAAACCCATACAGAAGAAAAGTAAAAGCAGTATGAAATTCCATTATAGCCTTATATAACTAACAGATTTTAAATCAAAGGTGATTACAAAAGGCTTACCATAACACCTAGAAGAATGGATAATGAACAATGCCCTTCATCCAATAGTAAAAGAAATAGGGAAGGCAACTCTACAGGAAATCACTCTTTTGACCTGTGGGCTCCTGTATGAATGTCAGCCGAACAGAACAAAAGATTATGGTGCCAATTAGGATCCTGGAGAAACCGGGTACGAACCGTCGGTCGGAGCGTATTCTCCGTCCGACTCGTACCCGGTTGCAAAACTTTACAAACATGCAAGTACGATTCGCACGGAAACACTATTTCCGTACGAATCGTACAAAACACCAACCGAGGAAAATAAACATACAAATGACATCCGGAAAAGCGCCGACGTGACGTCGGGACGCATGCAGCCTGCGTTCCACGGACCAGGAAGTACGATTCGCACCGACGTCATCCCGCGCGGAGAATATTTTCCGGCAGCCAAAAACTGCCGGGAAATCAGGACGACGCGCACAAGGATCACCTGTACGCGACGGACAGACATGGACCCGAACCTACGTGTCATCCCGGCCCTCATAGCAGTCGACCTCCTCTACAGGTACCGACGCAGATGCCGCAGAAGGTCAGAACAACACCCAGGGGCAAAGGGGGGGGGCAGGGGCAGGACACAAAACCCCCACCCAAGTCACACAGCACACATGCCCTGGACATACCTGACCTCCAGGCCCTGGTCACTTCGAGGGGGTGGGGGCGTGTCCAGCAACGCCAGCGTCCACCACAACGGAAGTGGGCGACGACGCGAACCGGCAACACAACAATACAGGTACGTACCGTACCCACGCCTTAAGAGCATGGGTACGAGTCGTACCACGCCCACACCCACGTCACCCCAACAATGGCGGCCGCACAAGCACTCCACAGCGTGGGCACGGGTACGTACGGACTGTACCCCCACCCGCGTATGTATGGAGCGTATCCCCACCCCAACAGTGTATATATGGAGCGTACCCCCACCCCAACAGTGTATGTATGGACCGTACCCCCACCCGCGTATGCATGGAGCGTACCCCCACCCCAACAGTGTATGTACGGACCGTACCCCCACCCGCGTATGTATGGAGTGTACCCCCACCCCAACAGTGTATGTACGGACCGTACCCCCACCCGTGTATGAATGGACCGTACCCACACCCGCGTATGTATGGAACGTACCCCCACCCCAACAGTGTATGTATGGACCGTACCCCCACCCGTGTATGAATGGACTGTACCCACACCGCGTATGTATGGAACGTACCCCCACCCCAACAGTGTATGTACAGACCGTACCCCCACCCGCGTATGTATGGAGCGTACCCCCAGCCCAACAGTGTATATATGGAGCATACCCCCAGCCGTGTATGTACGGACCGTACCCCCACCCGCGTATGTATGGAGCGTACCCCCACCCCAACAGTGTATGTACAGACCGTACCCCCACCCGTGTATGAATGGACCGTGCCCACACCCGCGTATGTATGGAACGTACCCCCACCCCAACAGTGTATGTACGGACCGTACCCCCACCCGCGTATGGATGGAGCGTACCCCCACCCCAACAGTGTATGTACAGACCGTACCCCCACCCGTGTATGAATGGACTGTACCCACACCCACGTATGTATGGAACGTACCCCCACCCCAACAGTGTATGTACAGACCGTACCCCCACCCGCGTATGTATGGAGCGTACCCCCACCCCAACAGTGTATGTACGGACCATACCCACACCCGCGTATGTATGGAGCGTACCCCCACCCCAACAGTGTATATACGGACCGTACCCCCACCTGTGTAGGAATGGACCGTACCCACACCCGCGTATGTATGGAGCATACCCCCACCCCAACAGTGTATGTACGGACCGTACCCCCACCCGCGTATGTATGGAGCGTACCCCCACCCCAACAGTGTATGTATGGAGCGTACATGGCCAGACGCAGGAGGGGTGGGTGTAGAGTCCTCCCAGCAGTGCCCAGAAGCAGGAGGGGTGGGTGTAGAGTCCTCCCAGCAGTGCCCAGATGCAGGAGGGGTGGGTGCAGAGTCCTCCCAGCAGTGCCCAGACACAGGAGGGGTGGGTGTAGAGTCCTCCCAGCAGTGCCCAGATGCAGGAGGGGTGGGTGCAGAGTCCTCCCAGCTGTGCCCAGATGCAGGAGGGGTGGGTGCAGAGTCCTCCCAGCAGTGCCCAGACGCAGGAGGGGTGGGTGCAGAGTCCTCCCAGCAGTGCCCAGACACAGGAGGGGTGGGTGTAGAGTCCTCCCAGCAGTGCCCAGACGCAGGAGGGGTGGGTGCAGAGTCCTCCCAGCAGTGCCCAGACACAGGAGGGGTGGGGGCCTATCACTCCCAGCAGTGCCCAGAAGTCAACACAGAATGATGGGTCATAACAGGCAAAATTTCAAATTCATGGCGGGGTGCTGTTGTGAAACCCATACAGAAGAAAAGTAAAAGCAGTATGAAATTCCATTATAGCCTTATATAACTAACAGATTTTAAATCAAAGGTGATTACAAAAGGCTTACTATAACACCTAGAAGAATGGATAATGAACAATGCCCTTCATCCAATAGTAAAAGAAATAGGGAAGGCCACTCTACAGGAAATCACTCTTTTGACCTGTGGGCTCCTGTATGAATGTCAGCCGAACAGAACAAAAGATTATGGTGCCGATTAGGATCCTGGAGAAACCGGGTACGAACCGTCGGTCGGAGCGTATTCTCCGTCCGACTCGTACCCGGTTGCAAAACGTTACAAACATGCAAGTACGATTCGCACGGAAACACTATTTCTGTACGAATCGTACAAAACACCAACCGAGGAAAATAAACATACAAATGACATCCGGAAAAGCGCCGACGTGACGTCGGGACACATGCAGCCTGCGTTCCACGAACCAGGAAGTACGATTCGCACCGACGTCATCCCGCGCGGAGAATATTTTCCGGCAGCCAAAAACTGCCGGGAAATCAGGATGACGCGCACAAGGATCACCTGTACGCGACGGACAGACATGGACCCGAACCTACGTGTCATCCCGGCCCTCATAGCAGTCGACCTCCTCTACAGGTACCGACGCAGATGCCGCAGAAGGTCAGAACAACACCCAGGGGCAAAGGGGGGGGCAGGGGCAGGACAAAAAACTCCCACCCAAGTCACACAGCACACATGCCCTGGACATACCTGACCTCCAGGCCCTGGTCACTTCGAGGGGGTGGGGGCGTGTCCAGCAACGCCAGCGTCCACCACAACGGAAGTGGGCGACGACACGAATCGTCAACACTACAATACAGGTACGTACCGTACCCACGCCTTAAGAGCGTGGGTACGAGTCGTACCACGCCGACACCCACGTCACCCCAACAATGGCGGTACGGCCCGTACCCATGTGCCAAAGGCCTGGTTACGGGCCGCACAAGCACTACACAGCGTGGGCACGGGTACGTACAGACCGTACCCCCACCCGCGTATGTATGGAGCATACCCCCACCCCAACAGTGTGTATATGGAGTGTACCCCCACCCCAACAGTGTATGTATGGACCGTACCCCCACCCGCATATGTATGGAGCGTACCCCCACCCCAACAGTGTATGTACGGACCGTACCCCCACCCGTGTATGTATGGAGCGTACCCCCACCCATGTATGAATGGACCATACCCACACCCGCGTATGTATGGAACATACCCCCACCCCAACAGTGTATGTATGGACCGTACCCCCACCCGCGTATGTATGGAGCGTACCCCCACCCCAACAGTGTATATATGGAGCGTACCCCCAGCCGTGTATGTATGGACCGTACCCCCACCCGCGTATGTATGGAGCGTACCCCCACCCCAACAGTGTATGTTCGGACCGTACCCCCACCCGTGTATGAATGGACCGTACCCACACCCGCGTATGTATGGAACGTACCCCCACCCCAACAGTGTATGTACGGACCGTACCCCCACCCGCGTATGTATGGAGCGTACCCCCACCCCAACAGTGTATATATGGAGCGTACCCCCAGCCGTGTATGTACGGACCGTACCCCCACCCGTGTATGTATGGAACGTACCCCCACCCCAACAGTGTATGTACGGACCGTACCCCCACCCTTGTATGAATGGACTGTACCCACACCCGCGAATGTATGGAATGTACCCCCACCCCAACAGTGTATGTACGGACCGTACCCCCACCCGCATATGGATGGAGCGTACCCCCACCCCAACAGTGTATGTACGGACCGTACCCCCACCCGTGTATGAATGGACCATACCCACACCCGCGTATGTATGGAACGTACCCCCACCCCAACAGTGTATGTACGGACCGTACCCCCACCCGCGTATGTATGGAGCATACCCCCACCCCAACAGTGTATGTACGGACCGTACCCCCACCCGCGTATGTATGGAGCGTACCCCCACCCCAACTGTGTATGTATGGAGCGTACATGGCCCGACACAGGAGGGGTGGGTGTAGAGTCCTCCCAGCAGTGCCCAGACGCAGGAGGGGTGGGTGTAGAGTCCTCCCAGCAGTGCCCAGACGCAGGAGGGGTGGGTGCAGAGTCCTCCCAGCAGTGCCCAGACACAGGAGGGGTGGGTGTAGAGTCCTCCCAGCAGTGCCCAGACGCAGGAGGGGTGGGTGCAGAGTCCTCCCAGCAGTGCCCAGACGCAGGAGGGGTGGGTGCAGAGTCCTCCCAGCAGTGCCCAGACGCAGGAGGGGTGGGTGTAGAGTCCTCCCAGCAGTGCCCAGACGCAGGAGGGGTGGGTGCAGAGTCCTCCCAGCAGTGCCCAGACACAGGAGGGGTGGGGGCCTATCACTCCCAGCAGTGCCCAGACGCAGGAGGGGTGGGTGCAGAGTCCTCCCAGCAGTGCCCAGACGCAGGATGGGTGGGTGCAGAGTCCTCCCAGCAGTGCCCAGATGCAGGAGGGGTGGGTGCAGAGTCCTCCCAGCAGTGCCCAGACACAGGAGGGATGGGTGTAGAGTCCTCCCAGCAGTGCCCAGACACAGGAGGGGTGGGGGCCTATCACTCCCAGCAGTGCCCAGACGCTGGAGGGGTGGGTGCAGAGTCCTCCCAGCAGTGCCCAGACACAGGAGGGGTGGGGGCCTATCACTCCCAGCAGTGCCCAGACACAGGAGGGGTGGGTGTAGAGTCCTCCCAGCAGTGCCCAGACGCAGGAGGGGTGGGTGTAGAGTCCTCCCAGCAGTGCCCAGACACAGGAGGGGTGGGGGCCTATCACTCCCAGCAGTGCCCAGAACCAGGAGGGGTGGGTGTAGAGTCCTCCCAGCAGTGCCCAGACGCAGGAGGGGTGGGTGCAGAGTCCTCCCAGCAGTGCCCAGATGCAGGAGGGGTGGGTGCAGAATCCTCCCAGCAGTGCCCAGACACAGGAGGGGCGGGTGTGGAGTCCACCAGCAGTGCCCAGATGCAGGAGGGGTGGGTGCAGAGTCTTCCCAGCAGTGCCCAGACGCAGGAGGGGTGGGTGCAGAGTCCTCCCAGCAGTGCCCATGGAACGCAAAGGGTGGAGTACCCACAGATACAATGCCCACAAATGTCATTCAGGTACACAAAGACCCTGCAGTACATGTACCACATGTGTGGGAGGCTGGGAGTACACACATGCATAGCGCCTAAAAGAGAACATGTCCACATGAAGTCTTGTCAACAGTCTACATACACAAGTACAGTGACCACCAAGGATGCCCCGAATGATGCAGGTGGAGACATCGCTCAGCATGCATGTGCAAAGTTGAAGGAGTCCGTCACACCCCCAGCTGATGTAGACACAGCTCAGCACCACATAGTGGAAACACCCTGCAGGGAAGATGTCAGGTTACACAGAGGAAGGAACACACCTTGGGACGATGTCACCATGCAGTAACTGCTTACATGAACAAAGTAATGTAGCCAACAGCTTTTGATGGCACACAGATACCAGGGTCCACCCTATGACCAGCACAAGACTACATTTCCCACACACCCAACACATTATCACCTCCCAAAATCATGGAGCAGGTCCACCAACAGCAATACCAGATAAACAGTAATGTTCAAAGGAAAGAATTATTGCTTTATTCAGCAGGATGTAAGTAATAATCATCATAAGTGTCAATATACACAAGGCCCATAGGGCAGTCCATGACTCCAATCCGGATGGGGGACACAGTGGTACGTGTGTCCCCTAGCTTTCCTGCACAGTCAGACTCCTTTGTCTTCCACAGGGGGGGGGGCATCATGTTGGGGGGAAGGACCAGGCACCGCAGGGACAGGACGGGCAAGGGGAGGTGTTGTGGGTGCAGGGACGGACGACTCCAACACAGGGGGTGGGGCAGCGCCAAAGTTGGATTCGAGCACGGCGCTGCACACTACTGCCAGGTCGCTCAGCGTCTCCCCTGCACCCGAAGGAACCACAGGCCCCAAGGAGTGGGGGGTCACAGGGATGGGTCACCGTGCTACTGGGGTGGGGTGTGGACGGGGGGGGACTCAACTCCCCTGCCGGTGTCCTGCCTCCACCGCTTGCGGGGTGGTGCCACACTGGGGCTGATGGAAAGACTGGGCAGGACTGACCCTGTGTCCGACTCTTGGCCAGGAGAGCTGAGGGGAGTGGATTTGGAGGGTGGTGGTCGTGAGGAATGTGGACTCCCACTCTGGCTGCGTGTCTTCCGTTTCCCCCCGACCCAGTGGGTGTGCCTACTTCACCCTGTGTGTGCGTGCCAGGAGGTGTGCGCTTTGCCTTCCCTGCTGGCGTGGTGCCTGTGTCTGGTGGGGTGTGTGCATGCTGACGTTTGGGTGTACGTGGGACAGGCATGGGAGTGGGAAGTGTGGATGGGGCATGGGTAGGGGGTGGGACGAAGTGCTGCAGGAGACCCACTGCTGCCGTCAGTGTCGAGTCAATAGACCGCAGCAAGTTGCGTTGGTCAGCCTGCGATGCTGAAATGCCCTCCAAGTATGCCTCCATGTTGGTGAGCACTTGGCTGTGGCCATGGAGGACATTAAGCATCACAGCCTGACCAACCTGCAACTGCCGCAGGATGTCCACAGACTCGGCATTGGCGGCAGCAGTGGATACAGGGGCAGGGGGTGCGGTGCCTGGCAGGAAGGAGACACGTGGTGACCTAGCACGCCAGGAAGGGACACGAGCAAGTGGGAGGCCGGTGATGGCAATGGAGGGGGCGGGGAGAGATGTTGTGCTGCTGTCAGCTGTTGGAGCAGCCTCTGCCCCCTCGGAGTGCTCAGCCTCGGACCCGTCAGCTTCATAATCTGTGGTGGCAGTGGACAGGTCCTCCGGCTCACTCCCCTCAGCCTCAGTTCCACTTGATGTGCCAGCTAAGGTGTCACTGCTGGCACTGGTGCCCGGTCCCTCCGCACAGTCCGTGCCGGTGTCTCCATCCGTGTCCCCCGACGATGCTGTGGGCAAGGTGAATAAACAGGAATTAATCAGACACCTGTATACATATGTCACATGAGTCAAATCTACATAGGTTACAGTGCATAGCCTGAAATGAAAGATGAGTAACATCTACAATACAAGGTACATATATAGGCCCTGCAACACACAGTTGGTTCACCCACCATGCCACTGAGAAACTATGGAGAGCATGACACATTTGCAAATGACATGATATGGAATTGGACAGAGGAGCCAGGCTCTGGGGCCAATCCAGAACTGCATCTGCACCACACAGCGTTGCCGTAACTAGGGATGAGCAGGGACCATCTCCATGAACTTGAGGCACATGCTGCAAAGGTAATACTTAAAGACATGCCCAACATGAATGGGACACTGTACCTTGAGTGTATGTCCAGACAAACATCACACACTGGCCAGACCGAGCAATGAGATTTCAGGTGTCGACATGTAGGCCTTGCCCGCACCAACCACCCCCTACATGAGACAATTTGATGAGACACAGGAAGCACTTGCATCTCTTAGTGTGGGAGAAATACACATGGGCTGCCAGAAACCCATATTGGACCCAAAATACCCCATGTGCGCCTGTACAACGATCTCATTTACAAATGGCCATCATCAGTAATTGTAACAAGACACATAGGCACTGGCCACCGTGAGTATGAACGAGGAAAATTAGGTCAGGCTGTACAGTGGACACTTGTAGAACACGTTACGTAAAGATACATGGTGCCAGGGGACAATGGCACAGAGCACATCCTATGCTGTAGACACTGAAAGTGTCCACATATTGTGATGACACACATGATACCTAGCAAAATATGCCCCAGGGGACAGTAGTGGCCACAATATTCCATGGTCCTGAATGGTAATGACTGCAACACAGGCCACCATCCCTGCACTCTGCGTATCGCACACTCATGCACATCATGTCACAGGCCACAACATAGGACATGCTTGCTGTAAGGCATTACACTTCAGAGACATACTCCTATGTCTGGATTTAGCATCAGTGCCAATTGACATGGACCCCACAAGTACTGTACTGGACAGGGCACAGGCAAGGTCCCAAAACCTGTTACACACCACCCCCACGCATGATGCTGCAAGCATTGGTCACGTGGATAAACTGCCAGCCCAGATGACCTTGTGAAAGAGTGACTACACACAGACCAGGGAACACATGGCATGGAGGGGAAGGGAGGAAGGACAGCACCGCTATACTGTGGGTGACAGGACCTGCACCGCACATTTAAACACTGGCAGTGTATCCATGCAACTGCGCACTTGCAAATGCTGGTGACACACAACAAACACACATGTACCTACCCCCTTCCTGCTGCTGCTTCTCCCGTAAGCGCCTGTCCATGTCTGGAAAGACCACCGCCAGCACACGCTTGTGGATGTGGGTTAGACGGCGGTGCCCATGGTTCTTTGGGCTCACAGGTGAGTCCCCCAGCAGGACCCGTGCGATCCTCCGCGTCCAGCACCGGATATCCTGCCAGCGTTTTCTCACCTGGGCCAGGCGCCGCTGGCGACCCTCCGTCCTCCTCACGGCACTGACGGCGTCCCTCCAGATCTGCTCCTTGGCAGCGGCGCCTACCTGTGGGGTTGAAAAAGTGAGACTACATCAATACACCTGCCACATGTCACAGAGACACACATTAGAACAATTTTGCTGGTTTCAACAAGGCATAGTATGCAGCCAAAGCATTGCACCTTTGTCATAGGGACATTTTTCTCTGTGTAATGGCAAATGCACCACGTGCCATTGAAAGTACACAGGTGGCATGAGGGGTACGACACAATAAATGATCCAGACTCACACTGTGCATCAGAAGGTACACCAGGATTATGTGCAGCACCTCAAAGCAGTCACATGCCACAGGCCACTAACGCTACCTCAGCAGAGTACACAGACACACACAGGCACAGGACATTCCCCTGCCACTGCCAAATGCAGCTACAAACCTCACTCTGCACATGTGCCACTAGACTGGGGGGGCTCACAGGTGTGGGGCTGGCTCTACACGTCAGACACACAGCACTGCTCCCTGCTCGCATCAGATGGGCAGGGTATATCCATCCCTCATGCAGCTTGGGTGCTACACTCCACATATGCACCCACCCACATGACAGGGGACTTACACACACACCGATGTCCAGGGTACAAACACATCATGTGGACACTCTCAGCACAGGTACACTGAACTAACACACATCTGTGGGTACAGTCACCTGTCACACTGGGCTGACCACATAATCACATGAGGACTGTAGAAGCAACATTCCCAGGAGGAGTAGACAGGCAGAATGTGGCATGCACCATGCAGTGATTGTCACAGTAAACACAATGCAAGTGAGGACGGCAGACATGCACCACAGCATGCTCTGGCTGGGAGACATCAGGCATTCCCCCCCTGGGACCCCCTCTACAGTACAATGCATGTGTGTCACACCTGGACACAATGCCAGATGTCCCAGTCACAAAAAAGGGACACGGTCTGTGCTAGTGGACTCTGCACTCACCTGAAACCCTGGTCGCCCATACAGCATGGGGTACTGTGGGAGGATCACATCCAGCAATGCCAGATTCTCCTCCAGGGTGAAAGGCTGGGCCCTCTCCACAGACCTTGACATGGTGCCAGGGAATCACGAGCAGCAGCAGTGTTGTAGAATCAAAAGATGTGCAGGCAAGTGCTCTCTCATGGGACCTGGCTGCCTTATATCTGCCTTGCTGGCCTGTTTCATGCACAGGAGTACAGAGTGATTGGTCACTCACATTTGCATCCTATGTTTCCTCCAATCCCTTTAAACCTAGCACTGTCAGTGGCTTTGCTCTTTTTTTTTCTTGAGCATGATGTAAACTCCACAACCACTTTGCAACAAAGTAAATTCATTCAAACCGACTTTTGCTGGGCACCTGCTGAAAAAAAATCAAACTTTAAACTTGGTCTCTATGACAACCAGCATGCATGTAGGGATTTATACTTGTCCCTCATGTGTCCCCTATGTAATTTGGAGATTCACACACAGGTATGGTGCGTTCCGGGGCCCTAGGGCACCCCAAATGCATAGCAACGGCCCGAACAGGCGTGTGTACGCTCCGTATCACTATGGGTACGCATACGCGAGCAAACCCATGGTGATACGGACTGTACACACGCCTGTACACTCACTATCACTATGGGAGCGCTCGCGTATGCGTACCCATAGTGATACGGACCGTACACACGCCTGTGCGCTCACTATCACTATGGGTGTGCTCGCGTATGCGTACCCATAGTGATACGGACCGTACACACGCATGTGCGCTCACTAGCACTATGGGAGTGCTCGCGTATGCGTACCCATAGTGATACGGACCGTACACACGCGTGTACGCTCACTATCACTATGGGAGTGCTCGCGTATGCGTACCCATAGTGATACGGACCGTACACACGCCTGTGCGCTCACTATCACTATGGGAGTGCTCGCGTATGCGTACCCATAGTGATACGGACCATACACACGCCTGTGCGCTCACTATCACTATGGGTGTGCTCGCGTATGCGTACCCATAGTGATACGGACCGCACACACGCCTGTACGCTCACTATCACTATGGGTAGGCCTACGGCAGCACTCCCATAGTGATAGGGAACGTACACACGCCCTCAGAGCGAATGTACGGTGCCTTACACACATAACAGTGGTGACAGGCAGCACACAGAAAGGAATAGAGCTGACATACTTGTCCATGGATGGACATCAAGGCATTTTCTGTGCAGTACTACATGTGTGGGGCACAGGTGTGAAAGGCTGTGATGTGGCACATTACTCCTGAGTTGTGAAGGCAATAGATGTATGATGAGATGTGTACAGATGTTATGTGTGACGGTGCACTATGTGCCAGACATGCCCTTCACTCCTTTGACATGTGTGCATGTCGTACAGCACACTTGAGATGAGCGTCACTGGCATGGCACAGTCAACAACACACGCAAGTGTCCCCTGATGCCCGCTACAGGGGTTACCACACCAGACATGTGACTACCCACGGTGCACGATGTGACTATGTCATGTATGTGTGGTGTGTTCACATTAGCTTGATGTTGGTGTTCCCTCAAAAGCATCTGCTGTTGCTGCAACCAACATGTGTCTGTGTGTAGATGGCCATGGCACACTGTTACGCACACCAGGCCACATGTGGTATCGGATGTAAGGTGTGTATGTATGCATGGGACACGGAGTAGCGTAACAAGGACCTGTCTGCATCCTCTCAATGTATGTGTGGTCAGTCATGACATGTACACCTTCATGGCAAGGTGTGTGGGCTGTCCTAGTGTAATGTCATGTGACCTGTGGCTCTAGTGTTCCGCTACCTGTCTCTGCAATCAACATCCTACTTCTGCTGATATGTTGATGTATGTCACTCCTGTATTGCGTCTGGCTGTTCACTTACACTGGGACACAGCTAGTCCCATGCCATGGGATGTGGAGGTTCACAATCTCCGTGTGCAGCTGGGTCTTGGTAGGAGTGTCACCTGGCAGCCATACGTGTCCAGGGCATGTAGCACATACCTGACTCCCTATGTAGCATATGTGTATTGACAGATTAACATGTGCTCAGTACATATAAATTGTTGTTGTAGTGCACTCACTCTTCCTTGTCACTTCCAAATTACTGCAGAGCGCCGCCTCTTCCCCGACCAATTCCGGACTTGGCTGACATGCGGGAGAATGACTGTATACGCTGCTACCGCTTCCCCCAACTTTTGAATGAGGAGTTGACGGCAAGGCTGGCACAGGTATCCTACAGCACTGACACCCAAGCTGAAGGTAATGGCAGCCCTACATTTTCTTGCCACGGGTACCTTTCAATATACCATAGCTCATGTTGGTGGCATGTCCCAGAGCATGTTCAGCCATGTGCTGCATGATTTATTAGAGGCCATGTTGCATCACCTGGATGAGTTCATCCATTTCCCAACTCCTGAACAGTTGACTGGTGTCAAGCGTGGATTCTATGCCCTGGGAGGGATGCCCCATGTCATTGGGTCCATAGATGGGACACATGTGGCTTTGGTACCACCACAGGCACAGGAGGTAGCGTACAGGAATTGCAAGCACTACCACTCCATCAATGCCCTTGTGGTGTGTCTGTCCAACATGGTGATTTCACATGTCTGTGCTCGTTTTCCAGGATCAGCACACGATGCCTACATCATGAGGCGTAGCAGGGTGCCTGAAATGATGACGCAGCTGCGCAACGAACGAGCATGTGTTGTTGGTGGGTACACTCTGTCTGTCCTGTATTTTGCGTAGACTTCCAGCCCGCCGCTTCTCCTGTCCTACTTATGTCCATGTGGTTTCCATGTAGGGGACGCTGGCTATCCCAACATGCCATGGCTGATCACACCTCTCCGCAACCCCAGCACACTGGCCCAGCTCCGCTACAACACCGCCCATGGCCGGACAAGGCGAGTGATAGAGAGGACATTTGGCCTCCTGAAGAGCTGATTCAGGTGCCTACACAAGACCGGCGGCGCCCTCCCATATGCCCTGGCGAAGGTCTGCAAAATCTTCATGGCCTGCTGCATGCTGCACAACATGGCAGTTGAGAAAGCTGTGCCACTCATCCTGGATCAAGATGATCAGGACCATCCACCCGTGGAGGACGAAGGGCTTGGCAATGGGGCTAGTGATGTGGAGGATGTGGTTCCGCAAGAGGACATCCGGAGTCGGCTCATACGCGACTTCTTTGCTTAGTGGTGAGTACCAGTGTCTGAGTGTGCACGCATTGGTCCCCGTGTGGCATGTGTTGCGATGTGTGTGTCCATCTGCATGTATGCCACATGAGTCAGAGGTGTGTGTGGATGTGTCACTCGAGTGATGGTGCCAGTGATGAGTGTATTTCCACAGTCATAATTGTGACCTAGCATGTTGTCATCCTTACATGTGTCGAGTACATGCACATGCAAGTAGATGTGCTTTTTGTGGCTGACTTCTTGTGTGTCTCTCATCCCCAGGTACTTGCGCATGCCGTCTGCTGGTTGCATTGTTGTGGCACTGCTATTCCTCATGGACACGTCATCGTGTGCTGACTCAGCGTTACACGCACGGACAAGTTTGGAAGTCTCCTTAGGGTAAGGGATGCATCAGGGGTGTATTGGGTGTGGCAGTTGTTCACGATGTGTGCACACTGCCCCTGTCGATGTTTGGTTCCTCTGCAGACATGTCGCATCACCATGGGACACATTACATGTAGCTGGATACACCTGAATAAATGGTCAGACTTGTTGACAGTCATCTGTAATGGGATAGTGGATTGTGATGATGGCATCAATGTGTGTAACACTGCCCTCGGACACATACGGTTTGCATTGGCTTGACATGGTGTGGGACTTCCACATCAGAGGATCAATGGTGTATGGCAGCCTCTCCGTGAGCAGCAGGGGGTGTTTAGCTGTTACCCGACACTTGTGTGCCAGTTCCAAGGCTATCAAGCATTTGTGGTGCAGAAGGGGGGTGCCAGTGTTGGACCCACATGTTACTCCACATGACCTGTGTATGTGTACTCTGAGTTGCCTCTGCATTCCGGAATACATGACTAATAAAGGTGTCCCTATGCCTCCAAGGTGCCTCTTCTCAGTCAATGCTAGTGTGTTGCCACGGTGCATACGGCATGTCTGGCATGGTTTTCAGTGATAGTGGCTATGTGTCTATGTGTAGAGTAGCAAGATGCAAGCTGTTTGTCTGGGATTAGACTCTGTATTGTGCATGATGTCCATGACTGTGTGGGTATTGTGACATGTGCCATCCCCATGCATCCAACGTTGGCCAGGCCACCATTCTCTGCATCCACCTGACTCAAGCTTGCAGGACATGGTTCTGCCACCTGTCTACACATACCTGGGTGCCCCCCAGGACACTCCACATGATCCCTGACCTCTGCGCATGACTGTTGCTGTACTCAATATGTCTGTCGGCACGGTTGTGCGGCCACCCCCTCAGCTGGTTGGGCCCATCACGGGTGTGTATGGTGCTCCATGTCTGTCTTGCCTAATACATTGTGACCCATGTGTGTCCTGTGCCAGACTCAGGCCCCAGGGTATGGATGGTTGAAGTCATATGAGAACTCAGGCATGGTTAGACTTTACAAGACACATGTAAGGTAATAATGCAAAATGTAGGCATCATCTCTTGATCGTGTAAGTTTTTATTTGTGTTGGGGTACGTGTTGGGGGGGTATGACAAGAGGGGCTTTCCGGGTGTGTGGAATCCAAAGTTCACTGGGGGAGTTGGTGTCCTTGCCATTGGAAATCATCAGAGTCCATGCCACAGTCTTTGTCAACATTGGTCAGACAGTGACCAGAAAGTCCATGTGGCAGAGAATGTCATTTGCTGATGTGCTGCTGTTGGTCCAGTGGGCCAGGTGCCAGGCCAGGTGTCCTGGGAGATGGTGCTGTTGCGCCGACCCTCACGGTCTTTTCCGTGGACGACCCGCCCTCCTGCGGGAACCCTCAGAAGCAGGCTGTGACGATGTTTGGGATGCTCCGTCGGATGTATCCTCCTCCTCCTGATCCCTCCCTGTGGGTGGTGATGTTCTTCGCCTGGTGGCACAGGGAGGGTTGCCCATGTTGTTGGCTATCCGACGGAGTGAACGGTTAATTCCCGTGAGCACCGTCACGAGCTCAGCCTGTCTGTCCTCCATCCTTCCTTGGTGTCGCAGTTGACAGGCATGTTGCTCCGCATGTTGCTGGGCCTGCTGGGTCTTGATCTCCTCGAGGGTCCCCTTCATCTCGTTGAGGGTGGACACAACCTGGCTCATGCCCGTGGTGTCCTGCCGGTATGTGTCCAGGATGTTTCTTACATGTGAATATACCGGTTCCGCAGCCAACTGGTCAGGCTCGCCCCTCCGCCGTCCTCCACTCCCACCACCCCTGCCCACTTGCACCTGGCCTGCCCTTGTGGGCACATCGGGTCTCCGGGTCCCCTGAGGGGTGACATTTGCGTTGTCGCCTGCCTCCTCCTGGGTGCCCGGTACACTGTGTTCATTCTGGTCAGCCTGGCTGCGTTGTGGTGGTGGGGCAGGGATCCTGGGTGTCTCCTGGGATGTGGCAGGAGTGGGGGTGGTGGTTGGCCCAGTTGTACCTGACGCAGGTGCTGCAGGTGGTTGGACACCAGAGGTGCCAGGTTGGTCGGGGTCGTCCACAGAGTGGTGAGAGTCGTCGCTGTCGGTGGGATCGTCATCCCGCAGAGCCGGGTCCTGTGAATCTTCCCCCCCAGTGTTGGGGGGTGATCCACGACGTTGACCTGTGTGTGAGAGAGACAATGTTATTTTTGTTCCATGCAACATCCATGTTTCATTCGTTTCAAAGTTGGCACATTTCCTCTGGGTATTTGGATATGTCTTGCATTCCACTCACAGTGCACTTGTGCATGGGTATGTCCCTTGGCCACACCTTTTGAGACTTTACCTATGTGTGACACAGTCTTACTTGCTGCGTCAATTGTGACTGCAGTCAGCAGTGGAGTGAGCAGGTGTGGCGAGCCATGCATTGGCACCTTCCGTGTTGCACTGTACGTGAGCACATAGAGTTGTTCCACACACTTATATAATGCAGGTAGCTGGCGTTGTGCTCGTGCACAGGTTGAGACATGGCCCAGTGTTTTTCCATGGAGAAGAGAGGGGGATTCAGGCACTGGCCACCATTGTCTACATGCACGCAGTCCACCTGCTGACGAGCAGACATTCCCACACCACCCAAGGCTGAATTGGTCTCCCTGTGTATCCCTTTCTCACTCCCTCTCTGTCCCCCTCTCCCTCCCTCCCTGTGTCAGCCTCCTCCCTCTGTCTGTCTCCCTGTGTCTCCCTCCCTCTCTCTCCCCCTCTCCCTCCCTCTGTGTGTCACCCTCTGTCACCTCAGCCCATGTCAGGTGGCGAGAACCGGTAGTACACCGCTCGCATCCCCGCCACGCGGGGGAACTACGTTTCCCAGGATGCCCGGCAGAACACGCCCCACGTGTTCGGCGCCGAGGGCGACAGCGGTTAAAACCGCCAACAAACACCAAGCGGTGCCGATGATTCCAGCCAGTCCTGTTCGCACTCTTGTTTCGGAAACAACGTTCCAGCCTTGCGTTCTCGGCCTTACCCTCGTCCTTGTATCCAGCCTCTCCGTCTCCAGCAGTGTTACCTCGCCGCTTCCCTGAAGCAAGGAAGACCGCGGGGAGCTCCCAAGCTTCAACGTTCCAGACTCCAGGGAACCTCCATCAGCGCTCCTCTGCCCAAGGATTACCGGGTCCAGAGTGGTAGCGCGAAGGTGAAAACCTCGCCGGTGAGCCCCGACGCGGGTACGCGTCGGAACAACCTTCCACGTTCCTGTTTTCTTCCCTCATCCATTCCACGCGCTCCTCTGCCCACGGAGTTCCGGGTACTGAGTTGTAGCGCGGACTGGTGCGCTCCTCTGCCCACGGAGAACCGGGTCCAGAGTGGAAGCACGAACTGGGGCGCTCCTCAGCCCATGGAGTTCCGGGTTTAGAGTAGCAGCGCCCGTTCCTTTTTTCAGCACTGCACAACTGTGAGTACTGTTCTTTCCTTTAGCCTTCAGGGAGGCGATTTCCTCGTTCTTTTGGGAGCGACCCTGATCCAGGACGCGCTCTGGGGGGCATCAAGCACTGCCGTTCAAGTGCTGGCTTTTGCTCCCAGGGGGTAGCGTCCCTCTGCCCGTCCGGTACGATCCCAAGGGTTCGCCCGGGCTCTGCGGTGATACGTCAGTGCTAACCTCAACTGAGCGTCACGCAGGCCAGGCCAGAGAACCCCCAAAACCCCGGGTTGGAAGGTGACAGGTGAGAAACCACTGCAAAGTGGGAGGGGGGAGGCAACAAGTGGGTCACTACTGACGGGTGTCTGACGGTGTGCTTGTTTCATTCCAGATCCCTTTTCCCAGCTGCTCCTTCCCTTCCTTCCCTCGCCCACCTGTCTCCATAGTCCGTGTGTGTTACACGTTCTCCGGACTGGGGACGGATGGGAGGTGGACCCCATTAACTTCAGCGTCATCCTGAGGAGAGAATTCCCCGGCCATCGTGACAGCCCAGCTTCCTAGGCACACACTTTTTGCAGATCTTTGAATGGCCCTTGGCTTGTTCATGTGAGTTTGTTTCTGATCTCCAGGCACCCATTGGGTGTAGTGTCTGTGTCTGCGCTGCTGCTGTGGTGGTGTGTGCTGCCACTCTTTCACAGTGTTGGCTGTTCATTGGCTGCTGTCATGTGCAAAAAGTGCCTTCACCCCCATGTCTTCATGCAAGGCGTCCGCCATTTGCAGGCAAGTCTTTCCTGTGTGGGGACACACTGTTTGTCTGGCTGTGACCTAGGCCATATGGGCAGAGGACATTGTTGTCTGCTTCTGAGTTGCACTATGTGATTTTTGAGGCCCACACTCCCGCCATCCGGGTTACCGTGTCTTGTGTTGGTGTTTTCTGTGGCCTGTGACTTGGCATTGTCCAGCTGGGTGCATGGGGCATGGTGGCGCAAGTGGCATGTGCGTGTTTATGGAGTGTGGTTGAGTCATGCGATAGCTTTGGGGTGGTTGCGTGCATGATTGTGAGTTTGGTTGTGGATGACGTTCCCCCCATGTGAGGTGAGTTGTTTGTGTACTCACCAGGCTCTCGGAGTCCTTCTACTCCCTCCACTGCCACCACCGGCAGTATGGCCATCACTTTCTCCTCCCAGGGATGGTATTGTACGCGTCTGCGGGCCGGCCCTCCTCCAGTGATGTTGGCCTGGTTGTGGTCGTCGGTCATTTTGCGGCGGACCGTCCTCTGCAGATCGTACCACCTGGCTTGGCATTCATGCCTGGTCCTTCTGGTGGACGCAACAGCATTCACAGCATCGACAATCGTCTGCCACATGGCTGTTTTTTCGGAAATGCTGGTCTGTCTGACCAATGTTCCAAAGAGGTGTGGCTCGACTCTGAGGATTTCGTCGACAAGGACCTCCAACTCTTGGCTAGTGAACTTTGGATTCTTGTTAGTGGGCATGGTGAGGGGTGTGGGTGTGGATGGTTGTGGGGGGTGTGGGTGTGGATGGTTGTGGGTGTGGGTGTGGATGGTTGTGGGTGTGTGGGTGTGGTTGTGCAGGTGTGTGAATGTGATGAGGGGGTGTTTGTGAAGGTGGTTGTGTGAAGGTGTGCAGGTGTAAGGTGTAGTGGAGGTTGTAGTATGGTGCAGTTGTTTCTCTGTGTGGTCTGGCAGCAGTGGGTCTGTTGCAAAGGATCATGGTTTGTGTGTGTTGGGCCTTTTTATTGGTCCATTGGTGGGTGTGGCTGTGTTTGAAGTTTGGGTGGGTGTGTTATAAGGAGTGGTTGTGTTTTGGGCCTCTGAGAGTTTGGCAGTTGCAGGTCAATGAATAGGTTGTATTTGTGCTTGTTGGACATGTTATGTGGCTTTGTGCGATTCAAATGGAGTCTTCTTGTCTTGTTTTGCTTTGTCCTGGTTGTGTACGTGTGTTTTTAGCGTCTGTACGGTGCGTACATCGGCCATTTTGTTGTACAGTGCTGTCCTTGTCTCTGGCTTGGTACGACTCGTACATGCGCAATGTTGGGTGAGGTTGCTGGTGTTGGGGCCTGGGGTGCGCTCCGTACTTAGACTGGTGGGGTGTGTGTTCGCTCCGTACATACACGGTTGGGGGGACGGTCTGTACATACATGGTTGGGGTGGGGGTACGCTCCATACATACGCGGGTGGGGGTATGGTCCATACATACACTGTTGGGGTGGGGGTACGCTCCATACATACGCGGGTGGGGGTACGGTCCGTACATACACTGTTGGGGTGGGGGTACGCTCCATACATATGTGGGTGTGGGTACGGTCCGTACATACACGGTTGGGGTGGGGGTATGCTCCCTACATACGCGGGTGGGGGTACGGTCTGTACATACACTGTTGGGGTGGGGGTACGCTCCATACATACGCGGGTGAGGGTATGGGCCGTACATACACAGTTGGGGTGGGGGTACGCTCCATACATACGCGGGTGAGGGTACGGGCCGTACATACACTGTTGGGGTGGGGGTACGCTCCATACAGACGCGGGTGTGGGTATGGTCCATTCATACACGGGTGGGGGTACGGTCCGTACATACACTGTTGGGGTGGGGGTACGCTTCATACATACGCGGGTGTGGGTACGGTCCATTCATACACGGGTGGGGGTACGGTCCGTACATACACTGTTGGGGTGGGGGTACGCTCCATACATACATACACGGGTGAGGGTACGGTCCGTACATACACTGTTGGGGTGGGGGTACGCTCCATACATACGCGGGTGGGGGTACGGGCCGTACGTACGGGGGTGTACATACACGGGTCGGGGTACGACTCATACGTACACGGGTGTACATACACGGGTGGGGGTTCGACTCGTACGTACGGGGGTGTACATACACGGGTGGGGGTTCGACTCGTACGTACACGGGTGTTCATACACGGGTGGGGGTTCGACTCGTACGTACACGGGTGTACATACACGGGTGGGGGTTTGACTCGTACATACGAGGGCTGGGGGGGTGGTTGGGCGCGTACATACGGGGGCTGGGGGGGGTGTTGGCGCGTATGCGGGCACATGTCTCCATGGTTGCTATAGGAGTTCGGTGCGGACGGTGTTTTTTCCATCCGGTTGTAACATCGGACGCACGGGATGGATCGTACTTGCGCGGTCGGACTTCACTTTTCACATTTGTACGGTAAATCGTCCGGGGACGTGTCGGACACATTTTCCGACCCGAGGACGTGTGGGGAATTATTCCCAATGCGATTCGTATGGACTTTTTCCCATGCGAATCGTAGTTGGCAGTTTGTATGGCACTTGTACGATTCGTACGGTAAAAAGACCGGATACGAGTCGTACGGGGAATTTTTTTCCAGGATCCTAATCGGCACCTAGTAGGTGTTTTGTTGACTTCCAAACTGCTTTGACATAATTGACTGAGGGACTCTTTGGCAAAGGCTAAAGAACAGAAATATTTCACCTGGACAGTTTTCTTAAATTGTGTCACAATAGTAACTGGGCACAAGTGCAGATCAACCAGCCTAGCATTCTTTCATTTAAAAAAAAAACCACTTTGTTATTTTTTAAGAGAACAGTAACCTTATAACATACAATGACAGTATCATTAGCGTTGCCATACCCACGCCACATCAATCCTCAGGTTAAGCAGGATGAAAAAACAACAGTGTAATGTATCCATGTGGCTACCCATCCATTTGTGGAGGGACCACAAGATCACTGCAAACATCCAAATAGCACAACAAAAACCAGCTCTTATCACTCATCTCTCCCGATCCTCGCTCCCTTTCCATCATAAGTGTATATATGTTATGTTATCCTGGTTTATAATGCGCACCATTACTAAACGGTGTCCTGGAGCTAGCAGTTTTGAGTAAAGGAATCATACCCTAATTGCAGAAAAGCCAGGTTTTGAGTCCCTTCCTAAAGGTTGTCAGAGTCAGGCGAGTTCTAATAGAGCTTAGGAGGCTGTTCCAGAGTTTCGTGGATCCTGCTGTGAAACTTTTACCTCCCCATTTCGCTTTCTAAGTCCTGGGAAGGAGCTTCAATTACTCTCCTTCCGAGCGGAGGCATCTATTGGGGGAATACCATTTCATTGACTGCCTCAGAAACTGATGGCCGGTGCAGTGCAGTTCTATATGTGATGCATGAAACTTTAAATTTGGTAAGGCTTCTGACTGGAAGCCAATGAAGATTTTGGATGTGTTTCACCACCGAATGAAACTTAGAGATACCTAAAAGCATCCTTGCAGCAGCATTCTGGATCATCTGCAACTGCAGCTTTCATAACTGCTTTTTGGGCATATTAAGATAAAGACCATTACAATAATCCAGCTTCGAAAGAACCAGGGAGATGATTATGATCTTTCTACTGTTGTCAGGAATATAGGGCAAGATTTTTTTCATCACTTTGAGTAAATAGAAACTGGAAGAAGTGACGGCGTTGACTTTAGCCTCGAAGTTAAGTTTATCATCAACGATCACTCCAAGATCTTTCACCTTTGTTACTGGAGTGGGTACTGAACCTAATTCATCCGGCCACCAGCCAGACGACCAGTTAGGGAAGCGATTGCCAAACATAATTATCTCTGTCTTACCTGAGTTCAATTTAAGGCAGTATGAACTCATCCAGGAACTGATGGCAATTATGCAGTCCCAAAATCAACTAACAAGAGACATACTGCTTTTGTGAACAGACAGAACAATATGGGTATCGTCCGCATAAGATGCCAGTGCCAGTCGAAAGGACCTGATCAAAGCTGCCAGTTCCGAAAAATAAATATTGAAAAGAGTGGGACTAATTGATGAGCCCCGCGGGATTCCTCATGGAAGAGAAAAGGAAGCAAATTCATAAATACCTAAAGTTGCAGACTGAGATCTGCCTGATAAAAAGGAGGAAATCAGCAGTAGTGCGTTATCCTTGATACCAAGAGAGAGCTCAAACGATTAAGTAGCAGCTTGTGGTCGACTGTGTCGAACGCTGCCGACAGATCGAGCAGAATGAGAGCCACTGCGCCCCCTTCATCTAGTACTGCCCTAATTTCGTCTGTGGCTTTGATTAAGGCCATTTCTGTGCTATGGCCCGGCATAAAGCCAAAGTGGGTCTCGTCCAAGAGATTGTTTTCATGTATGTAGTTAGCTAGCTGAGTATTCATGACTTTTTCCACCAGCTTAGCCTGAAGTGGAAGACATGAGATAGGTCTATAGTTGTTAGGTTCAGATGGGTCAAGATTGGGTTTCTTTAGAAGAGGTAGTATTGAGGCCCTTTTTCAAATGGAAAGAGAAACTCCTTGAAACTCCTTCCTTGAACATAGAGTTAAAAATGATGGACAGACTGGTTCCCAGGGTTTCAGAGACTGAGTTTGAATACCATGGGGGGGAAGGGTCATGAGTAGATCTAGATTTAGCCTGCTTGATCAGAGCTGTGATCTGATCGCTAGAAACTGAAGCAAATTCAGTAAATGCTGGGGAGCTGGGAATTAGCAGGTCATTAGGTTCTCGTACCACAGGCCTAGAAATGATTTCAAAAGTGGAGTAGATCTGCTCAACCCTTTTTTGAAAATTCAAAGCTAAATTATTGCAGAAAGCTTGGGAGTGTTCCTTTAATAGCTTTGTCTGAAAGGGTGGAGAGTTTAGTTACCACCTGAAAAAGTTCCTTGGTGGAGTTTTTAGCATCCTCAATTAATTTAGAATAGCAAGTGCACTTTTCTTTAAAAATAAGATCTTTGTATTTAGATAGCAAAGTTATATAGAGGGAAAACTCCTTCTCGTAGTAATGGGCTCTCCAGCATCATTCTGTCTTCTACAATTTTGTTTTTCAATCCTGAGAGCTTCCGAGAACCAAGGAGCAGAAGGGACTTTTCTATTTGTCAAAGATTTTTTATAAGGTGCTAATCTATCAGCTACTGTGTTTAGCCAGTGATTAAACTGAGAGGAAGCAAGTTCTACATTATCTGGCAAGTTATCTTGAGAAAGCGACAGATGGTGACTGAGCATGTTATTATCAACCTGCTTCCAGTTTCGATAGCGCAAGTTAGATCAACTTTTAGAGTTGGCAAGATCGGAAGGGAGGCCTTAAGCTCAAAAGTAATAGCATAGTGGTCAGTCCAACTTAATGGTAGGATCTCCTTTATATTAATTGAAGTACTGTTGGTAAATATTCCATCTAAAGTATGACCAGCCGAGTGCATAGGCTCTTTGACTGTTTGAGTTAAACCTGTAGCACTCATGCTATCTAACAGTGAGGCAGTGTTATTATCTGCAACCGCCTCCAAATAAAATCGCCTAAGATGTTGAAGTTATTTTCAAAAGCACAATATTACAATAAGAAGCTGAAACTGGAAAGAAAGGCATTTTTGGAGTCTTGCGGGCGGTAGAGTAGCATCACTTTGAAAGAGAAATGCTTAGCTATTTTTAAGTTAGAAAGGATAGCTTTGTAGTCCTGGGAAGAAATGGCTTCAAAGGAAGTCTTGTAGGTATTACAATAAATCAGCGAAAGTCCCCCTCCTTTTTTGTGTAGTCTGTCCTGTCTAAACACTAAGAAACCAAAAGGGACAGCAATGCAGAAATTGGAACTAGCTTCCGGGTCTGCCCAAGTTTCCGTAATTAGGAGCAAGTCTAGTCACTGAGAATCTATCAGCTCAGAGATTTCGAGTAATTAGAGGAGAGTTTATATTAGGCCCTGGCACTATTAAAGAAGGAGTAGCTGAAGCACGGGGTGTGGTGAGGGCGTAGAGATTGAAGCTACAGTTCAGACAAACGGCAGGCTTCTTTGGCTGTAGTAGACATAAGTTAAAACATAAACATTTGTTTAACTTAGATAGAGATGTGGTGTTAAAACTCTGCAGTTCCTTACCGGTATATGACGAGAGCGTTAGTGCATGGCTGGAAAATCAGCCAGCGTCAATGGTGCTTGGCGTGATCAGGGCACCGACTGGCTTGCGAGGTGGGCCAGCGGCAGGCCCGTTGCGCGTGGACGCGCTTTCTGCTGCATCAAGTAGCCCTCCCTTGAAGGGGGCGTGGTCATGGCATAATCAAGGATTCAAGGAAAATCAATATGCCAAAGCAAACAGGACTTAAAACTGGGGTCCAGCAACCCCCCCCCAACGGTTACAGGCTCCCCTGTAAGAGCTGTGTACTGGTAAAGCAAATTCAACAAGGTAAACAGTGAGAAAATAAACTCATAAAACTATTAAAAACTCAGGAGGATTACTCCCTCCAAGGATGTCACCTACTGTCAGCGATCCAGGCACATCCCAAAATGGCAAGACTGCCTACAAGGAATAGAAAGGGCAAAAGAAAGGTCAAGTGTTACATCACCCGCACATCCGCAGTACACAACCCCTGATCCGCACTTCTTGTGGATCCGCTGCCAGCGTCCCCAATCAATTGAACCACAGCTGTACATAAGCATTGCATGTACTGTATCGTGCTGTATCACTAAACAGGTCCTCGGTTGGTAGGAGGGAGGCGCCATCCCATACCTTAAAGCTGTACGAGATACTGCAATTAACCATTGTAGTCATGGGTCTCTGGGGTGAGTATCCCAGTCACTCCAAGAATTCAACCCAGTCATCCATGAGGTGGCAACCCCACGACAAGCCCTAGAGTCAGCACGCACTGATAACTCTGCTGAGATCCAACGGGCCACAATATTTAGCTCCAACTGGTCAGGCAGGGCCCTTGCCGTCTTCCAGGACATGGCGATGTGGTGTTTTGCGAGCATCAGAGCTAAGCCCTGAAACCCAGCCAGCTGTTTCATCCACTTCATCAAAATAACAGTGTTATGAAGACATTGAGCAGGGTCCTTTGGGAAGAGAGAGGCTGTGACTTCAGATATTCAGTCGGTCACATCCCGCCAAGAGTCAACAATCACAGGACAGGTCCATATCATAGGAAGAAAGTCTGCGTTGACCCTCTTTCATCTAGGACAGACTTCCCTGGTACCTGTGTATATCTATATCTTCCCTATCTTATCTGTTGAAAGGTAGGCATGGTGTAGGTAGTTAAACTAAGTGAAGCAGGCTTTCAATGTGAATATTTCTTTTAACCAATCGCAGGATAGGTGAGGCGGTGCAACTCCTAAGCCCCTCTCCATGCCGCACCATAGCTTGTCACTCACTATGAAGTAGCTTTCCCACTGCCTCTCGCTGCTCCATATATTGAAGTCGGATACTCTGGAAACCAAAGTTGAGGCAATCGGATTTTTAAGATCTTCTGTAGAGAGGCGGGAGCTGATTGGGAGTCCCTCTCAGCCTGAGCAAGAAAAGATGCCGAATGGCCCTGCGTCATACAGCAGATTCAGACAAGACTCAGAAGGGACCTTGGGATAAATGAGACATTTTTTAAACGTTACCTTCAGGCAGGAAAGTTCATCTCTGTTGAAGTAACAATGTCACTTCCAGCAAAAATATTAAGAAAACCTCTGAACCCCCATGGATGACCGCCAGGAACTGAATGATCAGTCTTAAACTGAGTGCTGCTCCGACATATCTGGAAATTTGACTCTTAGTTTACAGGACACCACTTGTGAGTGTTCTAGAATAACATTTATTATAGGACATTGCTGAACATTATGAAAGTATCGTAGTGGCCATTTTCATTGAAGTACAACTTACCTTAGTATATCGTGTATCCCCTGGGTGTCTTGTGATCTTGTGTTATCTGGAAAGGTCCTGAGGAAGGAGGTCTAACTACCTTTTATATCCCACCGAAACACACGTCTACCCTGGTTGTTCAGATCCTGTTGAACATTTTTATTTCACATGGTCATGGAGACCCTGCAACTCTATGTCTCCCCTTTACCCAGATATATTTGCCTGTGTGAATGCTGTATGAGTCTGGATGGTTTTTGTTTGAGTATGTATGAATTTTTTTTGTATGTTTGTCTACATACGGGGGTTATAAGTTCAAGTTTAACAGTGAACTTTACAATGAAAATGTATCCCCACATATAGACATACCTTGTGATACCCATATAAGATCAGTGATATTAAAAATTAGAAACGGATGTAACTCGCAGATCACAAACTCAGTCTTTAGCTCAAGGGTGAAAGTACTTGTATCTGTTTGATTAGAACCAAATGTACATCTGTACATTTGCCAATAGATTGTCCAAATATTCCTAAGTATCCATAAAAGGTTTTTAATGCCCTTGCTCTTAAAATATACTGCAATAACGTGAAACACAGCAATAAAACTTTTAAAAGATATGAATTTTTTACATGTGTTTTGGTAGTCTTTAAAGTACATTCAAAGTTGTATTCTTATATTTTATTATTTTTGATTGCATAATTTAGTGTGTGTTTTATGTTTTTATGAATACATTTGACTTAAACTTGTGATTAAATCTGGACTGGTAATACAGTTATATATAAAATGCAAAAAAAAGATATATCCCAAAAAACAATAACTCCTCATTAAAAAACAATAATAGTAAATGTGGAAGGGCCCAGGGATGTAGCTGGAGAATTCAGAATACTTACTCCTAAAAGGAGGGGGGTAGTGAGGGTTAAAGAGGAGTTTAAGGAGGGACATTCAACACCCATAAAAAAGAGTATGCCTATTACTAGTCCCAAACTACAGTTATAAAGTTTTACAACCCTAAAGGTGAGAAAGCAAAGTAAATGTACTGCAGCCTTGGAATAAGTGAAGTATGATTCATAGCCACTTACTCGTACTGCAGTACACTCCCATAGAAAATAATGGAGGCAGACTATCTATCTATCTATCTATCTATCTATCTATCTATCTATCTATCTATCTATCTATCTATCTATCTATCTATCTATCTATCTATCTATCTATCTATCTATCTATCTATCTATCTATCTATCTATCTATCTATCTATCTATCTATCTATCTATCTATTTATCTATCTATCTATCTATCTATCTATCTATCTATCTATCTATCTATCTATCTATCTATCTATCTATCTATCTATCTATCTATCCATCCATCTATCTATATATATATATATGTATATGTATATATTACCTACTGGCGGTCGCCAGTAGGTAGTTATAGTTAGGACCCCTTTTCCATAGGAAATCCGCAACATTCTATTTTGAATAACTTTGGCGCCGGTCGATGAATCCTCGCGAATTTCTCAAAATAGGTGGGGCGCTACGCTCCGCTCCAACCCTGAAAGTCTCGGGGGGATTCGTCAAGCGGGGGCTGAGATAAAAGGGGGGTCCCAAAACGCGTTTTTCCCATGCATTTTTCCATAGGACCTTTAGACGGAGCTACAGCCCGAACGGCTGAACAGAATTACTAGAAATTTGGCAGAGAGGTAGTCCCTATGTCAAGGAAGTGCCTTTTGTAGGTTTGGTGTAAATCTGTTCAGTAGATTCTGAGAAAATAGCCTTTAAATCAATATATATATATCTGAGCCCGCTTACGGTACGCTTACCGTACGCTTACTGTACGCGTACGGTGGCGTGCGCGAGCGCGATTCTGATTGGCTCTTAGATCTTAGTAAACATTCGAATCGGCCGAAACCAGGAAGCGGCGTCCGCCATTTTGTCTCTCGCACTGAGTGTTATTTATCAAACATGATGCCCAAAAACATGTTACGGAGCTGTTTTGACAACTCCCTCCCACATAGTCATGTTGAGGGAGTCCCCAAACATCCCCCAAGAGCAAAAACGGTTTAATTTTTTTTTCGGCAATTTCGCCGAGTACGCTTACCGTACGCTTACCGTAAGCGTACGGTAAAAAATAGAAATAAAAAAAACACTATCCACACTTACCCCACCCCCTGTGCTTTTGGTGGCCGTAGGCCACCAAATGTACAGGGCTTATTACATCAGTAAAAAAACGATATTTTGGCAACATGAAATTATAAAATCGAAATAAAAAAAACACTATCCACATTGACCCCACCCCCTGTGCTTTTGGTGGCCGAAGGCCACCAAATGTACAGGGCTTATTAAAGTTGATAAAAACCGTGCACGGAACGCACTGCGTTAAGTGGGCGCGCACGCCTCGAATGGCGTAAAGTAACTTAGCATTTAAAAAACCGTACAAATTCACTGAAAAAACCATAGGTTTCACACACGTTATAGTTAGGAATTAGCATTTAAAAAACCTTGCAAATTCACTGAAAAAACCATAGGTTTCACACATGTTATAGTTAGCGGAAATTTTACTGATAAAAAAACAATGAAATTGCCCCGTTATAGTTAGTGCTGGCAACTATAACTCACGCGACCGCAATCTTCTGCTGATGACATATGTGTCTTTATAAAAAAAAATATTTGTAATATATGTATAGCTAAAAATGTATGGAAGAAGACATGGGCAAATAAGTGTCTAAATACAGTATTAGCATCAGCAGAGGATTGCGGTCGCGTGAGTTATAGTTGCCAGCACTAACTATAACGGGGCAATTTCATTGGTTTTTTATCAGTAAAATTTCCGCTAACTATAACATGTGTGAAACCTATGGTTTTTTCAGTGAATTTGCAAGGTTTTTTAAATGCTAATTCCTAACTATAACGTGTGTGAAACCTATGGTTTTTTCAGTGAATATATATATATATATATATATATATATATATATATATATATATATATATATATTACCTACTGGCGGTCGCCAGTAGGTAGTTATAGTTAGGACCCTGTTTCCATAGGAAAACCGCAACATTCTATTTTGAATAACGTTGGCGCCGGTCGACGAATCCTCGCGAAATTTTCAAAACTAATGGGGCGCTACGCTCCGCTCCTACCCTGAAAGTCTCGGGGGGATTAGTCAAGCGGGGGCTGAGAAAAAAGGGGGGTCCCAAAACGTGTTTTCCCCATGCATTTTTCCATAGGACCTTTAGACACAGCTACAGCCCGAACGGCTGAACAGAGTTACTTGAAATTTGGCAGAGAGGTAGTCTACAGGTCAAGGAAGTGCCTTTTGTAGGTCTGGTGTAAATCTGTTCAGTAGTTCCTGAGAAAATAGCATTTAAATCAATATATATATCTGTGGCAGCTTACGGTGCGCTTACCGTGCGCTTACCGTAAGGTTACCGTACGCGTACAGTGCCGTGCGCGAGCTCAAATCTGATTGGTTGTCACATGACTGTAAACATTCGAATCGGACGAAATCAGGAAGTGTCAGGCGCCATTTCGTGTGTTTCACTCAGAAAAAAAAAGGGAGATATTGTGAAAAGGGGGCTAGGAAGAGAGTTACAGACCCCCTAACATTTGAAAGGGGGTCAAAGAAGGACAGAAAAGTAAAACATTTTTTTATTAATTTAAAAAAAAAAATCGCGGGGTACGCGTACGGTAAGCTTACGGTGAGCTTACCGTACGCGTACGGTAGAAAAAAAAAAGAAAAAAAGAAATAAAATTCAGATTTAAGTGTTTAGATATTAGGGGGCTCTAAAAAGAGCCGTTGTGTTTATGAAGTGATTTGATTTTTTAGTGGTACCTACAAGTAAGTACCGATGCAGAGTCTAAGGTTCAAGAGGAAGACTCTGTTCCCTTCATCAGTGAAGTGTACACCATCTCCTCTATAAATGTCTTGCATGTCGTAACACAAGTTGTTGTGGTAAATGGAACCCATACCATAGTCTCGGAGGAAAGCAGAAACAGATTTGTTGACGTGCTTTCTTGCTTTGTCAATCTGCGGACAAAAATGATTGGACCAGTTCCATTTTTGCCTTTGGCATATGTTAGAATACGCAAAGGCAGTTTTAGGGAAAAGTGAAAACAGTTGTGCAAAGGTCTCCTTCATAAGCATTTCCAGACCTACCCCAGTCAAAGTGCCTAGGTCATTGCCACCACAGTGCACTATTATGAGGTCAGGGTGTTGGATTTGCATGAAGGATTTCACCAATGGCATCAATTGGTGCCACTTTAACCCTCTCTGACCAATCCATTTAATGTCTACATTTGGCAAAGCAAGGTCTCTCACCATACCTGTTTTCTCTGCATACTTTTCACTCCAGAAGACATAGCTGTGCCCTACAATCCACACTGTGAACATCTTCCAAGGAGATCTGGATGCACTCAGGAGGTGTATTTCAGTAGAATGGGAAAAAGAAATGAAAGACAGTTTGGAAATAGAGGCATACATATTTTTTTAAAACAAAAAGAACTCATTGGCTGTTTCATACCATTCTACACTAAAAACTAGGCTGTATGTGTCAATATATAGAAGCATGTTTTGTATTGGTACAGAAAAATGTGTTACCAAAGAACAGTACTATGGATTTGCTGTTAGGTTTGAAAAGTCAAGCACTCTTGCTCTTTGGAAATGAAACATTGTGTGGTGAACTTCTGACCTAACTCTACACAGCAGTGTTTCAAGAGCTGTTGCTATGGTAGCAGGCAGAAGTCAAGTTGGGGGAAGGGTACTAGGCTGAAGTCAAGTTGGGGGAAGGGTACTTTTGGAAAAGGGTTGGTTTTCAACCAATAGAAATGTGTGATTACATTTGAAAAAAAGGGGGAAGCACTGAGATTTGAAATTAACATGTATATGTGTGGAAAAAGAGAGGGAAACATTGCCATTATCTGGTTCTGCTAAGAGGAGAGAGGTGTACAGAACAGAGATCCTGGCTCTGATAATCTGCTGTTTGAGTGCCACATTTCTTTCACAACTAACTAATTTTAAAGGTGAGTTATGAGTTTAAGAGGGGATGTATATGGTAAATTAAGAAATGAATAATAGAATTGGAATTCCTTTTGTTGAAGTTGTGTTTATCGTTTTGTGTTTTGGGAGAAATTTAAATGTAAGGAACATGTAAAATAATATGGACTATGTTTTCACCATAAAATAAGGTGTATTGTTAAAAATGAGGAATACTTTTAGGGTTTGAGGTTGCAGTCAGTAATGCAAATACATTCAGCATCACTAAGGCTGGTTGCCCTTGCTGGAGTGTAGTCAGTCACCCAGGTTACACATGTTTCTGGTCTCAAAAAGCTGTTTGGACATGTGCTTTTTTTCAGAATCTGAAAAGTGGATTCAAAATGTGTCAGACTGTAAAAGTACTTATCACTTGCCAAAAAAAGAGTAGTAAGTGTGCTTTCCAATTGGCAAAGAAATTTCGTTTTCTGACTAATATCAAACCATGACTCTGTGTGCAAAGAGGAATTATAGACAGAGATTGTGTTTATCGTTTTGTGTTTTGGGAGAAATTTAAATGTAAGGAACATGTAAAATAATATGGACTATGTTTTCACCATAAAATAAGGTGTATTGTTATAAATGAGGAATACTTTTAGGGTTTGAGGTTGCAGTCAGTAATGCAAATACATTCAGCATCACTAAGGCTGGTTGCCCTTGCTGGAGTGTAGTCAGTCACCCAGGTTACACATGTTTCTGGTCTCAAAAAGCTGTTTGGACATGTGCTTTTTTTCAGAATCTGAAAAGTGGATTCAAAATGTGTCAGACTGTAAAAGTACTTATCACTTGCCAAAAAAAGAGTAGTAAGTGTGCTTTCCAATTGGCAAAGAAATTTCGTTTTCTGACTAATATCAAACCATGACTCTGTGTGCAAAGAGGAATTATAGACAGAGATTGTGTTTATCGTTTTGTGTTTTGGGAGAAATTTAAATGTAAGGAACATGTAAAATAATATGGACTATGTTTTCACCATAAAATAAGGTGTATTGTTATAAATGAGGAATACTTTTAGGGTTTGAGGTTGCAGTCAGTAATGCAAATACATTCAGCATCACTAAGGCTGGTTGCCCTTGCTGGAGTGTAGTCAGTCACCCAGGTTACACATGTTTCTGGTCTCAAAAAGCTGTTTGGACATGTGCTTTTTTTCAGAATCTGAAAAGTGGATTCAAAATGTGTCAGACTGTAAAAGTACTTATCACTTGCCAAAAAAAGAGTAGTAAGTGTGCTTTCCAATTGGCAAAGAAATTTCGTTTTCTGACTAATATCAAACCATGACTCTGTGTGCAAAGAGGAATTATAGACAGAGATTGTGTTTATCGTTTTGTGTTTTGGGAGAAATTTAAATGTAAGGAACATGTAAAATAATATGGACTATGTTTTCACCATAAAATAAGGTGTATTGTTATAAATGAGGAATACTTTTAGGGTTTGAGGTTGCAGTCAGTAATGCAAATACATTCAGCATCACTAAGGCTGGTTGCCCTTGCTGGAGTGTAGTCAGTCACCCAGGTTACACATGTTTCTGGTCTCAAAAAGCTGTTTGAACATGTGCTTTTTTTCAGAATCTGAAAAGTGGATTCAAAATGTGACAGACTGTAAAAGTAGTTATCACTTGCCAAAAAAAGAGTAGTAAGTGTGCTTTCCAATTGGCAAAGAAATTTCGTTTTCTGACTAATATCAAACCATGACTCTGTGTGCAAAGAGGAATTATAGACAGAGATTTATTGAGTATTACTCTGGTAATTTTACAGTTGCATTAGATGGAAAGGGGGAGCTATTTTTTTCTGCAGAAGCAGACTCTTAGCACACACCCAGCTGCTTATCCTGTGGAATCATGCATAGTATTCACAACCGAGTGGGGTTTGAGGTTGCAGTCAGTAATGCAAATACATTCAGCATCACTAAGGCTGGTTGCCCTTGCTGGAGTGTAGTCAGTCACCCAGGTTACACATGTTTCTGGTCTCAAAAAGCTGTTTGGACATGTGCTTTTTTTCAGAATCTGAAAAGTGGATTCAAAATGTGTCAGACTGTAAAAGTACTTATCACTTGCCAAAAAAAGAGTAGTAAGTGTGCTTTTCAATTGGCAACGAAATTTCGTTTTCTGACTAATATCAAACCATGACTCTGTGTGCAAAGAGGAATTATAGACAGAGATTTATTGCGTATTACTCTGGTAATTTTACAGTTGCATTAGATGGAAAGGGGGAGCTATTTTTTCTGCAGAAGCAGACTCTTAGCACACACCCAGCTGCTTATCCTGTAGAATCATGCATAGTATTCACAACCGAGTGGGGTTCGAGGTTGCAGTCAGTAATGCAAATACATTCAGCATCACTAAGGCTGGTTGCCCTTGCTGGAGTGTAGTCAGTCACCCAGGTTACACATGTTTCTGGTCTCAAAAAGCTGTTTGGACATGTGCTTTTTTTCAGAATTTGAAAAGTGGATTCAAAATGTGTCAGACTGTAAAAGTACTTATCACTTGCCAAAAAAAGAGTAGTAAGTGTGGTTTCCAATTGGCAAAGAAATTTCGTTTTCTGACTAATATCAAACCATGACTCTGTGTGCAAAGAGGAATTATAGACAGAGATTTATTGCGTATTACACAGGTAATTCTACAGTTGCATTAGTAGGAAAGGGGGAGCTATTTTTTCTGCAGAAGCAGACTCTTAGCACACACCCAGCTGCTTATCCTGTGGAATCATGCATTGAATTCACAACTGAGTGGGGTTTGAGGTTGCAGTCAGTAATGCAAATACATTCAGCATCACTAAGGCTGGTTGCCCTTGCTGGAGAGTAGTCAGTCACCCAGGTTACACATGTTTCTGGTCTCAAAAAGCTGTTTGGACATGTGCTTTTTTTCAGAATCTGAAAAGTGGATTCAAAATGTGACAGACTGTAAAAGTACTTATCACTTGCCAAAAAAAGAGTAGTAAGTGTGCTTTCCAATTGGCAAAGAAATTTCGTTTTCTGACTAATATCAAACCATGACTCTGTGTGCAAAGAGGAATTATAGACAGAGATGTATTGTGTATTACTCTGGTAATTTCACAGTTGCATTAGATGGAAAGGGGGAGCTATTTTTTCTGCAGAAGCAGACTCTTAGCACACACCCAGCTGCTTATCCTGTAGAATCATGCATAGTATTCACAACCGAGTGGGGTTTGAGGTTGCAGTCAGTAATGCAAATACATTCAGCATCACTGAGGCTGGTTGCCCTTGCTGGAGTGTAGTCAGTCACCCAGGTTACACATGTTTCTGGTCTCAAAAAGCAGTTTGGACATGTGCTTTTTTTCAGAATCTGAAAAGTGGATTCAAAATGTGTCAGACTGTAAAAGTACTTATCACTTGCCAAAAAAAGAGTAGTAAGTGTGCTTTCCAATTGGCAAAGAAATTTTGTTTTCTGACTAATATCAAACCATGACTCTGTGTGCAAAGAGGAATTATAGACAGAGATTTATTCCGTAATACTCTGGTAATTTTACAGTTGCATTAGTAGGAAAGGGGGAGCTATTTTTTTCTGCAGAAGCAGACTCTTAGCACACACCCAGCTGCTTATCCTGTAGAATCATGCATAGTATTCACAACCGAGTGGGGTTTGAGGTTGCAGTCAGTAATGCAAATACATTCAGCATCACTAAGGCTGGTTGCCCTAGCAGGAGTGTAGTCAGTCACCCAGGTTACACATGTTTCTGGTCTCAAAAAGCTGTTTGGACATGTGCTTTTTTTCAGAATCTGAAAAGTGGATTCAAAATGTGTCAGACTGTAAAAGTACTTATCACTTGCCAAAAAAACAGTAGTAAGTGTGCTTTCCAATTGGCAAAGAAATGTTGTTTTCTGACTAATATCAAACCATGACTCTGTGTGCAAAGAGGAATTATAGACAGAGATTTATTGCGTATTACTCTGGTAATTTTACAGTTGCATTAGTAGGAAAGGGGGAGCTATTTTTTCTGCAGAAGCAGACTCTTAGCACACACCCAGCTGCTTATCCTCTGGAATCATGCATAGTATTCACAAACGAGTGGGGTTTGAGGTTGCAGTCAGTAATGCAAATACATTCAGCATCACTAAGGCTGATTGCCCCTGCTGGAGTGTAGTCAGTCACCCAGGTTACACATGTTGCTGGTCTCAAAAAGCTGTTTGGACATGTGCTTTTTTCGGAATATGAAAAGTGGATTCAAAATGTGTCAGACTGTAAAAGTACATATCACTTGCCAAAAAAACAGTAGGAAGTGTGCTTTCAAATTGGCAAAGAAATTTCGTTTTCTGCCTAATTTCAAACCATGAGTCAGTGTGCACACAGGAATTGTTTTTAGATATTTAATTTGTGATGGTGTTATTGTGATTTTCACTTGTAGGAAAGGGGTACATAGTATTTTAAGATTTGAAAAGATCATAAAAAATGTAGTAATATATTTAAATAAAATAAAGGAATTTTTTTTTAGTTTTTTCAGGTTTTGCTGAATGCTGAAGAGCAGTGAACAAAATTTAAGATGCCTACAAAATCCAGACTAAGGAAAAACCACAAAAAAAAACTATATTTGAAGACAACTGGAGGACCTAAGTTAGTTGGAGATGCTCATGTTGGGAAAAAGAGAAAGTCTTCTGGTAAGCAGACAAAAGATTTTTTAAGCAATATCTTCAAAAAAAGGAAAAATGTACAAAATGTCTGTACTGGAAAGAAAGTTTTAAATAGAAAACAACAGGAAAAAATTGAGCATTTAGTTAATGCAAATGTACCTTCAGAAACAATAAAGATTAACTTAAAAAGAAAAACAGTGTTTAAAGAGATTCGTAGAAAAATGTTTCAGAGAAGAGTTATGTCCAATTTGATAAAGGATGTGAAGAAATATAAGAAAAAAGCTAAATTTTATAAGAGAAAAAATAAGAAATTGAAGCCATTGCAGCAAAGGCTTTAGAATTAAAAAGGAAACTATTCATTTTAATTTTGAACAGGATGCGTACATTAGATAAAATGGTCAATGTACTGAAATCACAAAGCAAAAGGAAAAGACTAGTGAAAAGAACAAACTTTTGTAAAGTGTTTTTAGGAGAATGGATGCATAGTTCAAGTAGTGAACCTTTTTTTAATGAAGAGAGTTATTTTCAAAGTAATAGTTTGCTGCATGCAGTTGACACCAGAGGTTGTGCTTATGAAGTGAAAAATGGTTGTATAATGGAGAAGGAGAAAATGGTTCCAAGAGATGAGGTACAAGTGATGGCGGATGAGGCTATGGGGAGACGTCCTAAAGCCCCAGTGTACACTTGGAATTGTAGTAGTATTTGCACTGTGCGTCAGGAATCTATTGATACATTTCGTGAGTTTCTAAGAGAATATAGTAAAAAAAAGTGTTAAACAGAAGATTAAGGTGCTTCAAAGTCTAGATCCATGCAGAGTGAGAGAGAATACTGGTTTGCAGGGACATTCTCTGGCTTGTCTATCTAGAAAAATGTGTAAAAGTGTTTTTCATCATTTTAGGATGCTGGCTGTTCATCATACTGAAATGAGAAAGTTTGTGAGACGGTTGTATTTTGCTAAAAGTCCAGCAATAAAGTTAGATGAATTGAATAGGGCTCTGTTCCGTGGATCGCTATCAGATGTAGAGAAGGTTACTGATGAAATTCAGTTTTGTTACTTTGGTCCAGAACAAGAAAGTGCAGAAAAGGACACAGTAAATGAGGAAGAAGTGGAAGAGAATGTAGAACCCTCTGTAAGTGAGGCATTTAATGATCACATAACAAAATTTGCAATAATCTCTAATGAAAGACCAAATATTACTTGTATTTGTTGCCGCAGAACTCATTATAGAAAACAAACCAGGAATGTTGATCTCTACAGAAAAAGTGAAAATGAAGATAATTATAAGTGGAAGGATTTTGCCACATATATATTTCTTGAAAATTGTTTTGAATTGGGTGAAGATCAGCGTATTTGTAAATACTGTTACAACAAGTTAGAGGAAAATAGAATGCCGACCAGAGCTGTGCATAATAATTTAGAATTGGATGCTATTCCTGCCGAACTTTCTGAATTAAATACATATGAGTCTATACTTATTCAATGTGTTCATCCGTTCCAGACCATAGTACGTATGGAGCCCAAAACTGGTAAATTACCTCCTTCAGATTTACTGAGAGGTTTAAAAGGTAGAGTGGTGTATTTGCCCTTGGATTTGAAAAAAAATATGGAAACTATTGATGCAGATACTTTGGAAACTGAACCATTAGTTATTCTGGTTAATGGTGTACCTACAAAGAATAAGAAGATTTGGCAGGAGCTGGTAGATGTACGGAAAGTACAAAGAGCAAATTTGTATTTGAAAAGGAATAACAAATGGTATGAATCAATTTATATAGAAGAAGAAGAAGAAGATTTACAAGAAGACACAGAAACACCAACTGGACAAATTGAAAAAGTGGACAAGTCAAAGGAAGAAGAAATTTATGAACATTTTAGCATACATTCTCTTCATTCAAAAGAAGTTATGGGAGACAATATTGATCTGTTTCAGATGAAGAAAACAAAAGGAACTCCCGTGAGTGTATGGGAGGAGAGCTTGGAAGCTCGATGTTTTCCCCAGCTGTTTCCTACAGGAAAAGGTGGACGATACGATGAACGTCCAGAACAGATTCCAGCTTCTGAGTATCGAACTACAAGACTATATGCAGAAGATCCCAGATTTTGACAAAGTATTCCTTATTTGTTCCATCTTTTATTTGAAAGCGACTTGTCTGCATTATCATATGCAGTAAATCACATTTTAAAAAGTGGAGTACATTTACAAAATGTGTCTGCTAAGGATTTTATGGAGAAAGTGCAGCACCGAGATGATCATTTGGAAACACAACTGATCAATCTGATGGCTTGTCAGCGTGGGACAAATGAATATTGGTACCGATGCCATGGTGAATTAAAATGCATGTTACGGAATTTAGGAACACCAACATGGTTCCTTACCCTAAGCTGTGCTGAGTACGCTTGGGATGATTTACTGGATTTTCTACGAGAGGCAAATTCAAATATTAAAAACATCGAATACAAGACAGCAGGAGAACTGTGCTCATTGGATCCGGTTAATGTTTGCAGATATTTCAATCATAGATTTGAGGCTATGATGTCCTTCATCTGCAATAAAAAAAATCCACCTCTTGGAGAAGAAGTGGATTTCTTTTGGAGAAAAGAGTACCAGGCAAGAGGTGCTCCTCATATTCATATGCTGTTGTGGATCAAGGATGCCCCAAAGTTTGGAACAGATACTGATGAAGCAGTGTTATCTTTCATTGAAGAATATGCAACATGTGCTATACCAAAAAGCACAGAAAAGAAAAAGTTAAAGGAGCAAGTTTTACGTTTCCAAAGTCATCGGTGTGGAAAATACTGTCGACGGAAATACAAGAGCAAAGATAAATACTACACTAAATGTCGATTTGGATTTCCTAGACCTGTTCTTTCAAATGGAAGAGTAAACAGTTTTATGTCATCTGTGAGACATACTATTACAAGAAAATCACCTAAGAATACCTACAACCTTAAAAGAAAAGAAGAATCAAAAAATATAAATGACTACAACCCCGTCATTTTATCCATGTGGAATGCTAACATGGATATACAGTATGTAGCTGACAATTCCATTGCTGTTGCTCGATATGTAACGTCTTACATTACTAAATCAGAAAAAACTGAATTGAAAGAAATGTGGGAAGAGATTTCTCACGAGAAGACTGTCAGTAAGAAGCTGTACAGTTTCAGTTTAAAGATGTTATCGCATCGAGAAATTGGATCCTACGAATGTTCAGATAGGTTATCTTCTGCAAGTCTCTACTCGAAATCAAGAAGAATAATTTGGGCAAGTTTAGGCCTTGCAGCAATGAGAAATCGGGTACTGAAATCTGTTGGAGAAATTGAATATTTGGCCGAGAATGACCCAGAAAGTACAGATATTTTGAAATCAAACATGTTGGACACATATTATCCCAAGAGAAGTCTTCATCTAGAGAACATGTGTCTTTATGAAGTGCTGCAGAACTACATTTATTCACGGAAAGCCACAGAAGACATCAACAATGGAAAATATAAAGTCATTGGTGAGGAAGGATGTTTGGTGAAGCAAACAAAAGGTAGTTTGATAAATCACAGGAAGCTGAGTTGCGACACTACTGACAAAAAGGAATTTTACTACTTGGCTCTTTTACAGCTGTTTAAACCATGGCGTACAGAGGATGAACTACTGGGAGAATTTCAAAGCTATGAAGATTCCTTTAATGCTTGCAAAGACAGCATAGAATGCAGTACTTTCACAAATTATGTGCAAATGTTAAATGAAGAAATTGAACAGGAAACTACAATTGCAGCTGAAGTAGCTAGAGACAGTTCTCAAGACAGCCAAAGTTCAGGAACACTCAGTCAAGATCCCCTAGGACAACCAATCGTTGAAAATGAAGCTGCAATAGCCATGAATGAAGTGGAAACGGCTATGAATCAAGCTCAAGAAGAATTTATAGACTTACCAAATTTGGAAAGACAACTGAATGAAGAGCAGCAACAAATTTATGAAGAGATCAGAAACAAAATTGATCACGGATTACTACATGAAAAAAAGAGTGCTCATGCACATCATTTCATCCAATCAGGATGTATGTAAGCGGACAAGCTGGAACTGGAAAAAGTTTTTTAATAAAAGTCATCAGAAGCTACCTACAGCAAAAAACGGATTCAACGTTGTCTTGTGTGGTTACTTCTCCAACTGGGTTAGCAGCATATAACATAAAAGGAATCACCTTACATCATTTGCTAATGTTACCAGTGGAGAATGAGAACAAAATACAATACCACAAGCTAACTGGAGAAGCCTGCTTGGAAGTTTCAAGAGTATTGAAGAAGATGCAAGTTCTCATTATTGATGAGGTGAGCATGGGATCAAACTTAATGCTTGCCTTTGTGCATTTAAGAATGCAGCAAATTCTAAGGACAGACTATGACGTGTTATTTGGTGGAAAACATGTCATAGTTTTTGGGGATCTTCTACAGCTTACTCCAGTTAAAGGACAACCAGTGTTTAATACTGTGACACATGAAGACACAAAGAAGTCATTGGGAAGCATTGGTAATGCAAATATTTGGTCCTTCTTTGAGTACAAGGAACTTACTACTAATATGAGGCAAGCAAACGATGAAGAATATGGAAGTATTCTGAAAGATATCAGAATTGGACTACTCACTGAAGCTGGCACAAAAGCATTACAGAGTCGGTTGCTACATAATTTATTTCCAAAGGAAGAAATAGTTGCAGAGAAGATATACAAGAACATTGCAGAAAAGAAAAGTGTCATCTGCTTAATGCCAACTCTACGTGAATGCTCAATATTCAATAAGGAGCTTTTGAAATTGGAAAAGGAAGAGATTAGGAAATTAGAAGCAGTTGACAAAATTCAGGATGGAAGAATTACTATCACATTAACAGGCAAACTGAAAAATAAATTGGATTCACTAGAGAAGAACATTTCCAAAACTGCTGGATTAGAAAAAAATCTATATGTTTGCATGAACTGTAGAGTATTTTTAAGGAGAAATTTGGATGTTGAAAAAGGCTTAGTAAATGGAGCTATGGGAAGAGTTGTGGGTTTTATTAATTATCAGAAAAAAGATGGAATTGAATGTTTAAAAATAAAATTTGATCAGATTGAAGAAGTTATAGACATTTGTCGTTGTACAGTTTGTTTCATGCTTGTGAAAGACTTATATGTACAAAGGAAACAGTTTCCGTTTTCTCTAGCATATGCTGTAACTATTCACAAGTCTCAAGGATTGACTGTAGATTGTGCATTTGTAAACATTGGTTCAACTGTGTTCAAAGAAGGTATGGCTTATGTAGCTTTGTCACGAGTGAAAACATTATCTGGTTTATTCATGATAGACTTTAATGATTCAAAAGTTAGTGCTGATACAAACTGTGTAAAGGAGTATAATAGATTAAGAAGAACCTATGCTCCTCATTTAGGTCAGTATCCTGTGTTGGAGAAACGTGTAGTTTCTCGAAAAAGGAGAATTGAGAATATCTGTAATGAGGATGTAGAGAGGAGGAAAAAAAAGAGGAGTGATGTAATTGCAAGCAAAAAGAAAAAGGAAAATGTTGAAGAGGTTGTAGGTTGCCATTTTGAAAATAGCTCTGGTGTCAACTGCTACGCTAATGTAGTGCTGAATGTTGCATCTTATCTGGAAAGTTTACAAGAGCAGATAATAGTAAATCAGAGAAAAAGATTCTGTTCTGAGTTGAGTCTCCTTTTTCAAAAGCTGAGTAATGATAAAACTCAAATAGAAAGTGCTACTGAAATTAGAAAACATTTAGATGTATGTACAGGACGAACACAGTTTTCTCAAAATGTACAGCAAGACACACAGGAATTCTTGATGTATTTTCTTCAGGTACTGGAAGAAGAAGGGGTGCCAATTGAAAATATGTTTGGTGTCTCTTATAAATGGGAACATAGTTGTGAAAACTGTTTCAATACATGTGGCTCTAATGTTGATTCTGAAAGGTTTATTTATTTAACATTGCCAGACAGTAAAACAGTCACTTTTGCTAAATTAGTTAAAGATGCTAATCATAGCATGGAATGCGGTGAGTGTAAATCTGACATGTTTTCAACGTTAATTTTAAAGGAATACGGACAGTATGTAATTTTAATGATACAACGATGTAAAGCTGATGGTTCAAAATTGGATACTTTAATACTGCTACATCCAGTGAAGGGGATTGTAATATAATGTCTTTGAAAGATACGTTGGCAGAAGGCGCAGGTGTGATGTCACGCAATTTATTAATAGTTGGAGATTTTAATGTGCACCCCTGCGGTAACCCTCGAGATACCTCTATGGGGTCTCTAGGTTGTAACAACGCGAACGGCTTTCATTTTAACCACACTAGATGTGGAACCCTCTTAAATGATTTGTTAAATGAAAATAATTTGTATGTAGCTATGTCTTTAGTACCGGAGGACAAGGTATATGACGTGCCAACTTTTAAAGGCTGTGCTCACGGGTCTTTTATAGACCATATGATATTGTCCGCTGACCTTACCACCCAGGCCTTTAGTTTCACTATTCAATCAAATATTTTTAGTGATCATAACCCCATAACTATCATATTGGGTGGTGGAATTTTTGAATTGCGTGGGCTCCGTGAAGACCGGGGAACCTTAAAATGTATTAATGGAAAACGTCGATTGAAGTGGAATTTAGTTAACCATGATAACTTTTATAATGAAATTAATAAGTTATGTGGCCAGGAACTTGCGGCTTGTGTATCAACATCTATTTCCCATGAACAAACCTTAGCCTCATTTGAGGTCGTGGTGCCTATTGTAGGTTCCATGCTGCTAGTTCCTGTGAAGGGACAAACTAGAAATTACCCTAAATGGTTTGACCACACCTGCTCCAAGGCAAGCAAAGACCTAAGAAAAGCATTGAAAATCATACCTAGGGACTCAGGCCTAATTAAAAATCTACGTGCGACTTACAAGAAAGCACTTGCTGGTCGTAAAAAGGAAATCAAGGCCATTACCTGGGATTCTTTGCTTGACCCCTCAACTCTGGGCAACAGCAGTAAATTCTGGGAAATTATAAATAAACCCCTATTCGACAACCCAGTGATTCAGATCTAGGAACTAATATCCCAGAGGAGGACTGGGTTAATCATTTTAGTGTAATCTTTAAGAGTAATAAGCAACAAGCAGAATATGATTTTTTAACTATAAGGGCGAATTCTCTGTGCTTTCTGGATAACGAGGTAGAAAAGGCCATTCAAGGGCTAACTGGAAATAAGGCACCTGGACCGGATGGCTTACCTCCGGATCTTTTTAAATCTTGTACATCACTTTGGGCCCCCGTACTAACTAAAGTAATAAATGCTGCAACGGTTTTGGGTTGCCCGAAGTCATGGGGGCACTCGACAATTGTCCCCGTGTTTAAAAAGGGTGATCGCAGCAACCCATCATGTTACAGACCAATCTCATTGATAAACTCAGTAGCAAAGGTAGTGGGGGGTGTAATCCTGACCAGATTGACAACATGGGCCCAAGAGAATAAAATTCTGTCTCCAATACAATATGGATTCAGACCTGGTCACTCAACTGTGACCCAATGCCTGAATCTATACTTGATTACAGGTAAATATACTTTGGCCCGGAAGGGAACTATTCATCTGGCTTTTATGGACCTATCGTCCGCTTTTGATTGCGTGGATAGGGGTAAACTATGGGATATCATGTTAAAGATGGGTGTCGAGCAAAACCTAATCCATCTATTGGCTGATTTGCATTCTGACACAAGAGCGAACGTTCGCTACACCCAAGATTTGAAAGTGACCGGGGACATAAGAATTAATCGGGGTGTTAGACAAGGGTGTATCTTGGCCCCATTCCTCTTTAACCTGTTGTTCTGCTCGATTTTCCCGGCCTTCTTGTGAGGAACAATAATGTAATGTGACTTCAGTCTCTTATCATTCAAGTCTAAGGGTTAGAGTAGTGAATGGAGCCTATTTACTAGGCACTTCGACATGATTCTGTGCTCTTCCCCATAGATCAGGGCTTGCACACATAGCCTAGGGGATAGATTCGTTAGTATTAGGGATAACCTGTCCTGTAGTGAGGGTATTTCACGGAGCTGTGCTGAATTCAGGCCTGGTAGGCCTCAAACGGGAGAGACTCCATCTTTCTTTCTGCTCCGGCAGCTTGGGATGCTTCTAGGTCAAACGTAATGTTTTAGTTATGAGGTGTTATTCGCTTGGAGAGAACCGGTTCAGGCCGGCCCTTATCGAAGGATTGTATTTTTCTTCATGCCGAAGACACTACATCAGGCCGGCCGGCTGGGAACGTGTCCTTGGTACGGGGAGGTACAAGAATTTGGAGGGCGGCAGGTTACGGGCCGGAATTTTCCATGGGGAAACGCACCTCTATATTAGTGAAAGTCTGAGGCAGTTACATGTTCAGTCCGTAGGCGGCATCTAGCCGTTAGCAGTAAAGCTACTACTTATTCCAGGGAAGACAGACGCCATCTTGAAGGCGGAGAAGAACCGAGAGACAGACGCTCTCCTAGCAGAATAGCCAGAGAGGAGAGAGTAGCCGATAAGGAAGAGGTCCCAGTGACTCGGAGAAGGGTGATTCCAGGCGAGCCGAGGCACAGACGAGAAGGGAACCTAGATGACCACTGAGTGCAGGCTACATACTACTAAGGTGATGTCGACCCTTTCTTATTAGAGTGTACAACTTAATCTTTCACTTTTCTTTGCAGGTTATGTGTTATATCGTAATGTTATGTGATTGTGTATGTAATGAGTAATAAAGCATCCAGTTTGTAGTGAACCAACATGTGCTGCGTGTTCTTGTATAAGAGGGTAGCCTATTCTTCTAGTCAGCTGCGGCTACATGAGCAGATGTTAACCCTGATCAGGTAAGTGGTAACTGAATAAGGGAAAGAGGAGCCCCTCGAACCTGAGAACAGGCTGTGCTCGAACTGGCAATCCTTGTGTGATCTGATGAATAGTGAGACTGATTCCCTTTTTGTATGTTATGGTAATCATAGGATGAACTGTCGTATGAGACTGCCGTCTAGGTAGAGAGGTCTGGATTCGGATGGGATCGCGAGGCCGCCACTTGTGATACTGTCGTATGGGCAGAGAGGTCTGGATCCGTATGGGATCGCGAGGCCGCCGATTGTGCTGAGACTGCCGTCTGGGTAGAGAGGTCTGGGTTCGTATGGGATCGCGAGGCCGCCACTTGTGATACTGTCGTATGGGCAGAGAGGTCTGGATCCGTATGGGATCGCGAGGCCGCCGATTGTGCTGAGACTGCCGTCTGGGTAGAGAGGTCTGGGTTCGTATGGGACCGCGAGGCCGCCACTTGTGAGACTGCCGTCTGGGTAGAGAGGTCTGGGTTCGTATGGGACCGCGAGGCCGCCACTTGTGATACTGTCGTATGGGCAGAGAGGTCTGGATCCGTATGGGATCGCGAGGCCGCCACTTGTAATACTGTCGTATGGGCAGAGAGGTCAGGATCCGTATGGGATCGCGAGGCCGCCGATTGTGCTGATACTGTCGTATGGGCAGAGAGGTCTGGATTCGTGTGGGATCGCGAGGCCGCCACTTGTGATACTGTCGTATGGGCAGAGAGGTCTGGATTCGTATGGAATCGCGAGGCCGCCACCTATGAGACTGCCGTCTGGGTAGAGAGGTCTGGATTCGTGTGGGATCGCGAGGCCGCCACTTGTGATACTGTCGTATGGGCAGAGAGGTCTGGATCCGTATGGGATCGCGAGGCCGCCGAGTATAAGAGGTCTTGGTATGTATAGTAGGAATTCCCTGTCCTTAGGTGATAGATATATGTGGTTGCACTATTGTAAATAGGTTCTAGGGAGGGGGTAACGTTCTGGCTGGGTTAGTGAGGCTCTGATGAGCGGGTTCTATCTGATCCGAAAACCCAAGCAGAACATTTGGCGTCACGAACCGTTTACGAAACCTGTGTGCGTTGTGGTTGTATCGTGTTTGCTTTCGGCGCGTGCGTGGTTTCGTTTGTATATTATTTCTTTATATTTGTGAGTGTAGTTTTTTTTCTTTTTCTTCTTTCTTCTTTCTCTTTTTCTCTTTTTCTTTCTTTTCCGAGATGTTTTCTAGAAAGTCGAAATCTACTTTTAAGTTGCCCGTTGATATTCCCGGCTGGGATTCAACGCCTTATGAAGCCTTAGCCCGTGAGTGGGCTGATTCTACTGGTTTGAGTGAGAATTGGAATTCTTTTTTGGAGCTGGCGGAGCCGGCTAATGTGATTACTTGTTTACAGAAGGCGCCGGTATCTAAGGGTGATGAGCTTCCCGTTTTGGGACGCAGAGGTTGGATTGTTCTGTCTGCGTACAGAATTCTGCATGAGAGGTTGTTGAAGTTACAGAACTTGCATAAGGATTTGGAAGCGAACTTTGTTGAGATTCAGAATGCTCATACTTTGTTGCGATGTCAAAATAAGTTGCTTGCTGATAAACTTGAGACGTACCAAACTATTGCCGAGAGGGCGGCTGTGCGAATTGCTCGTTATAAATACAAGAATCGGCGTGGTCGGGTTTCGACGCGAAAGGTGCGTCTGGTCGTGGCGAAAGCCGGACTGGATTGGAATCCTGATGAATGGGATGGTAATATCTGGAACTCGAGTGATTCTCCTTCCTCGGGAGAGGAGTCTGCCAAGCGCGAGTCCTCTCGCTCCGGCCGTGCTTGTAAATCTGCTTCTTGCGCCTCTGATGGTGCACCCCGTGATTGCGCTCGTCCTTCGAGCGGGGTCGATGCTTCTTCCACTGATTGTTCCTCTACGTGTACTGGTCGAGCTCCTTGTGATGCTCGTCCCGCGGTCTAGGTGCATCCAGTTTTTCGGCGGAAGGTGCAGCAGGCTCCCGGTGCTCTGAATGGTATTGCTTTAGACTCTTTGGAGGATTTTACTCAACAAGAAATTAGTGATATTTTGCAGCGATTTCGGCAGCGAGCTGGTGAGACCTTACTCACATGGATGGTGCGCCTTTATGAACTGGGCGCTGCTGGCATTATGTTGGATGCTGGCGATTGTTTGAAGTTTTGTTCCTTGAGTTTGGATTCTACTGTACAGGATCATTTTCGTAACTTAATGCTGGTGGTCAAATTTCTTTGCTTCAATTGGCGACTGAGGGTTGTAATCAAAAATATCCTACTGAGTCTGACTGGCCTGTGAATGACAAACCGTGGTATACTTTGCGCGATGCTGCACAACGTCTCAAAGAGGAGGTGATGAAAACGGCGATTTTTCTAAATACTGCCGACAGGTTGCTTGATGGTTTCTTGACATCTTCTGTGCGGAATCGTATTATTCGTTCTTCCCCTGTTGCTTATAAACAGGTCATGATGACTTTATTGATTAATCAGACTGGTAATATGTTATCTGTGGTGCTGGAATCGGTACGCCAACTCGGTGAGTTGGGTGAGTGGTTTAAACCTGAACGGCAGTCCCGGCCTGACACTCGTACTCCTGGTGACAATAAACTTACTAGACGTGATATGTTTTTTGGTCTTATGGCCGATGGTGTGCGGAAGGAGGACATTGATGGTGAGACTACTGCTCGTTTGTGGGAAATGTTTCGCAAACGTGGCTTGGATCGAAAGGAGGGTGCCCGGCGTGTTCGGACAACTGAGTGTGATCGTGGTTTTTCTGACGGTAGCGGTGATGACGACCGCCGTGGGCGCTCTGATCGTCGTGATGATCGACGTTATGTACGTGATTTGTCCCCCCTGTCGTGAGAGAGACAGGGAGAGAGAGGGGGAAAGAGAGAGGGGGAGAGATGATTATGTTAACAGCAGACGTAGAGATGATAGGGATAAATCCCCTGAGTTGAGAAGGAGAGAGGATCGACACATATTGGCCGATCGAAACCCGCAGTACAATGCAGAGAACAGGAATCCATTTCGTAATGGAGATGGATATGAACAGGAGGTATCGATACCTGGGAAACGTGAGAGTCTTTATCCTGATTTATCCTGGTACACAGAACGCAGTAAAGATGACTAGGAAATAGGTCAAGCTCCAGTACACAGATGGGCTCACAGAGATAATAGACCCTATGTAGATGTTGATATTTATTGGAAACATCGTAATATCCAAAGGGCCCGAGCATTGGTAGATACAGGAGCGGAGGCCACTCTTATTCATGGAAAATCAAAGAAGTTTAAAGGTCAGCCTTTTACAATTACCGGATTAGGTGGAAAGGAAACTCCCGCAGTTCAAACTTTACTTGAAATGAGAATAGGTAGAATTCCTAGAAAAGAATACTCTGTATTAGTGGTGCCACTCTTAGAATTCATAATTGGAATTGATATCTTGAAAGGAATGACTTTGCACTTAGATGATGGATGTTACCAATTTGGAACTAAACATTATATATCGTCCAGGCCTGTACGGGTTGGTCATTTAAGAATGCCCCCCATAAAAGTTCCCCAGGCGACAAAAGTGGTTCGTCAGAAGCAGTATCGTATTCCAGGTGGTCATGAAGAGATTAGTACCACTATTCAGGAGTTGGTGGATGCAGGAGATATAACCCCAGTTACTTCTGCTTGGAATAATCCTATTTGGCCTGTACGTAAGAGTGATAATTCTTGGCGCATGACAGTTGATTATCGAGAATTGAATAGACACACACCCTCTTTGACTGTTGCAGTACCGGATGTTATTACCCTAATTGAAAGAATCCAAAAACATCCAGGTACATGGTATGCGTCCATTGATATTGCTAATGCTTTCTTTTCGATTCCGATTGCCCCTGAGTGTCAGGAACAATTCAGTTTTACGTGGAACGGGCGTCAGATGACGTTTAGAAGTCTTCCCCAGGGCTATGTGCATAGTCCTACGATATGTCACCGGCTGGTGGCAGAGCATTTGGCTGAGGTACCGGTTCATCCGCAAATTCAGATATGTCACTATATTGATGATATTTTGATCCAAGGCGAATCACAAGAGGAAGTTCAGACCCAATTAGATAGAGTCATTGAGTGCTTGCGTGAGAAAGGTTGGGAAATCAACCCGGATAAATTACAAGGTCCGTCCCAGGCTGTGAAATTTTTGGGCATTAATTGGCATGAGGGGCACCGAGAAGTGATCCCTCAGGTTAAACAGAAAATTCTTGATTTTGCAGTTCCGAGGAATAGGAAAGAAGCCCAAAGCTTCATTGGCTTGTTTGGTTTTTGGCGCCAGCATATTCCTCATTTAAGTCAAATATTGGTCCCTTTGTACCAGGTCACTCGTAAAAAGAATGCATTTGAATGGGGTAAACCACAGCAAGATGCGTTCAGTCTGGCAAAAGAAGCAATTCAGCATGCTCTGGATTTATGGCCTGTATGTGATGGTGATGTGGATTTGAATGTGTCTGTACAAGGCCTTTATGCGAATTGGAGTTTGTGGCAGAAACAAGGCAGGAGTAGAGTACCGTTAGGTTTCTGGACCAAAAAGTTACCTGATGCTGGTGAGCGTTATACACCTTTTGAGAAACAGTTACTTGCATGTTATTGGGCTCTGGTGGATACCGAGCAATTGACTTTGGGACATGATATAGTTTTGCGACCTGAAATTCCTATCATGCAGTGGGTTATGAGTTCGCCGAAAACTCACCGAATTGGACACGCTCAAGAGGCGAGTGTGATAAAATGGAAATGGTATATACAAGACAGGGCACGTGTGGGACAAAAAGGAGTTGCATCTTTGCATGAGCAGGTGGCACGGGCGCCATCAACTGAGACTGAGAGTGAATGTTCCGTACCTTTAGTACAGGAGTCTCCTGTTAAGTGGGGTAGACCTTTTGATGATTTGTCCGCAGAGGACAGAAACCATGTCTGGTTTACGGATGGTTCAGCAAGGTTCATAGGGACGAAGCGGCATTGGAAGGCGGTGTCCTATAATCCGATCACACAAAAATTGCTGAGTACAACTGGTGAGGGTAAGAGCAGTCAATTTGCTGAACTCTATGCTGTTTATCAAGTTCTGAAACAAGAGTTACCTGGCACATGTCATATTTTCACCGATTCTTGGTCTACTGCCAATGGATTGGCAGTTTGGTTACCGACTTGGCATTCCCATAGTTGGAAAATCCATTCAAAAGAACTGTGGGGAAAAGAATTATGGCAGGAGATTTGGAAAATGCTCCCACAGAGTACTGTTACAATCTTCCATGTGGATGCTCATACCCCGATAGACTCTCTTGACAAATTCTTTCATAATATTGCAGATGAGAAATCTAAAATTGCTGAGGCAGTGGTGGACATGCAAGATTCTGATATTGTGGGATTGGCGAAATGGGCCCACCAGAAAGCAGGACACTTTGGAGAGAAAGCCACTAGCAGGTGGGCTGCTGATCGAGGAATTTATATTCCCCTAGATTTAATCAAAAATGTTATTCTACATTGTCCCATTTGTCAGCATATCAGGCAGCGCAAAGTGCCCCAAATTGTTAAAGGTCATTTACATCGCGGGAAATTGCCCGCTCAAATTTGGCAGATCGATTACATTGGTCCACTTCCTATGAGTAGGAATTGTCAATATGTTTGCACCATTGTTGATACATACAGTGGCCTGTTGGTGGCCCTTCCCTGTAAGCAAGCTACCCAATTGAATACTATTAAAACATTGGAATTGATTATGATGTATTATGGTGTGCCATTCCAAATTCAATCTGATAATGCATCCCATTTTCGTGGAAGATTGGTACAGGAATTCTGTGTGGAAAACAATATTGAATGGGTGTTTCATATACCATATTATCCACAGGCCTCGGGTCTTGTGGAGAGGTTGAATGGCCTGCTGAAAGACCAATTGCGCAAATTAACAGATGACAAGTATAAGAATTGGCGAGACTTTTTGCCTCAAGCGTTATTGATTTTAAATAACCGTCCTTTTCTAAATGCTGAATCCCCACTTATGCGTTTGTTTCCTCCGAATGTTGATGCTACGCCCAATGAAATCAGAGAGACTGTGATGTACTGGGAGATTACTCCCGGAGCTTTGGCTCCATGTAGAGCGACCCCAGGGTCGGCAGGTTTAGACTTGCATGCCATGGATGACACCGTTATAAAAAGTAAGGATCGAGTCATCATTGAAACTGGTGTTGGTGTTCATATACCAACTGGAAATTTCGGATTAATCGCCCCTAGATCGGGGCTGGCTGTAAAAGGCATTCAGGTGCTTGGAGGAATCATTGATAGTGATTATCAGGGAGAGATTAAGGTGCTCCTGCTGAATAGCAGTGAGGTTGACTTACTGATACATCAAACTGACCGAGTGGCTCAATTGCTAATAATGCCTGTCTTCAGTGGTGAGATGACAAAAGGCACTGCCCCAACGTTGCTAACTATACGAGGCCAGAAAGGTTTTGGCTCCACAGATAATCCTGGGGCCAGAGTTTGGGTGCAGTCGCCTAAGAATCCCCCTGAACAAGCAGAAGTGATTGCAACCGGTCAAGACAACACCATTTTAGTTATGAGACCAGGGAAAGATAGCTGGGAAGCAGTCCCGGCTGACAAATGTTACTTACGAGAATGAATAATGCCTGTATTTGATTCTCTTTCAGATCATTCTTTGGACTGTTGCTGCAGGATGTGTCGGCGTTGGACTCCTTTTGGGCTGGTACGACGAGAGAGGAGGGTTCCCATCAACCCGGGCTGAGTTGAGAACCCGAGTGTCGCGTTCCTTCGCTGCGTGGGATTCGTCGTCGAACTTTTGGATTACATTGGCCAAGCAAGTGACTAAAGCCCCTCATTTCTGCTTGACACCGATGAGATCGGTGACGGACATTCTGGCAACTTGTTTAGTTGCTGTCCCTGCTTCATTGGAGACTTTGACTCATATTTTTAATATATCAAATGCTCGCCCCAATGTTCTTCTGGGCGATTTCGCTGCCCATGAGTATTGCCCCTTGTGTACTGTACTGTCAGACCCGATACCGCCCATCCAGTCCCAAATAGTTACCTATAATATCACACAGGGTGATTTATGTTTTTTCCTTACTTGTGATCCTAGGGTGATTTCTGAATGTATGCGTTTAAGATTGAAAGGTGCCACTTCATTCACCGCTCATGAACAAACTTTGTGCCTTCAAAGGACACCGAAAACATGTACTTCTGTTCAGAATAACATGACTTGCAAGAGTATGGTAGTTACCCCCAGTCACTATCGCACGATGTTACTGCCTGCCGGATGGCTTTTCTCATGTGGTAATACTTCCTGGCCATATATACCCGCAAATATTTCTGGAGGCCCTTGTGCCATTACTAGACTGAGCTTGCTCATGTTTTCATCACATCCGAATGCCAACTCTCGTGTGATTCGAGATACAGTGAGGTTACAGGAGGATTGTGACTCATCTTTGCATTTATATTCCAAGTCTGAATACCTTAGCCTGGCTATTTCAATTGTTGGTGTTCCTGCTTTGGCAGTTTATAATGCCAAATCTATTGGGAAAATGGCCTGCTGGATGGTAAAATCCATCAATCATACTTCTACAGTCCTGTCTGACATGCTATTAGACGCCCAGGGTGAACGAAGGGCTATCTTGCAAAATCGAGCGGCCATTGATTATCTTTTGCTTAAACATGGACACGATTGTTCTGATTTTGAGGGTCTTTGTTGTTTTAACTTGTCGGATCATACAAAATCCATTCAAGCTCACATTGATAAACTACATGACTTGACAGAAGAAGTTAGAAAACACATTGACCAGGGCTGGTTTGACTGGCTCTTTAATTGGTTACCTAATTTGCATATGTTACGTCAGATATTAGGAGGTATTCTGATTGCTATCGGCATTTTGATTTCTATCTGTTGCTTTATTCAGTGTATTCCTTCACTACTTCAATTCTGCACACCTAGTACTAGACATAGATCAGTTAGTCTTGTTTCATATTATTCTTCCACAGATTTTAGTTCTGTTTAATGAATGTATAATAGACTGAAGTCAAGGGTGAAATGTTCTGCTCGATTTTCCCGGCCTTCTTGTGAGGAACAATAATGTAATGTGACTTCAGTCTCTTATCATTCAAGTCTAAGGGTTAGAGTAGTGAATGGAGCCTATTTACTAGGCACTTCGACATGATTCTGTGCTCTTCCCCATAGATCAGGGCTTGCACACATAGCCTAGGGGATAGATTCGTTAGTATTAGGGATAACCTGTCCTGTAGTGAGGGTATTTCACGGAGCTGTGCTGAATTCAGGCCTGGTAGGCCTCAAACGGGAGAGACTCCATCTTTCTTTCTGCTCCGGCAGCTTGGGATGCTTCTAGGTCAAACGTAATGTTTTAGTTATGAGGTGTTATTCGCTTGGAGAGAACCGGTTCAGGCCGGCCCTTATCGAAGGATTGTATTTTTCTTCATGCCGAAGACACTACATCAGGCCGGCCGGCTGGGAACGTGTCCTTGGTACGGGGAGGTACAAGAATTTGGAGGGCGGCAGGTTACGGGCCGGAATTTTCCATGGGGAAACGCACCTCTATATTAGTGAAAGTCTGAGGCAGTTACATGTTCAGTCCGTAGGCGGCATCTAGCCGTTAGCAGTAAAGCTACTACTTATTCCAGGGAAGACAGACGCCATCTTGAAGGCGGAGAAGAACCGAGAGACAGACGCTCTCCTAGCAGAATAGCCAGAGAGGAGAGAGTAGCCGATAAGGAAGAGGTCCCAGTGACTCGGAGAAGGGTGATTCCAGGCGAGCCGAGGCACAGACGAGAAGGGAACCTAGATGACCACTGAGTGCAGGCTACATACTACTAAGGTGATGTCGACCCTTTCTTATTAGAGTGTACAACTTAATCTTTCACTTTTCTTTGCAGGTTATGTGTTATTTCGTAATTTTATGTGATTGTGTATGTAATGAGTAATAAAACATCCAGTTTGTAGTGAACCAACATGTGCTGCGTGTTCTTGTATAAGAGGGTAGCCTATTCTTCTAGTCAGCTGTGGCTACATGAGCAGATGTTAAACCTGATCAGGTAAGTGGTAACTGAATAAGGGAAAGAGGAGCCCCTCGAACCTGAGAACAGGCTGTGCTCGAACTGGCAATCCTTGTGTGATCTGATGAATAGTGAGACTGATTCCCTTTTTGTATGTTATGGTAATCATAGGATGAACTGTCGTATGAGACTGCCGTCTAGGTAGAGAGGTCTGGATTCGGATGGGATCGCGAGGCCGCCACTTGTGATACTGTCGTATGGGCAGAGAGGTCTGGATCCGTATGGGATCGCGAGGCCGCCGATTGTGCTGAGACTGCCGTCTGGGTAGAGAGGTCTGGGTTCGTATGGGACCGCGAGGCCGCCACTTGTGATACTGTCGTATGGGCAGAGAGGTCTGGATCCGTATGGGATCACTAGGCCGCCGATTGTGCTGAGACTGCCGTCTGGGTAGAGAGGTCTGGGTTCGTATGGGACCGCGAGGCCGCCACTTGTGAGACTGCCGTCTGGGTAGAGAGGTCTGGGTTCGTATGGGACCGCGAGGCCGCCACTTGTGATACTGTCGTATGGGCAGAGAGGTCTGGATCCGTATGGGATCGCGAGGCCGCCACTTGTGATACTGTCGTATGGGCAGAGAGGTCTGGATCCGTATGGGATCGCGAGGCCGCCGATTGTGCTGATACTGTCGTATGGGCAGAGAGGTCTGGATTCGTGTGGGATCGCGAGGCCGCCACTTGTGATACTGTCGTATGGGCAGAGAGGTCTGGATTCGTATGGAATCGCGAGGCCGCCACCTATGAGACTGCCGTCTGGGTAGAGAGGTCTGGATTTGTGTGGGATCGCGAGGCCGCCACTTGTGATACTGTCGTATGGGCAGAGAGGTCTGGATCCGTATGGGATCGCGAGGCCGCCGAGTATAAGAGGTCTTGGTATGTATAGTAGGAATTCCCTGTCCTTAGGTGATAGATATATGTGGTTGCACTATTGTAAATAGGATCTAGGGAGGGGGTAACGTTCTGGCTGGGTTAGTGAGGCTCTGATGAGCGGGTTCTATCTGATCCGAAAACCCAAGCAGAACACCTGTACATTAACGAGTTAGAGGACTATTTGCTGAGATCAGGTACGGATTATCCTCATGTAGGTTCAAGAGGAGTTCCGGTTCTGCTTTATGCAGATGACGCCGTCCTGATTTCAAGGACAGCGAACGGTCTCCAGACACTTTTAAATTCATTTTATCTTTTTATGGAGTCTCGAGGCCTCAGTATCAATAACTCCAAGTCGTTTGTCATGAAAATTGGCCATGGTTCGCGAAAACCAAATTCCTTTACTATAAATGGGGAAAAAATTCCAACATCTAAAACTTTCTCATATCTTGGAATTCTTCTTGATGACCAATTATCCTGGGGCCCAGCAGTCCATAAAAAAAAGGGCGAAATGACTCGGGCCACCGCAGCCATATTAGGATTTGCGAGAAAAATGGGCAACAGCCCGGTGGCGGCCTTGCTTAAATTATACCAAGCAAAGAGCATTGCAGTTGCCTGTTATGGTAGTGAACTCTGGGGCTATAGCCAGACGCGAGACCTAGAGGTCACAGAAAATAATTTCTTAAAGAAGATCCTAAGGCTGCCTAGGGGCACTGGTAGCTTCTCGGTTCACGAGGAGTTAGGTTTGCCCTTTCTAAGCGATAGACTAGCCGCAAATCCCATACTTTGTTGGATGAATTCTTGGTTGAATAATGATATACCCCTTACCAACGATATATTAAGAGAAGCCTTAACCTGGGATGGTAGATTCAAGGTCCCATGGCTGAAATATATAAAAGATTGTCTTACCGAACTTGGACGGCCAGCCCTGTTTTTAACCCCATCCACTATAACAAAAGCTGATGTCACATTTGTAAAAAAAGCATTTCTTACAACCAGGTACCTTGCCCGGGAGGAGGCCGAGTTTATGAAATGTAGTGTCAGGAAACACGCTCTACTTAAAACATGCTTACATTTGGAACCATATCTCTCGTGGCCTATATCTGGCTACGAACGATTTTTGTTGACCAGGTTCCGATTTGACCTGTTCCACCTCCTACTGGCTGTACCAAGAGGGTCCCATCGTGGACAAGTGCTACCTGCTTGCGGCTGCGACGGAAAGTCTCCGCAAGATCTGGAGCACTTTTTATTCTTTTGTCCGTATTATTCAGTACCTCGAAGGCTATATCTAAAGCCTTGTTTAAAGAAACTAAATTTTACACAGATTAAACCAGCACTTTATTTCCTTCAACTTTTGAACTGTGATTGTACTTTATATGTAAGCAGCTTTTTAAAACTAGCTATTACTTTCAGGAAAAGTATGGAGGGATAATTATGCTGTTTTTATTGTCCTATTCCCTAATGATTTTTAACTTTGAACAAATTATTTATATTCTTAAACCTGATTATTCTGCTAGATGCCTTTACTCATTCTGTTTACATAGTCCGCCCATCATACATAAGTATTGGACAGCTTTTTTAAACAATTTATCTGTGAAATGTTTATCCATGTATTGTGCTTTTATGATTGTTAAATCTTACAATCGAATAAAGTTATTTGAATTGAATTGAATAATAAAGAAGTTTATAGGACAGCAATTATCAATTTCAGGAAAAACTTTTGTAACAGTTGCAATAATTTTCCATGAAGGACCTACTGTAACTTCTGGACATTACACAGTTTATCTTAAATGTGAAAAAGGCTGGACACTGTGTAATGATTCCCAATTGACTTTCAAGCAACGTTTGCCTTTTGATTTAGCAAATTCCTATCTAATCTTCCTGAAACCTAAATTTTAGACAGACTTGGCAAGATCTGTACAAAACAATTTTACCATTTTATTGGATTACCATTGGAATTTACAAATAAAAAAGATTTTTCAAATTACCATTTGGCCTAAAGGAAAGGTAACCAATTGTATTGTGGACTTATTTAATTCCTAATTAATCTTTCAGAAACCAAAAATTTTAGAGAGAATCGGTAACATCTGTACAATTTAAATTTTGGAATTTTATTGGATTACCATTGGAAATTTAATCAAAAAAGAATTTTAAAATTACCATTTGGCCTAAAGGAAAGGTAATCAATTGTATTGTGGACTTATTTAATTCCTAATTAATCTTTCGGAAACCAAAATTTTAGAGAGAATC